>NC_073626.1:16152500-16777500 GCF_029407905.1 Bubalus kerabau
CTTCCATGGATGCCAGATTAAGGAGGGGAAAAAAAAAAAGCCAGCCCACAAAGTAACACAGTCTGGTGGGAAGAGATCAGAGGGCAGCGTGTGACCGGGCTGGCCAAGGGCTGCTTTCCCAGGCGGCGCACATCCTGCCCCTCGGAGTGGGACCAATCGGGGAGGAAGTGGTGAGCAGAGGCCGAGGGGAGTGCAGTTCTCAGGGTTCGTGTCTGCTCCAGGGCTCGGGAGCCTCTGCCTCTCTGTGCCTGGGAACGATAAAGCACACATCTGCTTGTGTTCAGACGGGGCTCCAGGAGGCGCGGTTTCCAGTTACCACTCCTCCCGCGGCTCACGTCCCCGTGATCCTGGAAAGATGTCAGGTACAGATAGACCTCGGAGGGGGGAGCCCTATCTCCCTAGCCCGTATCAAGTAGCCAGAGAACCTGGGGATTGGCTTGCAGCAGGAATACCCTCATCTTGATTGCATTGTTTCTCCTCTCCCTAAAAGGGTGGGATTGGATTCGGAGGTGGGAGGCGGATCTGCAGTGGGGTTGCTGACACCATGTAAGGAAAACCTCAGAGGCTGCGATTCCCATTTGGAGGGCTCAGCAGAAAGGCCAGCAAAACAAGCCTGCCTCTGTTCCCGAATCCTTACCACGGCTTCAACTGCCCAATCACACAAAGGCCGGCAGGCAAACAGCTGCCCAGGGGTGGCTGGGGCATTTCTGATGGAGGGAAGCTGAGGGTTAGTTGAGCCAGACTCTGGAATTGTTACCTGGAAGTGCAGGTGGGCCAGGTGACTGCAGCCCTCACTGGGGGGGGGGGGGGGGGGAGGGGTGAGTGTGCAGAGACCCCCCACCCATGCCAGGCTGGAAGCACTCGGAATGCCCACAGAGGAGCAGGGAGTTTATGCTTCCTCTCTGGTCTTTCCGAGTTTTTATGGATATACTTAGCGATGATAGTGCTAGTTAGGGAATTTCCCTCGGATGGGCCAGGACTTGTTTCCAAAATAACACCTTTCAAAGCATGCAGAGACTTTTAGAAATTAGATAATTGTGTGATATTTATAAAGTGAATTACGTTGTGCTCACACAGTCTGGGCAGCTGTTTCTGACGCTTCAGTAAATAACACCTTATGATTCATTAAGGTTGGGGTGGGAGAGATCTTTTTAAAAGTTGCTATTTACATCTGAGTCTTTGCAAACATTTTAGATCAACTCACAAAGTAAAACAGTCTCAAGGTAAAATGTTTCCGAGTGTGCCTAGCATGGTTCTGTCATCCTAGTTCATTCTTGAGACACTTGTTGAGCATTTAAAATACACCCATCCGTGTATGCAGACACACAGATAATGCTTTATTGCTCTTGTCCTCCATGAATTCTTAGTCTAGAGGAGGCCGATGTGTAAACAGATAATTGCAATACAGTGAGCTAAGTGCTAACGGAAGGATAAAAGAAATGCTGTAATGGTATGGGGGGTATATCCATTTACAGTGCAAATGGAGAGGAGGGAATGGCTTCCCAGAGGAAGTGATATTTGAGCTGCATGGGACAGAAAAGGAGCTTTGAAAGCAGAGAAGGGTGTTGCCTCCTTTTGGTGTCTCCTATTCACCAACTTCCTCTTAACCCCAGGGCCTTTGCACAATCCTTTCCCTCTGTTGGGAAAGCTCCTCCCATTGTCTTCCCTGGTTCAGTCCTTTAGATCCCAGATCCCACGTTAATCCCTCAGGCCAGTCGGACTTCTCCAGGTCATATCCTTTCTATGAGAAGAGCTGGCTCATTCAAGTACCTTTTCTTGAGGGCAGTCATCGCAGCTGTGCTTTGATATTATTTGCATGATTATTTGAATGATATCTTTTCCCCACTAGGCAGAGACTCTTTTCAGCTCTGTTTCTTGACTAAATATTTGCTGAATGAATTAGATGGACATTCCAGGTGTGAGAGAACAATGTATGTTCAGCCAATGACAAGTAGCAGGGCATGTTGGATCTTGGGGTGAGTGAATTGGGGGAAGCAGAAAATTGAGCAATTTAAGGAACTTGGAAGATCTTAGCTTCTGTTTATGTCCTAGCTCAGTATACATTTCTAAATATCAAGACATTTTGAAGATCTGCCTCTCTGTTCCGATAATATCCTTATCAGATGGTTTAAGTCGAAGATGGTGTGTTAAAATATTTAAAAAATGAAATTTCGCTTGTGGTTTTGGGGCTTCACTAGATACCATTTTAAGATTGTGACGAAAGTATAACTTACGTCTAGAAAAATGTACAGTACATTACGGTCCACCTGGCACCATGTGGAAAATACACGTGACTCTCACATGAGTTAAGGAATAGGTCTGTGTCCAGGAGCCTGAACTGCGCACGCTGGTTTGTGTGCTGTGTCAGAGGTAGGAAGGATGACATTGAAGATCCTCTGCGAGACTCCAAGAAAGTGCAGGCTTCCTGGAGAAAGAAGGCTTTTCCTGATGCTCCTCCCACGCTCATGACCTTGAGCAAGGGGAGTGTGAGGATCGTAAACCCCATCCACCCCCTCGCGCATCCTCAAGCTGGAGCACAGAGTGGAGGGTGAGACGCAGAGGCAGCTCAGGTGTTTTCAAGGAAACCTTGACTCCTGGCTGGAGCCCTGCCCGGAATCCCTGCTTCCTTAGCACTCTCACCTGTGCAAGGCTGAGGCCGAGCGTAGGTCCCGTCACCCCAGCATTCTGCAGGACGCGGTGCTGACGGGACCAGCCTCAAGCGCGCAGGCAACCCCAGGGCCACTGATGGCACAGCGGTGCTGTGGGGATCGGAGTGCCTGTCCTGTCACTTACTAGACACCTGCTGCCGCTGCTGCTAAGTCACCTCAGTCATGTCCGACTCTGTGCGACCCCATAGAGGGCAGCCCACTAGGCTCCTCTGTCCCTGGGATTCTCCAGGCAAGAGTACTGGAGTGGGGTGCCATTGCCTTCTCCGTAGACACCTGCGTGTCACTTTTTAGCTCATTTCTGTATATTTCTTTATTTCTGAATTGTATTTACTTTTAAAAAAACTTATTAAAGTATAGTTGCTTTTGCAATGTTGTGTTCATTTCTACTCTACAGCAAAGTGAATACGTATATTCACTATTCAGCTATACGTATATCCCCTATTTTTTTATTTCCTTCCCATTTAGGTCACCACAGAGCACTGAGTAGAGTTCCCTGTGCTATACAGTAGATTCTCAGTAGTTATCTGTTTTATATGTAGTGGTATATACATGTCAGTCCCAGTCTCCCAATTCATCCCACCCCCTCTTTCCCTTCCTTTGTGTCCATATGTTTGTTCTCTGTCTGTGTCTCTATTTGTGCTTTTGTAGATAAGATCATCTGTACCAATTTTTTCCGATTCTGCATGCATGCATTAATATATGGTATTTGTTTTTCTATTTCTGACTGAGTTCACTCCATGGGCATGATAATGTAACATACTGCTTGGAGTTGTGAGATTAGATGTGTTCTTATATGTAAAATGCTTATAATATGACGTAACAAGACACTTGATCTAAAAAAGCTCTGTAGTTGAAACAGCCTTCTTGATTTTGCCTTATAAAATATGGATTTCCTTAATGGGCTACCGAAGGCATTTGAGGGCTTTAGAGAGACAAGGTAGTAGGAAAAATCAATATTGTAATTTTGGTAAAAGAAAAATGTATGAAAGGAACAAGTGCCTTTGTAAGTGATACTAAAAACAGGTTATGCCTTTCTGGATCAGGTCTTGTATATAAAAATGATGGACTCATGGATCTGGGTGAATGCATCCTTTGAGGAGACAGGAAGGGCGCATGTTGAAAAGGAATGCCAGTTTGATCTTCACAGTTATAAGCCAACATTGGTCGTATAGTTGAGGAAAGGGATGCTATAAGGAAACTGTGGATCATTCTTAATACCTTCCCCATTCTCATACACAATAGAGGACATACCCATAATTCCTAGAAGAAATATCAGGGAAAGGAGATGAGTATTAATGACTCAGATACTTAAACTGAACACAGATGAGGGCCTAGAGAACAGTGAAATACAAAATTAACCTAGAGAGATAAACACGGTTGCCACGATTACACTGAAATACAGAAATCCTCCTTGGTTAGGGTACTGAAAAGACAGCAGATGGAAAGGAAGGGTAAGTATATATATATATATGTATGTCTATACTTATGTATGTATCTATCTTTCTTTCATATCAATACTCTGTTCAGAGTTTCTATTGTTTCTAGTCTGAAAACAATCATTAGAACTCAATACTGTTAGCCCATTTTACAGATAAGGAAACTGAGGCCAAGAAAGTTGAGTATCTTGGCAATATGTCTAACAGCATATAGACATTGACTGGTAGAACTATGGATGAGACACAAAGCTGAATTTAAACCTGAGGCTCCTTCTACTCTACTACATTGTCTGTCTTATTAGGAGATATGCACGTATATTAAAACAAAACAAAAATCTTTCTACCTGAAGGTAGACACACTGAAACTAGCGTTTGGGGAAGATGAAAAGGAAAGAAGTGGTGTTACTCTGGTTTTATTCCAGAGTGCCAAGTCAGATGGAGGAGTTTTGTATGATGTTTTTTTTTTAAAAGCTTGAGTTACAGAATTAATATAGTAAAATGAGACGAGGGAGATGAGACTTCAAATGTCCAGACCTTTGCAATGAATTTTGTTTTCGCTATGAGCACCATGTGTTGAAATCTAGATTTGTCTTTCAAACAGTTTTATTCCTTGAAGGTTAAGTAAATACGCAAGGAAACTAACACCAAGTTTCACTTTGCAAATAAAGAACTTTCAGAATTGTTTGAAAGTGGCAGAAACCTGGGCAAAAGTATTAATAGCATTATTTCAAAGCTCAGAATGAAGGGGAAGATAAGTTGGTACAGTTTCATCTGTGCTTCAGATGCTGACTGGCTAAGGGTTTCTATTGCATGTCAATTGTCATCAGATGTTTTTTATGAAGACTTTAAGATGGATCAGTTTCCATAGGCGTTTGGATAGGAAGATGACTTCATGAGTACTGGATCCACCCTAATCTTTAAGGTTGAGATTTGACCTACGTAATATATTTGCAATGTATCAAGCTTTTTAGTGGCTAAAATATTGTTCATATTACAAGTCAGCACTTTCCCACCCAGTGCTTATACAGTTCATTTAAAAAAATCTGAAATGAAGGAGTTTTTGTTAAGCTCTGTGATAAGAGTTGGGGCTCATTGCTTCCTTTTGTTAAGATTTAATTCAGTGGCTATTTATGTGAAGGCTCTGGTGTGCAGAATTGTGCTAAATGATGTGTAGAGATCACCCATGCAAGAGTTTCAGACAGATTGTGGTATAGTGATGGGTTTAAAAAAAAAAAACACACAACAAAAACGAATGGCCATCATGGGTGTTTTAAGAGTTTTTCCTGTTAAAAGAGGGAGAGAATATATTCAGTTGTGTACAGTCAGGTAATCTCTACACTTGGGATGACCATGGGTACAATCTGTCTTGATGCCCAATAAACTCACACAGCATCTAGTGCAAAATTGACAAAAATAGGTATATAGTAGGTGACAAATGTTTGTTAGGGGAACTTAAAAGTAGATTGAAGGAAGGACAAATTTTAATGGTTTGGAAGTGATTGGATGGGAATGCAGGGTATTCTGAGGGCACGTGTATTCTAGCTTCAGGTCATAAAATGCTTTTCAATAAAAGTGAGTTGGTTAGTTTTTTTGGTATATGGGGGATTGTCTTTGAAATTTAAATATTAAACACATTTACAATTCTCTATTTTCAGTATTTATTTTCCTGTCTTGCCATTCAAGTCATTAAGACAAATATTTAACAGATCTTTAACCTGGTATTTTCAGATCTACTTAAAAATACTCATTGGGAAGAGAATTATACGATGTGCTTTCATCTGGGATTGCTTTCCTTCTATCTTAAGAGCTCCCTTTAGTATTTCTTCAGGTCTGCTGGTGTTAAGATTCCTCAGATTTTATATAAAGAACTTTATACTGCCTCTGTTTTCATTATGTACAGAATTCTTGGAAATCACTTTCAGTGCATTTAAAATAGCATTTCTGACATCATGTCTTCTGGCTACCATGATTCTGTTGAATCTTGGTGCGCAGTCTTGGCACACAGTCTTATTTTTGCCATTTGAAAATACCATCTCCGTGTTAAACTTTCCCCATCCTCCCACCCCACAGATTTAATAATATTCAGTTTTTTTTTTTTTTAGTGATTGTAAGAGTTTGTTTTTTGTCTTCAGTTTTCAGTTGCTTTTCTATAATGGTCTCGGTTGAACTTCCTTATGTTTACCTAACTCAAGATTTGTAGCACTTCTTGAATCTGTGCTTTTTTTTTTTAATCGATTTTAGAAAAATCGCTTATCATTATGTCTTCAGTTAATGCTTTTACCCCATTTCCTTCTGTCCTCTGGTATTCTAATTACATGTATGTTAACCTAGGTTTCCTGTGCTGCTTTCCCTTTTTCTTTTCATGCTTTTATCTGGATATTTCCTCCTGATGTAGCATCCAGTTCATTTTCTCTCTCCAGGTGTACATGGTAGGCTATTTAATATATATATATATATATATTTAACAAAAAATATATATTGAATATATTCATACCAGTGGTTGTATTTTAAATTATAAGATGTCCTTTTGATTCATTTTACACTGAAATTCTTTAGTTGTGCAATTCATTTAACTTGACTAATCACAGTTATTCTAAAGTCATCTGGTAACTACAGTGTCTGAATTCCCTGTGGGTCGGTTTCTATTGTTTCTTATTTTCTCTTGATTTTTGGTTAGGTCTTATTTTTGCAAGCCTGATGATTTCAGATGACTGCTGGGCACTGTGTCTTAAAAGTATAGAGATAGTATTTAGCTTTGGATGATATTTTCCTCTGACATGTTTACTTTTCTTCTGGGAGGCAGGCAGGGGAAGGATAGAGCACTTGAATACATGCAAGGATTAAACTGTTCCAAAGGTGGCCTTTAGTCTTCATGAGGCTGCTCTGTTTCTGGCTTATTTTTCCTTTGGTTTAGTTCTAGGAATCCTAGCCAAAGTTCTGGGTTGTTACCAGGGCCCCTTTCTCTTAGCAAGCCATGAACTCCAATTTTTACCTGCTCAACTCTGATGTGAGATTTGCTTATAACTTGCTAGGTCTTCCACTGTCTGCAACAGAATCAGCAGACGTGTTTGTTGAACAGGCAAGCATCAGATCTCTTCTTACCAGGGTCATTTGTTGTTACTTTAGTCCCTAAGTCGTGTCCAACTCCTGCCAGGCTCCTCTGTCCATGGGATTCTCCAGGCAAGAATACTGGAGTGGGTTGCCATTTCCTTCTCCAGGGGATCTTCCCGACCCAGGGATTGAACCTGTGTAATCTTGCTGTCTTCATGATCCTCAAATTCCTTCAGACAGAAGCTGCGGTAACAGTTTTTCCCTGTAGTTATTTCATTTTCTGTTGGGAGGGTTGGTCTGACCTAATCTACTCCACTGTATTGAAGAGGAAGTCTAAATACTTTGAGGTGGTCTAACCCTAGATTTTTGTTGTTGTTGTTGTTGCCTCGATACTGTGTTTCAATAACTTCAAATGCCAATTTACCATTAAGTTATTAAAATGTGTTTCCCCTGGCCTTAATAAAACAGCACAGTAGCCTGTGTCTGCATTTAAAGATGCTTCTAAGTTTTTCTCATGTTACCTCATTTAACTGTCAGAACAGTATATGATGTCACACATTACAATGAAGTTCTCTGTGAATAAACTGAGTCTTGATTCATTAGTGTCCTGTTTGTGAAGTGAATGTTCTGGAAATTGGAGATAGAATTGGGGAGTACTTGAGAGGCATTGAGAAAGTCAGAATTTTAAAGGAGTTCGTGACCAACTGATTGTGGAATAAGGAGGGAGTGGTTGTTTTGCTTGGATAAACGGAGACCAATGATAGTTCCTCCTTTAAAAAAAAAATGCAGGAGCTGTATCATGAGGATTAAGGTTTGTCAGGATCAATAATGAATACAGAAAATTAGTACCGAATTGTACTCCCAGAAGGGAGATTACTGTAGCAGAGTGAAATTGTTGTTGGACATTTTAAGGTTGAGGACCGGAAAAGGACAGGAGGCCGGGCTGTCTTGGAGGGAGAATCTGGAAACCAAAGTAGCCCTCTTGGCTCCCTCCTTTCTCCCCTCTCCCCACCCTTCCTGTGCGAGGGCGCAGAGCGCCAGGCACTGTGCTGTGTTGGTGTATGCACTCTCATTTCACCTTTAATTCTGCAAGATGGTTACTATCTCAGAGCCTTCTCCAGGTATCAGACACTGAATCCACTGCCTCAGATGGAGTCAAATGGTGGAACGTGAAGTTGAGGGGGTCAGGGCCGGAGAGAAAGAGGGCTCTAGAATTGGAACCTGGAGATGACGGGCGCTTGCGCCTCCCAGAGGCGGGTGTAGGCAGTGGGGTGCCTCACTGATGGGAGGCTGGTTGGGAGGGCGAGAGTCCAGGGCAGGTAAGAACAGGGGACTGTCAGTGGTGCTCGCTGCATAACCAAGTCCTCTGCTGGAGCCAAAGCAGCTGGAGGAGAAAGATGGGACTCCTGTGAGATCTCTGAGCTAGAAAAGTCATGACCTGAGGACTGTGAGGATCTGAAAGGTGGAGGACAGGGATGTCAGAAAGATATTCAAGACACGTGTTCCCCTTGCTGCTGTCTCCTGCTCTGTCCTTTATCCTGCTCTCTGACTCTCCTAGCCCACCAGGTGAGTCCTCTTTCAAGACTCATTCAGTGTCTGCTCTCAGCCACGCCTTTCCTGCCCCTCCTCGAAAGGGAGGAAACCGCTCCCTTCTGCAGGGGATCTTCCTGACCCAGGGATCAAACCCGAGTCTCCTTGATTGCTGGCTGATTGTTAGCTGTCTGAGTCACCAGGGAAGCCACATCATGAGACAATACTAACCAAGAAAAAGAAAATCAAAAGACATGCCGTATTGTACCATTAGTGACAATTTCTTCTGTTTACTATGTTAACTTCCGTTTCTTTTGACAATTGTGCTTACCCCTTCTTGTCCAGATTTCTGCTGGATAAGATCCTGATAAACTCGACAATGCCCAGGTATGGGTCCCGAGAAGAATGGAGAGAAAGAGAGGAAACACTTGGCAGAGGGACTCAGTTGCTTCATGAAGTTGAATACACTAGAGTCCTGGGGAGTGAAGGCCAGTTTTGGAAAGCAGACGAAAAAGGGGTTGCATAGAGCTTAATTTAAGGAAGAAACTTACACTTGGGAAACAAAGATGTAACAAAACTCATTAATTAATGCCTGGATGGAGAATTTTTACATTAGGGGAAAAAAGGTCCATAAAAACAACTTACCATCTCATCTTAAATCCAGCATTACGTGCCTGAAAGTTCCAGCCCTTGGTCATTAGCTGTCGGGTGACCTTCCCAGCAGACTGGATCCGTGGCAGGGAAATCACACAGCCGTCATTGCAGGGATTTTATGCATCTCTTGAAGGAGATTCTCGGCTCTGTGTGTGGTTACTTGACTGTCTCTAATAATGCAGGAAGGTCAGCATGTGCTTAGTAATTTTTAAGCTTCTGGACCAGACTCGAATTGATTTTTATCTGTCACTTGTCCAGTGATAAGCGCACTGTCGGGGCTTCCCCGGTGGCTCAGGGATAAAGAACCTGGCTGCAGTGCAGTTGACGCTGACGCAGGAGATGTGGATTCTATACCTGGGTCAGGAAGATCCCCTGGAGAAAGAAATGGTACCCCACTCCAGTATTCCTGCCTGGAGAACCCCAAGGACAGAGGAGCCTGGCAGGCTACAGTCTGTAGGGTCACAGAGTCAGACACGACTGGACACCACACATGCAGGCATGCTGTTGAAGAAAAAGAAATACTCACAGTAATTTGTATTAGTTCATGACCCAGTCGTATGCTAAAGCTGTGTAAAGTTCAGTCGCTTTTCCCAGTCCCTGGGCTGAGTGACTCTCGGGTATCATTCGAACAAGGTGGTAGCTGGACACTGGTTCTCCCCTGGGACGGCGAGCCTACGGGAACCGGCCCTTGGCTTCCAACTAGCTTCAAAGTATAATGGTGTTCTAAGACTAGTGGGTGTTGACTTTTTGGTTTAAATTCCCCCTTTTCTCTTAGGTAGGACTCCGAATTTTAGATTTCATGGATGAATAGGTAACTTTAGTGAGTGATTTGAGACTGCAGTACATAAAAATGTGTCAATAGTTCAGGATGACTGATAGCTCCTCTTGTAACCAAAGCCACCTGCGATTTTTTTATAGTCCTGCCGCATAAGCCATCTTAAACAGATAATCAGTTCTGTTGCACAAACAGTCACTTCTGTTCACCAAGGAGGCCCACTTTCTCTCCCCAAGCAGGACTATAAAAAAAAAAGCCTGCATAATCCAAATAATCAAAACTTCTGAAACACTTGAGCAGTTGTAAAGCCAGCCTTCTGCGTCTCTCCTCTTTGTCTTCCTCCTCTCTTCCCTTATGAACTGAAGAACAGCAGAACCATTTATGCAGCAGTAACACATGAGGGAAAACTGCAATGATGTGTTCATATACGTACATGAAAATACACACACGTGCAAGTTTTAGTCAGGGTCTTGTTTCTTGCATAACTTTTCCCTAGCATTTTAATCTTGAAAGGATTAAGAGAAAATTTGCTCTTCTCAAAGTATCAGGTGTATTGTAGCAACAGCCTGTGGACAGGAGAAATTAATTTTTCTTCAGTGACTTCCTTCGTTTCATTGGATTAAAAATTATGGAGTTTGAATATGAAATGTGAATGTCATGAGGTGTTCCCTGAAAATACCCTGGTGAATTCAAGTTTTTGGTTAAAGCTGATTTAAACTGTTCATCCATTTTCCCTTCACCCATTAAAGTGCTATTATCCTGCAGAATTAGTGATGCTGGATTTCTTGTTCATTTCTTCAACATGGTACACACAGAGTCATATTTGCCCTTTGAAAATTCAGCAGTATTCAAATACAGCTTAAGTCACTTGATTCTTTCCACAAATATTTATTGGGCTTTAAATAGGCGACAGGCACTGGTTTTAGATGGTATGGGGCTGGGGATGCTGTGTTGAACAAGACTGTTAAGGCTCCTGCCCTAGAAGCTGACTTTTGAAGAATGTAGGCTATCAGGGTTTGATGAAGACAGATTTAAAATTCTCTTTGTAGTATTTGGGCCACTAACAAATAATGATTTTAAACTCTAAACCTCAAACTTTCACAAAGAGGAGGAACATCAGTAATAAAGGATTCTTGCTTTTTAGTCATGTTATTTTCATATCTGGATTTCAACTTGAGACATGGTTGTTAGTACTTAAACTTGGATAGCTTTGTAGTAGTGAACAAGCCAAATTCACTGGGCTGTATCCTTTCCAGTTTCTAGCATACAGCTTAGACACCATTTAGAACTCTTAAATTTAGATTTTTTCTGACCAATTCCAGGTAGAAAGTCAACTGGGACACTTTCTAAAAATGTTAAGTGGCCCCTGAAGGGATCCCTCAAGGACCTTGCCGACTACTGTCGAATTCTGGCCTCAGGTCATTTTAGGCGCCATGATGGCTTAAAGCAGCAGCTCAAAGTGTGGCCCACAGACCCCTGAGGTCCTTGGGAGGCTTCCTGGTGGCTCAGAGGTAAAGAATCTGCCTGCATTGCAGGAGACAAGGGTTCAGTCGTTGGGTCAGGAAAAGCCCCGGAGGAGGGCATGGCACACCACTCCAGTATTGTTGCCTGGAGGATCCCATGGACAGAGGAGCCTGGCGGACTGCAGTCCATGGGATCACAAAGAGTCAGATGCGACTGAAGTGACTTAGCACAAGGTCCTTTAGATCTTTTCAGTGGATCTACAAGGTCAAATCTATTTTCGTATTAAGACTAGGATGTTATATCCCCTTTTCATCTTCTTTCTCACATTTATCATGAAGTTTTCCACTGTACATTTGGAGCCTCTCTATAACACAGTGAATCAGTATTTTTTAAATAATCTGTGATTGGTGTCTCAAAATTGGGCATAGGTTAAAGATCAAGTGGTAATTCCATCAAAGGATCTTAACATCGAAAGTATTAAAAGTTCACTGATAAGGGTTCAGATTCCTATGGGAAGTATCAATTGTTGAGTTTTGGTGTAGTATAAGGGAAAGAATAATCCAAGATTATTAGAAAAGGCTATTGTTATTTCTCCACATTCCTGCTATATTTACATATTCTAACCAGAAGGTCACAACAGATTGAATGCAGCACATAGGAGACTTCAGCTCTCTTCTGTTAATGCAGGGATGAAAAATTTCACAACACTGTAAAACAATGGCACTATATTTTGAAGGGAAAATCTAATTATTGCTTTTAAAAGTCTCTCACGTATGTAAATATGTTTTTAGGTTATTTTTAATGAATTAATAAATATTAAAGACTTGTTTTAATTTGCAACATGGTAAGTGTTTTTCTCTGTAATTTTTAATAAAAGAGTCTGGATATTAACTGACTTAAGAACTGGTCTAAAGGAATGTATAAGTAAATTCACCTCCAGGAAGTTCAAGTGTGGGGTTACATTCCTTGAGATCCAAGATCTGTTCCTACTTCTCAGTTTGAAGTGGTTTCAGGAAGTTTAGATAGTCTCCTTCACAGTTAGGGGCCCCCCATTCTGGGTGGAGTGACAAAGGATGAAGATAAACAGCCTGTATGGTAAGTTAGTCAATAGAGTCCATTTTTAATCTCCAGTCTCCTCCGTCCCAAGTCATGAAATCCTCCAGGGCCATGTAAGAGTTTCAAACTATTGCTGCGGAAGACGAAGCGTTGTACAAGGGCTGCATGACATGTATTCTTGGAGATACAGCTTGCAACTCCGCATGCGTAAAAGGGAATCACAGCTGCTTATCTGAAACGTCTTCATCATCCATTTGGAAATGAAGAATTCCGCCTGCTGTGCTTCCATCCCCACAGGAAGCCACACCCAGCTGACTTCTCAGTCCAGACTTGTTCTCAAGGTCACCTATGTAATTTTTTTTTTCCCCCTGAAGCCTCAGTGTTCTTCGTCTTCTCGGAGATAATAGCCCTAAGCCCTTCAGTCATCATTTCCTTGTCCTCAATTTTCTTCCTGGCTTCCTGCAATTTTAATCCCAAGCCCCTGCAATTCCTTGCCTTGGAGGTTTAAGTGGCCCCATTTACAACCAATTTTCAGCTAATATTTGATGCATTCTTTTCAAATAAACCAAACTGTCCTCCTCTGCAGGCTTGGTGCTTTTGGACCTAATAAAATCAGAGGGTTGATAGTGGGCTTTTAAACTGATGTGGTTTCTCTTCTGTGATTTTTACAGAAAAATAGATCTTTCAAAGTAGGAGACAGACCTGTTCCTGATGGGTTAATTTCAGAATCTCGTGCTGTCATTAATCAAGGGAAAGAAATCGCTCTTTCATCTGCCCTTTGCTCCAGTTCTTACAAAGGAGAGGGAATGAGAGTGGGGTAGATGAGTAAAGAAATCATAGACTCCTTTTCTGGGGGCTCTTTCCTTCTAACCTTCTCTGGGTGCCTTATCTCTGGCCCCTTCTGTAAGCTGATCCAGCTCATGTCGGCCTGACACATGAACCATGCAAAGCTGCTTTCTAAAGAGATTTTAATTCCTGCTTGACAGGCTAGGCTGAAGCCCATGAGCGACAATAGATGGTGGTTTTTTTTTTTAAGCAAGACTGAAAACCATGGCGCACCTGGTATTTCATTGAACATCAGACAGACATATTATTTTTTTCTCAGAAAAGGAAAAAAAAACAGTTAAAAATAGCTAAACTTTAAGTAATAAAATACAGCTCAGTTTGCCAGGAGTCCTGTATTAAGAGAGCCACCATTTTTGGCCTGCCTGAAGACTGTTTTTGTCCCTAATCTGTTTTAAATCTTCTGAGGGTTTTATCGTTTTTTCCGCCTTTCCATAAAATTAACTCAATATATATTTTTTTAATCCTAGTCTGAAATTTCATCCTTCATGAGCCCCCTGCGTGGCTGAGTTTCAAAGTATCACGTCATGTAAGATAAATGACATCTTTGGACCCAAGATATCTGGGTTCACTGATCATGTTTAATGTCTTGGGTGGGGGTGGAGCTAGAAACTGGGATCTTCCTTCAGGATTGTATGAGGCCAGATCCAGAATAAATGAAAACGATTTAGGAGTTGCCTACACATTCTCTTGCAAACGCAAATTGAGCCCCCCCCCCCTTTTTTTTTTTTTTACACGACCGTAGCAAATTTCAGCTAGCTTTTGTTCCTGGCCGGTGGTGTGCGTTGTGCGCATAAGGATGTGCACGTAATAAGGATAACTCTGATCACAGAGATGGTGGTGGTGGTGCTTTGACGAGGGTGGTGACTGTCATTTATTAACTGGGCACCAGGCTTCGTGTTCGCTTTCCTTGATTTTTTTTCTATTTAATTTGCATACCAGCTCCAGGCACTGGATGTTGTCACTTCCGTTTTACCATTGGGGAACAGGGAGACTAGGCTGGCACAAGTTGGGATGACCTGCTTGGTGCAGTCCTTGGTGTGAGCTTGGTGCCAGAGCTGATACCACATGGCACAAAGTTGGTTTAATCAGCCTTTTGCACAGAAACTCCTTATTTACATCAAGGGAAAAAGAGCCATTTAGAACTGTAGGGCACAGCTCAATTTACATAATACTTTCCTGAGCATTATCTTAATCCTTCCAGCGCACTTAGGAGAGAGGTGGTCTTACCATCTCCATTGTGTGTTTCTTCTTTGTTGTTCTTTGCTGGCTGATACTAATTTTGACGTCTTGGAGGAATTGCAGACTGCTAAAGTTAAAGGACGCTTGTTGGTTATGTGAGCTACATTTATAGTTCAGCATTTGAGTAACTGTTTTATTAATGTTCCCATGGAAGAGACTGTTCTCTTCTAGTTATTTAAAGGAGGCCTGCTGCATTCATGGGTATAAATTTTGCTCACGAGGGCTTGCAGCACTGTGTGTTTCTCAGTGGATATGTTTTAAAATTGTATGAGAACATTTTCAAAGGTAGCACTGCACACAGATTGGGACAGTCGGGGACCTAAGGGTTGGATGGTACTTTGCTATTAATTAGCTTTGTGACTCCAGGCCAGGCCTGTGACCTTTCTGGGTCCCACTTTCCCCATTTCATTACAAGTGGGTTGGCTGTTCACTGAGGATTTACTAGAATTTCTTTGATCTCTTTGGAAAAAGTTGACAGCAGATTCTTAAAACCTTCACTACTCAATAGCTAATTATTTTTATTGTAAGTGTATGAACAATTATGTGTCTTATGCGCATTGAAAGACAGATGACAGGCCATTGGAAAACAGCTTTAAACTTTGTTATCCCTTGTCACTAGGGAATGAGGTACAGGGTTGAGATATTTCATTTTAGGGCCTAGGTTGTGTTTTTATTATAAGGAGAGGACCAAATCTCAAAAACTTGGTATTGCCAGCCTTGCTTGCTTGCAGGCCTCCTTCCTTCCTTCCTCATTTAACTTAGTTAAAAAGCCATTAGGCAGGCCTGAGCAAGGAGGCCCAGCAAGGCCAATAAGCAAATATATTGAAGGTAATGGGAACCAGACTTCTTACTGTCAGAGAAGGAAGCTACAAATTGAAAAAAGGGAAAAGCTACAAGGAGCTCTGTGCTATGGATTAGAGTATGAGTGAAGTCATGAATTTCAATATGTAGAAGTGTTATGTGTATGACATTTAATTTTAAATATAGAAAAAAATTAATATTAAAGTATGTGTACATATATGAATATGTACATAAGTATGCAACATACCCATTTTCCTAACTCAGCTCACTAAGAGGGCCAGGATGCAGTGATAGCCCTGTGAATATGAACACATTTATTGTTCAGATCCTAGTTTCTAAATATCAGTCTTTGCTCAAAGAAACCACAGGACTTTGGGGAAAAAAAAAAATCTTGTTCTAGGGCTAGGACAGGGAAGACCCAAAATGAGTTTTGAATGTCTTCTTGTGCCAGGAAAGACAGATGTTCTCAGAGAATATTGGAAAGGTGACAGAAGAACACAGGAGCCTGCTTGAAGGCATTCCCACTAATCAAACCTGAGACAATTTGGGCATGAAAATAGTATTACAGATTATATCTGACTAAACAAACCAAGAATGTGTGGGGCCATGTTGATGCCCCCATCAGTCAGTAAATGCATGAATAAGTGAGAAGAGAGAGTTCTCCTTAAAAATAGAATGTTATCTGTTGAATAAAAAGTTGAATGAAACATGGTGATTTGGCATCTTTCTAATAAGGATATAGCTAAGAAACATCAATGAACGCTAAAACCAGTGAGTGAAGTTGAATGAGGATCAAGATAGTTGTATTACCTCAAACTGTCCACAAATCCTTATTCACTGTGACGGGCAACCCGGTAATTCCGCTAGAGAAACTTGGAAGGTTTGATCTGAATCATGTGATCAAAGTTGCCGTCACCACTGATGGGACCAACTGAGATTATGTGTCACTTGATGAGATGCGGTGAGAACACAGCATCTTTCCCCAAAAATGTAACCTTTGAATCTTCTCATGAGAGAACCTTACTAATCTCATTTGAGGGGGCATTGTACAAAAATAATTAGCCGGCAATCTTCGATGTAAGGGAAATGAACTTTAACGAAGAGCTGGATACCGCTCCAAATTAAAGATTGGAGAGAACACAGTGAGATCCTGGGGTGGATTCGGTGTCTAGGAAGAACATTATTGGGGCAGTTGGGCTCACTTGTATGAAGAAACTTTTACGAGTGAAGGGTGTATTGGGACTTCTTGAACCATTTGCACCACTTGTCTGCAGGTTCATGTTGTTTTGGAGATGGAAATTACTAGTACATGAATGCTTAGTTCTTAGTTTTTACTTTATTGTATGATGTTTACAAAATAATTTCTGAATTCTGTTCTTCTTTTATTTTACTTGTATACAAATCTTGCAGGGTGTAATTAAATCAGACTTTCATTTCTGTATTTTTATGAATGTTGTATAGCATATAGAATATATGCTATATACATATATATATATAGTATATATATAAACTATATATATAGTTTCACAAACTCAGGAGATTCTGGGCCCATGATGTGGTCTGTGCGCCGAATGGTATGGCTTGACTGAGGACAAAACGAGAACTGTAGAGGGTCCCAGGCTCAAAACTGTGACTTTCGTAATGGTGGGGAGACATTTCACGTTAATGGGGTTGTGAGTAGGTGTTCTGGAGTCAGAGTGCCTTCACCACCGACCAGATGTGTGACATTAAGCGGGAGACCTAACCTGTCTGTGTTCCATCTCAGCAGTCAAGTAGGTAATGATAGTTCCTATGTAACGGAGTTATTGTGAGAACCACGTGACTAATACCAGTCAGATGGTTAGAAGGATATTTGGTGCAGGATAAATGCTATGTGTTTTATTATTACTATTGCCACCATTGCAACTATCAATGTCTATAATTTATGTAGAGACTAGAGAGACTGGTTAAAAGAATTTCCATTTGGCAGTTGGACATTTAATCCCTTCTCCTACACTGATGAAAGAAGAACAAATGCCATTGGTTTTTGCATGCTTAACACTGTGCACTGATTTTTTTTTTTTTTTAAGCGATGCTTCTCTTATCCCCAAAGCCACCCCTTAAACTTTCTTTACTGTTTTATAAGAGGGAAGGCACACATTTTAAAGTGTTCAGGAAGGACAGTGGAAATGAAGACAGGATCAAAACCAAACATAAAGAAAGCCAGACGGAAGATCAGAGAATCAAGATGCAAAGAAAAATGTTGACTTTGGCAAAAACATTGTGACTGCGGGTCTTATTTCAAGTTCACATATTGAAGTTCAGCAAGTTTGCATATTTGCAAATGCAAATGAATTTGTGCACCAGAGAAGCTAGGAAACTTGGAATCTTCCTGGAAGGAGGGTCCTTTTGAGGGCCTCGGGGGCCTGGGTAGCCTGTCACCTACACCTGACTCTCGAGGACTTGCTTTCCCCGAAGTCCTGCTGGTCAAGCTCACGACGCAGCCCGCACGGTTCTTACAGAGCATTAAGCCTTACATGCTTTTATTTATTTATAGTCTGCTCCTTTCCTAAAAGGGTTTGAAGGAAGAAATCGAACTGCCTGTTACCTGAATAAGCGCTAAATGATCGTGGATAGACCAGCATTAACAAACTGTAAAATGAAAGAAGAGACCGACTGACTGAGAGGAGAGAGATTTTCACCAGTGCCTGGAGGGATGGGTAATGAATGACTACTCAGAAGAAGGAAATACAGTGACAATGAATGTAGCTAGGACTCTATAAGCACATTTGGGGGCAACTGGTAGAGTGAACTCAGGCATAGGAGAGCCTGAGAAACATCTCAACACATGGTGCACATGGTTTTGCAAGCAGGTCCCCTCCCTTTGGTTTGGTCTCTCTCCTCTATCTTTCTGGCTATAGTATTTGAATGTTGGGTCCCATTTGTCTCTTTTGAGAAATACTAGCAACTGAATGGGAATGAACTACCTGGAATTCCTCATAATACCTAGGCTTTAGAAGTCTTCCATGGAGTAGAGGGAATGGATGTCCAGGCAGTCTAGGTGGTGATGACAGACGTAGAGCCTAGAGCTGGAATCCATGCCTTCCAGTCTCGGCTCTGCTTTTTACTAGCTGCTCATCTTCACAATCTGTAAACAGTGTTGGGATAAGAAACAAATGAAGTCTTATGTGAAAAGAACCTGCAATAGAGGAAGCGTTCAAAAAATATTTCACTAGTATATATTTGTTTAGTGCGTAGAAATTGGAAACATTTTGTGTCTTAAGTAGTTTGCTTTATGATGGAAGCTGATTTTATTTTTTTGTAAAGCAAGTGTGGGAAACGTAATAACTGGCTTGTTTTCTGGTCACCACTCTTTCCTTTTTTTTTTTTTTTGGATAGAGGTTGTTCATATCTTACTCCATTCACTTCAAACTTCCTACCTTACCAACTTGCTGAAAGTGAAGTTGCTCAGTCGTGTCCAACTCTTTGTGACCCCTTGGATTGTAGCCTACCAGGTGGCCAGAGTATTGGAGTTTCAGCTTCAACATCAGTCCTTCCAGTGAACACCCAGGACTGATCTCCTTTAGGATGGACTGGTTGGATCTCCTTGCAGTCCAAGGGACTCTCAAGAGTGTTCTCCAACACCACAGTTTAAAAGCATCAATTCTTTGGCACTCAGCTTTCTTCACAGTCCAACTCACACATCCATATATGACTACTGGAAAAACCATAGCTTTGACTAGACAGACCTTTGTTGGCAAAGTAATGTCTCTGCTTTTTAATATGCTATCTAGATTGGTCATAACTTTCCTTCTAAGTATCAAACATCTTTAAAATTTTTTCTTTTAATGGCTTCAGTCACCATTTGCAGTGATTTTGGAGCCCCAAGACACAGAAGTCAGCCATTGTTTCCCCATCTGTTTGCCATGAAGTGATGGGACTGGATGCCCTGATCTTAGTTTTCTGAATGTTGAGCTTTAAGCCAGTTTTTTCACTCTCCTCTTTCACTTTCTTCAAGAGGCTTTTTAGTTCCTCTTCACTTTCTGCCATAAGGGTGGTGTCATCTGCATATCTGAGGTGATTGATTTTTCCCAGCAGTCTTGATTCCAGCTTGTGCTTCATCCAGCATATTGAGATTCATTTATATGAAAAAAGTGAGTGTTAGTCATACTCAGTCATGTCTGACTCTTTGCAGCGTCATGGATAATAGCCTACCAGGCTCCTCTGTCCATGGAATTCTCCAGGCAAGAATACTGGAGTGGATTGCCATGCTCTCCTCCAGGGGATCCTCCCGACCCAGGGATTGAACCTGGGTCTGCTGCACTGCAGGCAGATTCTTTACTGTCTGAGCCACCCGGGAAGCCCTCATAGTTTCCTTAGTGTTTTCCACTTCGAAGTGTACAGTTCAGTCAATTCAGCAGTTTTTAGTATAGTCACCAAGTTCTAAGATTGTGATCATGATCTAATTCCAGAATATTCTTATCACCATTGAAAGGAACTTCATACTCCTTAGTAGTCGCTCCATTCCCTGTGCCCCCTGGAAACCACTAATCTGCTTTGTCTCTAGGAATCTCCTTATTCTGGACAGTTCATATAAATGGAATCATACAATTTGTGACCTTTTATGTCTGGCTTCTTTCACTTCATATTTTGAAGGTTCATCTACATTCATGCATTTTCCAGCATTTATCAATACTTTATTCTCTTTTTGACTGGATAATAGTTCATCTTGGACTGTACCACATTTTATTGATCCATTCATCAGTTGATGGACATTTGGGTTGTATTCACTTTGGAGCTATTTTGAATAATATTGCTGTGAACATTCATATACGAGTTTTCCTGTGGACATATGTTTTCTATTCTCTTGGGTATATATCTAGGAGTGAAAATTACTGGGTCGTAGGGTAATTCTTTAACATTTTGAGAAATTGTCAACTGTTTCTCAAAGCGGCTATACAATTCTATGTTCCTACCAGTGATGTATAATGCATGAGGGTTCCAGTTTTTCTACATCTCCCCCCACACCTGTTACTGCCAGTTTATAGCCTGTTACAGCCGTATAGGGGACGTAGCATACATAGATCCTTATCTCCTAGTCTTTGTGGACATCATTTTCTCTGGGACTCTCTTGAACACCCGTAACCCATCTCCTCTTTAGATTGTGTTAAAATTCCTTCTTATATGTTTGTGTAGCACCCTGTGTTTCTCCTTGTAACATCCCTCATCACACTGAATTCTAATTGTCTGTTAACTGTATCTCCTCCTTTTGACTGTTAACGTGTTAGGGAAGTTACTAAAATATAATTTCCTGTGGTACCTCCCAAGATTAGCACAGTGTCTGACTCAGTTATGTAGTCTTACCTTATTTTTGGAGGGGATGGTTAGGGAACTTGCAGATTAGACTTCATAGCATTGTTACCTGGGCATCTGAGTATAAGAATGGAAATCTTCATTGCTTTTAATTGTTAGATAGTACTTAGTTGTCTGGGAACTAAGACAGGAGTCTTAAGCCTGTATGTTTGGTTTACTAAAAAGTTATTTATTTTTTACTGTTGTACTAATATAGTACAGTACCTAAATTAATCAAGAAGTAGGAGGGAAAGAATTAGAGACACCATAAAGTATCACCATAGGGAGAAAACACTGAGATGACTTTAAAAATATAAATCAACTAGCCATTTTTATCCTGATCCTTTTAAAGAGCATAACCAATCGAGAACTGATTGCTTCTTTTAAAAAAAAAATACTACCAGTTTCACAATGTAGATAGACATCAAGGGCAGTGCCATGAAATTTCTAGACCATCAGAACTAATGCTGAATTCTCATGAGTTCAGTTACAAATATCAGAAATCTGAGATTCATTACAGATGGGGATCAGTGCTGGGGAACAAAAGCTGCAAGTGGAATTAAACATAATTAAAGACTTAAAAAATTGAATTAAAAAGTACATGCAACTTGAGGTTGACTCAGAGTAAATTACAATGTCCTGTGCATAAACACAGAGGAAAAAGCATATTTAATTAGTTCTTTGGAGCTTTCCTCTCCCCAAATCTATTTGTCTTCATAATCAGTGTTTAGATAATTTTGTTTCCAGGTATTATTTTTCATCCCATAAAGATCTGCTGTCCTGTTTTTCGATTTTTCTTCATTGAAATAAGGTTATGCTTGGACTGGATGGCCATTTCTTTCTATGATAGCACTTTCAGTGTGTTCTTGGAAATTCTAGCCAGCTTCTTTGCTATGGTTTTCCTATGCTTCTGGAACGAAGAGGAAGTGGGGGAGGGAAAAGCAGAGAGAAACAAATCTAAGTTGGACCCAGATCAGTGAGATAGTATCAGATGAGGCCAAAACGAATCTGGCAGATCCTCTTCTCATGTTTCCCACTTGAGCACACACATATTGTTACTTGGAATACCGCTTGCATTTCTTTCATACTTCTAAGATTTCCTTCAGCTTTAGTAACAAACTTTAGCTTCAAATAGAAGCCAGGCATGAATATTGAGTTTTTTTTTTTTTTTTAAAACGTGTGAATGTGCTCAGAATGGATATTTTGCCATTGAGGTTTGGTTAATGAGTAATAGAATGGATGTTTTTTTTAAAGCATAGCCTTGAAAGTGTGGAGGGCAGAGTTAAGGAAGATATATCGTCTTCAGAGTCATATAGACCTGAGTTTGAATCCTCCCTTTATTACTGAATAGATGCACAACTTCATGTTAATCTGGCACGCTGTCCACATATGTAACGTGGGCATGTTAATTTCTGCTTTAGAGCTTTGTCATGATAGTGGATACATTTAATGACATAGATGGTGCTCAATAAAAGGGAGCTGTTTGAAAATTGTCCCATTTCCTGGAAAAAGGGGGCTCAGTAATTCTTAGGGACAAAAAGTAAATTTCTTGTTCCATACTCTTTTTAATGTCAGCTAGGCATTTTATTCTGATGATGTTCAATTTAGTTATGAATGGTAGCCCTTTCCCTGAGTTCTGTATGTAAACATGTTAAACAAGCGTGAGGAATCTGGGCGTTCTGTGGGAGCACCTACATTTGTATAGATGAAGTAGTCCAGGGCCATGTGATCATGAGTGTTTAATGAAATTTTGTTACTACTGAATGGGAGAAGAAGGGATCCAGTATTTTATTCCTTATGGTCACTGCAGACAACTGAGAATTAGCTTTGGAAAAAAATCTTCAAAAGAAATGCTTATCTCCAATATATATATATCTCAAATATATATTTATATATGAAATATATCTCAGATAAGTAAAGCTGTATTGATGATATACAAAGTTGTTTCTCATTCCCTTGGTATCCATAGGAGATTAGTTCCAAGACTCCTACAGATAGCAAAATATGGGGATGCTCAACTCCCTTATATAAAATGGTGTTGTATTTGCAAATAGCATCCTTCCCTGTAACAAAGTCATCTCCAGATTACTTAACAGTAAATGTCATAGTTGTAGACACAGTGTACATCTTACATGAATAGTCTCAAAGCAAACTCAAGTTTTGCCTTTTGGAACTTACTGGAATTTTTTCTGCATGTTTTTGGTACGTAGTTGTTTGAATCCACATATTTGGACCAGTGGATATAAGGGACCATCTGTATATCTAAAGGGGAAAAGTTAACTGATCTTAAAAAAAAATCATTCCTGTTAGTTCTAAAAATAATTTTAGGTCACAAGAAGGTAGAAAAATAACAGAATGTCCATGTACCCTTTTCCCAGGTTCCCCAAATGATATGGTATCTTCAATAAGCATAGTAAAGTAATCAAAACCAGGAAATTGTCATTGGTAATTTACAGTTTCAGAGCTTAACCCATGTTAGTCTTTTTGAGTGGAGGAAAGTCTTTTTCCAATAAGACTTAATTTTCATTTGGGTTTAGTTTTTAGACTCAGTTTACAATGGTAAAAACATTTTGAAATAAGAATGCTTTGGGTTAAATTGGTTCTGCAACTTAGTTCTTCCTGTGTAACCTTTAACATCTATGTTAAAGGACTTTGCTTATCATCTGTGATGATATATCTCTTCATCTGTGAAAGGGGATATTATTTACCTTGCAGAATTGTTGGAAACACTAGCAATTATATATTGTAAAGAGCCTTTTCAGTAAATGGTAGCTTTCAGTATTGCTGTTCTCTTGCTATATTTTCATCAAAACTGAAAGTAGCTGGTCATTATATTTAACATCGTATGTGTACTTTTGCACTTTGTGAATACCTGTGAGTGAAGGCCCAGTATTTGGTAAATACACCAGAACTGCTTCCTGGCTCCTCTGTGTCCATCTCTCTTAAATGTACCTGCTGCAGTCTGTTAGCTTTCTTCCTGTCTTATCTGCATAGCTGCCTATTTACCTTTTTCTACCTGATAGTCCAGAAGTCATACCTCTCCTTTGTGCAAATTCTGTTTCTTCTGCGGGTGCTTTCAGTTAGATGAACCTAGTTATCTTCAGATTTTTGTTTTGTTTTCCTAATGTCTCTTCTCACTTAGTTCTGTTTTCTGAGAGTTGATGGTAGCCCTAGGTAGATGCCAGCTTCAAACCCAAGTTCATACAGCCAGCTCCTGGGTCTCGCTCCACAGGGAACATTGTGTGATGGAGGGAGGAGAAGGGGGTTAGAGTGCTGTTGGCTCTGTGTGTGGGGAGAGGATGCTGGTGTTCAGTTTCTGAACCTGTCCACATGTTCTTATCTCTGAGCTTGGGTGCAGCTGCAAAGGTAGAAACAAGGTTCTGTGCCCTGCTCTGTATTGTACTTTCTCTTTAAAAAAACTCATTTAGCCCAGATATATCTGACCCTGTTAAAATTCTTTAACATGACTATTTTCAGTACCGACCCAATAAATATGTTTTCTGATAAGACCTTTCGATAGAAGAACGACTTAAAGTTGCCCTCAAAAGGCAGTTTTCTGTTGATTTGGAGTGGAAATTTTTGTTTACTTTTAATTTTTATTGAGCCGCACACTGGGAAGAGCAGATGGACATTCCAGGTCTCCTGCAGCCTTCCCCTCCTACTCTGACTTAGCTTCCTGCTCTCTTGAAGTCTGTGCAACCCTACTCCTGTTTCCAAGGTTTTTGTTTTATTGTTTTGCTCCTGAGCACGTCTGCCCTTTTCATATCTTCCAACTTTCCATTCCCAGGACAGCAACTGTATTTTCTTATGTCTGCATACTATTGTTTGTAAGTATATAGACATAGAAATGCATCTAAGGAATGTTTGAAAGTGTTCCTTTATGTTTTAAAATAATCCCTTGATGCTTTAGCAAGTGGCATATCATTTCCTGCTTTAGTTTTTTCTTAGGCAGACAAGCCAGGGCTGAAGGAGGGGTGAAAAGTTCACTCTCCGGAAGTGCTGTTTAGGTCTGAATCACATGACAAGGAGCAGCCCAGGCTGTCAGCCATTCCCTGTGGATGTGAGTTTCTGAGACAAGGCTGCAGAAGAGAGGCTTCTTCTCAGTTCTGCTTTCTGTACTTAAATTGAAAATGAATGCATGGCACTGTTATTATTCCAGGAACTCACTATAATGCCCTTATTATTATCTAGATCTGTGCTTTAAAATTAAGTTTTAACCATGTAGTTATGCAATCGATTTCGTAGAGATCAGCATTATAAATAATAAACAAAATATAAACAGAGCACATTAAATATAATAAGAATGTTATTTTTGTGAAACTTTTGTTTAATACATATACACGCACACACACACACGTATGAACAAACATTTCCATAGGGTCCTGCACGTCTGTAGGACTTTTGGACATCATCCTGTAACTCCAATTCTGTTCATTTAAAAAGCCCAGTTTTCAAAGTGTATGTACTTGTCAATGAACATGTTCTTTTAAAATGTTCATAGTTTCATATTTTGAATTTATTGTACCTGCATTTTAATTTATGTAAATATGTTATATATCCTATAATATTTTCTCCACTCAGTGTTTTCAGGGCCATAAATACTGCTATATGTATACCTAACCTGTTGCATCTAACATCATGGAATGTTACAATGATATTATCACTGGTATATTACAGTGAAAGAAATAGAGGAAAACAGTAGAATGGGAAAGACTGGAGATCTCTTCAAGGAAATTAGAGATGCCAAGGCACAATAGATGGGCACAGTAAAGAACAGAAATGGTATGGACCTAACAGAAGCAGAAGATATTAAGAGGGGGCGAGAGTATACAGAACTATACAAAAAAGATCTTCATGACCCAGATAACCATGGTGGTATGACCACTCACCTAGAGCTAGACATCCTGGAGTCAATGAAGTCAAGTGGGCCTTAGGAAGCATCACTATTAACAAAGCTAGTGGAGGTGATGGAATTTAAGGTGAGCTATTTCAGGTCCTAAAAGATGATACTGTTAAAGTGCTGGACTTAATATACCAGAAAATTTGGAACACTCAGCAGTAGCCATAGGATTGGAAAAAGCCAGTTTTCATTCCAATCCCAAAGAAAGGCAATGCCAAAGAGTGTTCACACTACTGCACAGTTGCACTCATCTCACACGCTAGCAGAGTAATGCTCCAAATCCTCCAAGCCAGGCTTCAACAGTATGTGAACTGAGAACTTCCAGATGTTCAAGCTGGATTTAGAAAAGGCAGAGGAACCAGAGATCAAATTGCCAACATCCATTGAATCATTGAAAAAGCTAAGAGTTCCAGAAAAACATCTACTTTTGCTTTTTTGACTACACCAAAGCCTTTGACTGTGTGGATCATAACAAACTGTGGAAAATTCTTCAAGAGATGGGAATACCAGACCACCTGACCTGCCTGCTGAGAAATATGTATGCAGGTCAAAAAGCAAGAGTTAGAACTCGACATGGAACAACAGACTGGTTCCAAATTGGGAAAGGAGTACATCAAGGCTGTATATTGTCACCCTGCTTATTTAGCTTATATGATGAATATATTATGTGAAATGTCGGGCTGGATAAAGCACAAGCTGGAATCAAGAGAAATATCAATAACCTTAGATATGTAGATGACATCACTGTTATGGCGGAAAGTGAAGAGGAACTAAAGAGCTTCTTGATGAAAGTGAAAGAGGTGAGTGAAAAAGCTGACTTAAAACTCAGCATTTGGAAAACTAAGATCATGGCATCTGGTCCCATTACCTCATGGCAAATGTATGGGGAAACAATGGAAACAGTGACAGACTTTATTTTTGGGGGCTCCAAAATCACTGCAATGATGACTGCAAGCCATGAAATTAAAAGATGCTTGCTCCTTGAAAGAAAGGCTATGACCAACCTAGACAGCATATTACAAAGCAGAGATATTACTTTGCTGACAAACGTCCTTCTAGTCAAAGCTGTGTATGGATGTGAGAGTTGGACCATAAA
This sequence comes from Bubalus kerabau, assembly GCF_029407905.1. NCBI lineage: Eukaryota > Metazoa > Chordata > Mammalia > Artiodactyla > Bovidae > Bubalus > Bubalus kerabau. The sequence continues at coordinate 16,179,349 of NC_073626.1, forward strand.
GAAAGCTGAGTACTGAAGAATTGATGCTTTTGAGCTGTGGTAATGGAGAAGACTCTTGAAAGTCCCTTGGACTGCAAGGAGATCAAACCAGTCCATCTTAAAGGAAATCAGTCCTGAATATTCATTGGAAGGACTGATGTTGAAGCTGAAGCTCCAATACTTTGTCCACCTGATGCAAAGAACTGACTCATTGGAAAAGACCCTGATGCTGGGGAAGATAGAAGGGAGGAGGAGAAGGGGATGACAGAGGATGAGATGGCATCACCAACTCGATGGACATGAGTTTGAGCAAGCTCCAGGAGTTGGTGATAGGGAAGCCTGGTGTGTTGCACTCCATGGGGTCGCAAAGAGCTGGACAGGACTGAGCAACTGAACTGAACCTGTTTCATCTCACATCATGTTACATTGTGCCTAGAACACAGTTGACTTATATTCTCCACCAGGAATGAACACCCAGTTGTCTTAAATTTTTTTAATTACAAAGTTTAAAAAACTTTTTGGTTTGTAGCATGTAGGATCTTAGTTCCCTAACCAGGCATCGAACCTGTGCGTGCTGACTGCCTGTGAAATCCATACACCTATGCTGTCTTCATCTTATCTCACCACTAACAGCTGCTGTGAACAGCCTCAAACACAGCCCCTCCTGGAAACTACCAAGGGGCCTTTATCTGGGATCTAGACTGATACAATCTCTGGGCCACAGGGCATATGTATACAGTTCAGATCCTGTGAAACAGTGTAATTTCTCAAAGTACTCTGGGATTACCTCCAAAATGATTCACTAGTCCACACTGCCACCAACTGTAAGAGTGCTTATATACCTGTATTCCCTCCAATACTTACCGTTAGTAAGTCTTCTCATTTCCCCTGTTTCTGTATAGTGGGTGTAAAATGACATCTTTTTGTTGCTTTTATCTGACACATTAATTTGACTATCTCTTGATGTGCTGTTTAGTTGATAAGTCCTGTCCAGCTCTTTTGCAACCTCATGGACTGTAGCCTGCAAGGTTCCTTTGTCCATGAGATTTCCCAGGCAAGAATACTGGAGTGGGTTGCCATTTCCTTCTTCAGGGGACCTTCCCTACCCAGGGATCAAACCCGTGTCTCGTGCATTAGCAGTCAGGTTCTTTACCGATAAACCAGCAGATATTCTTGTTGTCTTTTGGATGTTTCTCTTCCATAAATTTCCCCTTTAAATTTAGTGTGTATTTATCCACTGGAAGTTGTGTTTTTCCTGTTGATTTGCATAAGTTCTTTGTGTCTTCCAGATAGTCTCTAGGTGGTGTTAAACTTGACAAGTATTCTCCTAGCTTTTTATTTCTCTGTTAATGTTGTTCATGATGTGTTTTTAGTTAACAAAAAACCCCTAAATCTTTAATGTAGTATATCCAGATTTTACTGTGAAGACTTCATAATATAAGTTATTCTCTGTTCCCCCCGTCATAAAATTTATACTACCTATAGTTTATTTTTTCACATTTAGGTCTTTACCCCTCCGAAGAGTCCACTGTGTGTATAGGGTGGTAGGAGGGAAATCAGTTTTATATTTCCATATGATGGTTCTCATTTCCTTGGCAAGCTGGTACCCCTTTGTGCTCCACTGGTTTGTTTTTTAACCACAGTTCATGCTGTTTTGTTACTGTAGCTTGGTTGTATATTTCAATATATGAGTAAATCTTCCTTGTTGCTTTTCTTCAGAATGTACTTAGATGTCTGTGAACTTTATTTTTCCATTTGAATCTTAAATTTCTCACAATTCAACTAAATTTTTGATGAGAAATGTATTTGATTTTTTTTTTTTTTTTTTGAGTTATGCCACGTGGCTTGTGGAATCTTAGTTCCCTGACCCGGGATTGAACCTAGGCCCTCTGTCCTCAGTGAGACACAGAGTCCTAAACATTTGACCACCAGGAAATTTCTATAATGTATTTGAATTTATAAAATACAACAGAAGTAGTAACATCTTTTTACTAAGTTCTATTTGCAACTTTCCAGTTTCTCTATTTCATCATCTTGTGTGAAATTTATTACAGTACAAATTACGAACCTTCTTACATTTCAAATTGTTCTTTATAGAGATAGAGCTATTCTTTTCAGCAGTTGGAGTCAATAGAAGATAAAGGCAAATAAAATAAATCCATAAAAATGATTCTAAAATAGTTGAAATATAGAAATTGAGAGTTTAACAGTTGTCCAAGTAACAATATCCTTTGATCGTGGATTATCTGTGTAATAAAAAAATCTTAAAGGTAATCTCAGACACTCCAACATACTGTAAATAACAAAATGAGCTCCCAGTGAGGTCAGACAACTCACTGAAGATTACAGAGTTAGGCTGTGAGAGAACCTCAAATTGAAATCGGATTTTCTCTTAGTTCATTACTTTTTCCAAGAAACCATGCCTGCAATCACCACGTAGCTCTAATACCTTGGCATTTAGTGTGTGTGTGTTTACCTGGTAGAGTTAATATTAGTTTGCTTATGCTTCAGAAGAAATCAGCTTCTTTTCTCACTGATGTTCACAGAAAGAATGATTGACCTGCTAAAGCCTTAAATTGGGAGTTGGGGGGAACACCTCTTGAACAGCATATTGTTTCTTATTAATAATGGTGTAAGTTAGTTTTGGGGTCTTTTTCAGCAGTAAGTCCCTTGCATTCAGCTGCAGTTGATAGAGACTTCAAAAGATGCAGAGGATGGGACTTGCACAAAATAATGGGCGCACATTAGCATGTTAATGAAGTGTTAGAGTGCGGAGCTTGGTGAGCACGCTGAAGCCTGGGAGAAGGGCTCCGGCTCACTGCTGCACCTTTCAAATGGTGCCCTGCTCGGGGGAGGGCCGGTATTCACTGTTGACACACATTTACTTCTTCTCCCCCTGTACATGGGGCAACTTGATTTTTGCTATCTTTAACCCATCTAATTTCTCCCCAAATAAGTTGCTTTGGGAACAGAAATGAATGCTCTTCCTTTTTTTTCTCCAAGACAGCAGAACCCACAAGGGAATAATTACAAGTCTAATTCTTCTGTTCTAATGACATCAATTGAATACCATTAAAAAGTCAAAGCCCAAATGATTTTGCAGCATTTTTATTCAGCACATTTGAATCTATATAACAAGTCATTTTGCTGTGAGTTTGTGTAGTAGGGCCATTAGCTTAAATTCTCTGTGTGTGTATGTGTGTGTGTTTATGGGGTGAATCCTGTTGGTGGGTGACAGGGAAAATTCCTCCATGTTTCCTGAGGGTTAGTGAGATATTGGTCTACTCTTGCAGCCAATGTGGACACTACTTTCCCACGTAGAAAACCATAGAGATGTGGTTTTCCAACCCATATGGCTGGAGCCACATCGTCAGGCCCAGCGTTTCTTCAGAAATTCAGTGTATTTCCACTCACCTGTCAGAATTTCTTTGCCCGGCTGTTCCCTGCCTCCCTGCCGCCATCGATCTAAAACCAAGTTCACTGTCATGGGCTAAAACCCAGGCCTCCTTGAGTGTCGTCTTTCTTGAACTGTTAGCAGCCCTTTCTTTTCCAACCCTGTAGGCTCAACCCTGAGTGCAGGTCTCCGCACGCACACCTGCAGGCCCGTCCTCTCTCCCTGTCTTTTTAACCAAACTACCTTGTAAGCTCTTGGTCCCTGGACCCTGAACGTCAGATGTGACCTTTTTTAATCTATCCTCCTGGTCAACTTACTTAACTTCTGTGAACCTATGTGTTCATCCACCAAGTGTGAATGGTTGCAGCTTGAATTGTTTTGCAGATTAAAGAGATCACGAATGCCAAGTGCCCAATTTAGTGCCTGGCATAGAGTGGGTGCTCACTTTGTACCACCCTCCTCCTCAGGTTCTTTCAACAGGGATTTCTTTCTTTCCTATTCATAGAGCAAGCTCCTTGTTGATGTTTGTGCCTAGAGCACCTTTCTTCCTCAGCTCCGATTTCTCCTATGATGACTCCAAGCCAGAGCAGTCTCACCCAGCCCTGATACATCACTGCCTGGATATATTTTTAAGAATCTCTTTTATCTCTTGATATTATCATGTATTTGTTTAATAATGACATTATCTTGCATTTATTTGTTTAATGAATGTTTTTGCTCTCTGTTCTTCTTCCCCACTTCTTCACTATGCTGTGAACTCTATAAAAGCAAAAGCTGTGTCTGTCTGCCTTGTTGCTACAGCCTACAATAAGTAGGGAGCCTTAGATATCTTTTTAAGGTTTATGAGTCAGAACATGCAGCCCTAAGCCATTCAGGATGTAAAGCAGCTGCTGCAGGAAAAGGATGGAGAAGAATCTTCTAGAAATGAAGGTAGGGGATGAGCACCAACCTTGAAAGGCTTCCATGTATTATACATAGAAGAATCACCCTGGGGTGGTAATTATAAAGACGTCAGTAAGTCCATAAAATTAAGTTTTTCTTTTTGTTGGGTCGGTTTCTCATGGCCCTCCCATTCCTGGCATTGGACCTCTTTCAGCCTTGCCCCCAACCCTGCCCAGCCCTCCATCTGCCTTGTCCGTTACCAGGAACCTCATCCTTACTTGTAATCCTACTGCAGACCACTTAATGCTTCCTTTAGGGACCACAGGCTCAACCTTGCTAAAAGGCTTGGCCTCCCCCTGGTTTATACCCTACTCTAGCCTGCTCCTCCTGGGTCTGTGACAGCCTAAAAAGACGTGCGCCCTCACTGTCATCTTTGTTCCCATTCACTGGACAAATAAGCACGTGCTCTGTGTACTGTGTGAGGCTGTCCCATTTCAGTTCTAGTGTAGTAAGCCAGGGGAGAAAGCAGCACATTGACCTAGACCACTGTGGAGGCAGAAACTCTGGTCCCCAGGTCGCCGTCGCCACTCTGCTTCCCCCTACCTTCACACTTCCCTGCCTCTTCCTGATGCACACTGGGTATATGTCACTCCACTGTGAGGAAAGTTCCGTGCTTCCTCCCCTATCGCAGGATGACTTGTGTTTCTTAGACAGGTGTTCCAGGCTCGCCCAAACTGGACTCCATTTGTTGCCACTCCTGATATCTAAGTGTGAATGCTCTGTCTTGCTCTATCCTTGCCTACAGAGGTACATCTCCGCTGCAGTTAGCTTTGGTACAGTTGCATCTCAGCCTGCAGGAGCTGCATCTCCTCCTTTGTGCGTTTTCATCTTGAGCTGGACTTTAGGTTACAGTTCAAGTCTTGGTTATTCCAGGAAGCGACTCCAATTATTCCAGTTAAGACTCACCCCTCACTCCTCTTGAATTTCTCTTTTCTGCTGTGCTCTCATTTGGCTGGTAGCTTCTGCTGCTTACAATGCCATTCATGTCACTGTGAGGTTATTGGGCCCTTGAGTTGCCTTGAAAGCTCCTTAAGGGAAGGGATTTGATTTTCTTCCATTAAAAAGAAAGCTGTAACTTCTGTAACTGTTCACTGCTGAAGATGGCAGTGGTACATGCCATTTTTCTGGGCACTGTTTTCATATACTGTGCTGGATGTTATGCATGTAGTATCTTTCATTTTCCTATTACCCTATGACATAAAATTTATAGTATTGTACAAGAGAAAATTGAAATTCATTTGGCTGATAGTTGGGAATGTAGTTTCAAAGGTCAGTCTGATTTCAAAGCTTGTGCTCTTTTCCGTTGGTCAATGATGGGTGGTTCAGAGTGGTCCGTATTTGAAAATTTGGTGATAGATACCAGAAAGGAAAGTGAGATTTCTAATAGCATCAGAATACTCTAGAACCTGCTACCAAAGAGAAGGAATAGTGAAGACAGTAAAAGAGTGTGGGTCAGGCTGACACACACACTCTCCCACTTAGAGCTTTGTGTGAGACTGTTTTTTAATTATTGTCTCCCCATTGGAAGATGAATCGGCAGTCAGTTCAATTGAATCAGGTAATGGGAAGCATTGACAAATAGATAAGATAATATCATTGATAATATCTGAAATGTATTTTAGTCATTGGTTTCAAGACTCCTTTACACATTTTTTACGTAGTGACATTTACAAGTAAGGGCACTATTGGTTTTCGACTTTTTTTTTTTCCCTTCTAGGCTCTCTTGGGAGCCAGTTTGTTTAGTGGAAGGACCATTAGTTTTACAGCAAGTCAATGTGGTTTTAGATTATATTGAATAAAAGAGGAGAGAGGCCTAAGTGTAATTTCTAAATAATTTGTTGGGATTAAACTTATCTGTACTATCCAGCAGGTTATACTTGTAGATTTTGGGGCTTTTTAGGAAGGTATGTATTCTTCCATGTGTTCCTTTAAATGGTCCTGTCCTAAGAAAAAACCTTATGTAACTTTGTTAACAGTCAGTTACTGGTATTCATTTTTTATGTGCACATTGTCATTGCTATAATTATTGCTGCCATCACCTGAAAAGCCCCAATAAATGGACACCAGGACCACAGAACCAGTCAGCTCTGAGTAAATGTTGATGTCAACTTTTGATGCAGTGGTGTAGAAGAGACTGGGAATAGAATTTCCTTGAAAATCAGAGCAAACAATTTAGCCTACCAGGGTTTAAGTTCCAAAAAACAAAATTACAGGATTAGACTGGATGGCCTCTAAGGTCTCTTGAGCTCAAAATTTTTCAGAATCCATGACTGTTAGTTCCACTTCTTGCCTCATTAATCTCTCCTCCAAAAGGAAACCTAATGTCTGACAAGGTCTGAGGACAGAGAAGTAGCATGTTCTTAGGAATTGGAAAGACTGTTGGAATGAAGTACTTATTTCCTTCACTCTGTGTTAAGAACATCAGTGCCTTGAACATCAGGGAATGAACAGGATATATCAAAGGGACTACTAGTCCTCTGTGATAAAGAAGTTTAAATTCCTGTTGTTCAGGACTTTTAAAAAACCTGTCCAGACATGACAAAGAGTGAGTTGGCACTGGGGTCCTAACTGTCCCAGAGTTTTTGTAACTTGAAATAACCAAACACAATGTTCTGTTCAGTTCAGTCGCTCAGTCATGTCTGACTCTTTGAGGCCCCATGAATCGCAGCACGCCAGGCCTCCCTGTCCATCACCAACTCCCGGAGTTCACTCAAACTCACGTCCATCGAGTCGGTGATGCCATCCAGCCATCTCATTCTCTGTCGTCCCCTTCTCCTCCTGCCCTCAATCCCTCCCAGCATCAGAGTCTTTTCCAGTGAGTCAACTCTTCGCATGAGGTGGCCAAAGTACTGGAGTTTCAGCTTTAGCATCATTCTTTCCAAAGAACACCCGGGACTGAGCTCCTTTGAATGGACTGGTTGGATCTCCTTGCAGTCCAAGGGACTGGCAAGAGTCTTCTCCAACACCACAGTTCAAAAGCATCAATTCTTCGGTACTCAGCCTTCTTCACAGTCCAACTCTCACATCCATACATGACCACTGGAAAAACCGTAGCCTTGACTAGACGGACCTTGGTTGGCAAAGTAATGTCTCTGCTTTTGAATATGCTATCTAGGTTGGTCATAACTTTCCTTCTGAGGAGTAAGTGTCTTTTAATTTCATGGCTGCAGTCACCATCTGCAGTGATTTTGGAGCCCAAAAAAAAAAAGTCTGACACTGTTTCCACTGTTTCCCCATCTGTTTCCCATGAAGTGATGGGACCAGACAATCTTATAGTATGACTAACAAATTTACACAATTCTTCTGTCTGCACAGAGCATTCTACCCAGGGTGGACTTAATGTTAAGTCAGTATTACTGTCCCCACTTTTCAGATTAGAAAACTGAGGTGTTGGAGACGTGACTTCCTCGTGGGCACGCAGAGTGCTGGAGCAACCATCCAGTCGTGATTATCTGTGCGTGCTTGCCCACTATCCTAGTTGGTTGCCCTGTGCTCATGTCTGTCAACGTCAGATATTCTACCTGAAGTATTACTTACAGTCTCTAGTTCCAGCTCTGTTTCTGTAGTTAGCTGTGTACAGCGTATGTGCTGAAACTCACTACCAGATCTTTTCGGTGTTATGACTTAATTAAATGTTGAATAATAATGAAGGCGCACTTCTATAGGAAGTGTGAAAACACTGTTTATAACTGACAAGATCAACTCACCGTTATGTCTGTCAAGGTACAATAATGCAAATCGTAAAGTGCCAGACAAGGCCTTTTCTGTCATCTCATTCTTAAAATTAGGGGTAAGTGATACCAATAAAAAGAAATGAGTGTTTGTTTCAGTTGTACTTTTCCTTTCTAAAATACTCATGGGGCAATCTGTTTCCCATTTTTATAATAATTCATTGCCTTTCTGCAGATGCTAATAATGTCTGAAAAATATCTGTGGTTCACTAAAAATCAAATGACACAGTATTTTAAAATATGCTTTTTTTTTTTTTTTTTTTAAAGATGGATGCTCCCTGCTACTTTTTACCTTGGGTCCTAAGGTAGTTGCCTGAGATGTTGGGAGTCCACCATGTTTGATCTGTTAATGTGTGAGTGCTCAGCTGCTCAGTTGTGTCCGACTCTTTGGACTGTAGCCCGCAAGGCTCCTCTGTCCATGGAATTTTGCAGGCAAGAATATTGGAACAAGTTGCCATTTCCTACTCCAGTGGATCTTCCCGACCCAGAGATTGAACCTGTGTCTCTGCATCTCCTGCGGGTGAGGAGGTGGATTCTTTACCACTGAGCTACTTGGGAAGCCCTTGATGTGTTAAAATTGAATCCTAATTATAGTTGCAAATATTATTCTTGTATTCTAGGTTTTTGAATCACGGCTCAAGCAGTGAATTTTTTCTTACTGATTGAGCTTTCTGGAGCCATGCCGTCCAGCATGGTGGCCACTATCCAGTGAAGTGATGTGAAAGTCGCTCAGTTGTGTCTGACTCTCTGCGACCCCATGAACTATAGTCCATGAAATTCTCCAGGCCAGAGTACTGGAGTGGGTATCCTTTCCCTTTTCCAGGGGATCTTCCCAACTCAGGGATCGAACCCAGGTCTCCTGCATTGCAAGTGAATTCTTTACCAGCTGAGCCACAAGGGAAGCCCAAGAATACTGGAGTGGGTAGCCTATGCCTTCTCTAGCAGATCTTCCCGACCCAGGAATCGAACTGGGGTCTCCTGCATTGCAGGCAGATTCTTTACCAGCTGAGCTATGAGGGAGGGTCCACGTGCAGGTCTCTAAATTTCAAATAAAATCAATTAACATGAAATAAAACTGAAAATTTGGTTCCTCCATTACAATAGCTACATTTCAGTGCTTAGTAGCTGGGAACTACCAGGCCGAAAAGTGTATATGTAGGTGGTTTCTGTCATCATAGAAAGTTCAGGGATGATCTAGGCTCATCTTGCTGTTGTTCAGTCGCTAAGTTGTGTCCATGAACTGCAGCACACCAGGCTTAATGATTTTGTAAAAGATTTTATTTTTATGATTTTGAAATTTAAGACAGGTTTTAGAGCAGTTTAAGGTTCACAGCAAAATGAAGAGATTTCCCATATACCTCCCCCCAGCCCTCACATACATCATCAGCATTCCCCAGAAGAGTAGTACATCTGATAAACCTGTGCTGACCCGTGGTAATGGCCCAGAGTCCATCGTTGACAGTTTCTTCTTGGTGTTGTATCTTTGCTTTGGACAAATGTATAATAATATGTATCCATCATTATGGTATACAAAGTATTCTCACTGCCCCTGAAATCATCTGCCTTCCACCTATTCATTCCTTTCCTTCCCAGCAACCACTCATCTTTTTAGTGTCTCTGTAACAATGCTGTTTCCAGGATGTGATTGAGTTGGTATCTCACAGTGGGTAGCCTTCTCCAGTTGGCTTCTTTCATTTCATAATATACATTTAAATTTCCTCTATGTATTTTCATGGCCTGACAGCTTATTTCCTCTTAGAACTGGATAGTAGTCCATTGTCTGAATATACCATAGCTTCTTTATCCATTCACCTAATGAAGGACATCTTGAGTGCTTCCAAATTTTGGCAGTTATGAATAAAGCTGTCATAAATATGTGTGCAGGCTTTTATGTGGACATAAGTATTCAACTCCTTTGGTAAATACCAAGGATCATGATTGCCAGATCATATGGTAAGAAAATCTTTAGTTTTGCAAGAAACTGTCAAACTGTCTTTGAAAGCGACTTTACTATTCTGCATTCCAATCAGCAATGAATGAGAGTTCCTGTTGTTTGACATCCTGGCCAACATTTGGTGTTGTCAGGGTTCTGGATTTTGGCCATTTTAATAGATGTGTAGTGATATCTTATTGTCTTAATTGCCTTTCCTTGATGACATACAATGAGTATCTTTTCATGTGCTTATTTGTCTGCATGTCTTCCTTGGTGAAATAGCTTTTAAGATCTTTGGCCCGTTTTTTCTTCATGTTGTTTTCTTACTGTTGAGTTTTAAGTGTTGTCTGTGTGTATTTTTGATACTAGACCTTTATCAGATAAATATTTTCCCCCAGTCTGTGGCTTGTCCTCATGCTTGTGACATTTTCTTCGATAGAACAGAGGTTTTAACTTTAATGACATCCAGCTTATCAATTGGCACCCCACTCCAGTACTCTTGCCTGGAGTATCCCATGGACAGAGGAGCCTGGTGGGCTGCAGTCCATGGGGTCGTGAAGAGTCGGACACGACTGAGCGACTTCACTTTCACTTTTCACTTTCAGGCATTGGAGAAGGAAATGGCAACCCACTCCAGTGTTCTTGCCTGGAGAATCCCAGGGACCGGGGAGCCTGGTGGGCTGCCGTCTGTGGGGTCGCACAGAGTCGGACATGACTGAAGTGACTTGGCAGCAGCAGCAGGTTATCAATTCTTTCTTTCATGAATTGTGCCTTTCGTGTTATATCTAAAAAGTCCTTTTCATACCCAAGGTCATCTACGTTTTCTCCTGTGGTTAACTTCTGTGGTGAGTTATATAGTTTTGTGTTTGACATTTAGGTCTTCCATGATCCATTTTGAGTTAATTTTTGTGATGAGTGTAAGGTCTGTGTCTGGGTTAATTTTTTTTTTTTTCCATGTGGACGTCCAGTTCCAGCACCATTTGTTGAAAATACTATCCTTGTTGCATTGTGTCCCTTTTGTTCCTTTGCAAAGACCAGTATTTGTAGGTATTTATGTGGGTCTATTTCTAGACTCTTTGTTCCATTCATGTGTTTTCTATTCTTTCACTGGTATCCCACTGTCTTGATTACTGTAGCTCTCCGGTAAGTCTTGACATCATGTAGCAATGATCTGCTTTTAATAACCTGTTTATTTGGATTAAAACATTTCAAACTGGATTATCTCCATAAAAGGTAGCCAGATCTTGTTGCCAGAAGAAGTTCTGGTGTGAATAGTGTGCTTTGCAGACATGGGGAGATAGGTCTCGTTGTACTTAGGCAGCTGTGGACTGTGTCCTTTGCTGTAGTCTATGTAAATAGCCTTGGCTACCGTACTTTAACCTTGTGTCAGGACATATATTCTAAAGAGCTCTAATTGTATTAATTCCATTGTGCCACAGATTTCAACCGATTCTATCTTTGGTGAGTGGACTTGGTCAGAAGCAGCCACCGACTCAAACTAATTTAGTGTTAAATCCTAACACAGAGAGCCTTATGTTACAGAACCACTTGCTTCAGTTCATTTTGTAGTCTCGAGATTGTCCTACAGAAATTCACCCTCGAGGTCCGCAGAGAGTTCAGCAGACTGTCTGGTGGCTGTCTGTCCAAGTTCCTTGAGGCAAAGAAAGGAGACAACGGATCCTTGTTCTTCGACAGCTTTATTGAATATATTCAGTCTCAAGTTTTGAATAATTTGTTTAACTAGAGATATTCTGCACAGTGAATAAAATGTCTTTGGTATGAAATTTAATGCTTATGGTATCTTCAGAATAATTTCAACATTTGCCAGATCTTTGTATCTATTGCCCAACTCTGAGTAGGTGTCCAAATGACTTTACTATTTGAAAAGAAAATACCACATTTCTGACTTTTCATCCCTAGTAACAGCTGGAAAGTGTAGAAAATGTGTTTTAAAAAAAAGATACAAAAATGATTGCTTTTAATGTTTCTCTTGATCTTACTCCCCCAGGCATACAATATTCGCCCAATTTTCACTAATTCTTACATTTGTCATTTATAGATGAACAAGTAGAACAGTATATAAAAGATAAATCACAAGCTGCACAATGAGCTAAATGGTATTAAAAAAATGACTAGGCAAGCATACTCCAAGGGTTTATATGAAATTAAACATGAATTTTAGGACAGGTCCGTTTTTCAGCTGGTATTGGTGGTTTTTTAAGATCTCTTGTGATTGTGAATAATCTCACTTAAATGTGTTCACTATAAGTTAGCTTAATATACTTTTTGCTTTGTTAAGATGATGTTCTAGCTGCTGTGTTTTTTGTTTGTTTGTTTGTTTTTGCACCAGACCTCATGCATACTATTAGGGAGACGGAATGGTGACTCACCTCCTGGGTCCCTGGCAACCCCCTCATTTAAGACACCTGTTTATGGACAGACCTGAAGCAGGAATGAGAGGTGGGCGGCTCCTCCAGTGGTAGGATCTTAGCTTGCTGTGTTGGGTAGCTTACAAAGGGTGTCAGCTGTTTATCATCTTTCCACATGCTGTCCAGTTTGAATCTGGTCAGATTAACACTTAGAAAGCTTCTGTAGTCAATTAAGAGCGCATACCTAAGAGTCCTTCCCAACAGATGGCTTTGCAACATTTACTGCCCTAAGAGTTTTCCCTTCTTAAAGTATAACCTTACCTGCTATGGCTGCCATGCTTAAACTGGTTCTTTTGAAAGTGACAAATTGTTAAGGTTGTATTCGTTTTATAATGCACCTTGGTTTTAAGTAACTCAAAGAATTTAGTTAATAGAATTATCTCTGTTCACCTTTCTGTTTTTGTAAATGATTTACCTAGACTTAAAAGCAACTGAGCAACCCTTCCTAAATTCACAGGCAGAGAGTGTTTATTTTGCATCCTGGTGGTCCCTTAGAATTTGTTGGTTTTGTTTGAAGGTTCAGAGCAGAAAGATAAAATGGGTGATGTTATGTTCAAAGTAGAAATTGTAATAATGTTAAGCTGGAATGCTTTCATTTTTTTTTTTTTTTTTTTTTTACATATGGGGTTGTAGGAATGAATGAGGGAGAGAGACAAGCACAGTATTGACTACTATTAAAATAATGCTGCCAAAATAGGAGATATATCTCTTCTATGTGAAGGAAAGCTGTGAGTACATATGAAGGGCAAAAAAGGAAGGTCATGCAAAATTTAGTTTTGAAAACTCGAAGTCCTTTGTTAGTTCCTGCTTGGTATTAGGGATTTCGGAGAAGACAGTATGTATTTGTATTTTCCATTTCCATTTAACTTGATTTTCTAATCTTTCATATTTGGCCAGCTACTTTTTGAGAACATATTGTACACATGTTCTGATGCTGTTTGAAGGCCCTCTGAGAGGCAAGAGTTGATTGAAAGCTCTCAGTTCTACTGAAGTGGGTGGCCCAAGAGCTCGAACTGAACAGCTGCCACACACCCATTGAACTTTTGTCATTTATAAATTATTTTCCATGCCATCTGGAGCAAGAATGGTGCCATGGTTTAGAGAAGTTCTTTGTGGGGTGCATTCGTATCCAGTGCTTCTGCAATTTGCTTATTACCAGAGTCAATTGAAGTTTCCAAATCTTTATTTGCTTGGAGGTTTTAGATGTGAATAAATGAGTGATTTCTTTAAATGTCATTTTAAAGACACTGCCTCCACCCCTACTAGCATTTTCTCCTCCCTCTTTTCCCTTCCAGTGACTACATCCTGCCTGCTTTCAGCTCCAGTGGAAAATACATTAATCCCAAAGTCTCCATGAGGTTTCCTGTTTGATGACATAATCAGAAAATCCTTCTCACTTTGCCCTTGGGGTTGCTGTCTGGATGTTATGTTGTCTTGGTGGGCGTAACTCAGCCATCAGAAAAAATCAGCACAGACCATAAACTCGGAGCCTGAAATGCATTAATATCATGTTAAAAGGAAGAAAGCTGTGGGCATGTCTGCAGCACTGGTGGAGAATTTCATTAATCTGCAGATTCTCGCTGGCATCGGCTGGTGACTCCAGTGCATATGGCATGAGCTGGTGCAGTGCCGCTGGCAGGAGGTATTTGAACCACTCTAGTGTGAGCTGTTAGACTACATCTCATGGAAATGTACCACAAACGCGTGACTGCTAGACTTTGGTAGTATTGATATGTTGAAATTAACTCCCGCCCGCCCACCCCAACTGGTGCCCCGTTACCCCACCAAGTCTGTTTCCCTAATGAGTGTTGCTTTTGGTTGTTGATCATAGGAAGCTAGAACAAAGAAAACTGCTGGGATGAGTCGGGCAGTACCTTTTATAACAATAAAAGTAACATGGCATCTGACATGTAAAGTGCTTTGTACAATTTGGAAGTTACTATGAGGCAAGAACTTCAGTAGCTGTGAATTCCTTGGAAAGGAGAAACTGATACAAAAGTTGAACCAAGAATAGGACATTTAGATGCCAAAGGACAGGTATGGTTGTGCAAGACCAGAAGTTTATTGGCAAAAAAAGTTGCACATATGCCCAAATATGGATTTTTCCTTAGCTATTTGGAGAATTTTCCATGTTTCTGTTGTTTTGGTAGGCTGCCATAACCCCCCATTAGGTTGACTTGGATTGTGGTATCTCCTGCCTCGGATCTTAGAAGTCCAGGTTGATTGGCACTGGTTCAGGATGAGAACAAGGAGCAGGTCCCTTAGCAGGATGTAAATGATCTAGATGCAAGCTGTCTTCATGCCTCTTCCTCCTGTTGTACTCGTTCACAGGAGGCTAGCAAGAAAAAGAAAAACCATGTTGCCTGATAGAGCTTCACTGAAAGAAGTTAAAGAGGAAGGAGAGGACCTTGAACCCCAGTCCCAGTAAGTTGAAAGCCTGGAAAGATGTCACCATTTCTGCCTCTTTGTGTCAGAGATACTGTTGGGTTTTTCATATTCAAGAGGCAATATCCCTTTCACAGTTGTTTCCCATATGGTTGGGAAGTTTGGACCACATAAATACTAGAATGGAAAAATATATTCCTTTATGGCTATTGTGAACTTTTTTGAAGTATAAAAATCAAAATGGCATGGAGATGGCATGGAAAATAATTTCAGGTTCTATGACTTGTTTTCTTGTACAGTGCATAGTGACTACATGCCCAAACTGAAAGCGTTTACTCTCAACATAGGATCTTTAAACCATTGTATGTCTTGATACTTTGATAATGCTACTTCCTGGATGGGAAAGGATGTTAAATACCACATCTGATGGGTGAATCACTTTTTCTACCCATGACATTCGGCAGAAATGATATCTGAGCCAAGATGGAGTAGAGCTGACCATAGAGAGTTGATACTCTCTGGAGTCCCTGCAGTCTTTGAGTACCTCCCACACTTGTACCGGTCAGGAGTCTAACTTTCCTTTTTTGGTGACTTTGTACTGTTCTCGCTTTGCTAAACTGAAATGGTAATTCCCAGAATTCCTTTCTCATGCAGTCCCCATTTATGGTTCTTGGTTAGGCTTGGCCACAAGAGAAACGTGCAAGATTTTGGAGGTGGAAGTAAAAGAGCAGTCAGTTTTCGTGCTCTGCAGGTTGACATAGGGCACCAGGCACTGTGCAGCTCACACGCCGTGTCCTTCATCTCTGGCCCCCGGTGCTGGTTTGGGTCTCCTCTTCCTCTGCCTCCTCCATTGGCCTCTCCACATCCTGCGAGTGTGAATGCAGGTGCGCTTCTCTGTGGTGAAGGCACCAGCGTCTCCTGCCGGCCCTGCCTCCTCCTTCACATTGGAGAGATGGTGGGAGACATGGGTCTCAGTTTTCCCTTGTTGCCCCCCACTTCATATCCAGCTCTCGTTTCTCAACTGCCTCGCCTTCCCTGAGCTATAGCGATTCCAGACCAAACAGTACACACAGCCCCTACCATGTGTAAGTTTTAATTCCTTTAATAAATCCCTTATTTTATTTTATTCATAGTGATTCGTATCATTTCCTGATCAAACTCTAATACATGATTGACTTGTTCTGTTTCTTCCCTCTCATGACAGTCTAACACATGTGTATTTGGAGACAGCTATTGGTCTTTTCTTCCTGTCCATAGTTACATTTTCTCTAGTTTAATACCAGTAATTCCTTCAGATGGTCTTCATATATCATGGTTTCTTATCCCCTTATCATCTTGATAACTGTTCTCTGGTGGTCCACTGCCCCTCTTATGGTCTTCACAAAGCACTGAAGGATCTTGCATAGCCAAGAGACAGATGATGATCCTTTTTTCTCTGGACATGAAATGCAGCTTGGCTGAACTAGTGAATCGACTGTCTCATAACGCTCATGGAGCTATTTCAGGACATCCATGTAACAAAATGGCACCCATCTGGACACACAGGTCAGATTTGATGTCATTTCTCAGATATTTCCCCTCAACTTCTGCTTGTTGAGATTTGTTGATATATATCCTTCATCTATGGTTGTTTACTGTCCCAGGCTTTGGTCAAAATGTGAAGTCAAGAGACTTAAGATTAAGTCCTAGCTCTGTTTTCTAGCTTTGTTATTTGAAGTTATTAATTCAGTCAAGATGTCTCAGTTTCCTCATTTATAAAATGGAAAATAATGTTTCAACTCCCTCATCAGATAGTTGTGAAGGCAAAGGGTGATAGTGTAGGTAGAAGTGTTTGTGGCTAAAAAATAATGTATAACACAAGTTGTTTATTGAGCAATTAAAAAATGTGACAAATACTCCTTTTGCTTCATTCAGGTGATTGGTTTAAAAACAAACAAAAAACCAAAAAACAAAAAATGGTGAAGCAGAGGGACCAAGGGCAAATTCTCATCTTGGACGTTGACACCATTTTGATTCAAAGGTTTATTAGTCTAACAAAGTGCCCTGGCATTCGGCCTGTATTTTTACATCTTGTCCTTTGAGGTTCATGAGTCTTTTGTCAGATTCTTTCCTCCATTCCAGTTGTATTTTGTCCAGTGTATTCCCTGATCTGCCAGGCTACCAGCCTTGTCAGAGAAGGAAACGAGGTCTGTCTTGTCCCTGTTGAACCCACGTTGTGTGCCAGGATTGTTGCGCTTTGAGTTGTCACAAACCATTCTTCTAATGATTTTCCAAGAAATCTTGTCCGGGATCAACAGTCAGTGCCCTGGTGCTGTAGAATATTGGGATTTTTTTTTTTCTTTTTTTTTTTTTTTTCAAAAAAAAAAAAAAAAGACAGGCTTTTTTCTTGCCTGTCTTTTTGAAAGTGAGAATTTTATTTCCTTCATCTCCAGTCTTTTGGCACCAAATCTGTTTCTCCATCAGCGTTTACAAGAAGGAAGATTCAAAGAGCAATTAACTTTCAGGTCCAGATTGCATTTACATTGCGTTTCTGATGGCTCATGTCATTTTTGCCAATATTGTGGTAAACCTTTAGCAACAGGGAGGTGTGTCTGCTGTTGTAAACTAATTCAGATTAGTTAAAGCCCAGGTAATTGAAAGACTTTGGAAATGCAGTCTTAAATATTATAAGTGCCTTTTAAAAATCAAGTGTTGCTTTCAGTTCTCCTTATAAAAGTGAAACCGATAACATAAAAAGCCAATATATCTTTAAGGATGTTTTAATAACACATTTTATTGTTGAAGAATTGGACTTTTTTTTTGTTTTTTTTTAAAGTGAAGGAATCCTGAGAGAAACCCATTGAATGAATTTTTTACTTGGCCCTGTTTGTCTGATACGGACTTGGAGAGATGATGAGATGATTTGCTCTTAAGGCTTTGTTCTAATAATAATAAAAGACAATTAAGCAGTCAGTTAATATGTTCTATGTTATATTTCAGACATTTTACATGTATTGACTCATTTAGTACAATTATTCTGCAAGATAGGGGGTTTCTAAATTTTGGAGATGAGAAAACAGACTCAAGCAACTTGAGTAAAATGCTTAATAAGTGCCAAGCTGGAATCTGAATTTAGATCATCTGATTGCAAAGCTGCAGGTTTTTTCATTACACCACAATGTAACTTTAAATGCCATTTTCCATTTGACTTTAAAATGTTTACTTATTTAGTATTATGATGATCATGCTGAGTGACCTTTAACTTGGGCCATGCCAGTGGAAATTGCTTTAATAAAGCTGTGTTACAGTAATAAGCTGAGTGATTGTTGACTTTGAGCTGCTTTATAAATTTTAGATGAAAGAAATGTACCAATGAGAAAGGAGCCTTTATCAGTCGCAGGTCATAACTGGAGATTTTGCTTTATTTATTACAAATCAATTAATGGTTCTTTCCTCTAACACCCCATCAATCAATGCTTAGAAGTTTCCATTGATAAGGATACCTCACCAAAAGAAATCAATTCTCCTTTGTCATTTTGACAGAAAGTAGCTATAAAGGTGAATTAATCCAGAATGCAATAGGGAAATACCTACAGGCTGAGGCTAAAACCTAATTCTGTAAAATCAAAATTGTCTTAAGACAATTTCAAGATCAATGATAGCAGCAAAAGGCTTTGCCCCTTGTTCCCATAGTAAAAATTAATTTGTCTGTCTAACATAAGACTTGAAAACTACTTTTGTTTTTTTCATTTCACCACTCTGGTCCCATTGCCAGATGCCGTAGAAAGGCTCGAAATAGTGTGTGCTCTGTTTCCCAAGGCTTGGTTTGGAATTTAAGCCATTTTAATAGGGAACTTGTATAAGAAAATCTAGTGTAATGCCTGAAAAATGTACAGTTGCAGATCTTCATGAAACTGTTCGCTGGCTCTGATACAAGGTTTCTGGAAGAGTGGTCCAAAAGAATCTTTGGAAAGGAGAATTTTCATTAACACAGGCTCACCAGAGGAATGTTTGAACCCGTGTGAGTGCAGACCAACCAACAGCTCTCTGCATTCAGTATTACTAACAGCATTTTGGAATGCAGCAACCTCAGAAGCTGTATCTGTAGCATCTTATTTTAAAAGTTGATTGCAAACATGTGAGTAGTTACCATGATGATGGCCCAAATTAGGGCATGCTATTTCCATAGTACTTATGGAAATTCATTTTTAAGGAAGTTTAAAAATTAGACATTAAAAATCCTCTCTGCTTAACTGTGCTATAAAGTACTCAAGAAACATTTATGCTTCTATTTCATGTTTATCCCCAGGCTGAAAAATCTTAAACCACATTTAGCCCCTTCCTTCGAGGATATTGCCTCGATTTTTTGATTTGTATAACTTACATTATATAGGTCAAGTCCTTGACTAGAAACTCATCTAAATAAGGTTTGCTTCTATATCTCCATGTTTAAATAGCTTTGGGGGAACTCTACTTAACTAAATGGCCTTCCCTAAAGTAAGACAGTAAGTGTTGAGTGTTTGATTTTCTTTAAAAGAATTCTTTTCTCAATAAAGTTACCATTCTTTTTAGAAGCATAAAAGTAGTTTTGTATGCGTGTTTCTCCTATAAATACATTTGGAGGCCTTTGGAGAAAATGCTTACATTTTTATTGTATATAACTTATATGTATAAAATTTGATGTTGGACAGTACTTTATTGGCTATTTCTTAAGTCTCAAATTCCAGTCAAGTTCAGTTTTCCCTTGGATAAGTTATAAGATTTCTTGGTCTGTCACCTAGTACTTGGCTCCTAGAGGTGTAGGGTAAGTGATGAGTATCTGGTTTAGAAACAGCATGATCTGTTTTTAAAATAGTGTAACTCTAAGATATGGTTATACTATTTTCAGCCTCTTTTAGTCAGTGCTTTGGGTAAAAAAAGATAAAATACTTAAATTCACTAAAAATAAGTATCACGTCCATTTTCCACAAGTAGCAATCAGACTGTCACCTAATTAAATAAAATGTGTTCTTAGCTTGCTGGTACTGAAGCAATCTTATAAGTGATATTTTGAATCAACATCGCCACAATGAATACAGCTAAATTATGCTATTTTAGTTTAATTTCAGATGGGAGACTACAAGCTGAGACATCAAATAAGTCTCTGTAATTTAAAAGGAATTGATATCATTCAAAATAGTTCTCTGGTAACAGCAGAACTAGAGGTTAACAAAGCAGAAAGCCATTTAGAAAATTCCCCCATATATTTGGAAGTTGAACAGCACACTTCTAAATAACCCATAGGTCAGAGAATAAGATGATTTGAAACGGTAGTAGAGCATGCTGTACCACTGTATCAAAGTCTGTGAGACGTGCAGCTAAAGTTTCACTTAGAGGGAAATTTATAGCTTTAAGGTTTTAAAAACATCAAATGTAGCTGATAAAACTATGAAGAGTTACAAAGTAAAACTTAGTTGTGTGGCAGCCCTTGAGTGAAGAGGGTTGTGATATGGGAGGGACCCACCAAGAGAGAATGCAAATGTTCCATTTCTTTAACTTATTTGGAATATGAGTGCCTGTGTCTGTTACGGATTGAATTGTGTTCCCCTGAAATTCATATAATTGAACCCCTCATACCTCATAATGTCACCTTATTTAGAGATAGGATCTTTAAAGAGGTGATGAGGTTAAAATGAGGCTCTTAGATTGGGGCTTAATCCTCTCTGGATTCTTACAAGAAGAGGAAATTTGGCAAAAAAGATAACAGAGAATCTAAAGCACCTAGAGACAAGACTGTCCAGGAGCCTGTAAGGGGGCAGCTGCCTGCAGGTTAAGGAGAGAAGCCTCTGAAGAAAGGAACCTCGCTGCCACCTTGATTCCAGACTTGCAGCCCTCAGACCTGTGAGAAAATCGACTTATGACCCTCAGTGTGTGACTCTCGATTCTGTTACGGTAGCCCTAGCAGACTAATAGTGTCCATATTAAAAAAAAAAAAGATTCTTTATTCTTAGATGTCTTAAGTATTTTTGTATCCAGTATCTTATGTCAATTACAAATGAATACATGGAGAGTATTATATGAAGCCTAAATGTTGCTCTTCTTTGTCAGAGCCTGCTAATGACATTTCCAGGACTCCAGGTTTGATGTTTAAACTTAGGTGATTAGCTATGTGTAAATATTTAAAATGCGACAGCCCTGTGATTGGTGGTAATTTTAAATACCTCAAGGTTGTGAGGCTGAAGGAGACAATCTAGGAAAAGCCCTTGTAAGACATGCCTGGCACAAACTATGTTAGGTGTCATTACCAGTACTGTCATTTTCTTGCATGCATAGGCTCCAGAAGGAATCTCCTGTAGTAGCCCTTGGGAAAAAGGTGGCGAGTTACATTTGTTGAGAACACAGCTCTTTCCCACTGGCCTGCGGGAGGCCTCGGGCCGTCTCAGGGTGAATCCTCAGGCCAGTCTCTTGGGGATGGACAGATCTGCCTCCATCATGAGTCCCGTTCTCAGCCTTTGGGGGTTAGTCGGCAGCAGCCACAGACAGTGACACAGAGTTGTTGTGCCAGGGCTACTTCTGCCTTGAGGGCCAGGTCTGTACTTTTTCCAGAGGAAATCAGGAGAGGAGGAGGAGGGAGGGCTGGCGCTTCTGAGCTACTTGGACCTAAATTGGTGAACGTGAGTGGCACACGGACTGGTGTGTGCTTGTGTATGTTGTTCTGTCGCCCAGTCGTGTCTGACTCTTTGTGACCTGTGGGCTGCAGCACGCCAGGCCTCCCTGTCCCTCACCGTCTCCCAGAGTTTGCATTGGTGATGCCATCCAGCTATCTCATCCTCTGATACCCTCTTCTCCTTCTGCCCTCAATCTTTCCCAGCATCAGGGTCTTTTCCAATGAGTCAGCTGTTCACATCAGATGACCACAATACTAGAGTTTCAGCTTCGGCATCAGTCCTTCCAATGAATATTCAGGGTTGGTTTCCTTTAAGATTGACTCGTTGGATCTCCTTGCTGTCCAAGGGACTCTCAGGAGTCTTCTCCAGCACCATGGTTTGAAGGCATCAATTCTTTGGTGCTCTGTTTTCTTTATGGTCCAGCTCTCACAACCATACATTTCCAATGGGAGGATGACAGCCTTGACTATACAGACCTTTGTCAGCATTTGCATAACTCAGTAAAGCTACAAGCCATGCTGTGTGGGGCCACCCAAGATGGATGGGGTCATAATGGAGAGTTCTGACAAAGCGTGATCCACTGGAGGAGGGAATGGCAAACCACTCCAGTATACTTGCCGTGAGGACCTCAAGAACTGTATAAAAAGTGTATGTATATACTTAACATCAATTTTCCAGGCAAGAATGCTGGAGTGGGTTGCTCTTTCCTACTGCAGGGGATCAAACCTTCCAACCCAGGAATCAAACCTGCATTTCCTGCAATGCAGGCAGATTCTTTACTGTCTGAGCCACCAGGAAAGCCCCATACTTAACACCAGGCATATATAAATTGGCATTTGCTGTGAGAATATGAATTGTCAAAGTGCTATTGGTTGAGGGGTCAAAAGAAGTATATATGGAGGATGCTGTTATTAGCAATGGGAATTAAACAATTTATCCAAACATTCTTCCCCTAAATGGGTCTTTTCTCCCACTGCTTTTCCCTCCCATTCTCTTTCTCTCTCTCCCCATCCTGCCTGGGATTCTAGAGTTTAAAAGGTACTGTTTGGATCACAGATGTTACTGTCTCTTCCAAGAATTTATTTTCCTATGATGAATATTCTTGGCAAGTAAGGTGTTCCACAAAAGAGACTGACTCATATTGCTTTCCCATATGGTAGCTGGACTGAGACTAAGGATGGATGCATATCTGGAGAGGGGTCCATTGGCTGGGCTCTGTCCAGAGCATATTCTCTCGGAGACTTTGCTTCTCCACCAGAGAATGTGTTTCCGTTGATAACAATAAAAAACTGATAGAAACATTCTGAATCATCTGAGTGGTAATGTTTTCACAAGGGCAACCCCTGAAACTCCAGCACCTGTGTTTACATTTGTCCCTGCCTCAAAGTCTTAGTCTTTGTTCCTGGATAATAACTGGTTTATAAATGATGAGTTTCTAGCAGGTTGAGGCTGGATGGCATCCTTCTCTGATACAGGTTAATAGAAAAGGGGGTGGTCGAATCTAACTGCCCTGCTGCTGAGAGTAATGCAAGCGCTCTTATTACAAGGATCTTGGCTGCGGCATCAGTACCATAGGCTGTAAGTGACAATTGTAGCGAAACTTCATTTATCACATTCCATTAATGTTGTTGTGTTACGTTGTAGAGCTTTTCTTAAGTATTTCTTATGTGTATCTTGGCTTTTAGGAGTTACAAACTTCAGGAGCTTATTCCTAGTTGGGCATGTGTACCTGTTTCGAGAATCTAATAAAATAATTAAGGTCGACACGGGGCATATGAGGAAACTTTTGTAGATTACTCAAGTTTAAGAAGTGCTGGTCTGATGTGTAGCTGAGAATGTTGGGACAGGGCGGATGCTATAAGGAGGGAACCTGGGAGAACCTTGGGAAGGGAGGGGGTGGTGACGATGAGAGATTAGATGCTTGTGGGGTGAAGAAGATTGGGTAGGCTATTGTGTAGGTGTCCTGGTTGAATACAGGGGAACCAGAAACAGATTTTAGAAGGTCCTTCTAAACCTTGAATGACTTTGCAGTTTGACCTACAACTGGGACTCTTGAGTGAGTTTTAAATAATGGAAGAGCTATCTCTGAAAAATCTAACATCTCTCTTCTGGCTTATTTAAAAAACAAACGCATTTTGAAAGCAATTCATTATGGAAATTGAAGTCAATGACTTCTGTAAAGAAAGGTGAAGTGGTGTCAGGCCCTTTCCATTTAGCTCCTGGCGGGGTCCAGGGGCCAAATGTGGGGTCTTGGGCTTGCACGTGAGGCAACAGCAGACAAACAAGCCGAGGGGCAGGCAGATGGCCAGAGAGAGCTGACCTCCGTTCCTCACATACTAGGGGGACCCTCCTTGATAATGCTGAATTCCGTGTTTAAACCACTGCTGAAACAAAACTACTGTGTTGTTTTGTCCTCTTCAGTTCTTCATTAACTAGTTCCACTTTCAGGTACATTCCAAGATGAACCAGCTTTACATTAAATTCTTAAGAGAGAGAGTAGAGTTCCCAGGTTCTCCTGCGGTTGACACAGTTTTAGGACAGAAACCTGAGCTAAATGATCTTGTCAGTTCAGTTCAGTTCAGTTGCTCAGTCATGTCCGACTCTTTGCGACCCCATGAATTGCAGCATGCCAGGCCTCCCCATCCATCACCAACTCCCGGAGTTCACTCAAACTCATGTCCATTGAGTTGGTGATGCCATCCAGCCATCTCACCCTCTGTCGTCCCCTTCTCCTTCTGCCCCCAATCCCTCCCAGCATAAGAGTCTTTTCTAATGAGTCAACTCTTCGCATGAGGTGGCCAAAGTATTGGAGTTTCAGCTTTAGCATCAGTCCTTCCAAAGAACACCCAGGGGCTGATCTCCTTTAGAATGGACTGCTTGGATCTCCTTGCAGTCCAAGGGACTCTCAAGAGTCTTCTCCAACACCACAGTTCAAAAGCATCAATTCTCCGGCACTCAGCTGTCTTTATAGTCCAAGTCTCAAATCCATACATGACCACTGGAAAAACCATAACCTTGATTAAACAGACCTTTGTTGGCAAAGTAATGTCTCTGCTTTTGAATATGCTATCTAGGTTGGTCATAACTTTCCTTCCAAGGAGTAAGCGTCTTTTAATTTCATGGCTGCAGTCACCATCTGCAGTGATTTTGGAGCCCCCCAAAATAAAGTCTGACACTGTTTCCACTGTTTCCCCATCTATTTCCCGTGAAGTGATGGGACCAGATGCCATGATCTTAGTTTTCTGAATGTTGAGCTTTAAGCCAACTTTTTCATTCTCCACTTTCACTTTCATCAAGAGGCTTTTTAGTTCCTCTTCACTTTCTGCCATAAGGGTGGTGTCATCTGCATATCTGAGGTTATTGATATTTCTTCCGGCAATCTTGATTCCAGCTTGTGCTTCTTCCTACTGTCTTTTAATTTGGTAGAAGTATAATTCTTACTCTAAGTAGAAGTGCCAAAGTTTGTTTGTTTTTAATAAACATAGGTTGGAAAGTTAACATATTACTCATTGTCTCTCTGAAATATTACTATGTAGAAATAATGATGTCACAAAGTAAAGCATGCTGTAAAAAAGTTCTGGAGTTTTTAGCACATTAGTGTACTAGGTAAACATGTATTATGCAAAACTCAGGCATTTTTATAATATTAAAAATGTGCTGATTGGGCCAAAATAAGATTTCAGAATCTTATTTTTAAATAATAGAATTGCCACGAGATTAGAGAAGATGTAAAATTTTTTTTCTACATATGTATACAATACTTATATTTCATTTTATATATAATGAGAGACTTAAATGTTTCATACATCGCATGGGCAGGCATGCCTCATTTTACTGTGCTTTGCTTTATCACACTTTGCAGATATGGCATTTTTTCTGAGTTGAAAGTTTGTGGCAACCCTGCATTGTCAGGTGATGGTTAGCATTTTTAGCACCGAAATATATTTTTAACTCAAGTATGTATATTTTTAAAGACATATTTTTGTGCATGTATTAAACCACAGTCCAGTGTAAACGTAACTTATATGCACTGGGAAACCAGACATTTGTGGGATTCACATTATTGGGATACTCACCTTATTGCGGTGGCCTGGAACCAAAGTAACAATATCTCTGAGGTCTGCTTGTATAATGAGAAATTCAGTATGTGCTGTATACAAAACTGTCTTCATTTGTATGTTTAACACATTTCTCCCTGTTATGGGGAGAACTGTTTTGAGTGGAAATCAAGTCTTTGCATTTTCAATGGAGGAGGAAATCGTGTTCTCAGGATAAGTGTAGACTGGGGCAAGCGATTTGAAACTGGATTTAGTTTGCAGCTTGCACTCTGTCACATCCATTTTATATCAGTGTCAAACACCAAAAAGCAGTTCTTCCCAAAAGAGCAGCGTAAGAAGGGAGAAATGAGACTTATAAACAAGTAACTACTGAAAATAAATGTGAAATTAATTTTGACAATGAAATTACCTAATGAAAACATAAAAAGTATCTTAGGCCTGAAAGAATTATGCGGTGTAAATAAAACAAACAATATTTATTGAGTGTCAGATACAGGAAAAGATTGAAAAACCTTGAGATGAAGGAGAATAAATCACAACAGAAATGTTACCAAGTAGGTTTGAGTTTCAGATCGTTCCTCAAATGATCCCTCTTAAGACTTTGTTAAACTAATTTATTATCATTTTACAGACATTTATTTGATAATGAAAGAAATTCTGAATGTGTTAAGAGTTTTCCAGCAATAAGATGAAAACGTGTGCTTCCCCTTCTTTTCTATAAAGCGTTCATTAACGTGTTAAATGAAATGGAAAAAAACACATAAAACCCAAGTTTTTCTTTCATGACTTTTTCCTTTGATCAAGGAAAGCGAAAAATGGTATCTTTCCTGTTTAAAGTGATTTTACAGAATGCTAAAACCATGCGCAGGTGAAAACATGGTTCAGTTCAGTCGCTTATGTATGCAAATAAATGGCAATGTAGTATACATACAACTTCTACAGATATGCTGATATCAGAATTGTAATTTAGATTGCTTAATGGATTTCCCAGGCATGATTATTGTTTGCTTAAAGTTGTAATTTTACCACCCCTGCAGGAGATAGGTAGGGCTAAGGACTGTAGATAATTATAACTCCCACAGCAAGCCTTTTCTTTGCCTCTCGAGATAATCAATCCATACAGCAGCACAGAATACCATTGAAGGGAGCACAGCAGAGGTTTGTGTGTGTGTTAATCTTGTAATTGCTGTACCAGCCTTCATAATGAGTCTTTTACTTAGATCAGAGGGATGTAACGGTGTTAATGTGTGTTGCATGCTTTCTTTGTACTAAGCAATGATGTAAGAGTATCATGGGATTATCACATTGAAATGTCACAGTGACACAAAGGAGTGGATACTGTTTTGCATCCATTTGTCAGATGAGGAAACAGCGTGAAGTTCAAAGAAGAAATGCACTGTCAGATAGTAAGAAATGAAGCCAGGTTTTGAACCTAGACCATTTGCTCTAGGGCTTTTAAGCAGTCCTCTTTAGTGGTTCTCAAGGACAAGCTTGGATGCTTCCTATTCAAAGCCACAGAAGAGTAACTCTAATTCTAGAATTATATAATGAGCTGCTTTTGTAGTGTTTCAGCCATTCTATATTTAGTGGTATATTGCTCTTCTCACCTGGTTAAGAAAACATACTACTTAACTATTAGACTGGACATTTTCCTGCCTGAGTGGCTTTTTCAGATGTTATGCTCGTGAATATGTATTGCACAGTTGACCTGTGAACAACACAAGTTTGAATTGCATGGGTCCACTTGTGAATCTCCCCCCCCCCCCCATACTAATTACTACAGTAATACATGATGGAAGGTTGGTTGAATGCTCGAATGTGGAAATGAGGATATGATATGGAGGAGCTACATATAGACATAGAGACCGACTATAAGTTACATGCTGATTTTTGACTGCGGGGAGGGTCAGCATCCCTGCCCTCTTGTTGTTCAAGGGTCAGTTGTATTCTCTCCAGGTGTATCATACAGTTACTTGGAAGATCAGAATTCTTTGTCGAATACTCTGCACCTTCAGACTTCTGTTTTCTTGGTTTGATTTGCCAGAATCAGATACATACGTGCTTACTTCAGGCTAGGTATGAACTTATTTTCTCCATAGAGATGGGTATGCTGTATCGTTACTATGGTGTTGAGATAGGCTAATGTCATCTGAGAGTCCCTGAGAGGTGGAGAGCCCCGTGGATATTCTATAGAGGGAATAAAATGAGACCTGTGTCTATACTACATAAATATATTTGAAGTTACAAATGTAGACATATAGAAAGTAAGGGATAGGCTTCGTGGTCACGGAAGGCATGGAAATGGCAATGCTACTCACTTTTGTTTTTAAAGGTCCAGCCATGTTCCATGTTCATCAAAGCATTCCTAATACATTCCTGTGAGATGTCAATTTGCAGACTTAATGTTGATTGTGTCCTGGTTTATAACTTCTAAACCAGGTCAAAAGATTTTCCAGAGAAGACAAATATGCCCAGTTAAGTGTTTTGAGTCATTCTAGGGTCAACCGGTTTTTTAATGCTGAAAATCATGTGTAGCATTGCAATACCACGTGAGAGGTTACTGCCATGGGTTTTCTAATTCATTGACGTGTGTGTGTCTACTCTATTGGAGCAAAATACTGTGTGTCAGGTTATTTTAAAAACTAGGAATTTAGAGCCTGTTCTCAGCCAGTTGTCAGGTAGTTGGGAGACCAGATAGGCATGCAGAGAGTATGGACTCATAATCCCAAGTATAAGGTGAGTCCTGACGAAGTGTCATTTTTTTTTGAGCTGGCCTGTTGAGGGGAAAAGAAAAATGATATTACGTGAAAGAGACCCAGGAGGTAGAGTTTTATCTCTAATGTCAAGGGATTAAATTGAGTAAAATGAAGGTAGAAATTCTAGCCTGGGGAACGATCTGAACGAAATGATAGTGGAGATGTCTATTGAAAACAGGGAGAGAGATGAACTTGCTGGAGGAGAGGCTTTCTGTAGTGGAATCGAGGATACGAGACGTGCATTGGTCATCCGTTGTCAATATATGTTGTTGAGAAGGATTAAGGGTAATTCGGGGTCAGATTATCAAGTCTTGAGTACTAAGCTCAGGAGCTGAAAGCAGCCTTTTCCAGACTGCATTTTATGAAACCCGGGTATCCCATAAAATGCATTCCATGATCATATACGTGTAGGCAACACTTCGCAAAGGTTCTGTGGACTCCTCAGTCTTGAATTTACTAATGTGTACTGTGCCTTCCCAAGGAGAAAGGCTGAGAGCCTGCCATGTGTCTCACACTTGGAATGCAGAATCTTGGTTTCCCAGGACACCCATGAACAGCTACCCTGGAGGCTAGGTTTCTGTTTTAGGCTGTTTAGGAAAAACTGGCTCAGAGTGTTCTGCGTCCGATGAAGCATTAAGAACCATCTCTGAAGAGAGCAATAATAATGTATGATTTAAAGTTTCATACTGCTTAAAGCCTGCCTGCAGTTTTTTTTTTTTTTATTCCCAGGGGCATAAATCTGGGCAGTTAAGATTTAAATAGTACAGAGGGTCCTTATATTTCATGAAATCCCTAAGTCCTTTATAGGCGCTCATTTCAAGATATTTTTAAAATTTAGTTAAGATTTTTAAGAATTTGAATGCTGAACTCCTGGCTTCTGTTCTCATTATTGACACTGAGGTTAAAGGACTTTTTCTTTGTTGGTCTTATTTATCCATTGAGATTAGTGTTATGCTGGGCATTGGGTGCTGTGAGCGGTGTGTGGTCAGAGGGAGAGAAACATGACCACCCACGCTTCCTGTAACACTGTCCACAGCACTGTGGTGTTGAAGGAAGGATTCACTAGGGTCTCATGTAAGGGATAAGGACCTTGTCTGTCTTATCCACTGTCTCTGGCAGCTGTTGATAAAGCTTTTAATGCCATTTCCAGCACCCTGCTTCTAAAATGCTATTCTGATGATTTGGTTTAGCAGATGCGTGTGTGTGCATGCAGTTGCGGTTGTTGTATCTGCATCTTGGCAACCCCAGGGACTATAAGCCCACCAGACTCCTCTGTCCATGGGATTCTCCAGGCAACAACACTGGAGTGGGTTGCCATTGCTGTTTCCTTCTCCAGGGTGTCTTCCCAACCCAGGGATTGAACCCAGGTCTCTTCCTTCTCCTGCATTGACAGGTGGGTTCTTTACCACCAAGCCGCCTGTCCGTACTTGTGTTCTGTGTTGTCAACTCTGGATTATCACAGGCTCACGAAAGGTTGAATCCAAAAATTGCTTCCTTCTTTACCTGAGTTTGAGATAGAATCACACAGGACATGGCATTTCATCAAAACATCCCTGGTTGCTTTCTTCTGAGTTTCATTAGCACCATTTTCTCCTCCAAGTTTCAAAATAAGGTAGCAAATAAATGTCTTAGTGAAAAATATCCAAGTGAGTATTTGATCCAGAGAAATGTAAGGAGAATCAAAATACAATTAGCTTGATTGTTAGTTGTAAAGGCCTTCAATTAAAATCTATTCTCTAGAAATACAGGTTGAAACATCAGTTTTTAATGAAAGCTGTCATGCTTACCAGCGATCATGTGCCAGATGCTTGTATAATTCTTTTAAACTCAGATTTAGACTGCAATCACGGAAAATGAGAGGAAAATTAAAGTGCAAAATAAATCTTGATGTCATCTTAAAGAAATAACTGCATTTAGTCCAAATTCTACTTTGCAAAGTAGAAAAGTGTGAGTCTTGAGGGGGAGTGGCTTTTTCCAGGAGTGGATGCTTCCAGCTCATCTTTTAGGTGAGCTCGTTCCGCTTCACTGCGACCCTAAATGGTCAAAAGTTTCTCTGCATCCAAGTGGAATTTTTTTTTTTTTTTAATTAAAGTGTTCTCAGCAAGTGTGGGTATGTGTCTTGCTATTTTCTTTTGGTTTGTTTGTATTTGTACTCTGGGAGATTTTTGAAATAATCAAAAAACACTTAGGTCATAGACAGTGTTTACTGTCTTTAAACAGTAGTTTACTTTTTTCTAAAATAGGAGATGGGTATTGCTCGTGTAACTGAGAAACAGAATAGACAGCTCGGATATTTAGTGTGAGACACCGGAATCTTGCTTAGGTACAAGTCCTGAATGCTGCATTTTAAAGATATGCTGTGCTAAGTCGCTTCATTAACTGTGGTCAATTTAGCCTGTGTGCCTTGGTTTCTCCTTACATAAAATGGGGTTGGTATCTACTGCAGTATTTACTTCATTCGATTTTGGTGGATATTTAAGAGCTTAGACTAGTACCAGGTACATAATAAGTGTTATGTAAATGTTGGTCATTCATGATCCCTTGTATGCAGAATCTAAAAAGACATGATACAAATGAACTTATTTACAAAACAGAAAGACTCAGACTAGTAGGGCTGGGGGGAAGGATGAGGGGAAGGAATAGTTAGGGAATTGGGGATGGATGTGTACACAATGCTATATTTAAAATGGATAACCAACAAGGTCCTGCTGTATAGCCTGGAGAACTCTGCTCAATGTTTTGTAGCCAACTGGATGGGAGGGGAGTTTGGGGGAGAATGGATACATGAATATGTATGGCTGAGTTCCCTTGCTGTCCACTTGAAACTGTCACAACGTTGTTAATTAGCCATACTCCAATATAGCATAAAAAGTTTAATAAAGAAATGTTAATCATTCATTACTAAATTAGTAACAAACATTAGGCATCATTTTTGGTTTTCTTGTTGAAGAAAGTGATTTCTTATTTTTGGTGGGTTACTATCGGAAGGGGGCAAGAAATGACATAGGAGGACAGTGTACTTTTTTTTAACTTGTATGATCACTGAGACATCTTTAATTGGAAGATAGGACTTGATTGTGAAATGTTTTTGTATGTATGCAAAAGTAGTGTCACTTGCCCCCAATTAATAACAAGCTCAGATATACAGGAGAAATATCAGTAACCTCAGATATTCTTGCCTGGAGAATCCCAGGGACGGGGGAGCCTGGTGGGGTGCCGTCTATGGGGTCGCACAGAGTCAGACACGACTGAAGCGACTTAGCAGTAGCAGCGGTAGGTATGCAGATGAAACCACCCTTATGGCAGAAAGTGAAGAACTAAAGAGCCTCTTGATGAAAATGAATGAGGAGAGTGAAAAAGTTGGCTTAAAGCTCAACATTCAGAAAACTAAGATCATGGCATCCGGTCCCATCACTTCATGGCAAATAGATGGGAAAACAGTGGAAACAGTGGCTGACTTTATTTTTCTGGGCTCCAAAATCACTGCAGATGGTGATTTCAGCCATGAAATTAAAAGATGCTTACTCCTTGGAAGGAAAATTATGACCAACCTACACAGCATATTCAAAAGCAGAGACATTACTTTGCCAACAAAGGTCCGTCTAGTCAAGGCTATGGTTTTTCCAGTAGTCATGTATGGATGTGAGAGTTGGACTATAAAGAGAGCTGAGCGCTGAAGAATTGACGTTTTGAACTGTGGTGTTGGAGAAGACTCTTGAGAGTCCCTTGGACTGCAAGGAGATCCAACCAGTCCATCCTAAAGGAGATCAGTCCTGGGTGTTCATTGGGAGGACTGATGTTGAAGCTGAAGCCCCAAATACTTTGGCCACCTGATGCGAAGAGGTGACTCATTTGATAAGACCCTGATGCTGGGAAAGGTTGAAGGCAGGAGGAGAAGGGGATGACAGAGGATGAGATGGCTGGATGGCATCGCCGACTCGATGGACGTGAGTTTGAGCAAGCTCCAGGAGTTGGTGATGGACAGGGAGGCCTGGCGTGCTGCGGTTCATGGGGTCGCAAAGAGTTGGATATGACTGAGCAACTGAACTGAACTGAATATCAAGTTCCAGAACGCTCCGTGTACAGTCTTTGCATGAATATGTATGGCTAGAAGTGGAAATCACTTCTAGCTTTGAGTTCCCTACCAGAAGATCAAAAATAACCCAAGAGAATAACCGGTGTACTTTCCTAGTTTCAGAAAACTTCTGTGGATCTCAGACATGGCAGCTCAGGATGTTTGGGGTCCTGAGAAACCGTCAGCATGTGTGTCAGTGGCAAGAGGGGAAGGGCACTAAAAATACCAGACCTACATACCTGTTGGTGACATCGGGTTTCTTTGGTCACAGTGTTAACTGATTAAAACCAGATTATTAACCGTAATTTATTTATGTAGGTAGATGCCATAGAACTTGCTATATTGTTATTATTGAATTCTGAATTCATTGTAGCATTGACATTTTAGGATGACTTTTGCTTGTTAAATGTTTGTCTTTGGAAATAGTTGAAAAATATGGTCCTTGTGTAAGTCCAACCTCATCTGTGAAGTATTTCCAAGTTCTTTGATTTAGAACTTTTCCTGACAGTTTGCCACTAAAACCAGAAGCTGTGATGTGTGCTTGAGAAATCCCCACACCTTTTCATCCCATAGACCCTGAATTCTTTGTCTAGATGGTTTCTCTAAGCCTGTATTTACTGTTTCAACTTCCTGTCAGAGTGATCCCGTCTAGCCCTATGTCTTCTGTCTACAGCGCTCATATTTGCCTTTTTCCTCCAGAATATATTTTATCTGTGTTACACTATTTTTACCTCAAATTCTGTGTCTTTAGAATAGTCATTTTTCAAACTATGTCCACCTCCTTTCTTCTCAGGGGCTTTTCAGTGATATAATTTGGTTACTGAGGTGTAATCTCCAGCAATTTTAAACTTTTCCCTCTCTTCTTATCCTCTTGATCCATGGAGTCACTGAAACCTTTTAATTCTTTATTAGTTCTTTTGTCTTCCACCTTCCCTCTTGCAGGCCTTCCCACGTGGCACTAAAAAGTGTTAAGCTCCATTGTGTCCGACTCTTTGTGACCCCATGGACAAGAATACTGGAATGGATTGTCATGCCCTTCTCCAGGGGATCTTCCCAATCCAGGGTTTGAACCCAGGGCTTCCCTGGCTCAGATGGTAAAGAATCTGCTTGCAATGTGGGAGATCTGGGTTTGATCCCTGGGTGTGGAAGATCCCTGGAGAAAGGAATGGCCACCCACCCCAGTATTCTTGCATGGAGAATTCCAATGACAGAAGAGCTTGGCAGGCCACAGTCCATGGGATCCCAAAGAGTTGGACATGACTGAGTGACTTTCACTTCACTCCTGCATTGCAGGCAGATTTTTTTTTTTCTTTCTTTTTTTTTTTTTTTACTATTTAAACTATCCATATCCAGGCACTAGTGGTGAAGAATTCCTCCACCAGTGCAGGAGATGCCAGAGATGTCAGTTTGATCCCTGGTCAGGAAGATCCTCTGGAGTAGGAAATCACAATTTACTCCAGTATTCTTGCCTGGAAAATTCCATGGACAGAGGAGCCTGGCGGGCTACAGTCCATGGGGTCACAGAGAGGTGGACATGACTGAGCACGCATAACACACACACATCCCTCTTACAGCTTTGTCCTTGCTGCCTCCCTGGTCTGGAACTCAGGCTTCATACCCCCGATAATACAGCAGTTTCGTTACTGTACTACTGTAAAGCATTGATTACTAAAATTTACTATGGATTACTTTAACAGCCTTCTATTAGTCCCCAAGACACAAGTGTTCAGTTGTCTTCCCTGTGTAGCTTTCTGACTAAAGCCTGTATTTTATGCTTCACTCTTGATGTAAAACTCATTATAGTAGGTTAAGGCCCAGACCCCTCAATCAACTAGTCTTCACTGGGCCTTACCAGCATTTGCCCTTAAAAGTTTCTATTCTGC
The DNA here is from genome assembly GCF_029407905.1 of Bubalus kerabau. Classification (NCBI taxonomy): domain Eukaryota; kingdom Metazoa; phylum Chordata; class Mammalia; order Artiodactyla; family Bovidae; genus Bubalus; species Bubalus kerabau. The sequence goes on from NC_073626.1 coordinate 16,213,540, forward strand.
GTCAAGACTTTTTTTCTTAAGCTCAGTGTTATAACTTCTCACATCAGGCTTATTCTTAACTTCTTTTGGCCCAAATCTTTGGAATGGCCTTCACCCATATTTTTACTCATGTATCTTTCATCCCATCGTTACAAGCTTCCCCTTCTCCTTCATACATACCCTTCACTTAAAGACTTAAAACCTGCATTTTTTCCTCTCGTTTCCTGCCCTGCATGAACACTTTAACTGTTAGCTGTCCATCTTTTGTTTCCATTTTATGTTTTCTATTGTTCTATTTCTGTTTGGTGTCTTCCATTTCATTGGTTTTTAACTTTCTAGGGGCAAGTGTTATTACTTAACGTTGATATGCCCACTCAGTGTGATGAATCCAGTAGGCACAAAATCTCAGAAAATGTGGAGTGACTCCGTGGTCAGAACTTGGAAGTCAGCATACGCACAGCCGTGCCAGGAATGTGAAGAGTTACTGTCGGAGCAGCATTCATAGAAGTCTGTGCAGACGCAAGGTGGTGTGATTATGGGGGCATGTTTGGGATGTTTGCTGCTAGCGTCTTCTGTTCTGGAATAGCAGCGTTCTGCCTGCACTTCTCATGGCCTTCAAAGTTTAACTGGTGAAAATGAGATGTGTTTGCGTGATCAGATCAGATCAGATCAGTCGCTCAGTCGTGTCTGACTCTTTGAGACCCCATAAATCGCAGCACGCCAGGTCTCCCTGTCCATCACCAACTCTCGGAGTTCACTCAGACTCATGTCCATCGAGTCAGTGATGCCATCCAGCCATCTCATCCTCTGTCGTCCCCTTCTCCTCCTGCCCCCAATCCCTCCCAGCATCAGAGTCTTTTCCAATGAGTCAACTCTTCACATGAGGTGGCCAAAGTACTGGAGTTTCAGCTTTAGCATCATTCCTTCCAAATAGGTCTTTACAAATAAGACCCTGTTTGGTCATGTTTGTTTAGTCACGTATATTTTTCCTAGGTCTTCTGTTTATTCACTTAGGGATATTTGTTGGTCTGTCCTGTCTATAAAAGCTTACTAAGATAGAGTTGCTTTTTGACTGTCACCTCTGTACTCCTGTGATCTGTCCAAGAACCTTACTCATCTGAACACACACGGTTGCTTAAGGATAGGGGTTAAATCAACGTCTTTTGCATCCTTGCGTCATACCTTGCTGCCTTCCTATGTTGTCACCCCTTCTGGACTCCCTCATCTGGAATTTCAGATGCTGCCCGCTCTAAGCCATTTCCACATTTTGCCCAGTACCAGCCGTGACAAAGCACAGGCTACATCCTGTGTAGAAGGGGATGACAGCTGCTGGCATTCCGCCATAGGGCACTGTGCACCAAGCATTCTGGTGAAAAGGTATGTAGTACCTGTAGCTGTAGGGCGCAAATGAGGTGCGTGTGTGTGTGTGTGTGCGTGTGTGTGTGTGTGTGATTAGGGTATATTCTTCTCCAGGTAAATCTCTGTTTTTTTTTTTTTTTTTGTCTTCATCTTTTTCCACAGGGGTCCATATTGGTAAATGTACTGGTTTCTCTTTGTAGGATTTGTATTCAGTGCTTTAGCAGTGTCTAACTTGATGTTTTCTGCGAGTTTAAAACATAGGCCTTCTTTTCCATCATTGGATCATCTGGGTCTCATCCCTGAGCATCCTTAACTGACCCTGACTCATCAGCCATATCTCCATGGCTGAGAGATAGATACTCGGTGTCCATTTTACTAGATGTCCTTAAAACTTAACAGAACCCAGGAAATGGCTGGTGGTAGGATTTCCTCCTGCTCGTAGAACATTTATAATTTCCTTTTAAGTGCTGCAGTGCAAGGTTGTTCTTGGGAGTGGGTCGTATGACTGTAGTTTAGAAATGTTGTTTTCAGGATATTAAAATGTTAGGAGCCTCTTTTGGATCTCTAACCTACAGATAGATCAGGAGGAAGAAGATGCAAAAAGCATATTATGGATAACTTTTTCAAATATTTTTGACATTCCGGGTTTTAGATCCCAGCATTCCATTGCTTCTGGCTGTCACCCCTGGTCTGACCCACCAGTATCTTAAACTGAATATAGCCAGAGACAGATTCATTCTGTCTGCTCTGCTATAACCTTTTCCTTTGAGTTTGTACTTCAAAGATCGTTGTTGTTATTTACCTGTTGCTCCCATGCCCTACCAATCACTCATGCCTTATTGAAGTAACTTACCATGTGCACCGAATATTTTTCTAATCCATCACCATTTTCCCGTTCTTACATCTGGCCTCCATCATCTTCAGCCTTGGGTAGTTGAAGCACTTTTTGCTAGGCTCCATAGTCTACTGTGAACACCCCACCCTGCTCCCACCCTCCTGAACTAGATCTCACTGTTACTTCCCTGATCGAGGGAAGAGCACATTTAGCTTTCTACCATTCCCTGGTTCATCTCCTTGCCAAAATACTCCCACACCTGCATCTGTTAATGTCTTTGATTTGATGGTAAGGTCCCTGAGTCAGTCCTGACTGATCCGCAGTGCAGGTCCATGTTTTCCATCTCAACTCTTCCTATATCCAATGCGTACTTAAAATGAAGCAACTGTCCCATACCAGAAATTTGATGATGTGGTGGTGACCCCTGAGTTGCTATGTCTCTCCTGTTGTCCCTGCTACCATTCACGGCCAGTTCCCACCTCCTCCCCCCTCCCCCGGGTCATCATTTGGTGGCTGTGTTTTGCAGTTCTTTCCCCCATCTTGATTTGACCCAGTCTGGGGTTTCCCAGAGTCCTATTACCTGAATTTTGACTAGCTGCATACAGGCATGCTCAGTAGTTCAGTAGTGTCCAAATCTTTGTGACCCCATGGACTGTAGCCCACCGGCTCCTGTGTCCATGGATTCTCTAGGCAAGAATTCTGGAGTGGGTTGCCATTGCCTCCTCCAGGGGATCTTCCCGACCCAGGGATTGAACCTGTGTCTCTTACATCTCCTGCATTAGCAGGCAAGTTCCTTACCACTGAGCCACCTGGGAAGCCCCTTTGACTAGTTATTCAGGTTAATAATCTAGACTTTCTTTAAGGCATCAGCTTGGACCTGAACTTCTTGCTTGTTTAGGTACCTCTCATCTGAATTACTCCTACCAAAACTGGTGACTGCCACAACCAGGAGCTCTTGCGTGGAGGGTGGGAGCTCTTTGCTCACTGTGTCTCATTTCCTTTGACTCTAACAAATCACCACAAACATGGTGACTTAAAGCAACAAATGTAGGTGTTCACAGGGCCATGCTCTTCCCAGAGGCCTAGCAGAGAATCTATTCTTGTATTTCCCAGCTTTTGGTGTCTGCTGACATCCCTTGGGTTGTGTCTGCATCACTCCAGTAGCTACCTGACTCCAGTAGTCACGTGGTCTCCCCACTTCTGTCTGTAGCCACATCTCCCTCTATCTCCCTCTTAAAACGGTATTTGTGATTGCCTTTAGGGCTCAACTGGATAATCCAGAATAATCTAGTTCAAGATTCCCAATTTAATCATATCTGCAGAGTCTTTGGGAGAAAAGGCAATGGCACCCCACTCCAGTACTCTTGCCTGGAAAATCCCATGGACGGAGGAGCCTGGTAGGCTGCAGTCCATGGGGTCACTGAGGGTCAGACACGACTGATTGACTTCACTTTCACTTTTCACTTTCATGCATTGGAGAAGGAAATGGCAACCCACTCCAGTGTTCTTGCCTGGAGAATCCCAGGGACGGGGGAACCTGGTGAGCTGCCGTCTGTGGGGTCACACAGAGTCGGACATGACTGAAGTGACTTAGCATAGCATAACAGAGTCTTTGCCATAGAAGGTAGCATTTTCAGGTCCCAGGGCTAAGGACCTGTTATCTTTGGAGGTCGTTATTCATACTATTTATTTATTTAAGAATGTTGGCTGTGCTTGGTTTTCATTGCTGTGCATAGGCCTTCTCTAGTTGCAGTGCACGGGTTTCTCTTGTTGCAGAGCACAGGCTGTAGGGTGCACGGGCATCGCTGCTCCACAGCATATGGACTCTTTCCAGAGCAGGGATCGAACCTATGACCCCTGCATTTGCAGGTCGAATCTTAACCCCTGGACCAGCAGGGAAGTCATTTTATTTGCAGTATGACGCTCTGTTCCCCACACCCAATTTGAGTCTGCTCTTTCTGGAAACCCTGGCCCGACCATTGCCAAGTCATGGTTAAGGTTTGCCAAGCTCATTGGTTTCTTTGCCTCCTTCTCCACCTCACCTCCACCTAGAGAACTGGCCTCAGCTATGCTGTCAGTTTCCCAGGTCTGTCTCGTGTCAGGGCCTGGTACCATCTCCGCTGCTGTTGTCCATCTTGCGTCAGTCTTACATTTTGAGTTGTAGACAATACCAAGTCCTTTTTTCAGAATACCTTCCATGATGCTCTTCCTCTTGCCCATGGAGACCTTGGAATCCAGGTCTTTCCAGATGGTTCCCATTGTTCCTCACTGAACAAGGGCATATCCAGACGTGCCCTGAGATGGGGCTGCAGTTTGCTTATCTAGAATGCTCTTTGCCCTTCTGTGTCTAGTGTAGTATTGTTCATTTTATAAGGTCCTGTTCAAATGTCAGTTTCTCTGAAACTTTCCTGAACCCCAACTCCCCACTCTCTTCATGCAGAATTAATTACTTCTTTCCTCTGTTCTTCTCAGTGCTCTGTTTATGCTTGATCTTAACCCTCACCGCACTGTATTCCACTTTTTGTGTCTCTGTCTCCTGGCTAGACGTTGAGGTTCATGAGAGCCAGGAATAAGATGTTTTTTCTCTCTTTTATTTTAACCTGACACATGGCCCACAGTAAGTACTGGATACGATACTAATAATAAATATGTGTTGAATCAACTCAAATTTTGAATTTCCCACCATTCAGAACATCTTAGTTTGTATAAATATTTATAACTTTTCTCCCAGTTTTCTTATGAACCCCAAATTGTTTTTCATAGAAGGCTATGTATAGTCCCTTTTGTTTTTTATTTTCATTACAAATGGATTAAAAATACTGTCTCTATTCTGTATTTAAATTTCAACCCAAGGACATCAGTACCTTTAGCCCTCTATGGAACCAGTTTACTTTGAGATTTTAGTAAAATTGAAAGTGAAAGTCACTCAGTCGTGTCCGACTCTTTTTGACCCCATGGACTGTCCATGGAATTCTCCAGGCCAGATTAGTGGAGTGGGTAGCCTTTCCCTTCTCCAGGGGATCTTCCCAACCCAGAGATCGAACCCAGATCTCCTGCATTGCAGGCGGATTCTTTACCAGCTGAACCATAAGGGAAGCCTGATTCAGGAGACCCTGGTTTGATTCCTGGGTTGGGAAGATCCGCTGGAGAAGGGATAGGCTACCCACTCCAGTATTCTTGGGCTTCCCTTATGGCTCAGCTGGTAAAGAATCCGTCTGCAGTGTGGGAGATCTGGGTTCGATCCCTCGGTGGGGAAGAACTCCTGGAGAAGGGAAAGGCTACCCATTCCAGTATTGTGGCCTGGAGAATTCCATGGACTACAGTCCATGGAGTCGCAAAGAATCAGACACCACTGAGCAACTTTTACTCACTTTACTAAAACTGAAAAACTACTATGTAATGTTGTTTAATTGTCCTCTTATTGATTGAACTTAAAGGGAGAATGTGGAATTCTACTTGTCAGGGTTGCTTCTTTTGACTTACTTTGTTGAAACAGAACTGTTTTTTTTTTTGTTTTGTTTTTTCCCCCATTTCTCTGAATATTTTGTTTTTCCTGAGTGGATCCGATTTTTAGTTATTTCCCCCACCTTTTCATTAGAAGCTGGGGGCTGAGTTGCCCACTGCCTCCCGGATCTTAAATACTCTGCCCTGTGAGGTATCGGCTGTGTTGCATTGCTGGTGTGTGTTTCCTGTTTCTATAGCCTTGAGCCTCTTAGGAGTTGTGTAGAGGGTGCTGGTATTTTATTAAATTGCATGTCTTATATTTATGAGAAACTCAAAGGGCTTTGAGGATTTTCCTTTTTGGTATCTAATCTTCTAACAGCTCTCTGAGGTAGGGAGTGTGAAGTGTTATCTCCATTTTGCAGATGTTATAACAGAGGCATAGCACAACTTGATGTAGGCCCCATAGCAAATCACAGACTCAGTGGAAAATGTCTCCGGGTCTTTTCAACTTCCATTTCCGTGATCTAGATGCCAGATGACTGAATTTTAATTTTTAACACGACTACCCATTTTGGTTTTTGCATGAAATACTATTGTCAGCACTTAACAGAGTAGTCAGTGCTCCAATTTTAGTACTTTTCTAAATCTAAAATTATCTTTTCTTATTGGTTAACATGGACACATGCGTGTATATGTGTTTAATAAAAAAATCACAAATGTATGAATGTATTTTTCTTTCAAAAGAATTGATACACAAAATTAGGTTCTGCAAAAATGTTACTTGGTCTGGTGACTGCATGCAAAAATGAGATTTCAGTACCAGCTTATCTGATACTTTTGACTAACTTTCTTGTCGGTTAAGCATATTTAAGAGATATCAGCCATAGATATGAAAATATTAAAAAAATATAACCCTTGACAAGAAATGATAAAATTGGATGGCAAGTACTCATTAATAAGTAAATATTTTTTATTTGAATAGTTTTTCCTTGCAAATGACAATATGCCCTAAGTGAGCCCCTACTTTTGCTTTCATATCCTTTTCCTCAAATGTTAATTTTTTTTTTTCCACTAGGGATAGTTAATACTTTTTTTTTTTTAATTTAAAATTTTACTGCAGCTATACTTAAAATGGACAGCCAACAAGGACCTACTGTGTAGTACAGGGAACTCTGCCCAGTATTATGTAACAACCTAAATGGGACAAGAATTTGAAAAAGAATTAGATACTTGTGTATATAGAACCGAATCACTTTTGCTGTATACCTGAAAGTATCACAACATCGTTAATCAACTATACTCCAACATAACATAAAAAGTTAAAAAAAATCAAAATGAAAAAAAAAAATTACTGCAGCTCTAAGTGCTTGATCAGATTTGCCTGAGTCTTTAAAGGGACTGTCTCAAGAGGCTTTGTGTCTGCGGTGTAGGGTGTGTGGCAAGCCTTCTGTCTCCTTGCTGACTGTCTTTGGAATGCCCCTCTCTTCGGCCAAGTGGCATTAATTATCCTCTTGGTCTGCGAACACTGAGCACTGCGTGGCAGGGAAGTTTCCCCACAGTTGTTGTCTCTGAGGCCCAGTTTCAGTTTATTGCTGTGAAATGGTGGTGAGGCAGGCTCAGCTGCCTTCGGAAGCAGCCCAGAGACCTGTGTGTGCTTTCCCTAAGCTGGGAGTGGGGATTTAGAGCACCTGGTGAGGGGCTGCAGCTTGCCAGCCTCCACTTGGGCAGGCAGGCAGCCTCCCTTCCACCCCCACACTTGTGAGCACCACCCAGCTGCAGCGTCTTTGCCTTGAAACCATTTGGAGCGGCTGGAGCGGAGGCCACCCAGAGCTTCTGTGAGCAGCTGTGGCTGCGGCGCTCCTATTGGCCAAGGCGGAGAAGGTTCTCACTTATCTACACTGAACACGGGTGGCCGTGATCCCTTAGGACAATGCAATTTCTCACTGTCTGGGGGTGGAAGCTATTGTCCTCCTCTCCAGCTTGTTGTCTGAAGTTTTTTTTGTAAGGCTTCCGGCTTTTGCTGACTCACAACACACACACACTCACTCTCTCTCTCTCTCACTCCTTTTCTTGCCTCTTTGAGCCCCGTTTAATGGTATTTGAAATGACAGAGAAGATAACAAACCTCTCTGTTTGGAGGGTAGGGGAGCCGGGGTGGGGGGTAACAGCTTAAAATTTCAGCTCATCTTCCTCTTCAGTTGTGAACTCTTTGCTTTTCTGTCCCTGCCTCGGCTCTTGACCTGTTCTGGGCTGAGCCACAAGTCTAAAGGTGGCTGATGTGCGATTCCAGAAGCGTCGTTCACGTCGGGGACTCGGCTGCGAGCTGAAGGATGGATGCATTTTGGTAGCACACCGCACCCCCTGCCTTCCTGAAAACTGCCCTTTCTAATGAACATCTTAGGAAGGCAGTTTCTTCACCATCCTCTCTCACTTGTGCCGACCTGTAATTAAAACGAATGAAGGACTTGATTCCCAGTGCGTGCACCTGGGCTTTTCATGGAGTCTTTTAGCAGTATGCCCTGAGCGCCGGCTGGCAGGTGAGGGATTTCTAAAGCAGAAAATCAAGCTTATTCACAGTGCAAGCTTATAGTTTTAGAAACCACATGGTGACGAGTGGTGTCACTCCTAGGCTTTGGCAGGCAGCAGTGAACCCTGCAGCCTCACTGACTGGGACAGAAAACGTGGGAAGTCTGCTTTCCTTCTTAACTACCTTTTAAATGATGTTAGCTCCGAGTCAGAACAACAGCTTCAATCCTTCATTGGAGTGATATTTTTTATTGCAGTAAAATCATGTTCTTATGTGGTCTTAGCAGAAAATAGGACGTTTTGTTAATGGAAGAAAAATTGAACAAGTATGTGGACAGCATTCCTACCTGGTAGCATGTATAAACTTCTCGTATTAGTAACATGTACTGGAGGAGCACTTGGAGCTGTTCAAATATATCATAATCCCTAGCCTTTGTGGGTCACTATTTGCTCAACTAGATAAATGATTTAACTGGTAACAGATGCACCTTTCTCAGTGATACTTTAGACCAAGATCAGGACACAAAAATAGTCTCTGTCCTCTCTTTTACTGTCATCAGTTCATGAAAATACTGCCAAAGGGCTGGAATACAAAATTTTCTCATGTTTTACAACACAGCTCCCCAGGGCCTAATTTGTTCTTAATATTTTTCAAAAGGGACTCTGTCCTGTAGCTCTCCATCAGTGTCTGGACTGCCTTCCAGTGAGCTGCAGCCTGATGCAGGCTCTTTGCTAGTTTCTAGGCCATGGAAAGTTCTGGAAAGTCGATCATTTTCCCTCCGTTGTGGGTACGATGCAAGTGTTAGATGTGGTGTGGTGTTGTCTGACGTGTGTGTGTGTGTGTGTATACAGCTCTTAGTGCAAAAATCAGCTTCCCCAAGACTCGTCTACAGTGCCTGTGCCTTGAATGCAGATGGTCATAAATAGAGGCTGCCTCTGTCTGGTTGTCTTGGACATCTTTGCTTCAGTTAGAGCTCTTGTTCCAGGCCTCAGGGGATGATGACAGAGGGTTATTTTCTAGCCTGCCCCGGAGCCCCTGAGCCTTTGCAGATTGACATAGCTGCCTTTATCTGTGTGCAGAATCTGGCCTCCAGCCTCCCACAGTGTGGGGAGAGTGCAGTGAGGAGTGGGAGGAGGGAGAACTATTCAGCCTGTGCTAAATGTCAGGCACTGTGCTGGGTGCTGTCCATACACGTCCCTGCAGCCCTCCCATGACCTTGAAGAGGAAGTGTTTTATGGATGAAGCACCATGGAGCTTCTGAGCTAGGATGCCGGAGCCATACTACCCAGATTTGAATCACAACTTAGCCACCTTCAAAGCATATGACCTCCCCATGCCTCTGTTTCTTCATTTGTGAAGTGGGGATAATAACAGAACAAACCTCAAATGTTTGGAGCTGTGCTAAATACCTTAAGGACTGTTAAGCACTTCCACCTAACAGTATTGGATATTCGTGAAGGAAGTAGAAACACAGGTCGGTTAACTTGCCCAGTGTATTTAAGTAGCTGGGCGAGGATTTGAACTTGGATCTGCTGGTTTAAGAGAGCCGATCTTTTCACCTCGCCACTGACCATACTTCTTTTCTTTTCATCCTGGTTACATTTGTGTTGGTGTCCCGGGTCCATTCTCTTTGTTCCGCCTCAGCTCTCCTGATCAGGCCCTGTGTCTCTCCAGGGTTCCCTTTTGCTCTCCTTTGGAGAAACATCCCAGGGTTTTTCTCAGAGCTTTAATGTTTAAGGCTGTCCATGCGGGCAGATGATAAGGACTCCTTTCTCCAGAAGCCTTGGGGTTGAACTGACACTCGAATTGCTTGGTCAAGCTTCCAGGATAGAGTAAGTGATCCTTTGTTGCTCCCTGTTGTTATTTTGTCTGTTCTTTACCTCCCTCAAAAACGGGAGGATCTTGTGAGCAGATTTCTGTGCCCTGTACCTCCCCTTGCCCTCACCCTGAGTAAGGGGCTCTGCTGAGCAGACAGGCAGTGGCTCATGGGTATTTGAGTTGAGGAAGGAAAACACTGCATTGAATGAATGGCTTTTCCTGTCTCTAAACAGAAAATGCCCATGGGAGAGCGTTTTTCCTTTTCATGGTGGCGTGATCAAGAGTTTAGAGTCTGGATTTGGGGATCTTTGATACGTCCTTTGCTTCGCTGGGCAGCTTCTGCCAGGATTTTCATTTCTAAAAGCTGTGTCCTTGTATCTTAGGTCTTCACACCTAGTGGAGTTGGTTTGAACCTGTGTATCCTATGTCAGCTTTCCTTCTTGACACTCTTAAGAAGCGCTGCTGAGGCTGTAGAACATATTTACAAAGTTTGTAGGTGTGATGACGAGGAACTGAGCCTTTGGTCTCCAGTAAGAAAAAGACAAAAGAGATTTGATTCCTTTTGCCCCAGTCCCTGCTAACTCACCTCCACATGGCCAGTTTATTTTGGATGGAAATGTTTAATAATGTTAAAATTTATGTAAACCGTGATTTTTTTTTTTTTCAAAACTAAGGATGCAAGGTCTTTAAGCAAGACAACACTATTAATAGAATGTGGCTGTGTGTGGTTTATTTTTGTTTTCAAAATGGAAATGTTTCTTTGGGGATTTTGGCATGCTCTTTGATATGTTGAAAGATGAGAAAACATCATTTGGGAAACTCAGCACTTCTACCATATTAGGAAATTTACAGTGCCTCAGATTTCACATTTAATGTTTTAATTGCCTGGTTTGGTAATAGAAAAATGTCTAGCTTCTCTCTTTCATGTAGAGTTTACCACCACTTTCCCTCCCCTCCAGTGGTGGGCTGTTGCCAGCTTTTGCTTCCTTCCCCAGTCCCAGCGTGGACTGAGGGTTTGCTCAGAGAGAGCAGTTCATCACGTGACATTTTAAATGACTTCTACCATGCTTTTTTTCTTTGCAGTTGTTTCCTGTGATGTTTGTAAATATCCTAAAAGTGCAACTGAAATTGAGTTGTATTTTTGAAACTTTTAAGTTGTTTTTGAGTGGAGGGTGCTACTCTGAACAGTATGTAGAGTATAGAAGAATTCTAAGACAGTGCTACCATCTTGGTCTGAGGGTAGTACTTAAGAAATATGCCTGCGCATTAGATAAAAAGAGATGTTGGGGGAAGATAGGTGGGAGGAGAGTAGAGAGGAAAGAGAAGAGTTGGGCTATTCCATGGAATTTAGGCTTTCTGGAAAAGTCAAGATCTAAAATAAAGTTGACATTTACTCTTCTTGTGAAAAAGCAATGATGAAAGGACTTCTAAAAGTCATTTCTTGTGAACAATAACATCCGAGGGGAACAGTCTTACACATTGTCTTTACAATCATGCGTAGTCACAGGTTTACAAGGGAAATGTGCTCTTGTCTGGAAACTAAGGCACTGTCACTAGGAAGCTCAGAGTCGGACTGTTTTCACTTTCCATGGACGACTCTCTCTAAAATGTTCATTTCATTTTTCAGTAAAGTGAAGTGAAAGTTGCTCAGTCGTGTCTGACTCTCTGCTACCCCATTGACTATACAGTCCATGGAATTCTCCAGGCGAAAATTCTGGAGTGAGTAGCCTTTCCTTTCTCCAGGGGATCTTCCCAACCCAGGGATTGAATGAACCCAGGTCTCCCACATTGCAGGTGGATTTTGTATCAGCTGAGCTCACAAGGGAAGCCATTTTTCAATATCTAAACATAATTTTGAATTACATAGTAATCCATGCTTATTATAGAAAATTTGGAAAATATGGTAAGACCTCTGAAAGAAAATAAAATTGACCTATAGTTTTATAATCTAGAGAGAATTTGAATGTATTGCCATTTCGTATTTCTATGTTGTCTCTCTATGCATTTTTGTGTAAGTGGGGTCAACTATATATGTACATTTTGAACTCTGACTTTCTTTCTGTAACAATAAGCAAGGTATTTAATGGTTGAGTTGTGATTCTTTTTTTTTTAATTAATTTTTATTAGAGCATAGTTGTTTTACAGTGTTGGGTTAGTTTCTGCTGTATAGCAAAGTGAATCAGCTATACATATCCATATATCCCCTCTTCTTTGGATTTCCCTTCCGTTTAGGTCATACAGAGCATTGAGTAGAGTTCCCTGTGCTATACAATAGGTTCTCAGTTATCTGTTGTATACATCATCATGTATTCATGTCAATCCCAGTCTCCCACTGAATTGTAATTCTTGATGCGACTGGGTCACAATTTCACAATCTCACTTTGAGTTTTCTACTCTACTAATTGTGTTGATTGTGGTTTATTGTGTTAGATAAGCAGTCTTCTTGAGAGTCCCTTGGACAGCAGGGAGATCAAACCAGTCAGTCCTAAAGGATATCAACCCTGAATATTCACTGGAAGGACTGATGCTGAAACTGAAGCTCCAAATACATTGGCCACCTGATGCGAAGAGCTGACTCATTTGAAAAGACCCTGATGCTGGGAAATATTGAAGGCAGGAGGAGAAGGGGATTACAGAAGATGAGATGGTTGGATGGCATCACCAACTTGATGGACATGAGTTTGAGCAAGATTCGGGAGATGGTGAAGGACAGGGAAGCCTGGCATGCTGCAGTCCATGGGGTCGCAAAGAATTGAACACGACTGAGTGATTGAACAATGAACAGCAACAAGCGATGCTATACAGGGCATCTTTGGACATGAATGGTTTTTTCCATATTCCTGATTATTTTATTAAATTATTCTATAGGAGAACTACAGTGTCTTTAAAGGACCCCTGTACATATTGCTAAATTGCTTCCCAAGGAAGTTGTATCCTTCCAACACTAATATTTCAGAGTGCCATCTTGCTGCACTTTGGCGAATACTGAATACTTTTTTTTAAAAAAGCTTCTCTAATAAGGAAAAATAATGCATTTGTTACATTTAATTCCCATCAAGACATCCAAAATTTAACTTATATCTAGTGATAAATGCTTTGTAACATTTTTCTTTTTTTAAATTTCTTTTCCTTTCATTTTGTTCCTTCTTTCTTCCCTCTAAATTCCTAAATTTAGTTGCCTAAATTCCTTCGAATTGATCTCTCCTATGTAGTCTGTCTTTCCACTTCTTCAGCCTACTTTTCCAAATCCATGCCCTGCCACTCTCCCAGCCAGGTCTTGCTTTAGCCAGATATTTCTGCTTTTCCCACCCATGTATCTTTTGAAGGTCACTTCCATCTCTGGGTAGGTTTCCATCACTTGACAATAGTATCCCAGGCCATGCTTTTATCTTTTAAGACGGAAGTTTATCTTTGAGAAAGTCTCCTCCTGACCACTTCACCATGTCGTGATTTGCCCTTAATCTGTCTACAGGGCTTGTTTTGTGCTTTTCATAAGCTAATTTATATCTTTGATTAAATGGTAACGTGTGTGTTTAATTGTCCTACGTGGACTGCCCGATCTTGCAACCATGGATGCTTTAGTTCTGTAGCTGTTGCTCTCCACCTTGTATGACCCAAACAAATATGTAGAACAGTTCCCATATCCCAGAACTGTGTACTCAGCGAAATGTTGTTTGATCATTCATGTGCTTCTTTTTCCATTTAGTCTCCATTCCCCTTTGCTTTTCCCTTTTTTATGATCGATTTTCTCATTCAATAATAGAGAATCACTTGGTGTATACATTTTGGAAAGAGTGTTCCTTGCTTGCCCCAACTGTGTCTGAAACATTATCCTGTGCCCTTTTTATACTGTGTCATGTTCAACTACCACAGGACCTTTGAGTCTTCAGAAATTGATTAGATAATTTTCTCGTAACAACTCTCATTGTATATTTTTGTTTTCTTGGCAGACTAGTCAATCTTACTTTCTCTTAATACACTGCTTACTGTTCACCTTCTCTGCCAGCCCCCCACCAACCATGTTTTCGAACCCAGACTTGGCTTCTCTGAAGTATGAGGTCCTTCCCACATTCTAGAAAGCGGACCAGGCATATACAGGTGAAGAATTTAGAGATAAAGCACTGAATAGTGAAATATGGGCCAAACCAGTCAATCCTAAAGGAAATCAACCCTGATTGTTCATTGGAAGGACTGATGCTGAAGCTGCAGTACTTTGGCCACCTGATGAGAAGTGCTAACTCATTGAAAAAGACCCTGATGCTGGGAAAGATTGAGGGCAGGAGGAGAATGGGGCGGCAGAGGATGAAAAGGATGGTTAGATAGCATCACTGACTCAGTGGATGTGAATCTGAACAAACTCCTGGAGGCAGTGAAAGACAGCGGAGACTGGTGTGCTGCAGTCCATGGGGTGGCAAAGAGTTGGACATGACTTAGCAACGGAACAGCATCAACATTACACCAGAAGGGAGGGACTTGTTTACTCAAGAAAGGCATTATAAACACGAATGAGATTTATTATGGATGCTGGAGGTTGGGTAAGATTTACATGGGACATGGAGAATGAGAGGGTATTTACAGAAATAAACAAGAATTCCAAGAACTGAATGATGGTGATGATTAGTGGAGATTAACATGGTGTATTTGTGGAAATATAGTTACATGAAAATTGAAGATTATATGGACATCTAGGCTCAAAATGAGCAAGAGGGGGACATTATTATCTCTGGGAAAGAAGTCAGTCTCTGCTTCTATGTGAAAGACGACCATGAATGTCTGAAGACCCCTGCTAGGCCTGTTACACCATTTTTCCTTAGATTCTTCCCTGATTCTGCCCCTCCTTTCTTCTCTTATTTTCCCTCCTACTGGAAGTGCCATCATATATAGACTGATTCATGGAGAATTTCCCAACCATTGTCTTATTTGATCCTCATTATAATTGTGGGCCATTGTAGTCAGGCTAATTTAAAAATAGGAACCTAAAGGTCACTGAGATTAAGTAACTCTCCTGAAGCCATGGAAGCAATAAGCCTTAGCCCTGGCCTGTGAGGCTCAGGCCCGGATGTGGTCAGTGCTCTCTGTAGTCAGTCATGCCCTGTCTGCCCTGTCAGCTTGCTCTGTTCCTTTACATACCATTCATTCACTGTTGGTAAATCTTGACTGACCACCTCCTATGTGCTGGACCTCACATTAGGGACACAGGTGAACACGGCCCATGGTGTGTTCCCTCTCTGAGCTGGCTAGGGTCAGAAATACGAAGATGGTTGTCATGGTGATGTTGTGGGATGCTTGGGCTGGTGTGGCTGCACCTAGAAGGGTGTTGAAGGCTGAAATTGTGGCAGGGATGAAGGCATCCTGGAGGAAGTGTTGCCTGGACTGGAATTTTGGGAAAAGGTGAGTGTTCTTTGTAGGAACCAGTACCATAAAGGACCGAAGGTGAAAGAGGGTAATGGGGAACTTTGGGGAGTTAAAAAAAAGTTGAAATTTGCCTGCAATGTGGAATATACAGTGGAGAATGGTGGCAGATGAACTGAAGAGGTAGACAGAGGCCAGATCACGTATGGTTTTGCAAACTACGGTTAGAAATTTGAATTTCTCAGAGCGCAATGGGGCAGCATTTGAAAGGACTGGACCCCAAGTGAGTGGTTAAGAGTGCAATGTAGAGAGTCTTGTTGGATGCAGGGGGAAGGGTGGTCTGCTGAAGGAGAGCCACTAGCAGGGGTCATATGCCGTGGTCTTCTCTTCTATGGGCTCTGGACTAGGGATCTGGTGGATCCAAAAGACCTCTTTCCCAGGGCAGCTAAATAGGGTAGTGAGTAGAGTTTGCCGTCTTGTGACTGGGACCCAGATGCACGAGCTTTATTCCGGTTCCTGGTAACATCTGTGAGTCTCAAGTTAGGAAAACAGCTTAAAAGTTATAATGCCCATGTAGACCTGGCATTTAGACCACCTTTTTCCAGCTCAGTAACTAAGGCTGATTTTGATTTCATTCAAATTGTGTATTTTTATTCTTTATCTCTGAGTTATGGATCTAAAAAAGCAAGCTGTTATCCTAAACATTGAAACTAATGTTCTCTATCTGAGGCAAATAGAACTTGAAAATTAATAAAGTAGAAAATGCAGCTCAGCAGCCTTTCATCATGGACTGAGTTCGTAAGTATGAACACTTTGCAAGGTAAAGCATGGAAACTTGATGAAAATGTGCTTCCAGTCCATTTTCAGGCAGGTGGAGGGGGGTCCAGTTGGTTAGTGTAGCCGAACTTTTTAACTAATAGAGCTGTGGTTTTTTTTTTTTTTTTCCTAATGTAAAGAAGACACTTTTCTCTTGTAGTCTTTCTACATTTTTCTCATGGGCAGCAACTTTGAGAAACTAATTTTTCCCTCCCCTTCTCCCCCAAAGGAGAGATGCTAGATTAATATCCCAAGTTGCTTGGTGGGGGTGGGGGAAGGAGCCGCTGAGGATTTAGACCCTCCGGGTCCCTGGAGAACTCCGGGCTTCCTGCATCCCCTGCGTGGACCCTCAGATGGCCTCACTGTTTCTATTACCTTGGTAGAAAGAGTATGTGACTCCTCCGCCTGCCTTGCTGTCTCGTTGCCATGGAAACCTCCATTCCACACACCTGATTCACACATCATGCTTGGCTGGGTCCAGACAGAGGTCACAGACTGGCATTTGCCCTTTGTTTCCCCCTTCTTGTGTTTTCCAGACACTTAAAAATGGAGACAGAGAGATTGTGGGGTTGAGGGGGGGAGCAGGGTCGTGCGTGAGAAGGCTAAGGCTTTGCTGTCAGGGGCAGGAGTTGGGAGTTCTCAAAAAATAATACCTGTGAAGGGAGGAGAACAAATAGAAAAGTCTGTGTAGTTTTAAGCTTCTCATGGAAGGAAAGGCTTTGATCCTAGGATGTGTCTGAAAGTGATTTTCTGGGTTTCTGCTGAGAGCAGAAACAAGTAGAAAGGATTCGGGAAACTTTTGCACCTTCGTGGGTTTTCTGCCCCCTTTTCACCGGATTGTTCAGTCTGAGCTTTGCGGTATACGCAAGTGCTCTGATGCCGTGTGCGCCGTGGCCTAACTGATAGAAAATGACATGTTTTAGAAAGCACGGGTAACTTGGAGGGAGTTATCATTCATGAGAGGTCAGTACACTTACTGGAATCTATTTTGTTTTTTCCTGTGATTTTCCCCCACAACTTTTCCTTAAATACGTAACTTAGGACGACACTGTAGGAGAACAGATTATTAACCTTCTTCCACAAGTTGATTCATTTTCTTTTGATTCCTGTTTGAGGCAGGGTTTCAGAAATTAAAAAAAAAAAAAAAAGACTTTCAAATTGGCCTGGTAACCAGCCCTCCTAAAATGTTAGGTTTCCAGCCTTCTGTGTTGTATAGTCAGGTGCCGCCCATGTCTTGGCACTGGAGCTGGCTAGCCGGTGCCCACTCAGTTCTACCTGGATTTGCTCGTCTTGGAGCATATGACCAGTTTTCCTTTTTAAAGGTTGAATAATTTTCCAGTTTATGTATACAGGATATTTTACTTATCCATTCATTTGTTGATGGACGTCTGGGTTCTCTTCCACCTGTTGGCTTTGTAATTAATGGTGTGATGACCGTGGGTGTGCAGTTATCTGTTTGAAATCCTGCTTTCATTTCTTCTGGATACATACCTGGAAAGGAAATTGCTGGATCCGATGATAATTTTAGTTTAATTGTTTGAGGGACCTCCGTACTGTTTTCCATAGCTGCTGCATCATTTTACATTTCCACCAATCATGCACAAAGGTTCCAATTTCTCCACATCTTCACCAGTACATTTTTTATTTTATTTTAGTTTTTAATAGTGGCCATTCTGATATATGTGAGGTGATCTCTCTCATGGTGGTTTTGATTTGCAGTGAGTTTTCTTAAAACACCCTTAAAGAATATCTTAAAAGCAAACAGCTGGACTGAGGGAACAGTGCTGTTTAGGATGAAGCTGCTGCTGCTGCTGCTGCTAAGTCACTTCAGTCGTGTCCGACTCTGTGCGACCCCTGAGATGGCAGCCCACTAGGCTCCCCCGTCCCTGGGATTCTCCAGGCAAGAACACTGGAGTGGGTTGCCATTTCCTTCTCCAATGCATGAAAGTGAAAGTGAAGTTGCTCAGTCGTGTCCGACTCTGAGCAACCCCATAGACTGCAGCCTACCAGGCTCCTCTGTCCATGGGATTTTCCAGGCAAGAGTACTGGAGTGGGGTGCCATTGCCTTCTCCGTTAGGATGAAGAGAGGCTTGGAAAACTGTGGCGTTCCCAGATTAGCTGTTCTAGTTTGCTCTGGCGATGTCTCACAGTGAGTGTGCTTGCTCTTTGGCTCTGCCGAGTCTCCACCATAGGACTGAGGGTTGTTTGGCCTTAGTGGTGTGGCCTGGCCGACAGCCTGTCGCCCTCTCATCCTTTCAGAGTCCTCAATGATTACTAAGCATTTTCTCCCAGCAAGTGACTCAGAATGCAGTGTAGCCCTAGATACAAAAGTTATTTCAAAAAACAACCATGCCTCGCTCCTTTTTAACCATTTCTATTGACTGTTTCTATGTTGATTTAAAAATACTCTTACTGATCATCCATCAACGTTCTTTCATTCATTCAACAGCATTGAAAGTATACCCAGAGCCATGCTGTCCAATAAATACATAATACAAATATATTAATACAAAAATTAATCTAGAATGTGATTTTAAACTTTCTAGTAGCTGTGTTATAAAAAGGAAAATGATTGAATTTCATTTTAACAATACAGTTTATTTAACTTGATATATCTAAACTATTATTGTTTCAGCATGCAATGATTATGAAAAAAATTGAGATCTACTCTATTATTTTCTTGCTAAGTCTTTGAAATCTGTTGTGCACTTTAAATTTGCAGCACTTCTTAATTTGGATTGGTCACATTTTAAGTGCTTAAGAGTCACAGGTGTCCAGTGGCCACCTTATTAATGCAGACTTAGCATATTTAGCCAAGAACCTGAAGTCCAGAAAAGGCCAAGCCTCAGCTCTGCCTAGTGGGCAGGACACATCAGTAACGCAGGAATGATGGTGGGGCGATGTGCTTAGAGTGTCACAGAAGAGGGGCTTCCGACTTGGGGTGTCCTCCCACCGCTACACCTCATTCCTTTGAGCTAGTCCTCGGGGAGAGGGCACTCAGCTGGAGTTGGGCATGGGCCCCTATCCATCAGATGTTAACTTTTTGCCTCATGTGCTGAGAGAGCCGCTGGCAGGCTTACATGTAATTACAGGCTCTGTTCTGGCCTTGGGTCTGTGAGTTGAGGTTTCAGCACCACAGCCTCTCTGCTCTGTGGGGCCTGCCTCACATTCCCGCAGGTCCAATCGCTCACTTATCCTCTGGGGAGACTGGCCTTCCCGGCCAAGAGTATCCCCTCACTCCTTTGGGCTGCAGACACCCAGGAGAAGGGTAAAAGTGTGGTTCTGGGAGAAGGAATGGAAGAAAACATGTTGATGGCTTTTCTTTGTTCAGACACCCCTCTGCTCGCCTCTAGGAAGAGACCCCAAGAGTGTCTGGTTGATAATGGAAGGGAGGGTCGCTGTCATCTGATGGGCTTCCCTGCCATCACCCTGACCACCCTCCATGCCCGGCTTCTCGGGGACTCACGGAGGTGCCTGGTGTGGCTGGCGGGGCTCCAGCGGTCAGGCAAGCCCGCCCGCCTCCCCAGGCGCCCGGCATGGGGAAGGGTGGTGGAGACGTGTGTTCAGACAGGAAGTGCATGAGAAGAGGGGGAGCTGCCTCCCGCCTCCTCCTGGCAGTCTCTCTGTTGTTGCCTGAGGCCAAAAAGGGGTGGGAATTTGGCAAAGTGAAAGTACATCATTGTATTTCCCTACCCTTCCGTTTCATCTCCCTCCTAAGGAAGCCAGGCTGGACATCCCCCCCCCCCCCCCCACCTCCTATCTAGGTCACCTAACACTCAGGGACATGAAATTCCTTTCCTACTGCTGATGTGGAAGAGGCTTGGAAATATGTTCCTTTCCCGGAGATGAGTGATATGGCAGAAGGGCAGGGTCAGATGAGGCCAAGGGCTGGGAGCCAGAGTCTTACCAGACTCTTTCAGGCCGTGTTGTGACTGCAAGGCACATGGCGCTGGTGGATGGGGGAGGCCGCGGGGCTCCAGGCTGACCAGACTACTCCCTGGTCCGTGGAGTCAAGGAGAGTAGACAGGACTTGAGCGGGGAATCAGTGATGAGTCTGACCCTTCCAGAGGCTCCTCTAGTGTAGGTTGACGTGTTCAAGGATGGAACTGTTAAATGTTGCCAGACTAGTCTACACCAACTGATCTCTCTGTCGTATTTTAAGAGATTTCTTTGGGAATTCTGTAAACTTTCCACCCTGAGGAATCAGACCCACGGTGTAAGGATCATGACACTCTAAATAATTACCTGAATTAAAGAAGATGCCAAAGTATTTCTTCTCTCAGGGAAGAAAATCAAATGGATGAGTTCAGAACAACAGCTGTCCTCATTAGTCTCTACTCATAAGTCTCCTACAGCTCGATGTTGAGCAGTTTTTATTGAAGAGAAGTATAAGAAGTGTTAAGGAGTTAACTTGAGACAGTGGAAACCAATGAAGAAAATGGAAAAGGCACAGTATTTGAATGTCACACATGCATATTTATTTTGTACTGGAACAAAGAAAAAAAGAGAGTCATTGTTACGACTGTGGTCTATGACTGTATGCTTCTTGGTACTGAAAATATTGTGTATTTTTCTCAGTTTTACTTGATGGGTTGAGTGGTAGTTTGAGCTCCCTAAGCCTGTCAGGAGACCAGCCCAGAGGCCAGTGGTGCTCATATCACAGGCTGTGGTCAGGCACTGATAGCTGTGGCCAGTGGGACAAGATCTTAGGCTCTGGGTTCGAATCCTGCCTCCACTACAGGTTAGTCCTGTGTGAGTCACCCTCTCTTGATCTCATTTATTTTCTGTAAATTAGAATTGTAAATTTATTTTTATGACACTTGCTATTCATGTAAAGATAATCCAGGTAAAGTATTAGTCCATACTGCCTGACAAATACTCAATTATGAGGAAGTATTAATTGCTAATGTGGAGTAGAGTGGGTAATAAACAACTGCCTTTTGTTTTTGCACCAGCCGCAAAGCAAAATAAATTGTTAACAGTTGCTTAGTCTCCTTGAAAATTCTCTAAATGTGTATACTTTTTCTTTGCAGCATTGCTGTATGTGTGTGTTTGGAAAGCCAGTAATTACCTCTTGCAGATAGAGCTGCACAAACAGTCTTTCCCATGGCAACTGAAAAAATAAAAAATAAAAGCAAAAAAAAAAAAAAAAATTAGAGGTTACATAAGTGCCCTTACTGGACTAGGAGGAGTGTGGAGATCAGATCATGAAAGTTCTGTGTGGCTTTGGATTTTCTTTTGGTTGAAGGTGTTGGGAAGATACAGAGGTCTGACTGAGTAACTGAACAGGATGCTGTTGCTTGCTTTGAAGTGAGTGACTTGGTCAAAAGTGCAAGTGAGAGGGGAAGTTGAGGTTTGATGATGAAGGATCATTATTAATGTTTCCATGGTTTTAGCAGTTTAAAAGCTGGGAGTTTAGGAAAAGTTGTTGGATGTGGGGAAGCGAGCCCACAGACATTCAGACATGGTTGTAGTTCAGTCCTTTAGTCTTCATTTTAATCTGAAAATAAAGAGCCGAGACTTCTGAATAATATCACAAAAGGAGGACTTTATAACTCTTAACAGTGAATGCTAATTATCACACGTTCACAGTGCCACAAAATTTAGAAAGCTACACCACTCTCAGAGCCTAATTATCAGAAGAGTATTTTTTTGGGGGGGGGGAAGAAAGAATATTACTATTTTGGATTCCTAACGCTTCTTTCACAAAGGTTTACATTAATTTCCTCAAAGTCTAGGTGGAACTGAAATAATTAGCTTTCAATGAATGGGTGATGTCTTTTCCCAACATTTAAGAAGTGATCTTACGTACATTCTCTCTGTATCTGTTGTATAAAGGTTAACATAGACGACTTCATTTACTTGATTGGAAGACAGGATTGACTTTTCCACTGGATAATTTGCCCTCTTCATTCTAGAGCAGAGATAGATAAAACTATTAGCCTCCACCTCCTTCTACCCCACCCAAATGTAGGATATCCCTATTAAATCTAATAAATTAGATTATTTTTTCCCTCCAGAGACTCGAGATAATAATAAAGCTAGCTTTACATTATCAATAATAATATGACAGAAAGAACATGGAGAACTGAAATCTATGAGTTCTCTGAAAACCCAACCTTCAAAACCCTCTCTACTGTTCAGCTTTTTAAATGTAAGCAAAGGATGAAAGGAGGCTTCCCAGGTTGTGTAGTGGTAAAGATCCCGCCTGCAAAGGCAGGAGACACAGAAGACTCAGGTTTGATCCCTGGGTCGGGAAGATCCCCTGGAGGAGGGCATGGCAACCTACTCCAGTATTCTTGCCTGGAGAATCCCATGGACAGAGGAGCCTTAGTAGGCTGCTGTCCACGGGATCACAAAGAGTTGAACACAGCTGAAATGACTTAGCATGCACACACACAGGATGGAAGTGGGAGAGAGGAGTTATCTTCAGTGAGTGACATGGTTTAGTGTACCTGGAGTCTGGAACTCTGGATTAGAAACCAGCCTTTCCAGTTACCTAGGAAGCTCTGGGAAATTTGTGACTTCTCTGAGTTTTCCCTTTCCCGTTTGTCAAGTGGAGTTATTTGCAATGCTTGCTTTTTGTCATGATTCTGTTAGAAGAGATATGGTATTTGTGACAGTTTGTAATCTGTTGGATACTCTTTATCCCTCTTTGCTTTGCTTGGTAGAGGTAAGGAGAAGGTTCACAAAACCAGTAGCCTGAGTTAAATGTTTTCTATCATGCACTCTAAATTATGAAGAGGGAACTGTAAACCAGCTATCGTCTATGATTGCCTCAGGCCTAATACCTGCTATTAGTAAGGCAAAGATCAGTAAAAAGCAAGGTCAACATCCTTCTTGCTGCTTTTTCCCCATCTGTGGTGGTCAGTTGGGGATATTTACCTAGTTTTGCTGACCAGGGAGGCTACAGTAGAGAGTCTCTCTTTATCCTTTGTGGGAATCCTGTGTTACCAGTGTTGGTCTTCATAAGTTGTGAGAGCTGGGAGTTTCTTTCATCCCATTATTGGGCTCTTTGACATCAAGAGCGTAGGGAGCAAAATTTGGAACTCTGGGGAAAGAAATGGAACAATGGCTATTTCCTTTAGCCTGAGAATTCAGCACTGTTCTATATCTCTGCTCCAAGTTTCTGGTATACCAGAAACTTTACCTGGATCTGAGTATAGCAAACTTACCTGTACCTCCTGTTATTCTTGACTTAACTCTAACCCATCATTCTTGACTTATTCTAATCTAGCGGGAGTAATTCTTGCTTTGTGTGCCTTCTCATCATTGAAGAGTGGGATGAACGTCTTGTTTTTCAACTGCTTTCGTTTCAAACCAGTACTACAGAAAAGAGACATCTGTGTCATGTTGCATGTCGTGGATGTGGTACACGAGTATCCTCCTGCAGACCCACACCCTCTTACAACAGCTGATGCCCTCCACTCTCTAAAGTCATGTCCCTGGCCTAGCTCTGAGCATATACTGTAAATACCAGGACCCCTGGTAAATTCTGAACGCCCATTATCATCAGTAACATCCAGCCATGAGAAAGGAGTGAATTAGTGGTCTGATTAAAGATGATAGACATAGTATAAAAATTCACTCCGGTGACATTATAAAACAGAAATAGTCAGGAATCAAGATCAGAGAGCTAGTCTTGGTTTTCCCACTAACTAGAATTGTGAAGGTGATACAGTAAGTTTAACTTGACTTTTATGAACCTCATCTCCAAGTATGGAATTATTTCATGTTTGAATTTATGAAAGAAGATTTTAGTCTGACTTATCATTAAGACTTTTCTCAGCATTATGGTTGTTTTTAAGTCTTAATACTTCCAGATATATTTAGTTGTTTTCTTAAGGATAACAATATTTGTACTTTCTGTTACCTAAATAATACTGTGTTATCAAGGTCAGTCATTTCTATTAACATGTTCAACACTCAAAACACATAAGAGATAAAAATTTCATTTTTTACAACTCTGACTAATCTGTCCCACCTGGTGGGGGAGAGTGGTCAAGGGTTGTTAGTTATCTCATAAAAGCAACTGAAGAAACTGAAGTAGGGGCTTCTCCGGTGGCTCAGTGGTGGAGTCTTCTTGCCAGTGCAGGAGACATGGGTCCAATCCCTGTCCAGGGAAAATCCCACGTGCCGCAGAGCAACCAAGGGTGTGCAGCACAACTACTGAGCCTGTGCTGTGGAGCCTGGGGGCCACCACTACTGAGCCCATGTGCTCCAAGTACTGAAGCCCGAGCGGCCTAGATCCTGTGCTCTGTAACAAGAGAAGCCACTGCGATGAGAAGCCGGCGCACGGCAACAAAGAATAGTCCCACTCGCCACAACTAGAGAAAAGCCTGCACAGCAACCGAGACCCAGCACAGTTACAATTAAGTCAATAAATAGATAAAAATTTTTAAAAGGTGAAGATCACTCGGTGTCATGCCTTTTATTGGGTCTTTGGAAGAGAGACTCTTTCTAACTTAAAAAATGCTAAGCAGAGTTTAAGACTAGCTGTGTTTTGCTTTTGGAATCATTCCTTAAAAGTGAGATTGTCAGATCATTCTGAAGACAGGAGAATTTTAATTTGGCCTCCCAAAGACTGAGTCTCAACTTTAGCCAGTGTTCAGAGGCTTGTCTTTAATGTAAACCTTCGATAGTTTATGAATTCCTTTCAGGGGAAATGTAGAAAAAATATGCAGATGCTTAGGAAAGCCAACAAAACTGTAGTTGGAAGGTAGATGTGTTCATGTAGAAAGTTTTATATGAAAACCTGTCCTCAGAAAGATGTAGGAACAATGAACCAGCTTGTCCTTGTTCTTGTTTTAAAATAAACATATTGTAGACTTGTAGTTGGCTTCTGATGAGCTGTTCATGGAGCCATTTAAGGCATAAGTTCTGCACTGGTATTGAACCAACGGAATAAAAGCTGTTCATAACCTTGTGTACTTTTCCAACATAAACACTATGTCTTAAGTAAATCGGTTTTATATTAGTTTATATATAACATCACATGGGAGCTTTTTCTTTGACTTTTTTGTCTGATCTGAATTTCTGGCTAGGCATTCATATCTTCTGATAGTGCTGTTCTAGATTATAATTTTACATTCCAAATTGGTATAAGCCAAAACTATTTATTTTACCCTTGTCATGGGATAACACTTATTGCTCATAACCAGGGCTCAGTCAGTGAGTATTCTTTGAAAGCTGCTTCAATTTTCTGCCTGTGTTTTCGAGTATTTCCTTTAAATGAATGCTCATATTAAAGGAGGAGGAGCTGTTTCTTACTCATCTCTCACTTGTCGTCATTGTCTTACACCTGAAATTGTTTCTGTAGAGGATGGCAACCCACTCCAGTATTCTTGCCTGGAAAATTCCATGGACAGAGGAGCCTGGTGGGCTATAGCACACGGGGTTGCAGAGAGTTGGACATGACTAAGCATACACACAAGAGGATCTTATGGAGTTTGGTTGTCCATGAATATATTCTGTTGACTGAATCTAAGAGGATAAATAATGCTGTAGTTTTTTCCAGGAAGATTAAAATTATAAGTATCAATATGACTATATTTCACTGTACAGAAATGTCTGCTTTGGAGGGAGAGTCTGAATGGAGGAGATAATCATAATAAATAAGATGTACTCTAGAAACTTTGAAAGGTTGGAAAAAGTGATTTGTTTCCCAACCTTTCATTAAGCCATGTAATCAAAGAGATAGACATCTAACCGGGAAACATTGTTAGAGGGAGAACAGTTTTTTTGTTGTTTGTTTGTTTTAATCTGTCTGTAACAGTTTGAATGTTTTGTTATACTGATTGAATAAAATAAACACATTGAATGGACACCACTACTTGACTCCAGTCTGTGTCTCCATTCATGGCCTTCACAGATCTCCATTGTGAAGGTGTATTCTCAGAGGAGGCATAATTTAATGGGGAAGAGGGTGGATTTGGAAAACTCTGGACTCGACTCCTCATGCTGCAGTTATTAGCTGTGTGAACTTCATCAAATCACATCACCGCTCTGAATTTTAGTCTTCTAAAAGCTAAGAAAAAATTACATATAGACTTTTCCCTTCATCTGTGACGTCATTTAAGAAAAATATGACATAGGATCAGATATTTATATCTATTTTTTGACCTACTTTTATTGTGGGGATTTGTGTTTGCAGTAGACACACATAGTACACTTGAAATTTGAGAAATACACCCATCTTGTCATCTATTGAGGTGGCAAATTAATTTCCTTTTATCTTATATCAGAACACTTAGGCCACAAAGATGTTTTAAATAATATCTGGGGGCACAAATAAGCTATTTAAGAGTTAATAAAAGGCTATACACAAATCTTTTTGAAGTTTATGTCCAATCTTTAGTTTTTTATATGCTGCTCAGTTATGAAAAGGAGAGAGAACATAAAAGCTGATGTTTATTAAATTACTTATATGCTCACTGTCTTTTTTTGGCCTTATCTAATCCCGCAGAAATAATCTAGAAGCATGTGCAATTCACTCTTCTCAGATACCGCTCACCATCTGTTTTCAAAGTGAGAAATGAGCATCACTTTGTAACTAATTTCCCTTTGTCTGCTAAGTCCAAACTTGGGGAAAGAGGTCACTGTTTATTCTGTTTATGACTAACTTGATATTAACAATTCATGTTCCATGGTCTGCTTTTTTTATATGGTTTTATGGTAACTATTCATCCCCCCCCTTTTTTTTTGGCTCCTTCACGTACTTATTGCAACAGATATTCTTGGCTCAACGAAATAGGGAACTCATTCATCAGGAATGTTTGATTGGTTTTTTTTCAGTAACAAAACTGTTTTTGCTTTTTGTTTTTAGTGTTTTCTTTTTCCTCTGTCAGACCTGATCCAGTGTGGAAGGGAGAGAAAGAAAAACCAGAGAATCTGGGAAAACTTATGTGAATTGCATCAAGTTCTTGGATTTAGACAGAAAATGGAAGGAATGAAAATATAATGAGTGCATAGCTTGTCTGTATATGGGAGATGCTCTTATATATGTAATTGAGGTTTTATCAAGGGCATTAGCTATGGTGAAGATAATGGTGACAATAACTAATCTCACTGGATAATAAGCAAGCAGGCTCAGAGAGGCAAGGAACCTGACTTAGAACACAGTGTTAGTAAGCATTGTAGGGTTTCCCTTGTTTACTCTATTGTGTGTAGCTCAAAACAGTGTTTTTTGTCTAATCATATGGATTGCAGTAAAACCAGTGTTGTTATTGTGTCTCCTTTCAAAACTTTCACTGGTTTCATACCCTGTGGGTTCATATTATTTTAGGACCAAGTTTTTATACTGTTGTCTATGCCTTATACTTAAAATGGCAGTGACTTTATAGCAGAGTCTTGCTGAGGTGCATGTTCTTCTCTTTTGGAATGTTCTATGACAGTCATCATGTCAAGAACATTTGAAGATGATTATACAGCAATAGCCTTATTATGGAATGCTTACTGTATGTCATGTATGTATCTTGTTTGTTTTATCTGTATTAACTTTTCTGCCCTGCAGACTGCTCCTTTGGGGCAGCCACCATTATTTTTTTCCATTTAGAGGTGAAGGTCAAGGCATGATAGGATTCCTAACTTGCCAAGGTCCCAAAGTTAGTGTATATTCAAATGCAAGCTGTCTGGCTCCATAGCCACCCTGCAATATGACCTTTTAGCCTGATGAGTTAGCAGCTGTGGCTCTTTGAGAGCCATGACTTGGCCTCAGTGGACATAGTAAATAGTTTCATGTGTGTTTCCAAGACCATCATATTTTTCATCAATTATAAGTAATGCACACTTTTTAGGATAGTCGTTGTAAAATGTAACCCCAAGCCATAGTTAGAGGGTGGGGGAAGATTAAGTCATTTGGAACAGTCTGGAAAAGCTCTCTGGGCAACCATCCAGAGTTTTTGCTGGGCCTTGGGATCTTGAATGTTTGTGAAGAGTGGGGAGATTTTGTGTCTTTGCACATAAGTGTCCACGAGTCATTTTGGTCTTTAGCCTGAACCACTCAATAATGGAAAAAGAAATCTCAGGGAAGATGAAAGGGTAGAACTAAAGGGAAGCCCTACATAGATTTCAAAAGACTATAGAGTTTCATAGTTATAATTTATAATTTCCACTATCCTTGTGATATTTTGCATGAGGTTATTTATCTTTTCTCTTTGAGAACATGTTTCCCCTTATATTTAAAAATATCCTGTCTTTAGAACTCTTAAAATGTTTGGAGGGCAGAAATAAATAAAGTAGGTTCTTTATTTTCTAGCCATTTTTAAGTCTTTGGAATAATTAATATGTTTCTGTGTTCACTGGTGTACTTATTCAGCAGGTGTTTGTTGAACGCTTACTGTATTATAGACCCTCTACAAAACTCTGGAGATAAAAGATAAAGTGCTGAATTTGTCCTCAAGGCATTTGGATTCTGGTGGGAGGAAATGTCAGCTAGTCAGCCTGCAGATAAGAAGTGCTGTGTAAGCGGAGTGGAAAGCTCTGTCAGGGCACAAAGGAAGGAGGACATAGTTCCCCTGACGATGATCTGCAGACATTTGAGCCAAAGCTATGAACAGTGTTAGGGCTGGGTAGGCCAAGGCGGGCAGGGAGGGTGTTAGAGGCTGGAGTGCTCAAAAGCCTGGGGCAGTGAAGGACAGGAACCACCACCATCATCTCACAGCTAGAAAACCTGACCATTATAGCCAGCTCTGGTTTCCTATGAAGGAAATGCCATGTGGACTCAGGTCCATGGATTCTTGGACCTCTCCAGCCAGTCTTCCTTCATTACTGGGTAAAATGGGGCTTGCTTCCCTTGTTCCTTCTTTCCTTCTTGTTTTCCTTCCTCCTTAACTTCCTTTTTCTGTTTAGTTGATGAATTTGAGTTGGATGTAGGCATTTCTCACATCAGGCTTAATCTTGCTGCTGCTGCTGCTGCTGCTAAGTCGCTTCAGTCGTATCCGACTCTGTGCGACCCCATAGACGGCAGCCCACCAGGCTCCCTGTCCCTGGGATTCTCCAGGCAAGAACACTGGAGTGAGTTGCCATTTCCTTCTCCAATGCATGAAAGTGAAAGGAAAGTCTCTCAGTTGTGTCCAACTCCTAGCGACCCCATGGACTGCAGCCTACCAGGCCCCTCCGTCCATGGGATTTTCCAGGCAAGAGTACTGGAGTGGGTTGCCATTGCCTTCTCCGGCTTGATCTTACTGAGGGAAAAGGGAAGGAAAAAAAACCAAACAAGCAGCCTCCTATCACACAATAGGATATAAGGTTTTTTTGCTATTTGTTTCTATGTCTTTTTTCATATGTTTCTCAGGAAATTCAATGTTTCTGCTATTCCGTTAACATGTCTCTTTGATCAGAAGTGCCTGTGTCACTGCTTTTTCAGCTTTTTTTGTGAGCCATCGTGGATAAGCATGGCGTGGCCATGGGGAGACTTCCTTGGTTGAGTACCTAAAATTTGCTTTTTTGGGGTTTTGTACTGGGACAGCAAAATGCTCATGTTTAAATAACTTAAAATTCCTGGGAAACTCATAAAACTGCCTGACATGATGTTAAATAGTTTGTGCCTATAAGAAACTTTGCAGATGGCTAAGATAAGTATGAAGGATGCTTTATATGTTTTGACTTACTGTCTCTTCAATTACATTATATAAAATTCAGCAGACTTCTCCATGATTGCTAGGGAAATGAATGATATTCCTGTCATAAATCACAAATACCACAAGCTAGCGGAGGATTGTAATTGACGGGTACCCATCGATAGTTTGTTTATATTCTCCAGGAGGGCTCCCAAAAATGTAGCATCCACCATATTTATTCAGAAAAATATATTCTTAAATAAAATTGCCCTGACATTGGCTGCTGTACTTAAGCAACTTAAAGCAATCCCAACTGCGGCTTTGCTTAGCAGACTAGCTGGATGTCCCATCCATGATTGTGTAAGATGAAGATAATTGTGCATGTACACACACACACATAGATTTGATTCCTTTGTTCACAGTGTTCTGATTCAGGGCAACTTGAAGATGATTTGGAGGTGTTACAATTAACTTTGCATTTATTCCAGAAAATTTCACTGGAGGAGAAAATACATTCTTGGCATGCAGTAAAACCCCACATTTGGTTATATAATTCATTTGTGATTTAAATTTTTATAATTTATTCAGTAAGTCCAATGAATATAATGTTGGATAATAAGCCAATTTAGTTTTATGAGTAAACAAAGTACATGACTGATCTATCGTTTTACAAAGTGAACCGCTGAATCATGGATTTGGATGTGATTTAGGGGAGCCTCCCCACACCCCTCCTCCTGGTCTTCTAGCTCCATCCACACATCCTTCCTGCTCAAACCTAATCTTCTTTGATCAAAGGGAAGCACTTTAAAGAAGGAAATCTTCAGGAGTTTTAATATAATTACCTTTAGGATGAGAATTCTGTTCAAAGTAGTACCATTGGCGGATTCAATAATGTCTAGAGTTCTGCCCAGACTTGAAAGTACTTTGTGTCCATTGCTAAATATTGCTGCTGTCTTCATGTTTTGCTTCTGGGATTGAACTGCATAGGTTTTCAGTCTTTAAATACATTCTGGTGGGTATCAGCGTGTTTGCAAATAGATTTCCATGCTTGACCTGGACACGGTAGAAATGATCTGGTCCTGCTGCCCCTAAGTTTCCTCCCATTTTGAGAGCACAGGCAAATAACTCACTGTTATCTCATCACCTTGATACTGTCAGTGGTGGTTTATGAAAGCCGCTTTGGGGTTAGACCCTGGGAGTGGCTAGGATGGTAACAAAACCAGATTCAAGTTACACACGAGCAACTTCATAAATTATCAAATTCATATGCAGTATTCTATTCTCACAAGAGGGAACATTTTGCCACAAAGTCTGTTCAAATAAAATTTCCTGTGGAATATTTTCTCCTACTCTGAGGACACGTGCCTTTCCCGAGCCCATTTTCCCTGCCCCTAGTACCTCATGTCGGAGAAGGCAATGATAACCCACTCCAGTACTCTTGCCTGGAAAATCCAATGGACGGAGGACCCTAGAGGGCTGCAGTCCATGGTGTTGCTAGGAGTTGGACACGACTGAGCGACTTCACTTTCACTTTTCATTTTCATGCATTGGTGAAGGAAATTGCAACCCACTCCAGTGTTCTTGCCTGGAGAATCCCGGGGACGGGAGAGCCTGGTGGGCTGCCATCTCTGGGGTCACACAGAGTCGGACACGACTGAAGTGACTTAGCAGCAGCAGCAGCAGTACCTCATGTATGGTGAGCATTCAGTAGGCAGTGAATGAATTCCTTTGTCCCTGCATCTGAATGGTCGAGTGGAAGTCTTCACCCAAACAATAGCTTGTGGATGGTCTGCACTGGGGAGGCCCGGGCGCCACTTCAAAAGCGATTTCCCCATCCTGGCAGGGCAGGACATGTTCTCCTCGGTCTGGGAAGTCATAGCTCTATCCCTGTTCAACACTATACCTCTCTTTTGCTTGTTTCCTTCCCAGGAGCTGTGGAATCCGAGTGCGGCTGCCAAGAGGAATCCAGAAAAGCCAAAGAGCCCAAGCATGTTAGACCTTCCTGTAGCCACACACACACACCTCAAACCCCAAGGAAGTGAGTGAGAATCACCGGCAAGGAGACAGCCAACCAGGTGAGCAACCACATCAGTCTGAGGGCTAAAGCAACAGGAAAGGGTTTTTGGCAGTTCTGTTCGTTTGGCAACATGAGGATTTGACCTGAGCTTACACCAAATTACCTCACGGCAAATTATTTTCTGCCGAGCACTACAGACGTTAGGCTGACTCCACTGAGCTCTTGGGCTGAAGACAGATGAATACATCCAAGATGACGACTTAGTTTCCAGGTGTGATGGGGGGATTGCTTCTCCTCGTTCAGGAAGAGGTTAAATCCCAACTTTTTTTCCACCTTTAGGGGAGGTTCTTTTGTTCAGAGCCAATAGGGGAGCTTTGGGTTTGGGTCTTGAGTTTGGTTTTGAGCCTTCTGGTTTGGCTCTGTATGGGTGTGGGTGTGTTTGTGCTTGTGGGTGGGGTGTGTGTATGTGTATTTGTGTATTTCCACATAGACGGCTAAGACTGTTTTTCCTTTTTGTAAATATAAATCTCTCTGTCTCTCTCTCTCTTTTTTTTTTTTCTATTTGGGTCCATATGTTTTGAAGCTACCTCCTAGATGAATTGAATTAGACTATGCTATTTTTATTTACTTTTTAATGTTTTTAGTAATGAAATCACTGGTTGGAACCCTATGCAGTTTGGTGCTATAATAGGATTTGCCAGGGTTCCATTGTACTCTAAATTGGTTTTAAATTTCTGCCCCTTGCCTTCCGTTTCATTTATGTTAAATGTTACTATTATGTGAAGAGAAGGGATTTTAATGATAGTAAGAAGGTATTTAGAGACTCCTGCTCTACTACTCGTTAAAAAAAAAAAAAATACTATCAACAGGGGAGTTGGAGCCCTGAAACAACTCTCAGGCAGAGATGTTAATGCCCACACTATTGACGTTTGGGGCTAGATAATTCTGTATTGTAGGGTTTTTTCCTGTGCATTATAGAATTTAGTGACAGCCCAGGCCTTGACCCACCAATTGCTAGTAGCACTCAACTCCCCCGGTGTGCAACTGGAAAAGTACCATGGAGGATAAAATTGCTCCCAGTTGGGAACCATTGCTTTAGGGATAAATTCTTACCGAGGAAGAGAGGTAGAGAAAATAGTGAAGATGGAGACAATAGAGCTATTGATTTTGCTTTTTAAATATGTTACCTGTGTTGTTCCAAAGAAAGTATTGGTTTGACCAAAATTTTGTTCGGGTTTTCCATGACAACTTTTTGATCAACCCAATACATCTTTTGCAGGTGAGGCCTGCCAGTAAAATTCTTGCTTCACCTTCAGTTCAGTTCAGTTGTTCAGTTGTGTCCGACTCTTTGCGAGCCCATGGACTGCAGCATGCCAGGCTTCCCTGTCCATCACCAACTCCCAGTTGTCCATCACCAACTCCCAGTTGTCCATCACCACCAGTTACCTATCCTTTATTGACTGGCATTTGCTTTAGATTAATAGAACAGTTGCAACTCACTTAGAACAAGGATTCATTTTGCTGTTCTCATGATCAACTGAAGAACTTCTGAGTATTCATATCCTGCAATACTTTCTTTAAAGGGGACAGCCTGATCTCTGGGTGCTTTTATAGCACTGCCTTATTGGTTTGTGAACAAGATTCAAATGAGGGCTTCCCTGATGGCTAAGATGTTAAAGAATCTGCCTGCAATGCAGGAGACTTGGGTTTGATCCCTGGGTCAGGAAGATCCCCTGGAGGAGACAATGGCAACCCCCTCCAGTATTCTTGCCTGAGAATTCCATGAATAGAGGAGCCTGGCGGGCCCCAGTCCATGGGGTTGCAAAGAGTCAGACATAGCTGAGTGACCAACACACACATTAGAACAAGGATTGATTTTGATGCTCTCAGGATCAACTGAAGAACTTTGGGTATTTGTATCCTGCAGTACTTGATTTGAACGGAACAGCCTGATCCCTGGGTGTTTTTATAGAGCTAGCTTATTGGTTGGTGAACAAGATTCAAATGAGAGGCTCGTGTGAAATTTTAATTGAAGGGGTGAATTGAATGAAGAAAGACACCCACAATACACTTTAATTTATGAATGGGAGGTCAGATACACAAGTTAATGACCGGTTTGACTGAATTGACCGTCTTCTACAGTACTGAAATTGTCCAGAGTATTGCCTTCTTCCTGTATAGGATTGTAATTCATCTGTTCTCAATCTCCTTCCAAATTCACTCTCCCTCTAGTAGTAGAATGTTTCAGTTGCCAGACAAGTAGAATCATGTCTCCACTGTGATTTAACATTCAATGTCCTGCTGTCTTTATTTCAAAAATTTTTTTTCCTCTTTATTCACTCTTCACATGAACATACATGTTTGCCAGGCACATTCTTGCATTTCCTTTTTCTCTTCCATCCTTCCTGCCCTTGTTTTCTTCCCTTTTCTCTGACTGCAGGAACTGTCAGGTGGCCTGGCTGGCATCGTCTTACCTTCTTTTGAACTGTGTTACCCAGAGACCTCCGTTTATTATGCCTCGGGCACGCTCTGTCTTGAATATTGGATCTCTCTGAGGGATAGTTAATGATCTTTGCAGCAAATGAAGGTGAACTGTAGCCACATTATTGTGATAATACAGCCAACTGTATGGAACAGATTGAGCTGAGCTTTGAACAGCTGGGGCTGGCAGAGTGTCTTGACTTCTCTCGGAAGAGTTCCAGAACTGCCAAATCATCAAACTTGAAGGGGAAAGAGGGACAAGAAAGGTTAGGGGAAGAGTGGTTCCTGCAGGTACTTTTTGCTTTTGTGATCTACCTTTCTGGAAATTTTGCCGGTCTGTAGCTCGGGTGCAGTGCAGATCTATTTGAACCCAGGGGCTGCTGTCACTGTTTTAGGACTTGTCTGCTTTGTGGCTGGGATGGTATTTTCATGTTCATTTGCAGGCATGGAACATGTGATGGATATATGCTTCTGCTAAAGCTTGTGCCGCCCTTATGTCCAGTGAGACCATTTGTAGTTTAAGGATGTGCAGCCTGAACAAAAACCCTAATATAAATTCATAAAGGCTCTGTTGGAACCTTTGGACTTGGACTGTTGTGTGGCTTTGGATGGATATAATAAATGGACATCAATGTGGGGTATGGCAGATATTATAAATTGGTGGCCCATGGGGCCAGATCCAGCCCTCAAATATGCTGTTTGCCCTTACAAGGAAGTGTATGTATGTGTGTGTTTAAAGAACTAGCTGGCAATGTTGGTTTGTCTTTTTTAATTACATAAAAATCTGGTTAATCTACCCAAAGAAGCCAAAATATCTGGCTTCCCCAAAGCCATCATCTCCCATGGCACACACCAGTGGGGGCTGAGTAACTATGGCCCCATACCTGTGTCCATTAGGGAAGGCAGGGGCTTTGTAGCACATAGAAGTCCTCATCTGGCACCCTCACACTCACTTCTCAGTGGGCTTCTGACAGAGAAGATCAGGGGAGAACAGATAGAGACTTTGGGATGGGGAAGAATTGGGTTTGACTTCTAGTTTCACAACCAGCTTTGCCAATTTGGGCAAGTAACTTACCTTTCTGAGTCTTAGTTTCCTTGTGCATAAAATGGAAATAAAATTCTCCACCTCATGGTTGTTGTAAAGAACATGAATTGAGGTAGAAAATTTGACACTCGTAAAAAAGCCATGATGCAACACACATCAGCCATCATTGTAATTTTTAGCTGCTATGTATCATAGGTGACTTGAGGCCAATCATTTATAGAGTCACATTCACTATGTTATAAAATCAGATGAACACTCCTATTACTCAGGATAGTGAGAGGACTTGTGTCTGGGCTTCTCATATTTCTGTTTTTGTCTTCAATACAGAATTTACAGTGTCTCTAGGGGAGTAACATTGTAGAAACTGAGTTCTTAGGGGTGGCATTATCTGAAGAGAGAAAAATCTTACAATTTAGCTCATTTTAGGTAGACAACTTGGTTTTCTTTTGACTGAGTCATGACAGTAATTATGGTATGAACTCTTGAAATTTCTGTCTCCCCATCCCAATTACATTCAAAATAAATTTGATGATAATGCTGAGGATTGAAGATCCCCAGCATTTTCATGGAAGGAAAGCTACAGAAACGAGAGCAGTGTATCAATTAATATATTTCCTTAAAAGTGGGAGGTGAATTTAGTTCTTGAGAGGCTTGCAATCTATTGAAGACAGCAGCGTATCAGCATGTTGTGCTCACAGATTCTTTAAAATTTCAAGGGATTTTTTTTTTCTACGTTATTGCACTCAATATCTTTTCTCTCTAATCTCTGACCTTTGACATCTATCAGAAGGTTCCAGAATGCATTTGACTGCCATACTAGGTGGGCTTCCTGCTTATTACATATGTAGTTAGGAAATACCGGTTTTTCCGCCTATTTGTCTACTTCCTGCAAAGATGGGTTTCCTTTAGATGTGGATATTTCCCTTAAATGCATATTCCTGTCTCAAAATGGTAAGGGAAAGCAGGGCAGTAATTTCTTACTGTATTACACTTTGTGAATATATCTGGAAAACACCTGTGTTCTAGTGAAAAACTTCTTAGAAGAAGGAAGCAAGGTGGCTAGAAAATGTTAAGGCTGTTGTGAGACCAGTGGGAGAAAATGTACATAAAAGGTGAAAAGTGAGCTGTGATTAGCTTTGGTATAGAGTTTAGAATTCAAACCACGCCATGTGATAAACAGTTATGTTGTCAAGTATTGTCTTAAGTCCACCTTGGATGAGTGAATGCCATTATTAGAATAGAAGGTCCCTGAGCAGAAGGCATAAAAGAAGAAAATATTATTTTTAGAGCCCTTCTTCTAAAACCTTTCTGAAGGGACATGTAAGTCTACCTCTGGACCTTGAAATAGGGCCCATATCTAGATCTGATTCCAGGTAATTACTCAGAACCCCTTTTTCTTCCAGCCTCTACCTGATGCTGTGCATGGAGGAGGTTCAGGGAGAGAGGGAAGGAGATGAAGAGAGGAGGAGGGCAGAGTGTGGCTGAAAGTGGGGTGATTTGGAGAATGAAGGTTCTTTGCACTCAAGATTCAAATCATTGGAAGTATTGTGGCATGTTTAGGAAATAGTTGAATTGATCCGTATGAAGTTGCTAGTATTTCAGTTGTACAAAAATGGCAGTTTTACACAGTTCAACCAAAAATAACAAGTATCACATTTTTGCTAGAATTGCTATCTGTCCTGCAGCTGGGTGTATGGAGTGGTTTTAAAAGCCAGAGGTATTTTGGCATCCAATTGGAGATTTTATTTTGTGTGTGTATATGATTTTCCTAGAATATACAAATATTTTTTGCCTTGAATTTTTCTTATCAGGCTTTTCTAAAATTATAGTTATTGCCTCAGATCTTACAGTGGAAGAGACTAAAAGGACAGTCCAGTCTGAGAAGGAATGAAGCTTATGGATCTCACCAAATCTTCGCCCAGGAATGTGTGTGGCCGGCTGGGTTTGTTTGTAGGGCACTGGAAATCCCAAAATTGGGTTTTGACCTTAGCTGACTTTACATTTGTTAGTTTTGTTTTGAAAATAAGAAATGGATGTGAAAAGACGAGGAGTTACCCATATGAACATGATTTACTAAACTGCGTCCACTTTAGGGTAGATTGAACCTTGTTGAAAGTTGTGACATTTGCTCAAGAAAGCATTTTTTCCGTCTCTGTTTTGGTGGCACAGGGTGATTCTGTGAATGCTGTTACAGTTTTGGGCATGAAACAA
Source organism: Bubalus kerabau (assembly GCF_029407905.1). Lineage (NCBI taxonomy): Eukaryota > Metazoa > Chordata > Mammalia > Artiodactyla > Bovidae > Bubalus > Bubalus kerabau. Next base: position 16,250,983 of record NC_073626.1, read on the forward strand.
ATTGACTTAGTTAATAAAAAGTAAGTCCTTAAGAAAGCCTGGAAGTAGTAAAGTCGATGGTCCTTGGATGCTGGTAGCTGGGGGTGGGGTGGGGTGTGAGTGTGTGTAAACATGTATGATTCTTGGGGGCGGGGGGGTGGGGAGGTTTGTTCCGAGTGAAAGAGACAGATGCTTCCTTTGCTGGCTTGTTTCCTGGTTTTCAAAGCCTCGTTTTTTGTTGTTGTTTTATTTTAAGTTTGGGTGCCTTTTTGGTTTGTCTGTGAGGGCGTGGTGAGTCCGCACGCACAGGCACCCACCTCTATAACTTGTTATTCCGTGCACAGTGTCAAGTGGAAGGTGCGAGGCTCCACCAACTGCTTTGAGCAGAGCCCACTTCCCTTCACCCCCAGAGCCCGTGAAGCAGTTATACCAACATCAATCAAGGGAAACCCACAGGCTGCACTCACACCGTTGAAGCAGGTGCATGAGTGAGCATTCTCCGCCAGGCACACGTGATTGAGGTGTACCTCGGTGTCCTGCCCACAGATGTCAGTTACGATGACTGTGTGGGGCTGCGCCCGCTCCCTGCAGAACCAGGACCAGCCTGTAGTACTTAGAGGACAGAGGAAGTGTCACTCACAGCATCACAGTTGCTGATGTACTGACACCATGGGGAAAAGTGCATCGTCTAGTATCTGTGTGTGTGTGTGCATGCATTGATATGGATCAAATATAGGTACGCAGATGTATGCATATGCATGTGTAGATGTACACGTGTGCATGCACACATGTGAATTTAAAGCAGAACTCAAGTGGGCCATGAGATAAAGAGAGATTATGAACATCAAATATCCCTTAGTATTTGACAATAAGGGAAAGAGCTATTTTAAAAAAGGTGCATTTCTTGGGACTTCCCTGGTTGGTTCAGTGGTTGAGACTTTGCCTTCCAATGCAGGGGTTCAGTCCCTGGTCAGGGAACTAGACCCTCCGTGCTGTAACTAAAAGTCCTACGTGTTAACAACTAAGACCTGGCACAGCCAAATAAAAAATATTTTTAAATAAAAAGGTGTATGTCTCTTTCAAAATTGCATCATCCTGATGTATATTGAGCTTTAGGAAATTCCTACAGAAGTTTTAAACGATTTTTAAAAAGAAGAAACATTTAACACTAGGGCTTCAATATATGTTGTACCTTTTAAATTGTTATTAGTTCCCCAAAGCTTCTTAAACATGTTACTGAGATGCTTCAAAATACTATGTATATTATTTATATTCAAATATGTGAAAAATCTCCCTCTAAACAACATAAAGCAAAATGAAACATTTTTTGAAACTACCAAATCTGGCTAAGTTTGAGAATAATTCTAAACTCCAGTGTCACTATAGGAGTGGGAAAATACAAAATATTGGGGAAATTTTATGTGCTATCTGGAGATTATTTTGCAAAATATAAGATCAAAAGTCACAAAATGTGTTTATTCATAGTTCTGCCAGTGCAACTTCTAGGCAGATTTGTCCTAATAGCATAATCAAATGTGTATAAAAAGATTTTACTGCAAGAATACTTTATCACAAACTTATTTTTTGATATATTTTGTTATAAATATCTAAACAGTATTACAGTGGTCAGATACATTATAGTAGACATATCCAGTAAAATACTAAATGAGGCGTTCAAAGAATGCTGTAGATTTTTCTGCGATCTCACTTAAAAAAAAAATACCTTGTTTATATGTATCCATGAATGTGGCTAGGCATTGTCATACTCTGGGAGGTTATACATAAAGTTAAAAGTTAGTATCTCTAGGTGATTTGAGAATAATTATATATCTTTCGTTTGCTTTAGCAAAGGGCAATTATGGAAATAGTACTTTAAGCATAAAAGCTATCTACAAATTCTTATAGAAACCAAGGAGGAAAATTGCGTATCCCTGCAGATGACTGCTGCTGCTGCTGCTGCTAAGTCGCTCCAGTCGTGTCCGACTCTGTGTGACCCCATAGACGGCAGCCCACCAGGCTCCCCGTCCCTGGGATTCTCCAGGCAAGAACACTGGAGTGGGTTCCAGTTGCTTCTCCAATGCATGAAAGTGAAAAGTGAAAGTGAAGTCGCTCATTCGTGTCCGACTCTTCGCGACCCCATGGACTGCAGCCTACCAGGCTCCCCTGTCCCTGGGATTTTCCAGGCAAGAGTACTGGAATGGGGTGCCATTGCCTTCTCCGAGATGACTGTTTAGCAGATATCAAAGGCTTCTGATTGATTAATTCAGTGATATGTGTGTGCCAGGTACCATACAAGGCTCTGTTGTCTTGCCCTGTACTTTTCATATGGTGAATGGCTTAATCACTTCTGATACACTGGTTTGTGTGGCTTTACTAACAGTTAATAATACCAATGTGAAAATTCTGATATATACATGTAAATATTAAGATTAAAAGAGTGACCTTTTGCTTCATGTTTTGACATATGTTTTATCTGCTCTACACTGTCTCACATAGTTAGATTTTTCCTACCATGTGGATGGTTGGCAACCTCGGATGTCTTGGGAGGCAAAAGCAGATAGGAAAATCATTGGGAAAACTTGACACCATTCACGAAAACCTTGAAAGAACACTGAGAAGCTTGTTGGCAAGTGCTTTGAAAAATCTGACTTCTTATTTTGTAATTTTTTTGGCTTTGAAACTCAATCTTGGTTTAATGTTCAGCAGGTGTCCTCTGGGGAGTTAGGACAGGGTTTGAAGGGTGGGAGATTTGCGTGAGGAATTTGATGTCCAGGCATCTGGAATGTTGAGACTGTGGAGGATGTAAGTGTGAGGTTTAGATGAGGGATGTCTGCCCGGAGGAGGATCAGGGTTTTGGCAGACTTGGAGAGACTCATTGAGAAGTTTTAAGTGCTCCTTTGAGCCCCTCAGAGTCTGCCCAAGGGCTAGGCTGCTTCTGATGGCCAGTTCCTTTCTCACTGTGATGGTCCTGGAAGTATAACCTTCCTCATGGATTCTCAACACTTCAGCCTCTCATACTAGCATGAGAATAGAAATTTAAGAATTCTAGCTTAATTTACCCAGGGCTCCAGAATGAAAAAGATTTTTTTCATGAGTTCAGCTATAAAAATAGCAAAGATTCTTGAGAAGAAGGGTTTGTTTTGGATGAATACCAATTTGCCAAGTTGCTCTGTGTGTGTGTGTGTGTGTGTGTGTGTGTGTGTCTGGGGGAATGATTATGGCTTCTTGAACTTGGTTCATTTCTTTCCCATTGGTGAAGGGAAGACATTAAACTTTGGATTTTGTTCTATTTCCATTGTCCAGTGAATCAGGAGAGCTAGCCCCATAAGTTACCCCGCTGCTGTGGGAGAATTTGTCATAATCACTTCCTCCTTTTTCTTTCTACCCTTCTCTTGTTAAAGCTGATCTGGGGTCCTTAACTAACTGCCTTGGGAGTAGTTTGAAGTATAAAGGGTAGGCATTGTGGTGGCATTTGAGGGATTCTTGAGACAAGCCCAGAGTGATAAAAATCAATAATTGAAGGAATCACTTGCCTTAAAACAAACAAACTTGTAAATAGAACAAGATTGTACAAATTGTGTCTTTAGGCAGGCTAATCTAATCACACACAGAAGGCAGCCTGTTTTCTTACTTGCTGGACCACTTCCACTATATATTCTCACAGGGAACAATATATTAAGTACAGTGTTTAGAAATATTTGTTGAATCCCACTGTCTGATTTTGGCAAATCCCAAGGAAAAAAAAGGATATGTCTTGGACTGCTTGAGCCTTCCTGGGAGGATGTTGGAGTTTTCCCAGCGAGGCTGGCTTCACATTGTGGGAAACACTGGTTTAGTAGATAACACTGTTAGAATTTATATTCAGAAGGCATTGAGTTTTTTTTTTGTTTTTTGGTTTTTGGAGCAGCCACAGCTGATCTTATATCTCTCAGGATCTGAAAAAACCAAAAGTGTATGCTAATCTTTCCTTATGTTGATGCTGTCATTTCCTTGCAAAGGGCACCCGGGTTTCTGACCCCCTCATCCTGTTTCAGCAGCCGGGTGATCTCACCAACACTGAAACATCCAGAATCAGAAGAGAAGACAAAGGCGCTAATAAGTGAGAGTGGGTGAAAGATAGGCCATTATAGGGTCACATATCTATTGGCCAGTGCTTTCTTCTCTTATGGAATGTTGGCGCATCAGGATTAAAATTCTAGAGGAAAACAAGGCAGAGCACTGTGTGATATAAATCACAGCAATGTTTTCTTGGATCCATCTCCTAAAGCAAAGGAAATAAAAGTAAAGATAAACAAATGGGACCTAATCAAACTCAACAAGCTTTCTGCACAGCAAAGGAAACCATTGACAAAACAGAAAGGTGACCTAATGAAATAGAAATATTTGCAAATGAAAAGACTGATAAAGGGTTAATATATCTTATATATATATATAAAATATATAATATATATAAATAGCTCATACAATTCAACATCAAGAAAAGATCCCAAACAGCCCAGTTAAAAAAATGGGCAGAGGAACTGAATAGACGTTTTTTCCAAAGAGGAAATGCAGATGGCCTAGAGGCACATGACGAGCTACTCAATAAGGAACCATCAGGAAAATGCAAATCAGAATCACCATGAGATATCACCTCCCACCTGTCACAGTGGCTGTCATCGAAAATAACTCAGGTAATAAATATTGACAAAGATGTGGAAAAAAGGGAACCCGAGAAGGCAATGGCACCCTACTCCGGTACTCTTGCCTGGAGACTCCCAGGGATGGGGGAGCCTGGTGGGCTGCCGTCTATGGGGTCGCACGGAGTCGGACACGACTGAAGTGACTTAGCAGCAGCACCAGCGTATACTGTAAGTGGGAATGTAAATTGGTGCAGCCTTTGTGGAAAACAACACGGAGGTTTCTCCAAAAAAACTAGAAATAGAACTATTGTATGAGCCAGCAGTTCCTCTTCTGGGTACATTATCTGGAAGAAAACAACCAAAAACACTAATATGAAAAGATACAGGCACCCCAGTGTTTACAGCAGCAGCATTTACCATTGCTGAGGTATGGAAGCAACCTATATGTGTCCAAGTTGGCTTAAAGCTCAACATTCAGAAAACTAATAAGATCACGGCATCTGGTCCCATCACTTCATAGCAAATAGATGGGAAAACAATGGAAACAGTGACAGACTTTATTTTTGGGGACTCCAAAATCACTGCAGATGGTGACTGCAGCCATGAAATTAAAAGACACTTGCTCCTTGGAAGAAAAGTCATGACCAACCTAGACAGCATATTAAAAAGCAGAGATATTACTTCGCCGACAAAGGTCCGTCTAGTCAAGGCTATGGTTTTTCTAGTGGTCATGTATAGATGTGAGAGTTGGACCATAAAGAAAGCTGAGTGCCGAAGAATTGATGCTTTTGAACTGTGGTGTTGCAGAAGACTCTTGAGAGTCCCCTGGACAGCAAGGAAATCAAACCAGTCTATCCTAAAGGAAGGCAGTCCTGTATATTCATTGGAAGGACTGATGCTGAAGCTGAAACTCCAGTACTTTGGCCACCTTATATGAAGAGCTGACTCATTTGAAAAGACCCTGATGCTGGGAAAGATTGAAGTCGGAAAGAGAAGGGGATGACAGAGGATGAGATGATTGGATGACATCATTGACTCAATGGACATGAGTTTGAGTAAGCTCCGGGAGGGACAGGGAAGCCTGGCTTGCTATAGTCCATGAGGTCGTAAAGAGTCAGACACGACTGAGCAACTGAACTGAAGTGTCCAAGGACAGATGAATGGATAAAGAAAATGTGGTATATATGCAATGGAATACATACATCCTTAAAAAAGGATGAAATGTTGCCGAATACATACATATAGCCATACAGTGCATACATACATGCATACAAGGTTGCAGAATACATACAGCCATAAAAAAGAATGAAGTGTTGCCATTTGCAGCAACAGCATTAGGCTGGGGGAAACTAGTCAGACAAAGACAAGCACTGTATGCTGCTGCTGCTGCTGCTGCCAAGTCGCTTCAGTCGTGTCCGACTCTTGCTGACCTCATGGACTGTAGCCCGCCAGGCTCCTCTGTCCATGAGATTCTCCAGGCAAGAATACTGAAGTGGGTTGCCATGCCCTTCTCCAGAGGATCGCCCCAACCCAGGGATGGAACCCGAACCTCTGAGTTCTTCTGCACTGGCAGGCGGGTTCTTTACCACTAGCGCCACCTGGGAAGCCCCATCCCTTATATGGGGAATCTAAAAAATACACCAAGTACTGAAGATAACAAGACTCACAGATATAGAGAACAAAGTAGTGGTTACCAGTAGGGCTAGGGGAAGAAAGGTCTGTATAGGCATAGGCGATTAAGAGATACTATTAGGTATAAAATAAACTGCAAGTGCGCAGGCCCTACCAACCTCCTGCGCCTCCACACTTACCGGGCTCTGCAGGCAGGCGAGGTGGAATTCCCGCGCTGTCCAGCCGTGGTCTCAGCTTGCTTGCTGTCTGTCCTCTGGGTGCAGGGAATCCTGGCAGTAAGGACAGGCGGCACAAGTACTGCCAAGGCTGATGGAGCCGCAGCCACGCCACCCTCCCCTGCCCTCACCCTGATGACCACAGTGGGTGAGGAGGGTGCGCTGCCTTGGCCGGAGGTGGGGGCTCCCGGCTGCAGAGAGCAGCCTGAATGGCTGGACGGAGCCACAACAAGGACCAGGAGTTGGAAGAGGTGATGAGCTGGAGGAGGAAGAACAGGAGGAGGTATATATTAAAATAGAAATATTATGCATTAATCACTGTGGGGAATAGAGCCAATAGTTTATAGTAATTATAAACGGTATAGCCTTTACAAATGGTGACTCAGTCTATTGTACACACCTGTAACTTATACTGTAAAGCAATGATACTTCAGTAGCAAAAGAAGTGGAGAAGGAAATGGCAACCCACTTCAGTATTCTTGCCTGGAAAATTCCATGGACAGAGGAAACTGGTGGGCTACAGTCCATGGGGTCACAAAGAGTCGGCCACGACTGAGCACATCAGCAGCAGCAGCAGCAGAAAAGTTTTGGCAAAATCTTTAAGCTAATTTTGCTTAAATGTGATAATCACAGAGCATTGATGGAGTAATCGAAATTTGTGATAAAAATGAAATATTTAGAAAGTACTATATGACCCCTTTATTTAAAAAGGTGTACTGAAATAAAAGTGCAGTATTATGAGGAATTTAAGTGAAATAAATTCCTTTAAGTTTCTCAGCATGCATCTGGCATAAAATCGTAATCGATCTTATGCAAGGGCTTATGTTACTGCGTTATCCACCGGTGTTTAAATGAGAGTAAATGTATCTGGCCAAGTTTTTTTGCTTTTTAGCTTGTAACTTTGGGAAGCTATTTAAGCTATAATATCTCATCTCTGGAAAGGAGATAAGAGCATCAGCCTCAGAGGGTTTTTTAAGTAAACTTTATTTTAGAAGAGTTTTAGATAAATAGAAAAGTTGCAAAGATAGGAAGAAAGTATTCATGTAGTCTTTACCTAATTTCCCTTAATGTTATCATGTTACTTTACAGTGGTGTGTTTGTCAAAACTAAGGAACCAACAGCAGTACTTGATTGTTAACTAAACTCGACAGTGTATTTGGACTTCACTGGTTTTCCTCTAACGTCCTTTCTCTGTTCCAGGATCTCGTCCCGGATACCGCACTACATTTGTTCATCGTGTCTAAGACACCTTCGATCTATGACCATTTCTCTGACATGTTTTTGATGACCTTTACAGTTTCACGGAGTGCAGGTCAGTCTGTTGTAGAGTGCTCCTCATTTGGAATTTGTCTGATGTTTTTGCATAATTAGAGCGCCTATGGGTTTTTGAAAGACTGCAGAGGTGAACCATGATTTGGGGATGCACAGTTAGACGTGACTGAGCGACTAACACATCCGCTATCAACATGGCTTGTCACTGTTGAGCTTTGCCTTGATCCCCTGGTGGAGATATGTTGGCCAGGTTTTTCCATCAAGTTCCTCTTTTTCCCCTCTTTTCCATATTTTTAGAAGCACATCCCTAGGCATAGATCATAGCGTTGTTTGAAGGTTAAATGAGATGATAAAGCTCTTAGCACAGAGCACGGTGCTTAGAAAACCCTCATTAAATGTGTCTGTCATTGTTGCTTTTGCTCTCGTAGTCCCCTTAAGTACTTAAAAATCTTTACAGCACCTTCCTTGTATTTATACCGTTCTCAGTCCTCTATTGATGTTGATCAGAAAGTAAAAATAAGAGTGCTCACAAACTTCTCAAGTGAGATGGCTGTACTCAAAGGCACTCTAGGACAGGGAGTATGAGAAGTCACTTGAGCGTTGCCACTGAAAGGTTTTGCTAAATTGGGACCATCAGCATCTGGTCCTATTTCAAGGGTTGGCATCAGTCATCAAGAATGAGCATGGAGATGACAGTGGAGGGGGTGGGGGTGGCTGACAAGTCTTGGGCATGAAAGAAAAACGGAAAGTAATTTAGGAGCTATGCCTACATTATGGTGAGAGCCCCTACTCCTTACCACCCTCCATGGTCAAATTTGATAGCTTTCAGGTAGAATTCTGAGTTATTAGATAAAAACTGTCTTCCAGCACTTCTCTATAAAATGAGGGCCTTGTTCTATGACCTGAGACGCTTCAAAACCCTTGCAGTTGTTGCTAGAGATATTCGCTGAGCCTGGATAATAGAGCTTGGAGTCCTGTGAAACCATGTCTGTTGGAATAAATAAGAACAGCTGGTTTCTTGTACAGATAGTGTTTGGCATGAATTTTTTATTTAAGTCTCTCCATGTATCTAGTAAACAGTAAGCAGTATTCAAACACTACTTAAAGCCTCCCAAGTCTCCTTCCAATAAATTTCCTTCACTCCTCCCCATTTAAAAGTTCAGTGTGTAGGGCAGGGTTAATGTAGCAGAAAAGGAATGCTAGGAAAGTATTTTCTGAGCTAGAGAAAATAAGGTTCCTCTTCTATGTATTCTTTCCCATTTGACCTTCAGCTTCTTTCTTAGATAACACATTTTTTTGGACTGTTTCTTGGGAAAGCAAGATTTATGCAGATATTCTTTTACTGGTGTGTATGTACTAAGTGAAGAGAGACACATTCGTGTTAAAATGGAATCCTCTGTCCCTGTGTTCTTCAAGGGGAGAAGATTTGCATCTGCATTAAGGGTAGATGGTGAACTGTTCACTTGGTATTCTTTAAATGACTAGCAAGCAAATTGTTTTCCATTTTCTGTTGTGAATTTCAGCCTTAACACACTTACTTGAGACTGAGAATGCCTTTCCTGTCCTACAGAGAACCCAGCATGCCCTTGAAGAACATTCATGGCATCATTCATTTATTCTGTTGTCTTTGTTATTCACAGTAGAAAGAAATTTTTAAATTTAAATCTGCCAAATTAATGTTGGGCGTCTAAAGGAGTGTAAACTATGATGTTATATTGTATATAGTCTTGCTCGTATTGTTTTTTCAAGCACAGTGAGTTCCCTGGCCTGGAGGCTGGGAATATAAGTAAAGATAAGATAGGGATCTACTTCACCAATCAAGTGATAACCTTTATGGGCTCCAGGAGATTTTTATTATTCTTTTAAGACTTTGCAGGACTTTTGTGGTCATTAAGGTTGCTCTGTGACTTCTTGGACAAAGCTGAAAAGTCACCATGGGGTTTGCTTTTATCCCTTTCTACCTACCTTAGTGGGAACCTGCATATTTCCATTCTGGAGGGGCCTGATGGAAGGACCCCCCTGACCTCGGTCAGGCGTGTAGTGTGAGCAAGAAGCAAACTTCCATTATTACATGTCAGTAGAATGTGGGAAGATGTGTTCCTGCGATATTATCAGCTTGTCCTGACTAATCCAGTCGACATTCTGATATCTTTCAAGTCTCTAGAATTAAGGCCTAAACGTTTGAGCTGTTGAGGGGATATTCACAGCTGTGATGATGGCAGGGGTAGGAAGTCTGCACACATGGTCATTACTATCAAACAGGACCTGGGTGGGCAGTTTATGCTCTGAGAGGTGTGACCTACACTTCAGTATATTGTTAATATTTCTCCATGGAGATTACATCCCTTCTCACCTGCATGTCTGCTTCTCAACAAAGGTCTTTACATAATGGAGATTAATTCTAAAAAAGGGAAAAATCAATGTGTACACACACACACACACACACACACACACACACATACACACATTAACTTACCCTCCCAAGAGTCACATGAGAGATTTTAATGCCAAACTACTGGTTGAGTGCCAGGAAGAATTTCTTGGGTGGACATAATGCTTAATTTATATTCAGGGGATTTCCACTGGTAAATCACAGAGCTTATAAAATTTGAAAAGAGGAGGAGGGGTTGGAGAAGGAAAAAAAAAAGAAGGGCCCAGGGATGTGGTTGACAATGTTCCTTTTAATTTAAAGCCACCTGAAGGTTTCAGTTGAATAATAAATTCCCATATGGTTTCCGTTCTTTCAATGTTAGGACCTCAGAAATGCAGTCTACTTTTAGCCTTGGCTTCTGCTTGCCTCTTTGTCAGGCTGAGAACGCTTCCCGTCTGCTTGCTGGTAGGAAGTGTGAGCCAAGCCCACTTCTTCTGGGGATAGTTCCCAGGCTGGACTTTCTGGTGGGCAGGTTGGCTTTTCTGTCCTGGAAGACCCACTCCCCTGGGGTGCGCTTAACTCTTCTTGGAGGGGTGGGGACAGCCAGGGCGACCACTCAGGATGACCTCAGGCTTCATAGTGAGAAAGTATCCTTAGAGTTCCTTTCTCAGCCCCCCTAGTGTTCTTCCCAGCCATGCAGTTCTCTTTACAATAAACTTGTCCCCTGAAGGAATATCCCATCCTGTATTGGGGTTTTTTTTGGTAAACATCAGACTCTTTAGAAGGACAAATACTCAGTAAACCCTGAAAACCTGAATATAGAGTTATTTTCAGTTACTTGTACTTTCATTACTAAAAGTTTCCTCTTTTCCTGATCCTTTGTAAGTTTACTTTCTTCATGCATTAATGAGGTCATGGCATACCCAGGAAGTTTATGGAGAAAACTTTAGAGAAACTGTTTTTGCAGTATGATGATTGCTCTAATCCTCCTTTTCTCTTAGTTTTCTTTTCAGTGTTACTGTTAAAGCTACTTCACTTGAATTCTTCATGTAAAATCATCCAGTTTTCTTTTGAGAGAAACCTAGTGGAACATACACACACACACACAAATTTATATTTAAACCTGGATCTGAAGTTTTTCAGTTTTTATAATAGGTTGAGTTAAACTACCTACAGACTAGAAATCCACTCTAACCATGTACTCTTGGTTGTATAAACTGTTCTGGCCTAATTTGTGAACTTGTACACAAATATCATTAAATGCCATGAGATAATGTTGCTGTGGCTCAAAAAAAAAAAAAAAAGCAATGTAGAAATTAGAAGGCAGGATTTTGGCCCTGCGTCACTCGTGTGTAAACACGTGTGACTGGTTATCCGCCTGAAAATCAGTTTATTGGTGCTACCCTTTCCAGCCTTCATGGAGTTGCAAAATGATTTCTTCACACAAGGTCAATCAAGATGATATATATAAGGTGGCCTGAGGCTCTGGAAGAGAAGTCCTACTCACGGAAGGAGAGGGAGACTGTTGATTATTGAGAAACAAAAGAACTTGAGAGGAAATGGGGTTACAGCTATTTCCACTGACCAGACAGTAATAAGTGGAAACTGTTCCGTTTCCAGCAAAGCCGGCGTTTTTGAAAGGGACCCTCTGGCAGAGTCCCCTTAATAGTTTCCTATTAATCTGAAATGAGAAAGTACATCTTGAGTGCAGAGGTGCTCTCAAGACGAGCTCGTGACAAAATATGGGCCTCATGATCCTCAGAAATCACACGCAGGAGGTACTGTTAGGATGAGAGTGGTGTTATCTGGCGTGCAAGTCAAATGCCACAGTTTGACTCCTGCACGGTGTGTCCTCAAGTGAGGTTTCACATGTTTCTGAAAATGCCTCCTAGAAACTAAGCTAACATAGTGTATTTTTTTTCTTTGATTGTTAATTGTCACTTGCTAATATCATGATTTGTTCAGTTCAGTTCAGTCGCTCAATCATGTCCGACTCTTTGTGACCCCATGAATCGCAGCATGCCAGGCCTCCCTGTCCATCACCAACTCCCGGAGTTCACTCAGACTCACGTCCATCGAGTCAGTGACACCATCCAGCCATCTCATCTCTGTTGTCCCCTTCTCCTCCTTCCCCCAATCCCTCCCAGCAGTCTTTTCCAATGAGTCAACTCTTGTCATGAGGTGGCCAAAGTACTGGAGTTTCAGCTTTAACATCACTCCTTCCAACGAACACCCAGGACTGATCTCCTTTAGAATGGACTGCTTGGATCTCCTTGCAGTCCAAGGGACTCTCAAGAGTCTTCTCCAACACCACAGTTCAAAAGCATCAATTCTTTGGCGCTCAGCTTTCTTCATAGTTCAACTCTCACATCCATACATGACCACTGGAAAAACCATAGCCTTGACTAGACGGACCTTGGTTGGCAAAGTAATGTCTCTGCTTTTGAATATGCTATCTAGGTTGGTCATAACTTTCCTTCCAAGGATTGTCTTTTAATTTCATGGCTGCAATCACCATCTGCAGTGATTTTGGAGCCCAAAAAAATAAAGTCTGGCACTGTTTCCACTGTTTTCCTATCTATTTCCCATGAAGTGATGGGACCAGATGCCATGATCTTCGTTTTCTGAATGTTGAGCTTTAAGCCAACTTTTTCACTCTCCTCTTTCACTTTCATCAAGAGGCTTTTGAGTTCCTCTTCACTTTCTGCCATAAGGGTGATATCATCTGCATATCTGAGGTTATTGAGATCTCCTGGCAATCTTGATTCCAGCTTGTGCTTCTTCCAGCCCAGTGTTTCATCATGATTTGAGTCAAATGTAAAACAAGGAAGGAAATCAAGCACAATCCTAACACCAGTTTCATTTGACAAATGCTTCCGTGTCATAATTTTCCTCAATACAAACTTTTAAATGTGTGTATCACTTAAAAACAAAACAGCCTCAACTTCTGGTTTATTTGGATAACTTTACAGTAGCAGATTTAAAAATCTACTTGATGAGATGAAGATAGAAGCACCTTATCCTGTATCGTAGCTCTGTATTCTTCTTTCCAACATATATAAATTGTATATGTATTTTCACTTTGCTAAAGTTAACGGTTCTGTAACTTTTACAAAGTCACTCATGTTACATATTCAGATTGATACTGAAGAATTGAAAATCAATCTTCAGAGTTTATATGTACCTATCAAATGTCTACTACAGACTAAGTCAGATGCTCTGATTACATTCTTTTCCAATTTCATCACTCCTGTGCCTGTATATGAAAGGGGTCAAATGAGGACTCCTTATTTAATTGTATCAGTTAATTGAAACCATACAAAATGATGTGCTTCAAATGTGACCTCTAACCTTATTATACAATTTGTTAACCCTAAAGTGTTTGATCTCTGTATTTTCTGGGAGAAGAAATACAAGCCTTTAAAAAAAAATGGATATTTTTCTAGATTCAATATTGCTTTCTCCATTAAACTTTTGGGATCTCTTTTAAGTTTGATTTCCAAATTCTATAGTGATGTTCAGGTCTTACTAATCCTGAGTGGAACTTGAATTATTCTGGAAAAGCATCTCCCATTGGCCCTGGGTCATTTTCTCTTGTTATTTTGATGTATTTTCCTTGGGTTTCTCTGCTGTTTCTTAATGAAATTCCTGTCAGTCAGATGTTGGATCCCCTTACCTGATCCTCTGTGTATGTGTGCGCTCAGTCACGTCTGACTCTTTGCCACCCCATGGACTGTAGCCCATCAGGCTCCTCTGTCCATGGGATTTTCCAGGCAAGAATACTGGAGTGAATTGCCATTTCCTTCTCCAGGGGATCTTCCTGACCCAGGGATCAAACCCTCACTCATCTCTTGTATCTCCTGCAGGCAGATTCTTTACCACTAGCGCCACCTGGGAGACCTACTTTGATCCTCTGCATATTATCTTTCCTTCACATTTTTCCTTCTTTCTGTCTTTGTCCTTATGTTGTGGGAAATTTTGACTCTTTATTTCCTAATCCTTTCCTTGGTGGGTTTTAGCCCTTATATATTTCATTTCTTGTTTTTATTTTTGTGGCAAGTATTTTGAAATTCGTTAGAACAGTGGTGGAAAGCACTAGCAGTTCTGCCAGGAATTCATCTATTTTAAAGATCTACATTATAAAGTCAAAATCCCCTGTGGGTATTTGAAGAGACTTCTAGAATTACCCTTCAGTTTCATAATCTGACCACTTAGGAAAAAAGTATCAGTTGCTCATTGGCCATCTGATTTGACTTTTGCATTATTAGTAATGCATACTGAACAGCAGCAATATACAGAATGAGGGATTAAAAAAGCACACAGTTGCTGCCCTCAAAGAATTTATGGTCCAGCTGAAAGAAGAGACAAAAAGCCAAAGCATTTGAAGAATAAAGCACAAACACACGGAATTATGCAGTATGGAGTTTCAAACCAGAAAAGTTTGTTTTTCAAACGAGGATGAACATTTTTTACACAAAGCCTTTTTCTGTGTTCTGGACTTTTTTTTCATTTATTGAGAGATACAGAAAGTCAAATTGTTGGAGACTACTGCTTTTGTTATGTATATTCATATTCCTTTCATGGGGCCATTTATCATCTATCACAAATGAAATTTATCAAAATTTATCAAAGGGTGTTGTAATTTTTTAAACAACTGAATAACTTATTATGCATGGAAAATGGCATTTTATTATTTAAGTGAATATTTAGTTGCTGATGCTACTTTTTCGGAGAAGGCAATGGCACCCAACTCCAGTACTCTTGCCTGGAAAATCCCATGGATGGAGGAGCCTGGTAGACTGCAGTCCATGGGGGTCGCTAAGAGTCGGACACGACTGAGCAACTTCACTTTCACTTTTCACTTTCATGCATTGGAGAAGGAAATGGCAACCCACTCCAGTGTTCTTGCCTGGAGAATCCCAGGGACAGGGGAGCCTGATGGGCTGCCGTCTATGGGGTTGCACAGAGTCGGACGCGACTGAAGCGACTTAGCAGCAGCAGTAGCATGCTACTTTTTATCATTAATTGACATGTATAAATCATAGGATTCTTATATGCAAAAGATATTTGCTTTTTCTCCTCCTCTTCTATCTTATCTTCTCTCTCTCTTCTACTTTAGTCTTACCTACAGTGTTGATTTAAGAATATACTTGGTCTAACTTGTGTTTGAACATTTCTATACGTTTTTTACCCAGGTTTTTTAAGTTTTGAAATTTGGCTATCTGTATATTTTGGCTCAAGTAAACTCAGGAAATACTGTACCAGTTGGAATTAGGCAGTGTTTGTCAGTTTCCTCACAATGAAACATTTTACTTATTGGGTATACTGATTCTGAAATTATCGATGCTTATAACATTTAGAGTAAAGCTAATTGAATAGGATGTGCAGGTTTGATCCCCTCATGCTACATTTATGATGGGAAACGAAGCTGCACCTACAGGTGTAAGATACTTACTCTGTTGTTAAGTATTGCTGGTTGCTTATTATTCTCTAATACTTACCTTGTTATCATACCAAGTTTTACATTTAATTGATAAAATAGCTTTCTTTCTTTAACCCAAGGAAATTATCTTCAGCTTATAGGTAATTAACATATAAACACTGGTGATGGTCAGAGCCCAAGATGAATGTATATAGTCTTTGGTATAATACTGTCAGATCTTTGAGCATCATCTGGTAGAAGGACATGGCAGTAAGAATCATGGAGACAAGTTTAATTCAGTTCAACATTTTAAAGAAAGAATTATCCAGGTACCCTATAAAGTGGGAAGTCTCTATTAATATCTTTGTATTTCTATGATTAAAGCAATCAGTAGGACCTCTAAATTTTGTATAAACATGTTCCTGTACTACATGTCTCTTTATGTCACAGTGTTTGTAGGACCATGTTGAAAAATTACATGATTGCTTTTTTTTTCCTGATTAATGGTAATAAATGACAGTGATTTATTGCTTGGCTTTTCAAGTGTCCTTAAATGATGATAAGGAACCATTCAGCAGAAAAGTGGACCTCTCTGTTCTCCCAGAAGCATATGGCTAAATATTAGCCCTGGGAAGTGAAGAAGGGGAAGGAAGCTGGTCGAAGGATTGTCCTGGGAGCAGCATTCCACATGATCAGAACTGAATGGAAAGCTCATTTCATGCCTGGCTGTCTGTCTACTCTGTCAGCAGCTCTGGTATCTGGATCTTGATCAGGTTACTGCTGTTGGTGTCTACACTTTCATTTACCTTGGTTGCCATTTAATAAAAAAGAAAGACACATGGCTAAGGTGAGGGTAGGAGCACAGCTGCCGGTGGATGTCTCTTTATTAGGGTGTGTCTGTCACATCACCTGTGATGTCTTTGATGGGACAAAGCCTTTTCATTTTACCAAACCAGCGTCCCAATTCTTGCTTTCTTATTTTTTTTTTCGAACTTTTTGTAGGAGTAAATGTCTTTTAATTTCATGGCTGCAGTCACTGTCTGCAGCGCACAGTTGAAATATGTACATGTTTTCTTACCTGTAGCTGATCCCTCATGACACATGTATCTGGAATCTGCATAAGGATCAAAGTTTATATAGGCTGCAAAAACACCTGAATGGTAAAATTGTGTGTTTTTTTTTTTTGCCACTTTATTATTTAGTTGAAGGATAATTGCTTTACAGAATTTTGTGGTTTTCTGTCATACATCAACAAGAATCAGCCATAAGTACACCCATGTCCCAAAACTTCCTCCCACCTCCCAGCCTTCAGCCTGTCACAGAGCCCCTGTTTGAGTTCCCTGAGTCATACAGCTAATTCCCATTGGCTATCGTTTTACATATGGTGTTGATAAAATTGCTTTTAATGGCCATATGAGAACATAGAATTTGGGGAAACAGCAGAAAGCCTATAAATATTAATATAAACATACATCGCTGTTTGGCTGAAAATGAGGAAGTGAGGAACTTGTAACAGCAAGGCGGGCTCCCCCTGTGGCTCTGGGCACCAGGGAAAGCAGCTTCCTTCCTGTCTTTGCCAGAGGCCGCCATCTTGGCTTTTTCACCTTGAGGGCTCCCAAGCCGTCATGGGAGTGCCCTGTGGTGGGCACAGGGGTTGTCTCAGAGCGAAGTGGACATGGAATCTGATGGATGGTATGGGCTAGGGAAATTTGAGTTTATCAGTTTCTGTAACCACGTCTTATTCTACAGGGGGTAAGGCCTTGGGTATCTTTGAAGTATTACACATAGACAGTTCTATCTTGCTCAGTTCGTTATTTTCAGGCACAGCCAGGCAATTGAAATAGGAACTGTGAGTTATAAAAAGGGCCATTCCTTTTCCCAGGATTTGTGGATTTGTAGATAGAGTTTTAGTCATTAAATTTGACCTTGAGCCAAGTAATTTCAATTTCTTTAAGGAAAGAATTTGGCAGATATTGAAATGGATGAAGCCACCTGTTTTTTGTTGGTTTTTTTTTTTTTTTTTTTTGAGAGGGGGGAATTCTTGAAATAGAACATTTTTTTAATTCAGTGAAAAGGAAAAAAAAAAAAAACACAGCCAGTATTTATATTCTCATCGTGTAATAGCAGCAATAACTGACACTTAGATAGCACCTCCTCAGGCCAGGTGCCGTTTTAAAGTGCTTTCTGTTAAACTCATTCTCAGAACAGCCATGTGAGATAGGCGTTGCTGTTTTCCCCACCGTGGAGTGGAGGGTAACTGATTCCATAAAGGTTTCATAACTTGCCCAAGATCACACAGTGTGTAGCTGGTGGAGCCCGGCTCTGAGCCCACACAGCTTCCCAGTTCCTGCACTCAGTCACCACATGGAACAAATAACATGCATGACGCATGGATCCCTGAAAGGTACTTTACAAATCAACTCATGTTAAATGCTTTGAGTTTGAAAAATAAGGCAGTCCTCCAATGAAGCCTCATGAAAATGACATACATTGGGGCATTCTTAGCCTAGTAGTTTTAAAGTATAGAGTTTTAAAAATAATCTTTGTTTATTTATTGCTCTGCCGGGTCTCCGTTGCTGTGTGGGCTTTCTCTAGTTGTGGCGGGCTGGGGCTGCTCTCTGCTCTCGGTGCGTGGGCTTCTCATTGCAGGGGCTTCTCTTGTGCAGTGTGGGCTCTCGGATGCTCAGGCTTCAGTAGTTGTGGCTCCCTGGCTCTGGAGCACGGGCTTAGTGGTCGTGGCATGTGGGCGAAGCTGCTCTGTGGCATGTAGGATCTTCCTGGATCAAGGATTGAACCTATGTGTCCTGCATTGGCAGGCAGATTCTTTACCACTGAGACACCAGAGAAGCCCCTATGCTGTGTGCTATGCTTAGTCGCTCAGTCGTGTCTGAATCTTTGCAACCCCATGGACTGTAGCCCACCAGGCTTCTCTGTCCGTGAGGATTCTCCAGGCAAGAGTACTGGAATGGGTTGCTATGCCCTCCTCCAGGGGATCTTCCCAACCCAGGGCTAGAACCCAGGTCTCCTGCATTGCACATGGATTCTTTGCCATCTGAGCCACCAGGGAAGCTCGAGAAGCCCCTACATTTTTTGAAATATCAGACTTAGCTAAAATAGAGGTCATCTATAGAAAAGAGGCTTTGAGCTGCTTAAGAAATATGTACTAAACTAGTAAAAAGGTAGAATATTAACATGGCAAGATAGTTGGTCTAGTGTCAAATTCCTGGGTAAAATTTGATCTTGACCTAAGTCTTGCTTTTAGCTTTTAAAGCCATTCTTACGCTTCCCGTGGACACACCCATCTGATGGATGAGAAATCCAGGCGGGAAGCCTTGCAGAAACCATCCAGGGTGTTCTTTCTTTGTTCCTGTGCTCACTCTCTGAACCTCACGTACGTTTTTGCAATTCTAGTATTGATTCTGCCTTGACCCTCTTCTGGGCTTATTTTTTACAATTTGTCTTTCCAGCATCTGAAACTCGGTTTTCCCTAAATAAGTCCCTGCTTTGGTCAGCCCTCAGACCCTCACAATCCCTCGCTGTCTGGATAGGAATCTCTGTGAAAACCAGCCCCTTCCCCATCTGCCTTCTTGGATAAGTTTTTGAAACCAAATGTGCTGGTGCAGTGACTTGCTCAGAATTCCTTTTTCTTAGAGAGCTCTCTGGAGGTTTATATGGGCTAATGGATCCCCACCCACTTGACATTTTGCCCATTACATTATATGTTTCTTCCAAGGAACAAAAATATAACTCTCCCTTTCTGACAGCATGGGAGACACTCTCTTGCTGTTGCTCTCCAGGAAAAATCTCATAATCTAAGTAGACAAACCCTTGCTGAAAAATTAGACCAAACGGCAATTGTAAACTCCAAGGAAAGCATTTTTCTTCTGTGAAGTATTCCCTAGCTGGAAGTGTTAGAAACTTTACATATAGGGATACCGGTTAAGTTCATGGAAAAAATGAAAGGCTATGGACAGCTGGATATACTGTCAAAAATGAACCTTGTCAACCTAATTTTTTCCCTAGTTCTGTGCTGAGAAACTCGCAGCCTTCTTAATTCACTTTTATGAGATGAATGAGAAAAGTGAATGGCTGAAATTTAGTTGCCAAAAGAAACATGGGGAACACATGTATACCTGTGGCAGATTCATTTTGATATATGGCAAAACCAATACAATATTGTAAAGTTAAATAAAATTTAAAAAAAAAGGAAAGAAAAAAAAAAAAAACACTGGGAAGCTAGCGAGCTCCTTTTTGCTTATTTGGTAGGTTTCAATGAAGAAAATACCATATGATTACCAAACAGAGAAGGGGATGGGGAGAGATAAATCAGGAGTCTGGAATTAACAGATATGAACTACTATATAAAAAAATAACAAGGTCCCATTGTAGAGCACAGAAAACTATATTCAATATCTTGTAACAAACTGTAATAGAAAAGAATCTGAAAAGTAATATGTTATTTATAATGTTTGACTGAATCCCTTTGCTGTACACCTGAAACTAACTCAACTTTGTAAATCAACTCTACTTCAATAAGAAAAGAGGGGTGTGAATAAATTCTGAATTTTATAAGTGGAATACTTACTGCCCTTAAAAAAGAAAGAACTCCTGACTCATGCAACTGGATAGATGAATTCTAAAAACCTTTATTCTGAGTGAAAAACCTTACACAAGAGGGTGCCTGTTTTGTGGTTCCATTTATATAAAGTCCCTGATAGCTCAGTTGGTAAAGAATCCGGCTTCAATGCAGGAGAACCTGGTTCGATTCCTGGGTTGGGAAGATCCCCTGGATAAGGGATAGGCTACCCACTCCAGTATTCTTGGGCTTCCCTGGTGGCTAAGCTGGTAAAGAATCTGCCTGTAATGTGGGAGAGCTGGGTTCGATCCTTGGCTTGGGAAGATGCCCTGGAGAAGGGAAAGGCTACCCATTCCAGTATTTTGGCCTGGAGAATTCCATGGACTCCAGTCCATGGGGTCACAGAGAGGCAGACATGACTGAGCAACTTTAACACAGTAAATAGACACAACTAATTTATGATGAAAATGATCAGACTAGGAGGGTAACAGCAGGGACTAATCAGGAAGAAGAGGTGTGTGAGAAATTTGTGGGTTGATGGCATGTTCTTTACCACGATGGAAGTCTGTGCATTTGTTAAAGCTTATTGGATGGTATATTTAAATTCGTGTATCTCACGATATGTTTTAAAACATAAAGATTTTGAAGTCTATCTCATGCATGCTGAAGTGTTTAGGGGTAAAGTGTATTGACATTTGCAACTAACTTTGAAGTGGGTTAAAAAAAAAACTGATAAAAAGATAAAGGGATGGAAATCTAGCTCTCAAATCTAGGTGGAGTAGAAATGGGTTTGATTGCATAATTTTCTCAACTTTTCTGCACATATGAAAGTTTTCATAATGGAGAATTAGGGGAGAAGGCAATTTTTCTGTTCTAGCTTCCAAGAGTAGCAAAGATCTTGTTTTACAGGTGAAGGTACTGAAATCTAATTCCTTAAAATCCAAAGTTTTCAACAACGAAGTTAGTATTAAATCGAAGGGGGCTCTGATCCTACCACCTGTCTTCTTGTTTTGAGGCATGACTGTCCAAGTCCAAACACCCAGAACCCGTCGGATAAAACGGGAAGCAGGCAGGAAACCTGCTTTTCTTTGAAACCCTGTGGCCACTCCCCAATCTCAGAGTCAACTGACCTCTTTTCCAAACTAAAAGTTTTACTAAATACAAGTAAATACTGAGATATAATCTGTTATAAAGTATCTGTTTTCTCAAAGAATTACTTTCCCTCCTGAGCTCATGTACTGGGAATTTCAGATACAGAAGTAAAATTTCAGGTATCGTAGAATTATAAAAGCAAGTCTGCATGTAGTTTTTTCCTCGTTCAAGCAGAAATTCTGCAGACTTGCAGATGGTAAGCATGTCTCCCATTCAGAAGATGGCTGCAAGCAGGCTTACGGAGTAGCGTGTGGAGTGGGAAGAATGCAGAGTGGATGTGTGGAGCCTGGGACTCTAATCCCAGGTCTGATCTTAGCTGGTCCTGTGACTCCGTGTAACTCCTCTAACCTTTGTCAGGGCCATCCTTTGATCTTGTTCTCCTTATTAGTGGGAGGATAAAACTAAAGCAAATTTCAAAGTTGAAAGAGTTGAAGGATACTCGAGCCCAACCTCCTCGTTTTCTTGGTGGAAAAAATTGGAGCCTAGTGATTTGTTCCAGGAAGCAGAGCCTTGACAGAGGCAAAGCCAGGTCCTAGAACAGTCTTTTTACTGACTTACAGGTCAGTATCATTCTCTCATCACAATTACCTCCATGTAATAACTATGAAAGCACTTTGAGATAAATGTGCTATAGGAACCATAGTGGTGGTGGTGCTGATCTTTTTTAAGATACATATCAGTATCACATGTATATTTTTACTTGGAGAATATAAGTCTTCTGGATTTTAATATGGATACTAAGGCTTTATGTTAAATCTATTAACTATAAAGCCAGGTGTAGATAACAATTTATCTGTAGGGAACTGGTCCCTTTGGTAAAATTCATCATTTCTGTTAATACTCTGATCACTATGCTGGACCTTTTTATAGATTATTCTTAAGTGTAATATTCAATGTATGTAGTAAATCATGAGATTCACTATTTGAATTGTAGGTGTTCCACTGGGATCTGGTTGATCAAGTATATAAAGCAACACTGTAGAGAATTGCATTGTGACATGAGGACTTGTGCAACACTTTAAATATAATGGCATGTTTTCAATTCTATTATTGATATTTTGTTTTTTTCCTTAAAAAGGCAAACACCATTTTGAGGTAAGACAGGCTAAATGAAAGTTCTTGAAAGCAGATCTGTATTGGCAGCTTTTTGATTTGGGCTTGTGTTTATGTTTTGTAGGCATCATGCAAGGGCATTATGTTTTTTTTCTTTTTACATTTCTCAGTTCAGTCGCTCAGTCGTGTCCGACTCTTTGCGACCCCATGAATCGCAGCACGCCAGGCCTCCCTGTCCATCACCAACTCCTGGAGTTCACTCAGACTCTACTGAGGTATAATTGAAGTACAATAAGCTGCACGTATTTAATTATCATTTGATCATATTTTAAAAGCATTTTTATTAGAGTATAGTTGCTTTACAATGTTGTGTTAGTTTTTATTCATTCAGCAGAATGAATAGCCATCCACAGCAGAAGGAATCAGCCATCCCCTCTTTTTTGGATTTCCTTCATGTTTAAGTCACCTCGGAGCATTAAGAAGACTTCCCTGTGCTTATACAGTAGGTATAGTTATCTATTTTATACATAGTAGCACCTATATCGGAGAAGGCAATGGCACCCCACTCCAGTACTCTTGCCTGGAAAATCCCAGGGACAGGGGAGCCTGGTAGACTGCAGTCCATGGGGTCGCTAAGAGTCAGACACGAATGAATGACTTAGCTTTCCCTTTTCACTTTCATGCATTGGAGAAGGAAATGGCAACCCACTCCAGTGTTCTTGCCTGGAGAATCCCAGGGATGGGGGAGCCCGGTGGGCTGCCATCTATGGGGTCGCACAGAGTCGGACGTGACTGAAGCGACTTAGCAGCAGCACATGATACATCAATCCCAGTTTCCCAGTTCATCCCACCCCACCCCACCTTTGTTCCCTTGTTGTCCATATGTTTATTCTCAATGTCTGTGTCACAATTTGATCAAATTTGACGTCTTCATAAACTGGTGAAGCCATCTCCACAATCAAGATAAAGAACATTTCTGTCATCCCCAAAACTTTCCTCAGAGCTCTTTTGCATTCCCTTCCTCATTTCTTTCAATCCCACCCCCACGTAACCATTGACTTGCTTCTGCCCGCACCCCTCCCCCCATATCTAGAATTTTACATAAAAAGAATTGTGTGCATAAGATTTCTTTTCTTTTTTTCCTCTTTGCCCAGTAGTATTCTATTATGTGGGTGGATATGCCACAACTTGCTATCCATTCATCTGTTGGACGCTTAAGATATTTCCAGTTAACGTCTCTTACAAACAGTGCTGCCAGATCTTTGCGTGGATATGTTTTTGTTTTCCGTGAGTAAATACCTCTGACTGGAAGGGCTAGGTTATATGGCATGTGTATGCTTAACATTATGAAGTTCCCAAAGTGTTTTTCAAGGCGGTAATACCATTTTCCATTCCCACCATCAGTGAAGAAGAGTTCAGGTTGCTCAAAATCCTTGTCAGTGCTTGGTATGGTCTGTCTTTTAATTCTGGCCAATCTGATAGACGAGTAGTGTCACCTCATTTTGTATTTAATTTGCTTTCCTCTAAGGACTAATAATATTTAATCTTTTTGTGTATGTTTGGCCTTTTGCTTACCTTTTGTGAAATGTCTGTCTAAAACTTGTGTCTTTTCGTATACTGATGCATATATGGAATCTAGAAAAATGGTACTGAAGAATTCATTTGCAGGGTGGCAGTGGAGAAACGGACATAGAGAACAGACTTACGGACACGGGGGAGGGGAGGAGGGAGAGGCTGAGAAGTATAGAGAGAGTAACATGGAGACTTACTGTTCCATGTGTAAAATACATTGTTGTTGTTGTTCAGTCACCCAGTCATGTCTGACCCTCTGCGACCCCATGGACTGCAGCACGCCAGGCCTCCCTGTCCCTCACCGTCTCCTGGAGTTTTCCCAAGTTCACGTTCATTGCATCGGTGATGCCGTCCAGCCATCTCGTCCTCTGACGCCCTCTTCTCCTTCTGCCCTCCATTCCCAGCATCAGGAACTTTTCCAGTGAGTCGTCTGTGCGCATCAGATGACCAAAATACCGGAGCTTCAGCTTCAGCGTCAGTCCTTCCAGTGAATAATCGGAGTTGATCTCCCTTAAGATTGACTGGTTTAATCTCCTTGCTGTCTGAAGGACTTAGAGGAGTCTTCTCCAGCATCATAGTTTGAAGGCATCAATTCTTTGGCGTTCTGCCGTATTTACGGTCCAGCTCTCTCAAACTGTATGTGACCACTGGGAAGACCATAGCCTTGACTGTACAGAGCTTTGTCAGCAGAGTAATGACTCTACTTTTCAACACACTGTTTAGGTTTGTCATTTGTAAAATAGATAGCCAACGGGAATTTGCTGTATGACTCTGGGAACTCAAACACGGGCTCTGTGGCAATCGAGAAGGGTGAGATGGGGAGGGAGATGGGAGGGAAGTTTGGGAGGGAGGGGACATGGGTGTGCCTATGGCTGGTTCTTGTCTATGTTTGATAGAAAACAACAAAATTGTTTAAAACAATTATCCTTCCATTAAAAAATAAATAATTTTTAAAAAGACAAAAAAACTTTTGTCATTTTACAATAGATTCTTAACAAATTTATAAGAGCTCCTTCTATATTTTCGAATCCAAGTCCTTCTTCTGTTACTGTGTTGAGAAAATTTTGTTCCCAAATATGGCTTATGTTTTCATTTTTCATGGTGTCTTTCCAAGAGCAGAAGTTTTACATTTAATGAAGTTTGACTTAATTTTAGATTTAATGTTTTATATATTTTTTCACGTGTTCTGTCTACAAAAGCTGCCGACCTTAAGATACGGATACTTTCTGCTCCATTTTCTTTTTGTAGTTTTAGATTGTACATTTAGGTCTATGATTTGAATCCATTTTTGTGTTGAGTGTGAGGTAAGAATCACTGTAGGTTTTTTCAGTTTTGATTTCCAGTTGATCCAACATCATTTGAAATAAAGGTTTTTTTTTTCTCACCATTGAGTTACATTGACACAGATGTCAAAACTCAACATACACGTGTTCATCTGTCTTTGGATACTGTTTGGTTCCATGGGTTTCTGTCCCTTTGCCAATAACCCACATTCTTGACTGTAGCTTTATAGTAGATCTTGAAATTAGGTAAGGCAAATTCTCCAACTTTTAACTATCTAGGTCCTTTGTATTTCCAAGTGAATTTTAGAATCATGTTGTCACTTTGTACTGAAAAGAAAAGGCCTGATTCATTTTGTTTGAAATTACATTGAATCTATGTATCAGTTTGGGGATAATTGCCATCCATGAATATGTGCAACTCTTTATTTATGTATAATTTAATATGACAAAGTTTTGTAGTTTTTGATGTAGAGGTATTGGATATCTTCTCTTGGATTTATTCCTAGGTTTTCTTCCCCTCCTCACTACTGTGAAAGGAATTGTAAAAAATGTATTTTCAATTTTTTGCCAATAATATATCATTATAGAGCTAACTTTTCGAATTAATCTTCACACGCACATTGCTGAATCTTTCATTAGTTGTGTAAATTTTTATGGGTTGCTTGGTATTTTCCAAGTAAATAGTCATAATGTTGCATATATTGACAGTTTCACTTCCTTTTGACTGTTATTCATGTATCTCTTTTCTTGTTAATGAAATGGTTAGATCTTAAAGTGCTGAATAAGAGTGTAGAAAGCACATATTCTTGCCTTGTTCTCATATCTATTCAGGAAAAAAATAGGTCTTTAATTCTTTGAGTGTGATACTGGGTGTTGGTTTTTCCTAGATGCCCTTTATTAATGAAGTTCCTATTATTTGTAATTTTCTTATTTAAAAAAAAATCATGAGGGGTGTTGAATTTTGTTAAATGCTCTTAGTTTTACATTTATTGAAAAATGGTTTTTTCTCCTTTATTCTGTGAATAACACTGATTTCTGTATGTTAAGCTAACCTTGCATTCCTGGAAAATGCTTCCTTGGTTTTGAGATATAACACTGTGGACCCTTGAACAACACAGTTTTAAACTGTGCAGGTTCGCTTACACTGACAAGGGTCTGTATAGTCAAAGCTATAGTTTTTCCAGTAGTCATGAATTGTTCTGAGAGTAGGACCAGGAAGAAGGCTGAACACTGAGGAATTGATGCTTTTGAGCTGTGATATTGGAGAAGACTCTTCAGAGTCCTTTGGACTGCAAGGACATCAAACCAATCAATCCTAAAGGAAATCAACCCTGAATATTCCTTGGAAGGACTGATGCTGAAGTTCCAATACTTTGGCCACCTCATGTGAAGAGCCAACTCATTAGACAAGACCCTGATGCTGGGAAAGGTTGAAGGCAGGAGGAGAAGGGGATGACAGAGGACGAGATGGTTAGATGGCATCCCTGACTCAATGGACATGAGTTTAAGTGAGCTCTGGGAGATGGTGAAGGACAAGGAAGCCTGGTGTGCTGCAGTCCACGGGATCTCAAAGAGTCGGACACGACTGAGTGAGCAACAACAACTATGGTAGACTACATGATTTGGGTTGGTTGAAAGCAGAACTTAGAATACAAAGGGCTGACTGTAAAGTTATATGTAGATTTTTGACTATGTGGAGGATCAGTATTCCTACTTGGATATTACTGTCAAGTTGGCCTTATAAAACAAAATTGGACAGTTCTTCCAACTTTATTTTCTGAAAATATTTATACAAGGTTAGTGACTTGAAAGTTTGCCAGAATTCACTAGTACAAACATTTTGATTGGGGATTTTCTGTTAGAAAAGATACTTGATAACTTAATTTCATATATATATTTCATTTTTATAATTGCCTGTGCCAGTTGCTAAGTGGTATTTTTCGAGAAACTTGAAAACTTCATATAGTTGTGACATACTTCAGTGTAATGATGTTGTATTATCTTACCCTTTTAAAGACTGTTGGATCTGTGTAACTTTTTTTATTCTGATATTGTTGATTTGTGTCTCTTCATTTTCTTGACCATCCCAGGTGGAGCTTGTCAGTTTTGTTGATCTTTTCAAATAACCAGCTATTAGATTTTGTCTTTTCTTTTATTGATTTCTGCCTTTTACTTTATTTCCCTTCTTTCTTTGGGGTTTAATGTGTTTATTTTCTCAGCTTTTTATGGTAGAATATTAGGTCATTAATTTTATCTTTTTACCTGTAATATAAGCATTGAAAATTTTGTGTTCATGTCTAATCTTTTCTTTAACCATATCTATGTTGTAAATTTTAGTGTGTTGTATTTTTGTTGTTGTGCAGTTCAAAGTAATTTCTAATTATCTTATGGATTTGTCTTTTATCCGTGAATTATTTTGAAGTGTTTTTTTTAATGTACGGTATCCAGTATTTTTCTAGATATTATTAATGTTTTCTATTTTAACTACCTTATGGTAGAGAATATACTATGCCTGATTTTGATTATTTCTAATATTGAGACTTTGTTAACGAGCCAGAATATGGTCTTTCTTGATGAATGTACCATGCATATTTGAAAGTAATACATATTCTGAAGTTGTTAGTTGAGTGTTCTATGAATGTTAATTAGATCAAAGTAGTCAGTTGTGTCTTTGAGGTCTTCCATGTGTATGATTTTCTTTTGAGGGAAGGAATCTAGTTTTCCTATAGATTACTGAAAGAGGAGTGTTAAAATCTCTTGGTAAGAGTGTAGAGATATCTATTTCTTCCCTTCTCGTTGTCATTATTTATTTCATATATTTTTAGGATCTATTAATTAGGTGCATTGGCATTTATAATTGCCTGCCTAGTGAATTGCCCCTGTTATCGTTTGAAATATTCCTTTTAATCTCTGGAGATACTCTTTGTCTTGAAACCTGTGTTATTTGATATTAAAGTTGCATTTCATGTTTACTAACTGCATAGAGTATATATTTTTTCTGTACATGTAAAGTGCCTTTTTTTGTAGCCAACATATAACATTTTGGGTTTTTACATCTACTCTGCCAATCTGTGCCATTTAGTCTTTAGACCATGGTTGTATTTAGGTTCACCATTGAATTATTTTCTTTTTGTCCCAAGTTTTGATCCTCACTTCATTCTTTCCTGCCATCTTCTAAGTTATTTGAATATTTTTATATATTCCGTTTTAGTTTATCTAATTATGTATTCTGGCTAAAGCTCTTTGTATTTTTTTTTAAAAGTTTTCTGAGGAATTACAGCATGTATACCAAGTATTTCAGTCTCTTTAGAGCTAATACTGTACCACTTCACATAAAATGTAGAAAAATTGCAATGATATGAATTGTCCCCTAGTGATCCTTGTTACACTTTATGTAACATGTATATGTCTATGTATATTGAAAATCCCACCAGCTAATAAAATAATTTTTGTTTTAAATACTTAAGTGTATTTTAAAGAACTTTAGAAAGAAAAATAGTCCTATGTTATCCAAGAATTTATCATTTCTGTTGCTCTTCCTTCATTCCTGAAGATCCATGGTTCCCTCTGGTATCATTTTTCTTTGGTCTGGAGAAGTTCCATTAGCATATACATCTCTCACTTATGTATCAAGTCTTCTGGTGATGGAGTATCTTATTTTTCATTTATCTGAAAATGCATTTATTTCCCTTTCATTTCTGTAGAATATTTTCACTAGACACAGAATTCTAGCTTGATGGGTTTTTTTTTTCCCCTAGCCTATAAAGAAGTTGTTTTACCATTATGCCTCCATAGTTTCAGATGAAAAATCTTCAATATTTCAGCCCATTCCCCTGAGTCTAATGGGCCATATACATCTAGCTTTTGTCAGTAATTCCTTCTTTATATTCTTTCATCTGCTTTATGTTTTATGATTCATCTTGGTGTAGTTTCTTTTGTGCTTGTGAGTCATTGAGCTTCTTGAATCTGTAAATTTATATACTTGACTAAATTTGGAAAGCTTTCAGGCATTATTTATTAAAAAAGAATTGTTTTCTCAAAATCTATATCATCTCCCTTGAATGTGAAATCTAAAAAATAGTTGAGCACATAGAAGCAGAGAATAGCACGTTGATTACCTGGAGTGGGGAGGTGGGGAAAATGGGGAGACAGACGTTGGTCAGAGTGTACAAAGTTGGAGTTTTGTACGATGGATGAATTGAGATGTACCGAATAATGAATATTACATATTTTTAGTGACTTTAGTGATCAATTCACTATGTATATGTATATCAAATCATTATCTTACACACTTTAAATGTATACAATTTTCACTTAAAATTTTATTAAATTTTTTCCTCTACTTTTGGTTGTCCAATTACATAAGTTAAGTTTTTGAACTTTGTTTCATAGGTCTCTGAGACTCTTTTCAACTATTTCATCCTTTTTTTATCCTTCAGTTTGGATAATTTCTATCCACCTGTTTCAAAGTACTTATTCTTTCCTACATTATTTCTATACTACTATTGAGTTTCCCCAGTAAGTTTTTCATTTTAAGTACTGAATTTTTCACTTCCAAAAGTTTGTTTTCTTACATTATTTTTCTGCAAATTCCTGTATGTTCAATATTTCAAGAGTATTTTTCTTTACACATGGAACTTAGATATAATATTTGCTTAAAATATCTTTGATAGCTCCATCACATAGATCATCTCTCTCTCTCTTTTTTTTTGGTCTTTTCCCTTGAGAAAGGACATGTTTCTGGTTCTTTATATGCTGAGTAGTTTTGGATTGTATTCTGAATGTTATGACTGCTCTGTTGTATTCAGATTATTATATTAGTTCTATTATAACCATCTGCTGAATGATGATGATTTTCATCATCAGGCAGCAGGCAGGTAAGCCTCTTAGATCCAGATTGTAAGATGTGTCCCACCTTCTTTGGGAGGTGGTTCAGATCTCGGAGGGTTAGAATGAGGCTTGTACAGAAGGCGTAAATCTCTGTTCAGCTACCAGAGTCTTTGTTACCCTCATTTGAGACTGTCATGCATGCATAGCTCAGGAATTAAGGTGATATTTATTGATTAACAGAATTAAGGGATCCTTTGTTTCACTTTTTCATCTCTTGTATTCTCCCCAAACTCTCTGGCCTGCAGGAATTCTTATTTCTGATTCGCTTTGCCAGAAGAACAGGTTTTATCAGCTTGTGCAGCTGCTATTGCTCACTGCTTTGCAGTTGGGGTCTACCCTTGGGGTCGGTCATACCGCACAAGGAAAAAAAAGCAAAAGCAAAAATAAATGGGAAACATCACTATGTAGGTCACTTTTCCAAGGTTTTACTCTTTCATAATCTGCCAGCTTTTCATGTTCCTCTGGTGTGTGTGTGTGTGTAAAATTAAAAAATTTTAGTTGTAGTTAGCATGAGGAATGGGTGATAGTGTGCTTACCACTGATGATAGAATCAGAACTCATGTTGAATTTTTTCTGAGGAAAAAATTATATCAAGATATAGGATCTGTCTTTTAAAATTAGCCAAATCATTGTGACAGAGTTCTTATCATCTGTAAGTTCTGGGGAGCAGAGCAAAAGTGATTGTCAAATTGTGTCTATTACACACACTCACATACACAATTTAAGAGTATAGCTGCCGTTACATTTTAGATTATACACTCCAACTATTCTTTGCTTATATTGTTATTTCAAGGACATGGGAGACATTACTATTTTGCTCCAACACAGGGTTATTAAAGATAAAATCGATTATATATGTGAAGTGCTTAGACTTGTCAGTATCAAGCTGTATATAAATTAAAGTGGTATTACTACTCTAATGCACAACTAATCCTTAGATATTATTAACCTCTTTAGGACCAATTCCTTCTAGGGATTTAAATATGCTTAAGAGTTTCAGAGTTAACATTGGTGACAGTGTTTCCTGTGTGAAATGTATATAGTAGGTCAATGACAACTTTTTATATGAAAATGAGTTTATATTTTTGATAAAATATATAAAAACAAGACAACAAGTTAACTATTTCTGAAAGATGTGCATTTTGGAAATAGTCCAGGAATTTTTTCATTTTTCTGAATCAGAGGCTAATGTGGATTGTGTCTTAATACATTTCTACTTTCCTTGGTGATGACTGAGTGACTCTTAAGGAAAGGAAGAATGGGGGCAGCAAGGCCATTTTATGTACTAATAAATTAAAAAAAAAAGCTTTATGGACATGCAATAAAATATAAGATTTTCCCATATGCTAAAGAAACCGTTCTGACCCTGAATGGGGTCAAGTTATTTAAATCGGGCTCAGATAAGGAGCACACTGGAGTTCAGGTGAAGGAATTCCCTAGTGGGCGCTTTCCATGCAAGCATTAGTTTTGTTTGCCTCTTCAAATTGTGGATATAAAAAAAGCAATTTTATGAATTTATGTTATTTGTAAAATGCACTATTTCGTGAGACATTTTGTTTTATGGCAGCCAGAATGTAAAAAATATTTACCTGATTAATCTCTATTGTATCAAATTACCCCAATGGTTTATACTTTAAAGTTAATTTGCATTCGGTAAAATGCACAAATCTTGTCAAAGCTCAGTGGATTTCACAAATACTTTTTAAATATGTCTCCCAGATCAGGATAGAAAAACAGTCCCATCGTCCCTTAATCTTCTTTCATTCGTTTTCCTCTCAGTATCTTCTATCTCGCAGCCAGAGTTAATCACAATTGACCTTTGTCAGCACATATTAGTTGCCTGTTGTTAAACTTCATATAAATAGAACCACATATTATGTTTTGAGATCCATGTGTATTGTATATATCAGTAGTTCATTCATTTTCATGGTTGAGGAGCCCTGTTTTATCAACATGCCCTGGTTTGAATATCCATTTTTCTCCTGCTCATTTCCTTTCATTTTGGGGATATTACAAATAAAAATACCTAGCTCTTCCTTGTCTTTTTGTGAATACAGTTTACATTTTTCATATTATATAAATTCATTATAAATTGTTTGAAATAAATGAATTTGCCTATGGAATCTTTTTTTCATCTCAACTTTTAGAAGATACTTTGTGATAAAAAGAAAAAATGATCCCAAGATGTAGAAGCTAAACTAAGAGATTTTAACTTTTCTGAAAGACTATTTTCGCTTTTTCGTCACTTAGATTGTTACTTAGATTTGATTCTTCTGGAAAAATTATAAATAAAAATTAAATTGTATAAATCTATTAAATGCAGAAGGAAATGGCAACCCACTCCAGTATTCTTGCCTGGAGAATTCCATGGACAGAGGAGCCTGGCGGTTTGCAGTCCATGGGGTTGCAAAGAGTCGGACACGACTGAGTGACTAACACATTAAATGCCTGTGAAAATTAAAACATACCGCATACATGAAATTCTCATTTTTTTAAACAATTTGTATGATTATTTCACCCCCCCAATATTAACCACATGGTTCTGTATCTTTTCTCCATTGTGCTATTTCACTGTCGTATACAATGAGCGGTTATGTGTCCCTCTCTCTGTCAAACCATGAGCTCCTAGGAGACAAAGGCCATCTGTGTCTTACTCTTCTGTCCCCAGCAGATAGCACTTTGCCTGGCCCATGGTAGGTGCACATTATATGTTGAGTGAAGTGGATGACTGCCTTTTGTGTGGGGTATTAATCTGCCTTTCAGAAGTCATCTTTGCCATGGAAACATAACACACACTTAGCTTTAGCTCAGGAACTTACTATTCCCTTTATGTCTTAAGTCTTTTGTTTAATACATGAGCTGACTTATTCCCAGTTTCCTGTTTATACAAAGTAGGCTTTTGGTGAAAATGCACATTACCAAAAACCTATATAAGATTCCTGTTTTCTTTAATAACATTATGTTAAACTTCACTGGTATGTCAGAGAAAAATAACTTTTAAGTGAAGACATTCTATGTATTTACACATATATACTTATATAAATACATTATATATATATTCCTAACTCATCTTTGCTTCTAGGATATCTATTAGTGTATGATATATTTAGTGTATAGAATACAAGCATTGTTTTATTTATCTTTTTTAATATTGGCAAAAGACACAATATCTATTTTAGACAAAAGACCTTGAAATTATGCATGATTTTCATTATACTGGGATTTCTATGTTGAATCAAAGGTCATTATTCTAATCATCTCAGACTCTTCTTTTTTCCCCTAATAGATCTTTGCAGTGCCCATCTGTCTATGGTTCATGGTATAACCTTTTTTGATAGGAGCAGAATGGCAGATGGGCAGCAGATGGGAGTTTTGCCCTGCATCTTGGTTCAGATCCTGGCCCCGGCAGAAGCTGTCAGGGATTGTCAGTTCGTCCTCACAGCTTGTGGGCTCCAGTCCTGTGTTTGGCATCCTGACCAAGGGTCTGAATTGACACAGAGCTGGACCAAACTATTGGCCATTCTGAAGAGTTAATGGTTAAAGACTAATGGTAAGGGTAGGGGGCACCCAGTGAATCTGTACAAAGCACTTGAGAGAAGTGTCTTTTGTCTTTCACTGTGTGCTGGGTCCTCGGGACCTTGAACCAGCTTGTTCTCAAGATGGAAGTGGCAGAAAGAGGAAAATATTATTGTCACATAGGCATTTATCTATTTTCAAAATATAGTCCCCAGAAGTCCTCCTTCCTGTGCAAAATCACATGAGGAAGTGAGAAATATAGACATGTCTTGATCCTTAAACGAGATGTTTAGTCTAAATTATTAGACAACTCATCAGTCATCTTCTGGAATTTTTAAGGACTCTACATGATTAAAACTTGGACTAATGGTAATATTCTGAATGCAGTAAATGCTTCTACTAAAGCTTTAAAAGATAGTTCATGAGGTTGCTAGTCTTTCCAAGGGGAAGAATAAAAGATTTTTTTTTCTTTTAATTCTGAACTATTTGCACATACTCCTTTTTTAAAAAATGTGTACATAAATTTATTTCTTTGTGAGTAACTCCTCTTCATTTTAGATAGAAACCAGATTAGAGTAAACAGATGAGGTTGGGTAAATCCTCTTAATGGAGAGTAAGCCTTGGCAGTGACCATTGAATAAAAGGCAATAATGACTCAAATTGTATGCTGAGCTGAGAGGGTTTTTTTTTTTTTTTAATTACTTATTTAGTTTGTTTAAACTTAGAGTTTCACAGAGATCATATTGTGCTCTTTGTCCGAGTCCCAAATTGGATATCATAAGAGAGTTTATGTAACAAAAACATGTCTATCGATTTCTAAATAATTGTCCCTCATAAGTATAGAAAACTGTCACTGTTTCCACTGAGATATCACTAATGTCATCCAGAATTAAAGGAAAAGCCTAGACTATTCCATTCCTTTCCTGTATGATGAACTAAATTGAAACATTGTTCCCCTGATGGTTAACAGCATTTCTGCTCATATGGTAGGTAGATTATAACATGATTACACAATTTATGAATATGAATTGCTTATGTTTTAATATTTTCTTGTGTTTTGGAAGTCACTGGTTGCTTATACATATATGTTGTTCCAATGATCTCAGTCACATTGGGTTGTTATGCTCAAATTATATTTGCAGTAATTCAAGCAATTCCTTCTAATTTAGAAATTTGCACTGTTAACCATCATAGGGCACTTTAAAATCTAGATTATAACAGATTGCTGGGCAATCAATTACCTAAACCTTGAGTAATCATCCATATTATAAAATGAACATGCATTGTATTCTGTGTTTCATCAGATATTATTTTATCTTTTAGATTTTCTTCTTCATAACTTAAATATATTAAAAAAAAAAAAACCTCTTGTGCTCATGTCTTGAGGTGAGATTGTACGTGTGCAATTATCCATAAAGTTATATATTTGACAGATGACCAAGGTACCTTCATTTTGGAGCCTTGGCACTATCTGGAGCTCCCTTGAAATAACTCAATTTATTCTTTACTTTTAAAGGAATCTTGAAATAGAAAAATCTTGTTACGTGCTGCCTAGGATGGCCTGAGGACTGAGTTAGACCCCAGCTAACTCTAAATGTACTTTAACGTGGATCTTGCTAACATGATTTTAGATGAGGTGTGGGCAGGATCTAATTAGTTATAAATCTGTAAATGCTTGAACAGAGGGTTAGCTTGAAATTCTCCATCTCACTGATAACCACCGCAACACTCTAATCCCAGAAAGTTATCTTATAATGAATTCCCATTAGCCACGGAGTTCAGGCAAAGTCATGAACTTGAGGAAAGCAAGCAATCCCTGTGACTTAAGTGGTTAGATGGAAGCTCATCTGTGCCTGTGAGCCTCCCCTAGATTTGTTCTCGCTTTGGGGAGGCAGCACTCAAAAGAAAGGTTACAACCACAAAGAGCAGTTCTATAGAAATCTTTAGGGTATCTTACTTAGAGTGTCTTCCATAAACAGCTAATTTATTTGATCATCCTTTAGGTTGTGAAGTGTGTAGTGTTTATGGATTTCAGTGTGCTTTGCTCATGCTTTATCTCTTTTGATGTTTGAATAACCCCCAAGAGGCAAGCAGAGAAAATTGAAGTCCAGCATCCACTTTGGTTAATAATTGCCTTTTGGTCATAGCCATTATCACTGAATATAGAACATTGAACAATAAAAATAGTCCTTACCCTCAAGGAACTTTTATTCTAATAGACATTGTAGATAATAAATAAATAAATGCTAGAATGTCAAATCTCAGTGCAGAAATGCTATCACAAATGTTAAGGCAGGTGAAATTGTCAGAGGGAAAGAGAAATTTTTTATGTAGTGTGGTCAGAGAAAGTCTGTCTATAATTGTGTGTGAGTGTAGGTGTATTTTTTTTTCACAGTAAGCTTTTTTCTTTATTAAGATATACTTTAGATTTACAGATTGAGAAATTCACAGATCTTGTGCATGCAGTTTGAATTTTGATAAATATATGCACCTATGTAACCTTTAGACTTCCCTGGCAGCTCAGATGGTGAAGTGTCTGCCTACAATGTGGGAGACCCATCCTTTGGAGAAGGAAGTGGCACCCCACTCCAGTACTCTTGCCTGGAAAATCCCATGGACAGAGGATTGTGGTAGGCTACAGTCCATGGGGTCGCAAAGAGTCGGACACAACTGAGTGACTTCACCCACTCACTCATGTAACCTTTGGGCTTCCCTTAAAGCTCAGTTGGTAAAGAATCTGCCTGCAATGCAGGAGACCCCGGTTTGATTCCTGAGTTGGGAAAATCTGCTGGAGAAGGGATAGGCTACCCACTCAAGTATTCTGGCCTGGAGAATTCCATGAACTGTATAGTCCATGGGTTCGCAAAGAGTCTGACATGACTGAATGACTTTTACTTTCACTTTCAAGTAACCTTTACCCTATGAATATATGAAATATATTTGTATAATATTACTAGGAAAAGATTTCTCCTGCCCTTTCCTAGACAGTTTTGTCTTCATAGCTTCCCCAAGACATAGCTTCGCACTGTTCTGCTCTGCTCTTTTCACCATTCATTCGTTTTCCTATTCTGGAACTTTGCATAAGTGGACTCCTACAGTATAGACTCCTTTGAGGCTGGATTCTTTCCTCATCTGAGGATTTTTGATGTTCATCCATTTTACTGCTCTGTTGCGATCACTCTGTTTTATGGTTGTTCCATTATCCGGACCTGTCACAGTTTGTTTATCCTTTCTGCTGATGGGCACTTAAATAGTTTCCAGTTTGGGGCCGTTATAAATAAAGTTGTTAGGAACAGTTTTGTGTCAGATTTTTATGTACGTGTTTACATTTCTCTCAGGTAAATACCAAAGGATAGGTGTTTAACATCATAAGTAATTTCCATGCCAGTTTCCAAAGAGGTGGTACCATTTTTCTCTCCCATCAGCAGTGTGAGAGAATTCTTTTTTTTTTTCACATCCTCATCAACATTTGATGTCATCAGTCTTTTACATTTTAGCCATTTGAATGGGTGTGTGGTGGTGTCCCATGTGGTTTTCATTTGCATTTCCATAATGACTAATGATAGTGAGCACTGTTTCACGTGCTTATTGGCTCTTCATGTATCTTCTTTGGTGAAGTGCCTCTTCAAGTATTTTATCTGTTAAAGTGAATTGTCTTTTTAGTATTGAATTACAGCAGTTAGATCGAAGTCCTTTGTCGTATATTTCTTCTCACAGCAAACATTTTCTTCAAGCCTGTAGCTTTACCTACTTATTTTCCTATTGATATTCTTCTAAGAGCAAACATTTTAATTGTGATAAGCCTGCTTTATAAATTTTTCTCTAATTGTGAATATTTTCATCTACTCTGTAAGAAATTTTTGCCTTCCCCCAAACCCCAAAGAGACTCCCGTATAGTTTCCAGAAAAGATTTCTAGTTTAATTTTGATGTTTAGATCTATGGTAATTTAGGATAGATTTTTGTGTATAACTTGAGGTTTCATCTCCCTCACCTCAAATAGTCAGCCATTTGTTTTAGTATCACTGGTTGAGAATATTTATTTTCTTTAAGATTTTCTTAGAGAAATACTTTGGGGCCTTGGTTGGAAAATAGTGTTTTGGCCTTTATAGTTAGGATATAGAAAGATGAACAATGTTCCTGCCTTTACAACAGTAAAATGGTAAAAAAGCTGGCAAATATATAACTTTTCTTGAACCCATGGGAGAGCTAAGGTCCTCAAAAATTGAACTAAGCTAAAATCTAAAGAACAACAAATGCCTCCAAGGAGAAATGAGATGCAGTCACTTGTTGCTCATCAGAGACAGATGTGTAAGGTTAGTGGTAAAAATTCAACTAAAAATTTTAACGTATTGCCAAAAGCCAAGTGCAGGATGATGAGAGAAGGTAAAACTCTTGAGGACTGCAGATATGAGGGGAATTTGCATCCATGCCAGGCTCTTCTATTCAGGCATGGGGTATTCATAAAAAAGGTAAGTCAGTCGTCCAGAGAAATTGTTTTGGTGAGTAGGCCTGGGAGAGTGAACCAGCTCCAGTTGCAGGAAAGTCAGGAAGTCCCACCATGTCTTTCTGTCTCCTGTGGAATAAAAACCTGAAGCAGCATGGCAAAGAGCAGCAAACTCTTGTCTTTAGGGCACTGATGAAAGCTCCTTGCAGCTAGAAGATGATGTATTAATAGAAATAAACCATCGATCCCTAGATAGGGTGCAGGAATACATCTAGAGGCCACACATAGAGGTTGTAGTGGAGTAGGTCTCAGAAGGTCCCATTTCCAAGACCCAGGGACTCGATGTCTACCCAGTTACTCAGGAAAACAGAATATACCCCAGCCTCCACCACCTGAAAAACAAATGTGGAGTCCCAGTTTACAGATGAGGAGACAAGGACAGAGGAATTGAATGAATTGCCCCCAAATGTCACAGTCAATAAATAGGAAAACTGAGATTTGAGAGAAGATAGTTTGGCTCCAAAGTCCTCATGTTATTGTTCTTGTTCAGTCGCTCGGTCGTGTCTGACTCTGCAGTCTCAGGGACTGCAGCACGCCAGGCTTTCCTGTCTTTCACCATCTCCCAGATTTTGATCAGACTAATGTCTTTGAGTCAGTAATGCCATCCAACCATCTCATTCTGTCTTGCTCGCTTCTCTTTCTGCCCTCAATCTTTTCCAGCATCAGGATCTTTTCCAGTGAGTCGGCTTTTTGCATCAAGTGGCTAAAGTATTGAAGCTTCAGCTTCAGCATCAGTCCCTCCCATGAATATTCAGGGATGATTTCCTTTAGGATGGACTGGTTGGATCTCCTTGCAGTCCTCATGACCACTACCGCTCTGCACTACTGCAGATCGAAGAGTGGAGAGGAATGAGGCAGATCAGGGTGGACTGTTCTGGAACAGGGGAAAGTGCTCAAAGGAACATGGAGTTTTAATAAGGGGGTGCAAGACATGATAGATATGTGCAAGCAGTTCTTCATGTAGATTTCTCTGTGGAAACTTGGACTGTAATTGCTAGGCCCTATGTAAGCAGCTGTTTAATTTTAAAAGAAAGTGGCAAACTGTTTTCCAAAGTGGCTGTACCATTTTGTATTCCTTCCAGCAGTGAATGAGATTGCCAGTTGCTCATCAACACTTAATATCATCAGTCTCCTTAACATTAACCATTCTACTAGATGCGCAATAGTATTTCATTGTGGTTTAACTTTGTATTTCCTTAATGATACCGAGCATCTTAAAAAAAAAAATGGAGTCAATCAACATGGAACACATGTATACCTGTGGCGGATTCATGTTGATATATGGCAAAACCAATACAATATTGTAAAGTTAAAAAATAAAATTAAAAATATATATACAATTCTTTTAGAAGCAAAAAAAAAAAAAAAGTGTCCATTCATGCTCACACTTACCCACTCAGTCATGTTCAACTCTTTGAGACCCCATGGACTCTAGCCTGCCAGGCTCCTCTGTCCATGGAATTTTCTAGGCACGAATACTGAAATGGGTTGAAATTTCCTTCACCAGGGGCTCTTCCCAACTCAGGGATCAAACTACATTTCCTGTAGTGCCTGCAGATTCTTTACCTTTGAGCCACTGGGAAAGCCCAAAAGTGTCCACTGGGCTAGTCACCTTAGAGAAAATTATCTGTAACTTTAGCAGTAAGTAGTTTCACTGCCGCTAAGTCACTTCAGTCGTGTCCGACTCTGTGCGACCCCATAGACGGCAGCCCACCAGGCTCCCCCGTCCCTGGGATTCTCCAGGCAAGAACACTGGAGTGGGTTGCCATTTCCTTCTCCAATGCAGGAAAGTGAAAAGTGAAAGTGAAGTCGCTCAGTCGTGTCCGACTCTAGCGACCCCATGGACTGCAGCCTACCAGGCTCCTCTGTCCATGGGATTTTCCAGGCAAGAGTGCTGGAGTGGGGTGCCATTGCCTTCTCCGAGTACTTTACTGAGCCTTATTTAAAAAAAAACAACAAAAAAAAAACCCACTTCTGGGCCTCATCTCATCCACAGGTCTGGGAGGGAGGCGGGGCGGGTTTTGTAACTTCTTAGAGTCAATGTCCCACAGCTGAGACAGAACCATCCTTTAAGTTCTAGACCCAAAGCTGATTTGTCTTTCATTCCCTCCAAAGAGAGAATCTTTGGACTGCAGAAAATGTTGCAGAAATACCAAACCAAGAAACCAACTTAGACTTAAAACTCTATCTGGAGACCGACCACCTGTGAGTGGAGCCGGGTACCCTAAGTCTCAATGCCTCCTAATGAACCTGTACTGCTGCTGCTGCTAAGTCACTTCAGTCGTGTCCGACTCTGTGTGACCCCATAGACGGCAGCCCACCAGGCTCCCTCGTCTGTGGGATTCTCCAGGCAAGAACACTGGAGTGGGTTGCCATTTCCTTCTCCAGTAGTTTCACTAGAATGGTGAAGATTGAAACTATAATCCATTGGATTCAGAAATGAATGAAGAGTGAGGAAGATGAGTTGGTAAAAATGCCCCCACTTCCTCTGAGAGTTTGGAATACAAGGATTGGTGCATTGTTAGCAAGTGACCAAGGAACAGGAGTGGTTTTTAAGGATAAGAGTAATTTGAACTTGTTTACAAGACAAGGGGAGAAGACAGAGTGGGGAAGTTTGTCATCCTAAGGAAGAAAAATAGACCAGAAAAAAGAAAAGAAAAATAAATAAGGTGGTGTCAAGAGGTTTGTTGATGTGTCTAAGATATGTATTGAAAAAGTTTTCTGGGAGTATAAATCCTTTATGTACAGTCTTAAAAGATACATAATTTGCACAGTTTCAATGTATTCCTTATGTCAGATAAAAACTTATCTGTACTTGGAGAAACACACATTAATCTCATGTATCTTCCATGTAATTTTTTTGAATGAGTTAGCCAGGAAAAATTTGTTTCATCTTTACTGATGTGTGTTGATATGCAGTGTGTCAGGATACAGCTTTTTTGGTAATGGTGCAATAAACAACTGTCACTCTGATGTAGTAATATGTAGTAGATACACTAACTCAATCATTCGTGTTACTTGACATAATGGAAAAAGGCTTGTAAAAAAGAGAGCCTTAAGGAACCTGGTTGAAACTGCAGGTAGTGTGAGTTTTAGGCTCTTTGAGGGTGAGGACTGTATAAACTTCCATGTCTTGATCATAGTTCCCAGTATCGTAGATGCCTCAAAATGTCAAATGTATTGAGAGTGAATATACCTGTATGTAAGTCTGCTATCAGCACTTGAAAGCGTATAATTAAGCATCTTAAATCCTGTCTCCTACAATTCATAGGACCTCTAGAAATTGTGGCATTTCAGTTAGAACCGTGAAGTTTCATTTGAGTTTAGAGATTTAGTCATGATAGCCAGTTACGCTGGTCAATCTAGAAGGCGTTCTGCCTGGCAGAAACACTGGAAACATTTCTCCCTTACGCTTCTGAATCCTTGACTGTGTGGATAAGATTGTGCGGTCAGGTCCATTTCCGCAATATCCATCTTATTCTAAATACTCACTCCTTCCAATAATACAAATATAGTACATGTGTTATTTTTAAAAATGCATCACTTTTTTTACTCCAAACCCAAGGTGAATTTATATCTATATCTAAATACCAACACATATTAATGAAAAAGTAAAGTTTTCATTTGGAAATTGAATTGACATTGGGAACTTTAGGTTGGCTGTCGCAGTGGGTCACATGAAAGAACTTGGCCAGGTTTTTCAGTCGTATTTGGCCTGGTTTTCTGCATATGTTTGCCAGATGCAAAAGCCAGCTTATTGCTTGAGGGCACAGAAACCTGGAGGAAAGGTTTGGAAATGGTGCCATTTAATCCACTGGGTGTCTGTCTTTTTGCTTAGATTTTGCCTGGAGAGGTTTGATTGTACAGTAGAATATAAATAGAAGAATGATGCTTTTCTTTGTTGTTCATCAGCTACAGTTTTATTGAATGCTCTTGTCAAGCATATTTGGGAACACAGGTACAAAATAAATTTTAAATATAAGCTTTGTGGTGAAAAATGCAGTTCTGGGTATCAGTAGTAAACACAAATGAGCGAATTAGCAAACACGGTCCCTTTTTTTAAAGGGGTCTCATACCTTGTGGATGTTATCACTTAAAATGGGACACCATGAAAATATCTGTATTCATAGGAAGTTAGACCCATATGTAACATATTGCAAAAATGTTGACAAATCAATCACACAATTAAAGGTCATATATTTATAGCTGATTCAAACCTCAGTTGAATAGAGATGTCAAAGTGTTGAGCATATTGGACGTTTACACATGAATAAACAAAGTAGCAGAAATTGTTTTCAGGCAGATGTAGTTTTCTGCCTTTGCATGTTTTTTTGGGTGATTTTTCAGCTTGCCATTTTCAGAGTATTTTTTCATATTTACATTAGCATTTCATTAGCATATATAATTTTATGTAAATATGTATGTAAATACTCCCCTTTCACACAAGAGGCAAATGGGTAAGGGTTTTTAATTTTCTTTACTGAGATATCTCCAGGCTACTTAGTATTTTGGGGAAAACTTTACTTTCTCTTTTTAATTGGAATAAATAGTCTTAATGCGACAGCCTAGTATAAGTTCCATTTTTAAGTCAAGCATCTTACTATTTTAAGGCAGGTGT
Organism: Bubalus kerabau; assembly: GCF_029407905.1. Taxonomy (NCBI): domain Eukaryota; kingdom Metazoa; phylum Chordata; class Mammalia; order Artiodactyla; family Bovidae; genus Bubalus; species Bubalus kerabau. The sequence continues at coordinate 16,293,661 of NC_073626.1, forward strand.
CCAAGTTTTAGGATCTGGAAGCCAGAATTCTGACGCCTTTGTTGCCTTTCCCTTCACATTTGGTGTTAGTTATCAAAGGAAATTTGCATTGTCCTCATAAACCTTCAAATAACCAGACACCTAAGCGCTAACTCACGGTCACTTCATTTCTCTGGAGGGTGTCTCCCTCTAACTCTCCTCAGATCACGGGAAAGTGTCATATTTGAGGAGAATAAAAATTGTAGGGTTTGGGTTAGGGAAACTCTGCGAGCCTCATGGTACGTAAAAAATCTGAACAGGGCTGGACTTGCTTAGGTATATTATGATTACATTTGTCCATCTCTACACTATATTGTAATTTAGTTAAAAGCAGGGACAGTTGACTCTTTAAGGTTTATAACCTCAGGCCCAGTATTTATGTCAGAGCCTTTCAATAAATGCTAGTTGAATGAAGAAAATCATGAATAAAGTTTAATGTCTCATCAGGATTTCTTGCTTTTGTAATCTTCACTGAAGTCAAGTATTCTTTTGCTTGGGTAAGTGGCAGGAATTCAAAGCCATGTACTCCCTTTTTGATTGACTGACATTGTCAAGGAACTTCTGTATTAGTAGTAAAATGAACTTTGGGGTTTTACTGCACATAAACACTTGAATTTAAATTTTAGCTTTGCTGCTTATATGCTGTGCCTCACTGGGAAAAATGTATATCTTCCCGAGCTGTCATTTCTTTGTCTATAAAATGCACTAATAACATCTACTCCATGTGATTGTTATTTCACAAAGGTACATTTTTTGCTTTATTTAAGAAGCTCTTGAAATCTCCCATAATCTTAAACTGCTTAACTTATGTAGTAAGAATAAAATTTTGAAATGTTCCAAATCCTCTGTAAATCTTGTTGCCCTGCAGCTGCCACACTGTTGGAATCAATGGCCGTTATTGCTTTCGGCATATAGGGCAGATAGAGTCTGGATTCTAGAACAAGTATGTCATTGTGCAATGGACAGAGAAGTTCTTGTACAAGCCAGGTCTTGTTAAAATTGCTAGCACTTCCATTTTACGTATGGAGAAGAAAGCCTGAGGACTTAAGACTAGATCTCATAGAAGCAGGACCCAACTGCATAGGAAGGGAAGCCCCACCCAGTGGTGCAAGGTGATGCTTGATGGGGGATGGGGCTATGGACAGAGAGCAAAAAAGAAAAAAGAAGATTGAGATGAGAGCAAGTGAGTCTGTGTTGACCTTCCCTCCTGGAACCCTGGGACAATGCCTCTTAGAAATACCTAAACCACCTTGGCATGGGCAAGTGTCCTCTTGAGGAAAGGTCACCTCTCCTCTCCTTGAATTGACTCAGATATTCCAATGGGGCTGAGATTATGAACCCAGCTTATAAGGAGGAGTTGGTGGGCTCAGATGGTAAAGCATCTGTCTACAATGCAAGAGACCTGGGTTCGATTCTCTGGAGAAGGAAATGGCAACCCACACCAGTACTCTTGCCTAGAAAATCCCATGGACGGAGGAGCCTGGTGTCCATGGGGTCGCAAAGAGTCGGACACAACTGAGCGACTTCACTTTCACTTTAACTTATAAGGAGGAGTCAGTGTGCCTTACAGGGGTCCCAGTGTCACATGGGAATTTGTGGCAGCTATGCTAGGGTGTCCCTTGGCACTTGGGGTCAGGACAGCAGACACAGCCAAGTCTCTGAGATGAGAAGTGAGAGCCAAGTCTGGTCAACCAGGGAAGATGGCCAGAGGCAGTGTTTGTCCCATGTCTCTGCTGAGAGAACCACCCTAGACACTTCAGGAACACATGCAGTGGATGTAGAGACCAAGACCCAGAGACCAGACCAGATTAGCTCCTCCTCTCTTAGGATGGAGCAGCCCCTGGCCAAGGCAGATGCTCCGCCCCACCACTGTAAAAAACAAACTCCAGTATGTTGGGAGAGCAGAAACAGAATGACCAAAAATAGACCCCAAATTAACTGTTTTCTGAAGAACCTGAGTGATGCCCAATGAACAGGTTTTCACATTTTGTTTCGATTTGCTTTTTCCCAAGTGAGAATGAAGGCCTTTGAACAAGATGAGGTCAGTTACATGACAGGATAAACTTTTTTTTTTTTTTAAGAATTAGTTTTGTTCATCAGCGTTATAATGAGAAAATTTCCAATCAGCCACACTAATCTGTCTTCCTCTTTGTTTTTAACGTACACATGTGTAGTGTTCTCATTGATGATTTATGTGTTCATAACATTTTATGGTTTTCAGATACACCCTTGCATTGGTTTACCAAAATACTATGAGATAATTGTCAGTATTACTATCCTTAAGGTTCAGGTATGGAAACTGAAGATTTGTCCAAGAGCAGAGAGCTGATAGGCAATGGCACCCCACTCCAGTACTCTTGCCTGGAAAATCCCATGGATGGAAGAGCCTGGTAGGCTGCAGTCCATGGGGTTGCTAAGAGTCGGACACGACTGAGCGACTTCACTTTCACTTTTCACTTTCATGCATTGGAGAAGGAAATGGCAACCCACTCCAGTGTTCTTGCCTGGAGAATCCCAGGGACGGGGGAGCCTGGTGGACTGCCGTCTATGGGGTTGCACAGAGTCAGACATGACTGAAGTGACTTAGTAGCAGCAGCAGCAGCAGAGAGCTGATGGCAGAGAGAGAAGAGAATGGCTTATGGATCAGGTTCTTTGCATGCTCAGAACCACTACAAAGCTGCTCTGCTGGGCTTCTTTTTGTTTCTCTGAAGCTCTGGCTAGGTGATACATTATTATGAGTACATCTAGGCAAAATAAAATAGCCGATGGAAAACTTGGGCTGGTCATTTCACATCTGGAAAAAATGCAGAGAACAACACGAGTGAGTCAGTATGTTACAAATTCAAGGTCAGTATTGAATGTCATGTCAGTGTCTAGAGTGAATGAGTTCCAAAGGGTTTATGTTATTATTGAGTTAGAAATGACCTACTCTTATTTGATGTATAGTGGATTTAGCCACGTAGTAGACAGAAAGAGACAGAATATAAAGGATAGAGAGCAAAGATATTTTGTAAGACAATGGCAAACCTCTTATGAGCTTCAATACACAGTAATAGAGACCATCTCATCTCTGGCTATTCAGTCATCTTTAGCATTAGTGAATTTATGGCTTATATTCTTGATCTTGACCTAGAGCCCTGAAATGCTGCCTGTGCTTCAGCAGATACTTTTCAGGAGAGTGATTGTGTGTTACGTGTTGCATACCTATAACCCAGATCTTAGATCGATGGGTACGATTAGGATTGGGAGAGAGGGTGTCGGTTGACACTGGCAATTTCTCCTGTTTATTTTTGTGTACTATATGTCCCCTTTCACTGTAAGCTTTTTGTTCTCAATATTCAATCTAGGTGAATTTGTTGGGCTATTGGTCATAGAAATAGATCTGTAGGGTTTTCTTCAATGATATTTTTCATTGCTAATGTATTTGCTAGCCAGCCAGGTTGACGGATAATGCAATTTGTGTACATACCAAAGTGGGTTTCTCCTCCTTGCTGAGGAATTTCTATTTTCCATCTGAGGTTGGTGGGCCACACAGTACCTCCACTGTTCATACAACTTGCTCCCACTATTTAAGCAGTTTCTTTTAGGATGTTAAGAGTGTGTGTTGTCCCTTTTACATAATTTTTATTTTCCAGGTCAGACTAAATTTGCCATTAGGGTGTTATAAATTCACATCTTAAAATCCTTTGGAATTTCTTGTTGTGTTCATATTTTTAGAGTCTTTCCATCAAGCCAAAGTTTTTCTAGCCCATCTTTACTTACACCACTGATGAAAGAGGGTGAGGTGAGCCAATTCACGTGTTTGTGTGTCTGCAGTGACAACCCCTTTGCCACATACTTAACGGCAATCATTATCTGATACAGGTGACGACAAATTAAAAAATGCTCAAGTTGAATAAATTAAATTTCTATCCATCACTTGAGAAGAATGGCAGTGTAACGTGTGTACGGTTTAAAATGACTTGTTGAAATTTTTTTTTTTCTTTTGAACTTTTTATTTTGTATTGGGGAATAGCCAGTTAGCAGTGTTGTGAGTTTCAGGCAAACAACAAAGGGACTCAGGCCTACATAGACATGTCTCCATTCTCCCCCAAATGCCCCTCCCACCCAGGGAGGGTGCCACATGACATTGAGCAGAGTTCTGTGTGCTGTACAGCAGGTCTTTGTTGGTTATCCATTTTAAACACAGCAGTGTAAACATGTCCATCCCAAACTCCCTAAACTGTCCCTTCCCCCCAACCTTGTTGGATTATTTTTGACTAGGTTGGGTGAATATCTCTACTGATAAGCCCATCTGATTGATCAAAATGTTCCATGTTATGTATTCAACTCAGTATTCTTGATGTCCACGGCTCATTTTTTTTCCTACTGATAATGGCTCCATTGTGCAATGTATAAATATAATGAAAAATATACCCATCTGTAATTTTTTAAAAATGGAAAGAAACCTGTAATACACATGGATTGTATTATGTGGTCAGCTCAGGACTGAAGCTATTGAAGCTTGAGTTGTAGATGAGGGCACTGCACAAGAGAGGCTGGGAGTATGTGAGAGGATGAGGTGGGACACACAGATGATGTGCTTAGAGTGAGCCTGCTCCTGCTGTTACTCTTAAACGAGAGTTCTCATCTTCTTTTCACCTATTATGTATCTTACATGCCATTGTTGTTTCTCTTTGGCTCTCCCATGAAAGCTTCTTCGCTGTTTCTGTGTTATATTTTTCCTCCTCTTTTTGGTATAAAAATGATGTTCACTGCAAAGTGAAATAGCTTTGAGCTATTTAAGGAGGGTAGGAAAGAAAATTTCCCAGGCCTCATGTATTTCCACATCTGGACCTGGAACATAGCATGTCTTGATATGAGTCCTCTAATTCATGTCTGTTTGGAAGTATTGCACACACACTTGAGCTAATTTTGGCAAAAGCCATGTCCTCTGATGAGGAAGTGACTGTCGGTTCTCTTGTGTCATTTCCCAGCCCTGGAGTCCTGTTTACACCAGGCTCCTTTGTTAAGGATTCAACATAAAGGTCTTTGATACTGTGGAGCCCATCCCTGACTCATTATCAGCCGTTAGTTTGTGTCTGGTGGCAGTTTTTCCATGAGTGGTAAGGTCAGCCTTAAACAGTGTTACACAACCTTCCCTCATTCCTTGTGCGTCAGTGAGAATCAAATGACTCTCAATAGTGGAAAACAAAATCTTGGAGTAGGGTGGAGAGATGACCAATCTCTAAATAAAGCAAACCAGTGTTCAGACTGGAAGGCTTCTCTTCTCTCATGTTCATTATGCATTTTATTGGTTCCCTGTGAAGAGCTTTCTCTTGCTAAAAGTACTCTTAACATGTGTCTTTGCTGTGAGTGATCATCACCCTTAATACAGTTAGGGAACATCTGAACGTCTTTCAGAGTCAGCACAGTGTAGTAAAGAGGGCATTGAGTCAGCAGGAGTTCACTGGGAGGACCCTTACCTTCTCAATCTATGACTTCATCTGGGCGATAAAAATAATTGTACATTATTATGCATAATAATGATGCAGAAGGGATGATGCATAAGGTGATGCATAAGGTGTGTAAAATAACTTGGCAAGTTAAAAATACTTATTTCAATGAAATGGGTTACTATTCAAGACCCAGAAGAGTTTACTGTCATTATTTGCGAGAAGGCCACTGTTTTGGGACCTCTTAGAAATTGTAGCATAATGTTTTAGAAGGGGTGATTTGATAAATACTGGCTTAAAGTAGTGGGATTTTCAATAGCCCGGTTGCAATGTTTTTCGTATTACTTTGCCTCTGAAAGGCTACTGTACTGTATTGAAAAATCATCTTCCTCTAACCATGAAATTGAAAATGGAACTGGGTTTGAGTTAGCTGCTACTCCTTCAGTGACTTGTCAGCAACGTATTTTGACTAATTTGCTCCTTACAACTGTTTCACCTCTGACACCCAGCCTCTTTCTCAGTCCTTTCTTTGTTTCTTGGAAAGAAGCAATGGGGAATTTCCACTGACTCTTCTCTGCTCAGTTTTTGATGCACATACCCAATTTTAAGGAGCTGGTATCTAATTCACCAGAGAAGGCAATGGCAACCCACTCCAGTACTCTTGCCTGGAAAATCCCATGGATGGAGGAGCCTGGTAGGCTGCAGTCCATGGGGTCGCTAAGAGTCGGGCACGACTGAGCGACTAATTCAGAGAAAATGTAGTATATGTTTGAAACCTAGCAGTAGGTACACCAATTCAGGAACCTATGAATAAAAGTTAAACTCTGGAGCCAAAATGATTGCCGGGGGCCATCATCTTCATCATGGAAGTCTTGCCTTTATCACCTCATTTGGCAAAGATGCAGCTGTCCGCTTGGGAAATGCCTTTCCAGGTCTTCATCCATAATTCTGAATGGATGCCAAGCCAGATTATTATTTGAAAACTCCTTCACATCTTTGCTTTATGGTCTCTGCCCTTAACCTCATGAATTCAGTGTGTGAACGTTGAACAGCCAGAAACTATAAATAGGAAAAGAGTGCCTTTTAAAAAATTGCAGTCATTAAGGTGTAATGCCATATGGGCTCAAGGGGTGGCAAAGATGGTGAGCGGCTTGTTGTTCATTAGGACTGAAATATTTATATGAGCAGTAATAATAACCGCATATTTGAGCGTCTGTGTGGTATGGAATTGAGCACGAGTGCAATTAGATAATGCTGACAGCCCCTATTGTCATTATGTCAATGGTACCAAGTTCGTCTCCCCCTTTATCTTTCATTTCCACAAGCACATGTAAGGAGAGGGCTAGAACTGAGTCACTGCTGGGCTGGGATGCTGGGTTATTTATTTACCTGACAGAATAGCCCGGAGCTTATGTTCCTCTGAGTTATTTTTTCATCCAAATCAAGCATGTCCGGTGGGTTGCACAGAAGGGACACACAAATACGTGTTTATTTGAAGCAATGCTTAGCGATAAAGCATCCACATGAAAACCCGGCCAGCCCAGGAGGTCCATTTTGAGCTTTTCCATCTCAGAGCTGTGTGTGTGTATACCACTTGACCGATACTGACGCCTCTTTTGTTACCTTTGGAACAGATCATTTTGGAAGGGTCTCCGTAGGGATGTTCGCGCTGCCTCGCTGCCTATCAATCTTTCCATCTCAATGCAGAAGTATTTGATTAGTGTGTTTAAAGTAATAAAGACGTCCACAGTCATGTCACCTTGATTGATGCTAATTATCAGCCTTTAATGGCTCCTCTGCTTTGGCCACCATCCTTGCAGATTGTGATTTTTATGGTTTAAACAGTGCCCTGCCGTCCAGCAGCTTCATCATAAATTCGGGTCTCTCTCTCTTTAATGATTCTGCATGCAGTAGTATAATCCCAGCAACATACATTATCTTTGTCAAAAGCAAGCAGTGACTTTCATAGGGGGTGATTAATGCATTTATAAGGAGCTTGAGGAATCCTTGTTGGGATCACAGCAGAAGTTATCATGGTGATGCTAGCTGGGCATTAGAATTAGCAGCAACGTTACTTAGGCTGCCTGAAAATAATTGAAGCTTTTCATGCAGTCCCCGTTTAGGACATTAATGTTGTAAATGAGACTGTAACTGCCGTGGTAAAAAAGACTGGTTTTGCAACCTGAAGATGCAGCCAGTGTGTGCTTGTCACACCAATGAAATGGAAAGCAAGCTAAACGATCGGAGGGCTTTCCTGCTTTAGAACAACAGTCTTGTTAAACAGATTTGGGGTCACTCAGTTTGAAATATCCGTTGATTAAAATGTCTTTCCCGCCAGGGTTTTCCAGGCTGAGTTTTCTCAGTGGTAATATATGTTTAGTCTTTAATCTCCTTACTCTCAAGCCTGGAGATAGGGGTTTAAATAAGAGATGTGCCCATGCCTCTATACCTTTGCAGGACCTTCAAGATATGGATAATTTGCTTATGTAAATATAAGTCCGTATATTCTGAAATGCCCTGAAATGCCATCCCTTATTGAAGAAAAGCTGAACATAAATTAAAAGGCTTTACTATTTTATAAGAGCTGTTACCTTCATGTCACTTATAACACAGCTCCTTGCTTACAGTAGACATTTTAAAAGTGTTTTAATGCTACTGATGAAGGTACTGATAATTTTTAAAAAATATTTTGAATTAATAGTAGTATGTACCTGTATCTTCTGTGTTTTTATTATTACTATTTTCTGTGCTCATAAATTAAGCTAGATGGAACTTCAATCTGTTACAATCTCAAATATGAGAAGTATTTATACCTCTTTGCTTTCTACTAGTTTTATGTTCAGTTCTAATGATAATATCCTATACAATAGGCTCTACTAGCTCTGACCTCTTAAAATTAGTCAAAACTGCTCCTTAACTTCTAGCAGGAAGAAAATACTTAAAATTTTTTTGAGCCATATTTGTTTTTAGGTAAAAGTGAAGGTGAAAGTGTTAGTCACTCGGTCGTGTCTGACTCTGCAATCCCATGGACTGAAGCCTGCCAGGCTCCTCTGTCCATGGGATTCTCCAGGCAAGAATACTGGAGTAGGTTGCCATTCCCCTCTCCAGGGGATCTTCCCTACCCAGGGATCGAACTGGGATCTTCCACATTGCAGGCAGATACTTTACAGTCTGAGCCACCATAAAGAACCCTGTTTTTAGATAGGGAAATGCCAAGATGTATTATAGGAAGTCTTTTATTCCCCAAGTGGTACCAACTTAGAGAAACCACAAATCTCAAGGGCCAGTCTTGGGAGAGTAGTTCACTTACAATAGCATGTATTTAACATTTCTAGACGTGACTTTAGTTTGAGTTTTGGACGATAATAAACTGTACCCAATATGTTTCTTTAGCTGGGCATTTGAGGATAGATGCCAAGCTGCGTAGTGTGTACTCTAGTATGTCCCTCAATTTGCAAGCACTGAAATGGGGACTCTTTAACATCTGCTTTGGGTTTCTACAATGATGACTGCAAAGTCTTTAAATCTTGCCATCATACAGTATAATAGGTTGGAATGTTAATTTTCATATATCCTTGTGTGCTCTGTTGGATTATGATTGTCATAAGTGAGCCAACGTACATCTCTTTACCAGAGCAATTATACACAGACTATAACCTCTCCCACAGAAAGCCCTTTTCTTTTGGAGTTTTGTGCAGACGTTTCAAATGTGAGTGGGCCGGAAAGAGATGTTGAGATGGATGAGAAAGGCCAGAATTAATTGAACTTGGATTGATTGGGAGAAAGACCTTGTATGGGAACTTGAGGGCATGCCATAGGGGATCTGTATGGTGATTAATTCCCTGTGAAGACACTATATACCCACCGAGTTTGTCCACTTCATTTCCACTATTGTAGCATTCCGTTTATAATGGATGGTGAATCTCATTAGAATAAACCGAGAGAGACTCTTTTGTGGGTGCGACGAATCAGTGGCCATCACAGAGATTTAGGCCTTAGAATTACACCGTGTGTGATTCTGCAAAGAGCAGTACAAACTGCTTGATCAGAGGAGGTGTTAGTTGTGTTGCTTAGTCTCTCACAATATGATTATTCCCTTTTGTCGTTTTGATAAATTAACGTCGGCTCACATATTCAATAGGGAATTTTTTTAAGTTATTTTTTTTAAAGCCCCAGGGCTCCAGTTTAAAAATGCAGGTTAATTCTCAGAGGCTTTCGAAAGCATTTCTGCATCATGCTGCTAATTAAGATAAGGTTATCATTTTAAGTTATACCAGGAATGCAATTAGACCTTCTAGTGAGAACTGCAGCAATCCATTTTATACAAATTATTCAGACTTGGTAAGGTAGAATGCAGTTTTAATAGGACAAGTGAACATCCTGTGATTTATTAGATATCATGTGAATTCAAATGACACCTGAACACAGCATCCGTAACAGTCGTGCGCCCACGTCACCGGGAATCCAAGTCAACAGCCTTTCCCCAGAAGAGACTTAATAATATGCCTTACGTTCCCTGTTGTTGACTGGCCGTGATTTTGGATTTGAGAGGGATTTGTTTTCAGATTTGAATGGTTTTAGACATGAGAAAGCCATCTGTAGAATACAAAGCACAGATTACCTGGCCTTCTCATTTATCTAGACCGATGCAGGCCACGGAGAAGTCTCCAGGCCTCCGCTTGCCTGCTTTGTTCTTTTGTGTGGTCTGCAGAGCTGGGTGACCAACTGGCAGTGTGATTGACTAAACGTTTCTGTGTTGTGCATCTCTGCTGAAGAGGATTGGGTGTTGGATAAGAAAGTTACGTCTTATCTGCCAGCTGTCAGTAATTACTTATTCATGAAGTGGTTACCTGTTTTCTGTGGATGTGTGAGGATGGCAGAGTTGAATAGCCCCCGGGAAGGTTGTCTGTCTTTTCCTCCTAAGATCCTTGCTGAACATCCAGAACTCAGTAATAGGGCATATATCTTTAAGGACACCTTAAAAAGAGGTGGGTAAAGAATCCATCTGCAATGCGGGAGACCTGGGTTCTATCCCTGGGTTGGGAAGATCTCCTGGAGAAGGGAAAGGCTACCCACTCCAGTATTCTGCCCTTTGAGAATTCCATGGACTGTGTAGTCCATGGGGTCGCAAAGAGTCCGACATGACTGAGTGACTTTCACTTTAAAAAGAGGTGAAAAGTCTTTTCCCTGCTTAGCTTTTAGTCTCATTTGACGTGTCAGCTGTTCTGCCTTTTGCGGTGTGCCTGCTGCTGCTGCTGCTGCTAAGTTGCTTCAGTCGTGTCCGACTCTGTGCGACCCCATAGACGGCAGCCCACCAGGCTCCTCCGTCCCTGGGATTCTCTAGGCAAGAACACTGGAGTGGGTTGCCATTTCCTTCTCCAATGCATGAAAGTGAAAAGTGAAAGGGAAGTCGCCCAGTCATGTTTGACTCCTAGCGACCCCATGGACTGCAGCCTACCAGGCTCCCCCGTCCATGGGATTTTCCAGGTAAGAGTACTGGAGTGGGGTGCCATTGCCTTCTTCGTGTGGTATGCCTAAATTCCTCAAATTGAACTCTTTGATTCAGTTCGTATTTATTGAGTTTCTGTTGTGTGCTGTGCATTGTGCTAAGTATTTGGCATGTGGTAAAAAAGGATAGTGCTCTCGTATCTGTAACATGAGCCCACTTTTCCCCCTTCTGTCATGAACCATATAGCACCATCTCACCTTTCCTTATAATTTACAGAGAAGATTAATACCATCTCTTACAATCCCCTCCATCTTCTGTCTTCTACATATCCACTATTATCTATAGCTGAAAGGTTTTCTTTCTCTTCACTCTCATTGAAAATGTCTGTTCTCATCCATAAAATTGACCTGGTTAATTCTAAGAGTCACTGAGTCAGTTTTTCTTCCCCTCTCCTTTATCTCAGTTTTTCTCTCTCCTCTGCTCCTTCTTTGCAACCAAGATGCAGGCTCACATTTTGCCATTAACCTATGGGTAAACAATAAATAAAAATCTGTCTTGCCTCTATTACTCATTCAGGCTTTCTAGTTGCCCAGTTTTCTTGAAAGTGTATCTGTATAGATTCTGAATCTTCTTCCTCATTCGATTTATGTTAGTTTTGACCACCCTGCATGTGTCTTCTTTTATAAAACAAGGGAGCCTAGTTATATGAATGCTATAAGGCTAGTAGCTTGACTCTTCTTTTTTTTATCCTGGGAGGATTTTTAAACACTTGAACTATTGTTTTTTAGAGAATGTTAGAATATAGACTTCTCAAGATGTCTGATCATGTCTGTGAAACTCCTGCATATTCTAGATAATTGAGTATCACATGCCATAGTTCAAAGTATGCTTTATGATCATTCATTAATTCTCTCCATTGCAAGGGTAAATTGGCAAATTTAAGACATTATGGACATGAACTGTGAGCACACACTTTTTAATATTGCTTAGTCACAAGACTTCTACAGGGGATCTTCCCTGATAGCTCAGTTGGTAAAGAATCTGCCTGTAATACAGGAGACCCCAGTTCAATTCCTGGGTCGGGAAGATCTGCTGTAGACGGAGCGACTTTCACTTCACTTCATCACAAGACAAATTGACAAGAGACCCCCTGCTAATATTCTGAAAACCAGGCATGTTCCTTGCATAGAGACTACCACTTCCTCTCTTCTACTCAGACTCTTGTCCATGGTGTTGGGTACCTCCTGGGTTTCTGCTCACAGTACTGTTTTCTGGTCTCATCCACATTTTTATGTAAGATTCATCAACCTATAGCTGAAGCTTGTCTGGGATGAAAATAGGGTGTTGGTCAGATTGACAAGAGCATCTGGTTGCATTGATAGTTACACATCTCTTTGTATATTAATACATTGGCATTCTGATTAGGATTTGGCTTTCTGTCTTAGTGGGAGGGAATTCATGGTCTTTTTTGATAAAATAATGAAATGGCATGTATGTTCTCTGTATTTGTGGGAGTGAAGAATATGAGTCTGGGTTTAACAATGTGACTAACTAGATGAAGTTAAGATGCCTGATGATGTTGTTCAGTCGCTAAGCTGTGTCCAACTCTCTGCGAACCCGTGGACTGCAACCCAACTCCAGGAGTTTCACTGTATCCAGGAGTTTGCTGAAATTCAGGTCCATTGAGTTGGTCATGCTATCTAACCATCTGACTCAGTTTTATATTGGTAAATAGATTTTATTGGTAACTAGATGGAGAATTGCATTGAAACAAATAGCCAAAATCACATTGAGTTTCAGGGGGCTTTTTGTTTCAGCACATGTCTTGAACACAGTTCATTCATCCAACAGCTATGTGTTGAATGTCTTTACCAGGATAGAACCTGGGGGAAAAGGTGGGGCATAGGGCAGAGGGTAGAATATTCTCAGTCAGAACGAGAGCATGTATGAAATATCTGAAGCAAGAAGAAGATGGCATGTTAAAGCAGGCGGAGATCGCCGAGAGGCAAGGAAGCCAGTGTGAGGACGATGTGAGAGCAAACTGGGGAAGTAGGCAGTACCTGGATCTGTTATTCTGTGGCATATGTTGGTCTTCCCTCCTAGCTCAGTTGGTAAAGAATCTGCCTGCAGGGCAGGAGACCCAGATTTGATTCCTGGGTCAGGAAGATCCCCTTGAGAAGGAAATGGCTACCCACTCCAGTATTTTTGCCTGGAGAATACCATGGACAGAGGAGCCCGGCAGGCTATAGAGTCCATGGGGTCGCAAGAGTTGAACATAACTTAGTGACTACACCACCACCATGGCGTATGTTATGTAGAGTATCATTTCATTCACTGGCTCTGCATGAATATGCATGAATATATTTGGTTCACATCTGTCCCCTGCTCACTGCTGAACAAATTTGCACTATTGATGGACTCTTTTCTCTCATGTATACTCCACTTCCCCCTCTCAACTGCATCTTTTCCATTGGCTTTTAATAGCAGTTAAGTCCCAGTGGTCTGAAGGGAGGAAGAGGGACGTTCAGCCCATGACATATTGTTTATCATGAAAAAAGAGTGCTATTAAGTGATCAATCCCCAAATATAAGGAACATATATGCATATACATATATTTATATATGCAGAGAAGAAAATTTCCTGGGAGAATATAAGCCAAAATAACATTATAGTAATATCATATGTATGCTATGATAACTATGTATAAAGAATCTGCCTGCCAGTGCAGGAGATGCAGGAAATGTGGGTTTAATCCCTGGGTTGGGAAGATCCCCTGTAGGAAGGGCATGGCAACCCACTCCAGTATTCTTACCTGGAGAATCCCATGGACAGAGGAGCCTGTTGGGTCACATTCCATAGGGTAGCAGAGTCAGACACAACTGAAGTGACTTAGCACGCACGCCGATACATATGTATATGTTGGCTTGTGTGTGTATGTATATATATACATGCACATATGGTCAATTTATAGATTGAAATATCCATGGCAAAAAAACGCACAAAAAAGCAAAGAGCTTTATTAAAGCTCTCTCATCTTATGTACAAACAACCCTTCCTTGACTCCATATTCCCACTACAGGTATTGCTTTCTTTCCTCCCCGATTTTATCCGTGTTTGTTGAAAGCATTTCTGTCTTCATTTCCTTACCTTTAAATTCCCCTTCTGTAGTCTAGCTTCCATCTTCCTCACTCCATCAAAGCAGCTTTTCCTAAGTTCATAGTGGCTTTCTGTTATCAGTCCCGTGGTCCTTTTCTTAGGAAACATCTTAATAGCATTTAAAAAATTCATCTTTTTTGAACACCAGCTCCTCTTGACTCCCAAATTGTTTCAGTTCCTTTTCCTTTGTATTTTTAGCAATACGTTCCCTTCTGCAAACAGTACTATAAAAAGAGGTCTAATTAGTTTCTAAATGTTGATATCCTTGAAATCCCTCTTCTGTGTTACTCCCTACTGTCTCCAAAATGAGTCTCATCTCTGGGGACTTCCCTGGAGGTCCAGTGGTTAAGACTCTGTGATGCCAATGTAGGGGGCTCGGGTTCAGTCCCTGGTTGGGGAACTAAGATCCCTCATGCTGTGCAGTGCAGCCAAAAGATTAAAAAATAAAATAGTCTCATCTCCTTCCCTGACTTGTAATGAGAGGTAGCTTAGCATGACAGGTAAGAGCACAGGTTCCAAGGGCAGAGTGCCTGGGTTTATATCCCAGCCGTGTGGGCTAGGCAAGTGTCTTTTAATTTCTAACAGTTTAGTTATATGTTGGATTTCCCTGGTGGCTCAGATGTTAAAAGAGTCTGCATAGAATGCAGGAGACCTAGGTTCAATCTCTGGGTTGGGCAGATCCCTGGAGAAGGAGAAGGGCTACCCACTCCAGTACTCTTGCCTGGATAATTCCATGGATAGAGGAGCCTGGCGGGCTACAGTACATGGAGTCACAAAGAGTCAGATATGACTGAATGGTGAACACTTTCACTTTCATTTTATGTTAAATAAGGATAATTATAATACCTGCCTCATCTAGTTTTAAAGACAAAATGAGTACATATATGTAAATTGCTTAAAACAGTGTCTGGAAAATGGCAGGAACCACTTGAATGTTTAGCTGTAGTATAATTTGTGAATGAAACATGAATTTATATTATCTCCATATGTATGGTATTCAGTTGCCTATAAACATCTCTCTCAGCTCTAAGGGCACATGAGAGTCATGTATCCAATCTCTTCATGTCAGATACTTCCATGAAGTACTAAGAAGAAAAGGAAGGAAAACATCAAACATAAAGGAGAGGTTCCCCTGGAACAGAGGTAACTACCTGAAATGGACTATTTCCAAATGAGATGCAGTGGCTAGGAACCCGAGCAAAGACAGACATCCTGGCCTTTTCACATTTATCCTAAACAAACCACATTGCACTATATAACCCAGGGGCATTTTAGTAATAAGAGTTTAAAAAACAAAAAAAAAACTTCAGAAGAATCCACCATCATTAGTAAATGTGGTGCTTTGATTCAACAGTCTGCTTGCAAAAATAAATCATAGTGTTAACTGGAAAGCATAAGGCAGGTTTGAAAGTGATGAAACAATAATGCATCTATGTCATAAAAAATAAGCAAAGTTGAAATAAAGATGATTTAAGTCCAAGAAAAAAAAAGTTAGTGTATCCAAGATAAAATGCATCATATTTTGGTGTTTTGTTCCTGGAAGAAAATGTCTGGTCACTCCTGATGTTTCCTGCCTCAGTGAGTGGTTCTGCCATCCTGTTGTTTTACACAAGCCAGACAAGTAGATTCCATCCTCCGTGATCTCTTTTCTCTCATTTCCAGTTTATCACCCTGTCAACTCAACCTACTAAATTTCTAGTGAAAGCTTGTATTTCGCAATGTTTACACTACCACCAACCCCTTCTGGAGATACCATCCTGTCTCATCTTAAGTACTATAAAAAAAGATCTGTCTGTTTTCACTCTGTCTACTCATCACCTCCAGTAAATTTTCCACCCTCTTGCCAGAGTTCTCATTTCTAAAGGCCAGCCTGATGATTTTCCCTTGGTTTTGTACTCTTCCATGGCTTCCCATTGATCTGAGGATAACGATCGATCAAAGTCTTTCATGTGGTCACATCAGCAATAAAAGGCACATTGGTGGTATGTACCCTTTATATTATATGCCGAGTACATCATGAGAAATGCTGGGCTGGAGGAAGCACAAGCTGGAATCAAGATTGCCGGGAGAAATATCAATAAGCTCAGATACGCAGATGACACCATCCTTATGGCAGAAAGTGAAGAAGAACTAAAGAGCGTCTTGATGAAAGTGACAGAGGAGAGTGAAAAAGTTGGTTTAGCTTAACATTCAGAAAACTAAGATCATGGCATCCGGTCCCATCACTTCATGGCTAATAGATGGGGAAACAGTGGCTGACTTTATTTTTCTGGGCTCCAAAATCACTGCAGATGGTGATTGCAGCCATGAAATTAAAAGACGCTTACTCCTTGGAAGGAAAGTTATGACCAACCTAGACAGCATATTAAGAAGCAGAGACATTACTTTGCCAACAAAGGTCTATCAAGTGAAGGCTATGGTTTTTCCAGTGGTCATGTATGGATGTGAGAGTTGGACTGTGAGGAAAGCTGAGTGCTGAAGAATTGATGCTTTTGAACCTTGGTGTTGGAGAAGACTCTTGAGAGTCCCTTGGACTGCAAGGAGATCCAACCAGTCTGTCCTAAAGGAAATCAGTCCTGGGTATTCATTGGAAGGACTTATGCTGAAGCTGAAACTCCAATACTTTGGCCACCTGATGTGAAGAGCTGACTCATTTGAAAGGACCCTGATGCTGGGAAAGATTGAGGGCAGGAGGAGAAGGGGGCGACAGAGGATGAGATGGTTGGATGGCATCACTGACACAATGGACATGAGTTTGGGTGGACTCTGGGATTTGGTGATGGACAGGGAGGCCTGGCGTGCTGTGGTTCATGGGGTCACAAAGAGTCGGACGTGACTGAGTGACTGAACTGAACCCTTTATATAATGTGATGAGAATGGCAAAGGCACAGGTTGGTTCTCCTCCTCCAGTCCTATAACCCTGTCAGACCATAAAGAGAATATCAGACCAACCAAAGTTGAAAGACATTCTCATTCTGCACACTTCCTGAGCAGTGCTTCCCAGACGATCAAGACCATCAAAAACAAGGAAAGTCTGAGAAGCTCACATCTAAGCAGCACCCAAGGACACGTGACAAATAAATGCAATAGGACATCCTTGAAGGATCTTGGAACAGAAAAAGGACATTAGGTTAAAAACTAAGGAACTCCAAAAAAAATATGGGGTTTTGTTAATACTGTGTCAATTACTCATTGTGACCAGTGTAAGGTTTAGTTATATGGAATACCAGGAACTCCCTTTACCTTATCTTTTACGTTTCCCTGTATCCAAATTTATTCTAAAAGTTAAAAAAATAATTTTTTTTATGGGTGGTAGTGTTTCATCTTAATTCAATGCCATTTGCTTATTAGTTTTACTTGTATTTGATTAAGTATTACCTCAAGTTGATTTGACTCACTCACATTTTTTTTAATGTGATTGTCATACGATTGATTTTTCCACAACAGAGAAGCCATTACATCCTTGTTTAATCTTTGGAAAATAAATCCCATCCTTTGTGACTGAATTTCTTAAGATGCTTTAAGAAACCAGGAAGATTCTAAGACGTTATGAGAGGAGACCTAGTTTAGAAGTAACAGGACAAAACCATTAAATTAGCTAAATGCATTGGCATAAAATCAGAATCAGTATTTGTGAGAGCATGATTCCAGACAATGTGTCTGTAAGATATACTTTACAAACTTAGTTTGATTAATTTTTGTTTTTCTGAGGATATGATTCTTTTCTGTAATTATCATTCTTTTTTCCCTGACAGGCTATCTGGTACTGCCTGCCTGAAGCTCCCTGTGAATTGAGTTATTCTCAATAATACTCTGTATTATGAAGGCATGATTTGAGTGGCTGTCCACTGTGATCTGGTTATTTGGACCTTTACATAAAACAGGTGGTTCTTCCATCTCATCAGCATGTCTTCTCATCCAGAATTCACCATCTTGTTGTCTGTGGCTTATTACAGGGCATGGCTCTATCCTATAGGTGGCCCCAGTTTATCCAGCTTCTTCTTTCCATCTTGGTCATTTCTTTTAGCTACTCCTAGTTCCCGTGTTGTTTCAGACTTTATCCGGGCTCAGATTATTTGGTTCTGTGTTTACTTATACTGCACTTAATTCCCCAGAGTCTTTGTAGAAGCTAATTCTGTTTGGCTCTGAGAGGATCCAGGCAACTCTGCTTCCAGTCAGATGGCATTTACACTCAGCGAGCACAGGACTGAAGCCCACAGCCAACGAGCAAGCCGCCTCTGATCTGTGGTCTTACTGTCTGAGCTCCGTGTTGGCTTAAGTGCCATCTTAATGACTCGTATGTGTGGGGTTTGATCCTGTTCACCTCGACTTCTCTGTTAACCTTTTTTGATCTGGCTAATGCTTTGAACTTGACCTATTGTAACATGACTCCAATCTCAAGAGCAAAAGCTATAGAGTCAGAGCAAGGTGTAAATCCTGCCTCAAAAGTTTATTAGCTCTTTGATCTTGAGAAAGTTACTTCATCTCTGTGAGCCTCCATTTCTTCATTTGTAAAGTAAAACTAATAGTGGATTTGCAGATTGTTGTAAAAATTAGACTAAGTGGTTCTGAAGCTCCTGTAGAAAACTTGATGCCGAATACATACTGGCTGTCATCAGTATGATTATTCGATTGGGTTTATTACCTCATCTTCCCATCTAGTCCCGTCTAGCTGGCTCTCGATGACTCCCAGCCAGGTCTCAGCCCCCCATGTCAATTCATACACTCACATGTTTTTCTAGTCACTGTCTCTGTCATTATGAACAAAGCTGTCAGCTTTGATGCCCTGCTTCAGTGTTTCTTAAAACTCTATGGTGTGCCATTTGATTATTTCTCGCTAGGTAAACATGTCATTAGACATGTTGTGTTTTCTTCCTTGAATGTTGCTGTCGTGTTCATGATAATGAGAAGAGTTGGACAGTCCCAGGAGCAGAGTCAGCTGGATATTTTGATGACTGGGGTCTGGTCTGGGAGGGGAGAAAGAAGGAAAAAGATGCAAGGCAGAGTGATGGAGTCTGGTGCCAGAACTTGGGAGCCCACCTGCCTGAATTTGCAGCCTGGCTCTCCCACCTACTTGCTGTGTGGCCTTGGTCAAAGTACTTAACATTCAGTTACTGCAGTTTCTTCATCTGTAAAATGGAGATGCAGATAATGCCTAACTCATAGTTCTCCTTGTGAGAATTAAATGTGAAATGCTCAGAGCACTGCCTAGCATGTATTAAAAAATAATTAAGTGTTCATATTATTAGAATTATTCTTTTTCCAATGTTTCACAACAGTCATTACATCAGATAATCTTACTGATAGATATGGCTAGTTACAACCTCAGTCACTTTGAAGTGGTAAGATTGCCTTTGTCTTTTTTAGTATACTGGCACAAATAAGTTTCTCCTTTCCAAGTACTCATATTAATAGCTGCTATATTTATGTCTATATTAGCACTTTAAGATAATTACCTAAATTTTTTCTTTAGATTCTTTACAAAAATATTCTTTGGAATATCCTCAGTAATAAGAAATATTTGTCTTTCAGATCTCAAGGATCAAAAGTTAAAGCCAACGTATTAAATTTAAATGAGTGATCTGTGTTAATGATCTCTTCTACATATTTGTATAATTTTAGGTACTTGTGTAATTGCATCAGTTACCTAACTTTATGATCACATTAATAGGTATACAGTTAATACCCCTCTGCACACAAAATGCGTGTGTGTACACTTAAAAGAGGGTCAAGAACCAGTGTTTAAGATAAGCTCAGTTACTTTCATGAAGAAAAAGTTCATCACTGAGCCACAGTTCACTTAAAGTCACACAGAATCTCATGTTCCAGAAATTTTTAAGAAAGCTCAGGGACTTCCCTGGTGGTCCCGTGGTTAAGACTTCACCTTCTAGTGTAGAGAGTGTGGGTTCGATCCCTGGTCAGGGAGCTAAGGTCACACATACCTCAAGGCCAAAAAACGTAAAACAGAAGCATTATTATAACAAATTAAGACTTTAAAAAGTGGTCCACATTAAAAAAAAATCTAAAACAAAAGAAAGCCCATGTTTCTGACCTTACCCATTGAGTCTATAAACTGTGCATTTGGAAACTGCATTCCCAGCACTTACCTCCTTCCATATCCATGCATTCCTATAGGCACCGTAACACAACGGTACTGATCTTGAGGAACCTGTAGCAAAGGGTGCAGGTGAGCCCTGCTGCCAGTGAGATGCACAATCTAACTCGATTTCAGAAGTATGCCTGCGTCGACTGCTTGACAAAGTTGCACTGTCTTAACAGCCAATGAACTATCTGTATGCACTTGGCATCCTAAACATGGCCATTTCAATTATTTTAAAGTTTCCTCTAAAAGTCTGCCTCATGACTTGAATGGAGACATGGTCATTTGTGCTAATTGCATTTTAGAATCTCTTATTATATGGGTGACAGGAAGCTAATGTTTACAACTTTTGTTCACATCAAGTACCATTAGGCACTTAATTATGTAACAATTGGCTACCTAGCTATACTTTGCAGATACCAGAAAGCATCAGTCTCTCTTCCCAGCGCTGTGTGTGTCTGGAATACATGTGCAGCGCATAGGCTCAGCTTCTCGTCGGGCTGTCTGGGTGGCCGCATGACCTTTGCTGCTCAGACCCAGGCTGAGCTAGAGAAATCTCTGCCTGACTCCCAGACAGGGGGTTGAGACTGAGACAGTATCATTACACCAGGGGCTCTGCCATGAGGCTTCTGAGAATGAGAGAAAGTAGGGACAGAATGGCTCGTGGGGGCTTCCCAGGTGGCGCTAGTGGTAAAGAACCCGCCTGCCAATGCAGGAGACACAGGAGACTTGGGTTCAGTGCCTGGTCAGGAAGATCCCTTGGAGGAGGGCACAGCAACCCACTCCGGTATTCTTTCCTAGAGAACCCCATGGACAGAGGAGCCTGGCGGGCTAGAGTCCACAGGGTTACACAGAGTCGGATACAACTGAAGCGACTCAGCGTGGATGCGTGCATGAGTGACTTGTGGATGTCCAAGATCATAGATAGTTGGATGATTTATATCTTGAGAACAGAAGACCTTAAAAAAAAAAAAAAAAAAGCTTCTGACACATAAGCAGAGAGTATTAGAGCCCGGACACTCAAAGTCCTCCTTTTTTGTAGATGATGCTGAACTCAAAACAGTGAAGGATGAGCAGAGAGAAAGGCTGGCCCCAAACCAGGCTCCGATTTTGCGAAAATCACGCCTATCTTGCCAATTTTAATTTGTAGTTTCTTTAAGAGAAAAATTGCGTAGTCTAATAAGATACTTAGAAGATGAACTATTGTGGTCTGTCAGGTTATCATCACGTAGGTTGGAATGTGCCTTAGAATCTCATCGTGGAGTGAATTTTACTGTAACGCAAGATCTCACCATGAGCGGGTATTCTGTTAATGACCACATGCCATCATTCTTTCCTGTCTGACTGAGAATGTGAATAGTGTTCCCATCGTGTGAACTGCTGATTGCCATCAGGCCACTCTGTTGTCATGGTTCTAGTTAAAAAATGTGAAAGAAACTAGATCTTTTCAACCTAAAGGTTCTCTCTGTGTAGTTAATTAAAGACATTTTCAGAAGACATTTGGATTATGGGAAGTAATGATAGCACATCATGACATTTATTTCATTCCTTACCCCCAAGAATCTCAGTAATTGGTTCACCTATTCAAAACGGTTATTTCATCCGAGGGTAAAGATTCCAGGACCCCCGGTCAGACTCACCTAATTTATCTAATTGGCAGCATCTTTTACAAACAACCTTGGACACAGGAACTTTCTGATTCGTGAATGTGCCATTCACTTGTTTTGAGACAGTTGAATGTGAAGCTTATCTAATGTCAAGGAAAGTCTTTAGGAAATGTTGTTTGGCTGTTGTTTAGTCGCTAAGTTGTGTCCAGCTCTTAGGAAGCTTTAGCCAAGAGTTAATATTTTATTTATACCATTGTGTTAAAGAACACATTTTAGAAATGAAAATTCCATATAAACTGTTGAAATGCTGAAGATTTCACTTTGCAGCTGAAGAAATAAGACATGAATGGCTTACCTGTGATAGCAAATAAAAAGATGGTGGCGGAATGGTCACCAGAACTGGAGCTTTTGACTTCCTGTCCAGAGTCTTCCTCCTGGGCTAGGCTGTTCTGCATCATCAGAGGTATTTCATTTTATGCAGTTCTGTTGTGATATAGGAAAAAAACAGAAGGTGTACTTATTGCCTCGTGGGGATTTTATCTTCCCATGGAAGAGACGGTGTGTGTATTCACAAACGCAGTTATGTTGCCTACTACTCCTTTCCTTTTTGTTACCATAGAATCTGCTCAAAAGCAAAACAAAAATGGTCATATAGTTGCATAAAGCTGCTGTCCAACGATTCACTTGGAACGTGTATGAACAAGGGTGCAGGTGAGCCGGTGAGTCACCAATGTGGTGTGCCCTCCTGGAGACCAAAGGCAGATGGTGCTGCGCTGATTGTGATCTGGCCTCTTGGAGGGAAGGAGGTGATAGTACTGTTCACTCTGTGTGGCCACACTGTGGGACCTGGTGTTCATGTGACAGATCTTTCAAAGGGCCACCCATAAACTGGCGTGAATTCAGAGACTGGAAAATGGGATGTTGAATGGATTAGATGTCACAGAGTAGTGACTGAAGAAGTTGCACATATTAGATGTAGAGAAGAACCATCTGAGTGGTGATGATTATTGTTATTTAGTCTGTAAGTTGTGTCCAACTCTTCTGTGACCCCATGGACTGTAGCCCATCAAGCTTCTCTGTCCTTGGGATTTCCCAGGCAAGAATACTGCAGTGGGTTGCCATTTCCTCCTCCAGAGACTCTTCCGGAGTCAGGGATAGAACCCATGTCTCCTGCTTTGGCAGGTGGATTCTTTAGGGCTGAGCCAACAGGGAAGCCCATGGGTAATGACAGAGTCCCTCTAATATTTGAGAGACATCCATGTGAAAAGCACCCTAAACTTGAGTGCCTAAGCTTCTAAATTGAGGGCTGGTAAATAGAAGCTCCAGGAAGGCAGCAGACCTTTTGGCTCAGGGCTTCAAAAGATGGAATGGGTTTCTGCCTCCCGGGGTACTGCATTTTCAGTCGCTGGAGGTGTTGCATGGAGGAGATATTTTAAAGGGCACCGTTCACAATTCAAATTTGCAGTTGGACGAGATGACCTTTAAGGTGCTTTGCAGCACCTGGGGTTTTATGATTCTATTTCTATTATGCTTCGACGCTGGGTATGTGTCACATTGTTTGAACCAAACACTGGACAGGAGCACAGTTTGGAATGTTGATGGCTCTCACATCTATTTTGTGTTTCAATTTCTGGAAGCGGTCTCTTTGTCTTTGAGGCAGTTTGGTCCCTGACCTTCTGTAACATTTGGATCTCAGCCACACTGTCTTTGTTTACTGTAAAGAGCATGGAAAAACTGACTTCCTGACAGTGCTCTGCGAAGTCTAAGGTCAAACCACTCACAGGTGAACAAACACAGTCTTTCCACCTTAAAATTGCCATTTGGCCCCTGTAAAATGTATCAGGGTCATAATACTAGGTAAGAGAAGAGAGGAGAAACCAGGGCGCTGCCAGCAGCCAACTATTAGTCATTTGTCATTCTGCTTTGTGAAGAGCTAATCTTAATTCAGTATCCATCCATCCATTTTGGGGAAGTTAGAAAACATGGCATGCAGTTTTCAGTCCTCTGGAAACCTAGTGAATAAGCCCAGAGAGATCCTTCTTTTCTCTACATTCTCATCATCAGTATCTCCCAGGAGATATTGCAGAGACAAAGCATAGCATTCTTATTCACTTAAGAAACTTAAAAAAGAGTCACACTCATTGAGGTTCGTATCACCCAAGCTCGCTCTTTTATGGTAATACCTCAATGTGGCCTAATGTGTTGAGTTACTTTCAAGAAGCCATATTCATTTTTTTTTTTTAAACTAACCTCTGCTATTCTTTGTTGTTATTTAGTTGCTAAGTTGTGTCTGACTCTTTGCAACTACATGGACTGTAGCCTGCCAGGCTTCCCTGTCCTCTGCTATCTCCTGGAATTTGCCCAGGAGAGTCAGTGATGCTATCTAACCATCTCATCCTCTGCCGCCTTCTTCTCCCTTTGCCTTCAATCTTTCCTAGCATCAAGGTCTTTTCCAGTGAGTCGGCTCTTCACAGCAAGTGGCCAAAGTATTGGAGCTTCAGAAAGAGTCCTTCCAATGAACATTCAGGGTTGATTTCCTTTGGGATTGACTGGTTTGATTCCCTTGGGTCTCTCAAGAATCTTCTCCAGCACCACAGTTTGAAAGTATCAGTTATCTGGAGCTCAGCCTTCTTTATGGACCAACTCTCACATACTGGAAAGACCATAGCTTTGACTTACATGGACCTTTGTTGGCAAAGTGATGTCTCTGCTTTTTTAATATGCTGCCTAGGTTTGTCATAGCTTTTCTTCCAAGGAGCAAGTGTCTTTTAATTTTATGGCTGCAGTCACCATCTGCAGTGATTTTGGAGCCCAAGAAAATAAAATCTGTCACTGCTTCCACTTTCTCCCCCTCTATTTGCTGTTGTCAAAAGCAGTAGGTTCCCTTTGTCAAACGGAGGGAAGTGTCTTCCTGGGTGAGGGTCTCATAAGCTCTTTGCAGACCTAGATGGTGCCTCGTTCATTTTCTTCTCCCATCATGCTTCATACACTGTCTTACCCAAGAAGGTCCACATAACACATTGGTGTGAGTGTCACTGAACAAAACAGTGACCTTGTTCACATATTACATTACCCATTTACTCAGAATCATTTATTTTCCAGATCCAAGTTTCTATCTTAATATTTAAAGATTAATCACTGGAATTAATCTAAAGCAATATCACAATATTCCCAACATAAATTTGCATTTTTTTTTCTTTTTTCCTTCAACAATGTAGGGATAAATTTGGCTTTCACTGTGTTTTTTTCCCTTGGTCTCTAGTATAAGTAGGCTCTTGAAATGCCCTAGTTATCTAACATTGCTCTTGAACTCCACTTAGAGATGATATACTAGCCTTTTACTAAAATATATCTGGGTATTAAAAGCCCAATTCTTTACTGCTGATGAGAAAGATTATTAACACTTTTTTTCCCCAGCTATAATATGAGGCAATAATACCCCTTTTTACTTCCAGAGCCAGAAGCAGTATGTCATATTAACCTTCATTAGCTACTTAAGAAATGAGGTACATTTGTTAATTTAGGATTCTGGTTAGCTAAGATTGTATGCGAAGGGTGATAAACTTGTGTGGTTTCCCCACTTTGCTGTGTATCAAAAAATAAAAGAATGGTAAAATATGTCTGGTTATGGATTTTACTGCCTTGGTGTAATAAGTGCAGTGTTCAAATTAGGAGCTAGACCTGGATAAGATGGGTCTGCAGGTGATGAGCAAAGATTGACATGGCTGGAGCAGGGAGGAATTGGCGCATCTGATCAAAACGAACCTGAAGAGGAGCCTTAAGGTGCATGATGGGTGAAAGCAGGTATCATTGAAAATCTGGGCCAGTGGTGAGAGAGAGAAAACAGATGCTATTTCTATGTATCTAATTTCATGAGGGAGCTTGCCCCTTGGATATCCTATGAGATGTTAAATTTTCTGTAGTTTTTTCTTCTGTGTAGCATCACTTTATTTTTCCCATTTCTACCTCCATCTACTTAACTGATTCATTCAGTATTTTTAAAAAATGTATCAAGTATTGTGCTCGGAAAAACAAGGATGGAGGAGATCAGTTTCTGAGCTCAGGGAACTGCTTGATTAATTTATCCAGGTTTAAAGAAACATGCAGTCAGCTTTGCTATCATTTTTCCCTGTCCCCAAGAACACCTCAGTAATGTTATTTCTTTTTTCATAAAGCCTCTAGAACCCCTCTTGGTTTTTCTCCTGCCACTACTGCGTTCAGGCAGTGGACCCTTATAGTCAGGCTATGGCAGGAGCCTCTTGGTCAGCCTCCTTATATACAGTCTTTCCTCCACCCTCTATTAATTTTAACTATGTGTGCTAAGTCGCTTCAGTCATGTCTGACTCTTTGCGACCCTATGGACTATAGCCCACCAGGCTCCTCTGTCCAAGGGATTCTTCAGGCAAGAATACTGGAGTGGGTTGCCATGCCCTTCTCCAGGGGATCTTCCCGACCCAGGGATTGAACTCCGTCCCCTACACTGCAGGCAGATTCTTTATCACTGAACCACCAGAAGAGTCTTCCTATAATTTGGAACAATAATGGAAAAGTCACGTGCTTTTTAGGATAAGAGTAAAACGCCTTAGCCTTTTAATATGGCTCTCCCTGCTCTTGTCTGATTTCTACAAACCTTGCCCTCTGCTTGAACTGAATTGATCCCCTCACGCACCTCAGTCAGGATTGTGTGTCCCTCACCTTTCTGGTTTCCAGCTCCAAGGATGTACAGCATGGCAGTTAAAAAGTGGTGCTTAGGGGTCAGACGTATCGATCTGTTAGCCCTTACCTGCTGTGCAGTCTTGGGCAGCTTATTTAACCTCTCATGGGTACTTCTGTATCATTGAAAAGAGGTTATTAAAGCACTAAGTCCCTCATAGGATTAACTGTCTTCAGGGATGTGAAATGCTTAGCGGAGACCCTGGCATAAGTGAAGGGCTAGTGTTTCGTTCCTCTTGTTACTCTTATTGTTATGGCCCAAACCTTGCCCCCTACCCTGGCCAGATGTTTCATAGCTCACTGCAGATCTCAGCGTTCTTTGGGGACCTTGGCAGACATTTAGGTAGAATTCGTCTTTCCCTTCTCAGACCTTCTAGGGCCCTGTTTACCCAACATTCATTTGGTAGGCAGATTTAGACCTGTTTATTATTGTTACAAGAAATAAATCTTGAAGAGAGAGCAATTCAAGGTAGAACACGGTTAGTGCCAGTAGGGCACAGGCTGCAGAGATTACACATTGTCTGAGGGCAGGGGCAGTGCCTCCTGTGTCTTTGGTTTCCTTACCATGCTCTAGGCCTAGTTACTCACAAAAATAAGCCAAAATTACTATTTTTTTCCTGATTCAATGGATGATGTCTTCAGAGGGTCAGGAATAGACCACTCCACTGACATAGTTGATGTAGCGTCAGATACACGGTGTTTTTACTGGTAGCATGTACACCTGAAGAAATAAGGAGCCATCCTCAGTTTTGGAAGGTTTGCCCAGACCACATGGAGAAGGGGGTCTGGACATCCAGAACGTGGTGGTTTATTAAGCTTTGTTTAGTGGCTGGTTGCCCAATGGACTAGAACAAAGAAGGAGGTGACAGAGAAGAATGTGGACTGTGCCGGTGTGAGTGCGTGAGCGTAGACTCTGGAATGGAGGACTGGAGAGGACATCTTAAATTCAAGCAGACATCTTAAATTTCCTTAATTTGTAAGGAAAGAATCCATAGAACTCCAGAGTTCGTACAGGTTGATGGCCGGAAAGGCATGAAAAACCGCAGGGTTTCTTCCTTAGATGTCTTTGGAGTATCGAGATTGGGAGATGGTTGACCTCGAAGGTAAAAAGACACATGTGGTTACTGGACCATGAGCTCTTGGGTGGCAGAGACCGTGCCTGTCTTCTCCCCAGTGTCCAGGACAATCCTTGATGCAAACACACCTGGAAGCTTATAATACGCACTTGAATGAATGAAGGGCTGCTCACCTTGATACCTACAGTTCAGTAAGACAAGTTGTAGACAATTCCTGCCACCTGTTCACTGATGCTCTCCTTCTAGTTAGCTGGCATGCTTGAATTTTCTAAAGAGGCATACCTTTCACACCATGGGGAGGATGCTGTATATAGGCAGCGTATTTAATTCTGGGATGACTGATGGATTCGACAAGGCCCTGAGGCCATCTCTCTCCTACCTGCCCTAATATAACCTTAATATAACCTGGGCAGCACAGCACCTCTTCAGAGAGATGCCCTGGAAAGCAGTTGTTCGCTCTCAACCTGCCGAGGAGTAGCAATATCCACGTGGCTTAAGGGCTCTAGCTGCAGCCATGAGCATCATCAGAAAAATATCACCACCATCCGCCAGCCTGAGATGCCACAGGGAAAGTATGAGGCTTAGTTCAGCGAAGCAGAAACATTTTGCTTGTTTTTAATGCTTACTTGCAGGAGAACTTCATTATGTGTTTGTACGCCTTTAAATGAGAAAGTGCATTTTTGGAAAATAATGAAAATCGACTCTTCTCCCTACAAAGGGGCAAGCTTTTCCCACTTGGGTGAATATTGCCTGCGCCACCCACCCAAGAAGAAAGGGAGCGGTCTTGGCTAGCATCTTATTAGTCTAAAAATAAATTATTCAGAATGCAGGTTCAGATGCAGATTGCAGGGAGAGATAATAGAATTGGTTTTCCAAGCCTGATCATGCTATGAAGACATGGCGTGTGCTTTTCAGGAATCCACTTAAGTGGAATCAAGCTTTGACTAATACAAACTGGAAATAATATTGCTGCCATCCAGCTTGTGTTTGAGGTACAGCATCCTCAAAATGTCTCCAAGCACCCACAGTGTCTCTAGGCTATGTTAAGTGTGCATGTCTGCAAGTCCGGGTGCATTCACTAGCATTTCTTCAGAGATGCCTTTTTTTCTCATTGTTCTTTTAAGGAAATTTCTTCCTGGAGCACAAGAGGGGCATGTCTCACTTAAGCTCTGTCTCCCTCCTACTCCCCCTGCCTCGGCAACACAGTTGACCACATCAGCAGCCGACTCCAGTTGTCATGTGGCTTCTCATGTGATGCTGGGTCTGCTGGCACTTTGGAGCAAAAGCCTTTGTGACTCGGCACTCATGGACAGTAGCGTTCGGGGACAGGAGAGATTTTGGAGGGGGCGGGGAGGCCAATAACCCGAGAAACATCAGAAATAAAAGTCGCATGAAGTACTCTGATCTATGTATTATATATATCTTTTGAAATTTGATTTTAACTCTTGCTTTTTTTTTTTAATGGTTTGTGTCTGTTTTTCCCACCCCCGCAGGCGCTGAGCTGCGCTGTTTTGTGTTTCTTTCTTTCTTTTTTTTATTCTGAAGCCAGACCGTCTTTCCTCACAGCTCCAGGGCTGCATCGCTGCGGGCACGCCGAGCTTCTCCTGGTTACCTGAGCTGCTGTTGCTGTCTCCTGGCTTCGGCTTCTTCATGGCGCACGGGAACCCGGCATCATCGGTCTACGCAGCGCAGAAGAAGGACCTGCTGGTGGAGCTCTGGCCGGGGTCCCCTCGCAGGCAGGCGAGGGGACTTGGAGGACAGGGTGATGCGGGAGAAGACCCGGGGTGGGATGGATAGAAAGAACGCCAAGGACCGGGCAGGAGAAGTTAGGAATTTGATCCGTCCAGTGCCCACTGGTCTTCCCCACGGCGCACCCAGCTCAGGCTGCTCTTGGGGATTAGTCTGGGAGGAAAGACCCATGGCGAGATGTGGTGGCATTTTACTTGAGAGTGAAGCTGAAGATGGATAAACCTGGTCTCTGATGTGTCTGCCTGCCTGCCTGCCGACGATGCAGAGTTGGAGAAAGGCAGAGCGAGGGAGCGCCTGAGAAGAAAGAGGAGAGGCGGAATGCCGTTCGATTGTCTGCCGCTGGCCCTGCATTCTCATTCTAGGGAGGAAGGCATAATTTATAACCCAGTCTATGGGTGGAAGAACTGTAAATTGTAGTCTGGATGTCCCCGGTGCTGTCAAGGAAAAAACTGATGGGCTAGGTGACTGTACCAGTGTCCCCAGGGAGAAGATCAGCCTTGCAGCATGGATTTAAATGCATGTGCATGCATGTAGAGACATGAAAAGAGGGCAATTTCTGACCAGTTTACACAGGAAGTCTGTCACTTGGCTGGATCAGGCTTGATTGCAGCTTGTATTTTCAGCTTCAGCTCAACACCCATTTCCTGACTAGCTAGAGAGCATGGCCAAAGCAGCTGCATGCAGAATTTTCTTGTTAATGTGAAAGCAACCCTCCTCAGCTTTAACTCCTTGAAGTTCTGAATGCTCTGTGCTTCGCTCGGACTGACTGTAGGGTTTTGTTTGCTTCTTCTTCGACAGATCCCCTGTAAAC
This sequence comes from Bubalus kerabau, assembly GCF_029407905.1. Classification (NCBI taxonomy): domain Eukaryota; kingdom Metazoa; phylum Chordata; class Mammalia; order Artiodactyla; family Bovidae; genus Bubalus; species Bubalus kerabau. The sequence continues at coordinate 16,323,775 of NC_073626.1, forward strand.
ACAGCTGTATTCAGTATGATGAAAAATTCTATCCAGTAAATAGAAATCTGATCAATTTAATCAAAATAAATGTATCCCAGATGACTTTGAGACCAGCTGGCTACCACAGGCTTCAGATGCTAAGCGTACAATGGAGATGAATGCAATCTTATATTTACATGTTTCTGAATTCCCGGATCAGCCTATAATTAAAAAAAGAAATCCTTTTGTAGGAAAGAGGTGGTCCTACCAGCTCTCAAGGTAGCTGGTTAGATTCAGGTGCGGATGCTGTTCATGAGATTTGGGATCACGATGTCGCATTTCGAGGGCGTGTGCCATGTGGCAGAGCAGAGTCATGCTCCACATAGAGAAAGCCTGCATCTACCTTGCCATCTGGAGACGCGGGTGCCCTTGGAACAGCCTCTGGTGAGGTTGGGGGAGGCACCTGAGGCTTGTTTTAGATTCCGATGTGTGGGCTCTGGTGCTCCAAGCCCAGCTCAAAACTGGGGGTGAGGTGCTTTCCCAGTTGTCATGGGGAGCTCTTCTGGGACGCCTGTCTGGCCCTTCCACTGTTTGTTACTATTTCTACAAAGGCGGCTCTGTGTGTTGGATTATGTTTGGCCAGCTGTTGGCGCATTCCTGCGGGTGGGGCTGGGTGGGGACCTGATTACTGTACTTGGAAACTGTAGATCTCTGTGCGGTGGAGAGCAGGGAGGGAATGCAAAGAAAGCAGGTTGGAGAAGCTGATCTCTCTTAGAGATTTGCTCCAGGTAGTCCTATAGCACGTGCAGAAAGGCTTCCAGTGTAGAGAAGGAAAGAGGGGATGATGGGGGGCGGGGAGCAGTGAGGGAAGGAGAATGCAACTGAGCAAGCCCATCAGAGAGAAAAACAGACTTTAGAACTTCAAAGCTGCATAGACAAGCAGAATGTCAGCAGCTTGTAATTAGTGGTTCATGGTTGCGTCAGCGCCTGCACCTCTCCAAGAATAACTGTGTGATGTGTGCCACAGAGTGAAGAAGACAGTCATAACTAAGTTATCAAACCTAGTTCAAACCAGGGCAAATGGAGTCAGGAATTTTTCTGTGTTTGTAAATCAAATCCTGATGGATTACACGTCTAAGACTTGCTGGGTTCTGCATAATTGAAGGCTGGATTATCCATTTGCGGGGGAGGGTGGAGGGATATTGTATGTTCATTAAACGAAACTATGAACCCTTAAAAATGCAGATGAATCGTGCATGTAAATATCAGCGCGCTCTGCGTCAATACACGGTATTTCCTCCAATAGCCCCAAGCAGCTGTTGCCAATCTCCCCATATCTCTGCATCCACACAGAGTTTTTGTTTGCTGGGTTTTTGTGCATTCACGTGGAGAGGAGTTAAAAGTTACAGTTCAGATGAAATAGGGTCAATTAAATGCGAAAAATCGCATCTTGGAATTGGGCAACTGCAGCGGGGTTCTGATTTTTGTTGCTGGCCCCCGTGTAAACCTTGCCGGAGCCTTGGCGGTCTCGCAGCCAAACAGCCGTCTGTTAGTAAGCCCGTGGGAAGTCGGGGCACCGCAGTGGTGGGGAGGCGAAGGCCACGTTCACTTCCCTCCCTTGTCTCTGGCGCTTAGAGATTGCCGTTTGTGTGACTCCAGCCCCACAAAGAGCCGGTGGGAGGAGCTGATTGGTCGGGAGGCTGGGGATGTTTACTCTTATTTGTTTTCAGCGCTCCTCCACGGCATTCATGCCGTATTTGTATTTGTGTTCACGCCGCACAATTACTCCTCGCCCTGCTTTGTTTCTCTGCCCGAAGAGAAGTCAATTTTAGTTCAGCTCCCCGGGTTTCGGCCTCCTGGCTAAAATCCGTCTACGTATTGCTTTCCCCGGGTCTGCGTTTCCTTTTTTAATGTGGATTAGGGGGAAATCGGGGGCCGGGAAAGCCGTGCATATTCAATCAGTAGCTTTTGGAGCCGCGCCTGTCAGATAATTTAAATATATTTACTCTGGGGGTGCCGGAGCTGGCGTGGCCGGAGCCCGTTTTAATGTACCTCTTCGCTTTCGTCAAGGAGCGGAACCTGCAGGCTCAGAATGGTGTATTCTGTGCACCCAACAGGGTGGAAGACATGATTTTGTTTGTGTTAGTTCAAACAGCTGGTCATTAATGCAGTCCCCATTTCGCCACTGAAGTGCGGGTGGACGTGAATGGCTGCCTGATTAATGCTGTCCCCTCCGAGGGTCCTTCACCCAGCAGTCAGGCTCGGAGCAGAATAATGTAGCATGATGTGATTGCTCTCTAACAGGGTAGTATGTCATTGTGTCACCAAGCAATTGAGGTTATTACGGGGCAGGGCAGACAGACGGGACAGTGGGGTTACTAGACCGTAGCATTTTTAGAAATACAGGCCTGACCTACTTAGAGTTATTCTCTCTGGCTGGCAGCTGCACGGAGCATCCAGTCTTCTGATAGGCTGAGGCTGTTGCTAGGGGGGAATTAGCCTGAATTTTTCCACACACAGACTCAGTGACTGAATGATAAAAGCTGACTGGAATTAAAGAGATTTGGTTTAGTATTATACAGATGGATCGGCCCCGTTTTTCTTTCTCAAGTGCAAAGGAAGAGTGCAAAATACAGATTTTTGTGTCCATCTTGTTCCTTGACCCTCTGGTTCTCCCGCACCAAAGAACCGCCAGAGCAAGGCAGTTATGAAATTTCGGTTAATCTCTTTTAAAGTCGGGGGTCATGGAAATGATGTTGCAAATGGCAAGATATTTAAGCTTAAAGACCGCTGAGAATGACTAACAGAAGGTTAGATTATTTTTCCTCTTCTGTGCACTAAACTGTTTTGAAGTTGGGCATGCATCTTTCATGCACTGTATATTTAAACTCTCTCCCCCTTTTGGGCTTGAACAAAACATTTATATAAATTCTCTTCTATCCAAACAGATAGAAGCTTGCAGTCTCTGGCTTGTTTAAAATAAGATGGTAAGGATTCCAGATTTGGATGGGGGAGAAAAATATATATAACACTTTTTTTTTTTTAATTACAAAGTATTTTTTTCTGGGATATTTTGGGTTTGGCTTATTTTTTAAAAGCCAGCCTGGTGTTTGTTCTTGTGGATAAAACTTAACTGCTCCCACCCTACCCTCTTGGCTAAACAATGTACAGGTTTTTTTTCTCCAGAAGAAAAAGTATCTGCTGAATTTATCTGCATATTGTTTTTCCTGGTTGCTCATATAAGCAGTGCGTGTAGAAAGTTCACATAATCAATTTTATATGATGACACCCCCTTTTTTTTATCTACTCCTGTATTCTCCCAAGTATCTCTGAGTTTGTGATTTTTTAATAGATCTTTTCCAGAGGCAGATTTTTTAAAATAGCTCCTTTAATGGAAACTGAAAGTCCATCAGGATAAAAATTAAAACAATATATATATCAAAAATACTTTGGGTTTTTTTTTTTTTGGTTTGTTTCTAATTGCATACTATCTGTGCTTTATCCACAGTGTCCTTCTGTTACCTTATCTGTTCCTCTGCTGAAAGTAATCATTATCCTGCCTTTTTGATTTGAAATTAATTTTTGTAAGAACATGCTGTGATATCACAAGTACACATGGAGCTTGGCTACGTTAGGGAGAGGAAGAATGTAGTTTCTTATAAACGTCTAACACTGGATTCCTTGGCCATGTGGAAAAAAAGTAAATTTAGATGTGGGGTTTTCTTTTCATTTTAGGATTTTAAAAGTATTCAAGTCTATATAGTGGTTATCACTTACACCAGATATCATAGTCAAAAGAAAAAAAAAATGATCGAATGATACCATAGCCAAGAAACTCATCAGTCTTTTCTCTTTTTTAAGCCAGCAATGTTTACATTTCATCATATAACTATAACATCAAGCTAAAACAGTGTATTTTCTGATGTTGTAATTGATGTTTCTTACCCTTACTAGCTTTGAGAATCCCCCAAATAACATTTTTTTTGTAAAGATTTCCAAACATACTAGTGATTTTTCTTTACTGAATAAAATACCAATGTATATTTTTTGAATAAAAGGTTGCTTTTGTGTGCTGCGCCTTCCAAAAATGAAGCCATTTCATTTATTATTTTAATAAGTGAACATTTTAACTCTTCTTCTTTGGGTCAGTGGATGATCATTTAAATATTTTAAGTTCAAAGTTATAGAGATAAAATGTCTCTTTAAAATCACTTAGGGGAAAATGTTGACCTAGATTTATTAACATTTGTTAAAGGGCAGATGTTTAATTTTTATGTTGACTATAGCCTGTGTCCAGGTACCCGGGCAAATCAAATGTTTATTGTCTGTTTCATAATAAATTAATCACACTGAAGTAATTCAGTGTAAGTCTTATTTGATCATTAGGTTGTGAAGAATTTTTCATTGTTGTGGCTTTTATCCATTCTGTTAGGTGGATCAAAAACAAAACAAGACTGTTATTTATGCTGCCTTGCTATAATTAAGCTTAACTTCTAGGTACTCACTTTGACTCTGTATGTTCATAGTGTTAATTTCAGCCAGTGCCATTGATCAAAAAGCCAAAGGAGCAATCATGGTCAATCACTGCATCAATCACTTATTCATTAGGTAAGTATCTACTTTCTGCTCACACGTGAGACTGGCTTCTCTAGTGATAGGTTTCCTGTGTTCTGTTCTGTGTACACCTGACATTGTGTAATCCTTAAAATTTGAGGGGCAGAGCTGATGGTAATAACATTAGATGCTTGGAGATGATCGGCACCTCTGATCTCACTAGCAAGCAACGTCTCTTCCAAACCACCCAAACACTTTCATAATATTGAAGATCTGCAGTGAGCTAGTGTGTGTCTTTGGTGAAGTCATGAAAGCATTTTGTAACCCAGAGACTTTAGACATCGTTATTTAAGCAATTAATAGCATTTCAAAAACATTTAAATGGCTAAGCTGTATACTCCCTGGAATTGCATGAGTCACAGTTGTCTTGGTTTGGTTCCTCCTTTCCTTTCCTTTCATCTCCTACTTCTTGAAGTATGAGTGGGTTATCCTTGTGTGTGGCCAGCCCTGACTTTGCCAAGCAGAGTACTGAACTAACCCTATTCTTTTCAATCCTCTGCTGACTTCTGTAATGAATTGAGTTTAGACCTGTCTGATTCTCTCAGGATGATGCCTTTTAGGCTTCTTTCTCTCCAGGCTCCTAGTTCATTAGAGCCATCCTTGTGTGGTCTTTTATCTGCTTTTTCTCCATGAGTCTCTAACCTGATTTTCATCTGTGTGCCTGGTGCATAGTAGATGATTCACAAACATTAGTTGATTAACAAATGAGTGATTTAAGGGGAATCCAGATGCCAGATTCTAGAGAAGAATAATGACGTCTTCTCTCTGGAGACTCACCAATGGTGTAGGGTCAGGGAGCAGCAAACTTTATTATTATTATAAAAGGCCAGACACCAAATGCTTGAGGCTTTGTGGTCCTTAAAGTCTCTGCAACTTTTCAGCTTCACTGGCAAAGTAAGAAAGCAGCCACAGATGCAGTGTAAATGAATGAGCATGGCTGTGTTTCAATAAAACTTTATTTACAAAAGACATGCAGTGGGCCCCGATTTGGCCTGTGGGCTTTAGTTTGCTGCTTCCTGGAACGATCATTACCTGTGATATTTTGAGGATGTGATTAGGCAGGATGTGTATTTAAAAAAGAAGAGAGTTTCAAACAGTTCAACAAAAATTAAGACAAAAGGGCAAATACTTACTTGAGAAATATTGCTAATCCAGTAAATTTGATTCCCCTGCTGATGACATGTGAAAGTGAAAGTCACTCAGTCATGTCTGACTCTTTGCGATCCCATGGACTATAGTCCATGGAATTCTTGAGGCCAGAATTCTGGAGTGGGTAGCCTTTCCCTTCTCCAGGGGATCTTAACCCAGGGATTGAACCCAGGTCTCCTGCATTGCAGGCGGATTCTTTACCAGCTGAGCCACAAGGGAAGCCCAAGAATGCTGGAGTGGGTATCCTATCCCTTCTCCAGGGAATCTTCCAGACCCAGGAATCAAACTGGGGTCTCCTGCATTGCAGCCCAATTCTTTACCAACTGAACTATTAGGGAAGCCCTAATAGCCATTGGGGAAGCTGATGACACAGGTGGACGGTTTATTTCAAAATTCAAAGATGAAAGCAAGGATTACTGCTCTTCCTTAAAACACAATACTACTATATTATTGAATACATAAAGAAGAATGGAAAGTTTTTACTTTTCAAAATTGCCATTCTAATGCCAGTTACCTCAGGGCAAGGAGGAAGCCCAACCTCTGTTTGTTCAAAGAGCTAACGGAGCATTAGAATCTGTGCTCAAAGATGAATCCGGAAGCGTTGCTGCTGCCTCTTGTTGTTGTTTGCAGATTCTTTTAATCAACTTAAATCCTGAGCTATTTTAGCAACCTAAGTCAGAACTTCTTTTTCCCCATCTCCCCAGTTGCTTCTCCATTAGATTGTGCTTCACCTGCAGTGTTAGCAGCTCTGTGCTCTCCCTTGTCATCTTGACTCTTGTTCTGCTGGGGGAGGGAGAGTCTCTTTTCTTACCCCTGTGTTATACTTTGGCTTTGGTTGATGGTGTTGGATGCAGTAAGCAAGTACATACATCCAGTGACTTAAAAGCCTGAGCTGGCGTTTAGGCAAGCCTGTGTTTAAATCCCACTCCAGCAGCAGCCAGCTGTATGTGACTCAAGGCACCTTAATTAACTTCCCTAACTTATTTTCTCCTTCATAAAACAAAGGTAATAGTAGTGCCTACCTTACAGAAGTTTTGTGATAATGAAATGAGATCATGAACTTTCTCACCCTTCTCATCCTTGGTAAGTGTTCCATGGAGTTGAATGCTGGTGCTGTGGCTTCTACTACTGCTCTTGCAATTATTGCTGAGAGTTTTTCTTCAGACAAAAGTTACTGGCATTAGGCTTCGAGATCTCCATATCATCACTGTAGGTAATTCTCCTCAATGTGAGGGGTTCCCTAATTATTTGTTTTGGGTAATCAGGTATCAGAAGTCCTGAAGTAGAGATCAAAGCCAACACAGAAGCCAGAGGTACCCAAAATATTTCAAGGAACTGTGTGCTTATTGTTTCCTCTCAAAAAAAAAAAAAAAAAAAAAAGTCTGGGAGTGTTTTAGCATATTCTAGGACTGTTCCACTCCAGTATTCTTGCCTGGAGAATCCCAGGGATGGAGGAGCATAGTGGGCTGCTGTCTAAGGGGTCACACAGAGTCGGACACGACTGACGTGACTTAGCAGCAGCAGGACTGTTCTAGAGGCTTAGTATTTATTTTTTTATAATTTTAGTTTTTCTTTTTGTCTGTTTAGAGTAAGACCAAAGACTGATGGAACACAAGAGTGTTATTCTCCCTTAAAGCTATAATTTCTTTTTCTGAAAATTCTGCTCAAGGCTTATCTCCTGCAGAAAATTTATCCTGATTAAATGGCTTAGGAGCAACACATGTCAGCAAATGTTCCTTAGTCCTAAGCTGATTTTGTGTCAAATGATTTTTTTTTAAAAGAACATTTGTTGTTCATCGTCACCTGGCTAACTTCTCTGCTCCTTCCAGGCCTCTGTTCAGTCATCATGTTCCCCTGGAAATCTTTTCCGGCCCCTAAATGTGACCTCGGTTATCTCTTGGGTGACATAATTCCCCAGCAAAACAGTTATTCCACCGTTTTTCCTCACTTTTCAGCTCTCTGATCATCACCCCCAGTAGGCTGTAGGTACCAGAGGGCAGGAGAACTGTCTTTTTTTAGGATGATATTCCAGCAAGTAACACGGTGCATGCTAAGTGCTCAATAAATGCTTGGGAAAGAAGTGACTGTCAGAGGCCTGTCCATTCTGTGTGTTCTAATAATCGGTATCAAGTAAGTCAGTTGGCATGGTGCTGCACTTGTACGAATCAGTACCCATTAATGGTGAAATTCACAAGCTAATCTATCTCATTAGTCATTGGACATACCTAAAAAGGGTCCTGTCCATACAGTTATGAAATTTGTAAATAAGAAAGTACATATATTACTGTAACTGCTGAGATTAGAACCAGCTAATTCTCCAGCTAATTCTGTTTAAATTTTGACATAGTGAAGATGAAAAAAACAGTTTTAAATTGGCAAAAATCAGAATTGTTATGAAGGAAGCATTCTATACAAAAGAATGCTCATTCTTTTGTGGGGGTTTTTATAAGACATACCTTATTCTAGGAGTGGGACGTGGTCTTACCATTGAGGAGCTTATTAAATGAAAAGTGTTCAGGAAACATCAGTTAAATTTGATTATTTTGGCTTGTCTTTATGTTTTTCTTTAATGACAGAATAATCCTTTTAGCTCTCTCTCCACCCAGAAAAATGTTCCTTTGATGCTTTTAAGGACCCCTTCCTACCCCACCAGACGAAAGTATATTAACAGCAGAGAGGTGTAGATGCAGGAGAGGTGGGGGTGGAAGAACCTGTCTAGTTCCCCTGGGGCTTTCCCTCGATGCTGCTGCTGGCCACAAATGGCCACATACCCCAGGGGAATTGAAAGCAACAGCAGGAGAGTGGGAGCCTTTTTGTGTTTGCTGCCAATTATTAGGTGTGATTGAGTATTTTGAAAGAAACCACTACATAAAAATCGGCATTTGGCTGGTGCCTTTTAGAAGTGATCTTTTCTGCCCCCGTTTTCTTTTCAAATGTGTTTGATTCTCTGACATTAGACTCTGCCTACCCCTCTCGTTAGCAGAGGTAGACAGCATTCTTAACAAAAGATGGTCTATAGATATGGGGTGGATGATACTGGGTTTACTGTATTTTTCCTTCTTCAGCTATTATGGGTTTATGTGTTTTTCCCTTGTTCTGTTACAGAGATGCCTTTTCTTCATCTGTTTTTCTTTTCCAGGACCATAACAATCAAAGTTTGTACCACAGAGGCTCTTTGGTTTAGGTTTCTAGTTGTGAAAAATGAGGAATGCCAAAATTGTTTTGCAAGAGTGATCACTGGTCCATTTAACATACTGTATTTTCAGAATACAAGGCAGAATAGAACTTGTTTTTGTGTTTTTACTAAGGGAATCTCTTTACATTTCCTTATTGTGAAAATATCCTGTGAAATTTTGCTTTTCACATTTTTTTCAGCAAAAACACAATAGTAGTTGGAGTGATTCTGAGCAATCACTAATCTTTACCAAAACCTAAAGAAACTCATAATTAAACAATTAAGGAAGCCCCGAGGTTTTTTTTTAGGCAAAACATACACATTGAAAGACCCTTTTAGCAAAATGTTAATCACTTAAAGCCCATTCAGATACAGCAAATGGAGTATGAAGAGTTGCATCCTGCTTTCTACCGATTCTCTGTGTTGGTAATTGTTGGAAATTAAAAGTAGGGGAGCTTGGCTTTCTTTTGGGAGATCATGGGAAGAATAGATAACTATGAAATCCTTGAGAGGAAATACTGATGTGATGCTGTGCAGAAAATATATACTTACAGTCTTTATGTTTTGAGGAAACACAGGGAAGCCTGGTGTGCTGCAGTCCATGGCATTGCAGAGAGTCAGACACAACTGAGCAACTGAACTGAACCCTGCTGTATTTCTAAGACTCTAGGAGCCAATGCACTCACTTCTGTTCCTTTAATCACTTGTACTGGTAGAAAGGCAAACATGGCCTAAGGATCTGTATTTTTATTTTTTAAATTTTGAAAATATGATAACACATTTACAGGAGACTTGGAGAATACAGAACAAAGTTACATATAGTTCTACTATATATTACATTCATTTTTTATGTAGATAAATTAAGACTTTAGTTGGAGTTTCAGTATCAAACCCTCAAAAATTAATAGAGTGAATATACAGAGAAGTAGAAGGATATAGTAGACCTGAAAAGCACTATGAACCAATTCAACACAATTAAGATTTACACAATTTTCACACAGCAGTAGGATACAAATTTAAGACCTATATTTTTATAGAACTGCTTTTTAAGATCAATTTTTCATAGTCGGTTGACATGTTTATATTATTTACTCAATCCTTAAAGGAACATTATTTTAATTTCTTTTTAACACTGGACTGTGAAGTTCATGGGGATGAGTGTTATATCAATTTAGTTCAATGTTGCCTGGCTCAGAGAAGGTGCTGTATATGTACTTAATGAGTTTTAAACAGTGGTAGAATACAAAGATATTTTATGCCAAAAGATAATTATAATCAATTACCTTTAGTTTAAAATATAGAAAAAACTCTATTCATGCAACCTTGTTATAGATCATCCATTTTCCACTTTTGTTTCAGTAAAATGAAACTTTCTGAAGGAAAGGATAATTTTAAGCATGCTATTGCCTTGTATGATGCTTACTAGCGTAGGAGGCTTGCTTATTGAGAAAAAGTGTTATAGTAGGGATTGCTTAAGATTTGATTTTTTTCTCTATAAAATATTCAATGTCATGTGACCAATCCTTAAAGTATCCATATAGAGAACAGGTGGTAGCATTCCTTTTTCTTTTAAGTAGAAGACAAACTTAGAAAGGTTGCTATTATATAATCATTTGTCTAGCAGGAATTAGAATAAGTATCCTAGAACTGGAAGAGATCTTAGAAATAATCTAATCCTCCCACTGCCAGTCATTTTGCACATAAGGAGATTGGCTCATGGAGATGTTAAGAGATTTGCTGAAGGTCACACAGCTAGTTTTTTCCAGAGCTAGAACCAGAACTTGTTTTTACCCCTTACTTCGAAAACTATATATGTTCTGCAAGGCTGCTATACTGTAGGCCTCGTTCCTTTACTTTAGAACTAGGCTGCAGTTCTTGCATTTGAGAATCAGTTGTGCCTGTTCATGCCTAATATATGTATTATTGAGAACCTACATAGAAACAATGTGGGGAAGTACCTTTGTAACTCTGTGCAGTAGAAATACATGTATAGTAGGCTTGATTGTGTGAATTTCAACACTGAATAGAAAGTTACAAAACCAGACACGTAGATCACCAATCTGAATTTGCCGTCAACTTGTATGAGTTTAGGTGGATCGTTGTTTCTCTGCTGTTGCTAAGTAGCTTCAGTCGTGTCTGACTCTGTGCGACCCCATAGACGGCAGCCCACCAGGCTCCTCTGTCCCTGGGATTCTCCAGGCAAGAGTACTAGAGGGGGTGCCATTGCCTTCTCCAATGTATGAAAGTGAAAAGTGAAAGTGAAGTGGCTCAGTCGTGCCCAGCTCTTCACGACCCCATGGACTGCAGCCAACCAGGCTCCTCCGTCCATGGGATTTTCCAGGCAAGAGTGCTGGAGTTGGGTGCCATTGCCTTCTCTGGTTATTTCTCTAGGGACCGGTTTTGTGCAGTGAGGGGATAGCACTTTGATAATCGCCCGAGGTTCCCTCTGTTCTCTTCCTCCAGCAGTCTGTCAGTGCCCAAGAAAAGTGAGCCTGTATTTTTGAAGCTGTGACTTAACGTCCTTTTTAGTCAATCATGGTCTGTGGACTCTGTCATGAATGAGAGGAAGTCTGCTTCCAAGTAAAGACATGACACAGTTGAAGTTGTATCGTAAGAAACTGCTACCCTGGTGGTTTCCCTCATGGTAAAGGAAAAGAAGAGTTCTGGGCCTGAAATTCTACCACATTTGTACTCATTTTTAATGTTTTTTTAATTATAAAGTACAGAAAGAACACATCTGAGTATCATTCTTTTGTTGGTATATATACTTATACATATAAGTACATATATATTCTTTTGGTGGTGGAATAGACTCATAAAACATAAAAAAGTTAACGTTTTATGAGTATATTGTTCAGTTGTCATCACAGTATACTCATAAAACATAACTTTTCTTGAGTAACTAATTTTCATCTTTGGAACATAATAGTAGTTATTATTGAATCTGTGTTTATAGTTGGGCAACATTAGATGAAAACAGAAAAATGAGTATGTGACAAGAAAAAAGTATTGGGCAGTGCTGTCTAATAGATAGCTCCTAGCTGTTTATATCTGCTGAATACTTGGAATAGGGCTGGTGTGAATAGTAAGGATAAAATATACTCTAGAATTGGAAGGATTAGCACAGTAAGAGGAATATAAAATATGTATTTCATTAATTTTAATGTGGATTTTATATTAAAATATTTTGGACAAATTGGGGTAAAATAGGTTATTAAAATTTCTTTTTATTTTACTTTTTAAAATGTGGCTTCTAGAAGATTTGAAATGAATGTGTGGCTCTCATTCTGTTTCTACTGGACAGCACTAGACTATGCTATGGCTTTCTTAATTTTCACTTAGAAAGTCTTTCTTTTGGTCTTTGAATTCTTTTGACTACCAGACCTTAAGAAGGACACTGGATGTGCACTTGGGAGCTTGGGAAGGATAGATGACTGTGAAATCCTTGAGAGGAGCAAGCTTCTCCCAGTTGAGGTCATGACTTCTTTTTCAAATTTGTTAGCCGTGATTCTTCTACATTTGTATTTTAGTACTGATTAACTTAGAATGTTCTAAAGTGCAGAGATGAATGTGAGTAGCTACCAATTCATAATCAACTGATTGAAATCAATTGATTTTAATCTCCACAGTACCAGATGTCTTGACTTTTAAAGGGTGCTTCTTTTATAATGCAGCTTGTTGGCTTCAAGTAGATTTAGCCTGAGGTTCTTGCAGTGCCAAAAAAGACTTAATTACCCATAGGATTCCTGATAATAGGGAAATTATAGAAGTTGGAATAGAATAGATGGAATAGATACCCTAAAGGATCATAAAAGGGTTATTACAAGTTTGCCAATAATAACAAAACATTTGAGCAATAACAACTGTAAACTTGTGGGATAACCACTGTCATCATAAACAACCCTTTTGAAAATAGTATTGAATTTAAGTTTTGAGAGTGAAAGCACAGAACACTGATTATGTTAATGTTCAGTATATTTCAATGTTGGTTTAAACTGGGAAAGAATGACTGTTCATTTAACATTATGATACTTAGATTTAGCACATAGTAGAGGTTTTTTCCTATACGATTAAAAAAGATTACTGCAGTCTTAACAGAGATGAACTAGACAAGCTGAGTGCAGAAGAATTGATTCTTTTGAACTGTGGTGTTGGAGAAGACTCTTGAGAGTCCCTTGGACTGCAAGGAGATCCAACCAGTCCATCCTAAAGGAAATCAGTCCTGAATATTCATTGGAAGGACTGATGCTTAAGCTGAAACTCCAATACTTTGGCCACCTGATGCAAAGAACTGACTTCCTGGAAAAGACTGTGATGCTGGGAAAGATTGAAGGCAGGAGGAGAAAGGGATGACAGAAGATGAGATGGTTGGATTGCATCACCAACTCGATGGACCTGAGTTTGAGCAAGCTCCCGCAGTTGTTGATGGACAGGGAAGCCTGGTGTGCTGCAGTCCATGGGGTTGCAAAGAGTTTGGGCATGACTGAGCGACTCAACTGAGACATTTCTAGTGATCAGGAAACAGAGGAGTAGACATGTAAGTCATTTGATGGTGCTAGGCTTGGGGCCCACATCTCTTGTTTTACGGTCTGGCTCAGATGGTAAAAAATCCATCTGCAATGCAGGAGACCCGGGTTCGATCCCTGGGTCTGGAAGAGCCCCCGGAGAAGGGAATAGCTACATAATCTCATATTCTTGCCTGGAAAACCTCATAAACAGAGGAGCCCAGTGGGCTACAGTCCATGGGGTTGCAAAGAGTCAGACACAACTGAATGACTAAGCACACACTGTTTCCATGTTACCAAAGAAATACACTTTCTTGAAGCTACTGTTATTTTTTTTAAAATTATATCACTAAAGCACAAAATCTTTTAATTTTCTAAAACTTCTTGAGTCTTAAATGGGAGAACAAAATGCAGCAAGACATACCCAGATCCCTCAGTCCTCTGGGAAAGTTATTTGCTCATATACAAACAAGTGTGGAAATAACTGAGAAGAACCAAATACTCTTTGAAAACACTGAAGGGACATCTTGTTTGTTGACTAAAAGGAAGAAATGCTTTCTTGGATAAACTAATAGTAACTCTCAAGGTCAGGGCCTCGTGAAGCTGAAAATAAGCATCAAAGGAAAAGGAAAGGAGGCTTTTGCTTTATATAATAACAAAGAATGATCCTATACTGATTGATAATCACTACCAGGAAAAAAGCTATAAGCTCTGGATATAAAACAAAAAGCAGCCGCTTGAGGGCACTAGAGTAAAGTAAAGAAGAAGTGAAGTCGCTCAGTTGTGCCTGACTGTGACTCCCTGGACAGTAGCCTACCAGGCTTCTCCATCCATGAGATTTTCCAGGCAAGAATACTGGAGTGGGTTGCCATTTCCTTCTCCAGGAGATCTTCCCGACCCAGGGTTTGAACCTGGGTCTCCCACATTGTAGGCAAACGCTTTACTATCTGAGCCACCAGGGAAGTCCAATATAGAAAGGGAAGGCTAATATAGAGATCATAGTGAAGGAAGTGCATCGAATGGAGCCATTGGCTGTTTTCATGACTTGTAAACTTTAGACACAGCATGCAGGTGTATAGGGTGCTGGTGAAGAAATCTACAGTCCTCTTCAGCAGAGAACCAGGAAACTAAATCTGGGGAAACCACAGCCAGAAGACATAAGGGAAATCTTAGAAGTGAAAGAGCTATAAGCCAGACTCCCACATTCTGTCTTTTCCACACAGCTGGCTTACCTGATTCACACATATACAGAACAGATTCAAAACATTTCAGCTAAAGATACAATATTTGAATCAGGGCATAGTTTTCATCTAAAAGTAAACATTTGCTTTTCCAAGTTGAGGCAGAAGACTGGTATGCTAAAACAAAAGAAATAACACTCATAGGAGAAAAACAACAAAATCCAGAGTCTACATCTTAGCATTTATAATGTCAAGGATACACCCCAAAATTACATAACATACAAATAACAAGGACAGTGACGTAGTAGTGTCACTGGAAAAGATCAGTAACTAAAGGCCAAGATGGCACAGACATTGGAAGTAACAGACAATATTTAAAAAACAGCCATGATGACCATCTAGTATGAAGTAAATACAGTATATTCAAAGTGAGTATATAAATAGAAAATCTCTGCAGAAAAATAGGATAAAGAATTAATGGAAATTCTAGAATTGAAAAATACAATATCTGAAAAAAAAAAAAGATACTCCTGATGGGCTAATAGTCAAATAGAGTTGACAGAGGAAAAACTAAGGGAATGTCAAGGTAGATTAACAGTAACTATTTGATATAAAGGTCAGAGACAACGGCTTCCCTGGTGGCTCAGACGGTAAAGCGTCTGCCTGCAATGCAGGAGACCCGGATTCAATTCCTGGGTCGGGAAGATCCCCTGGAGAAGGAAATGGCAATCCACTCAGCACTCTTGCCTGGAAAATCCCATGGAGGGAGGAGCCTCATAGGTCACAGTCCATGGGGTCGCAAAGAGTCAGACAGGACTGAGTGACTTCACTTTCACTTTATTTCACTTTCAGAGACAACAGATTGACATAAAAATGAACAGAACTTCAGAGATCTGTTACATAATATTGAATAGTTTAATTTATGTGTATTTGAAGCTCCAGAAATAGACGAGAAAAACAATGGAGTAGAAGAAAGTATTTAAAGAAATCACAATCAGTATTTTCCCAAATTTGATGGTAGAAGCTGAGTTTAGAGACATTGGAGCCAGAAGACTGCAGAACAGCATGTTTATATGCTGAAGGGAAAAAAACAAAAAATGTCAACCTAGAATTCTATATCCACCAACAATAATCTTTAACAATTAGGGCAAAATAAAAATATTTTTTTAGATAAAAGAGAGGTACCAGTGTTGCTTCTCCACAAACTAACAGTGCAAAAATAAATAAATTTAATAAAAATTTTTCAGTCTGAAGGGAATTAATACCAGGAGGAAAATTTGATCTTAGTAAAGCAATGAAAAACATTAAAAATGATAAATAACCTTGTAAATTAAAAAATGATTATGTTTCACTTTTTAAAAACAATTCATTTGTTTAAAGGAAATTATAAATTGCATTTATTGTGTTTATAACCTATGTAAATATATGTAACAACTACAGAATAAAGGAAAAGGAGGGTTGATGGTAAAAGGAGGTTCAATACAGTTACAAGGTTTTTATTTTGTAAAATAGTACAGTGTTAACTAACTATAAGATGACTGGAAATTTAAGGATTTATCCCTAGAGCACAATTTCTTAACTTTGGTAGTATTGACATTTTTGGCCAAATAAGTCTTTGTTGTGGGGAGCTGTCCCATGTGTTGTAGAGTATTGAGCAGCATCCCTGGCCTCTACCTGCCAGTAGGACCCCTTCCACCTCAGTTGTGGTAACCAAAGATGCACAGATTATCAAATGTCCCTGGAGACCAAAGTTACTTGTGGTTGGAAAACACACACATACACACACACACACAATTCTCTTGATGCTTCAAATTTATGTGTATGCCTACAAAAAGTAAAATAGACTTCCAAAAAAAATACTCAAGTAATCCAAAAAAGAAAAGGTAAGATAAAATTTTAAGATAGGATTAAGAGTAAACCCAACCATATAAAAAATTAAGTATTATTGGGATCAATATTCTAATTAAAATGAGGAAATTAGCAAAATAGATTAAATGAGAAGCCAGATGAAATTATATGCTGTTTACATAGTCGTGTACTTGAAATACCAGAAATATATGCAAAAGATGCACTTAGTTCAAATATCAGAATAGTTAGGTTGAAGTAAATAGATGGAAAATGTATCTGACAAACAGGAAAGAGGAAAAAGGCTCAAGACAGATAAATTTAAAGAACAAAATATTGCCAGAGGTAGAAACATTTCCTTATGGTATATAGGTCATTTTATCAAGAATATGTAACAATAATAAATACATATGCATTTAATAAGAGAGCTTCAAGATATATTTCTTCTTTTAATTCTGTTAATATAAAATTAATTTGTGTTAAAGGGATAAATATATAATTCCACCAAGCTGGAGATTTTAACACCATTGTTTTAGCAAATGATATTACCGGTGTACAAAGTATTAGCAAAAAAAAGAAGAGCTAATCCACATAGAAACAGCTTTGACATAGATGATTATTATAGAGTATAATGCCCAATAATTATCGATTGTATATCTACTCAAATGTATGTAATATGTTCTCCAAAATGATATGCTGCTGCTGCTAAGTTGCTTCATTCGTGTCCAACTCTGTGCGACCCCATAGACGGGGGCCCACCAGGCTCCCCCGTCCCTGGGATTCTCCAGGCAAGAACACTGGAGTGGGTTGCCATTTCCTTCTCCAATGCATGAAAGTGAAAAGTGAAAGGGAAGTCACTCAGTTGTGTCCGACTCTTCGCGACCCCATGGACTGCAGCCCACCAGGCTCCTCCGACCATAGGATTTTCCAGGCATAAGTACTGGAGTGGGGTGCCATTGCCTTCTCTGCCAAAATGATGTACTGGGCCATAAATCTGGATATATTTATACATAGTTGACCCTTGAACAACTCAGGGTTGGAGCACCAACCCTCCTCCTAGTGGAGAGTCTTGAGTATAACTTAACAGTTAGCCCTCTGTATCTGCAGTTCTGCATCTTCAGATTCAACCAAATTGTGATTATGTAGTGCCGGAGTACGTATTTATTGGGAAAAAAAATCTGTGTATAAGTGGATACATGCAATTCAAAACCATGGTGTTAAGGATTGTCAATGGTGTGTGTGTCTATATATGTATTTATACATGTTTGTTTATATTTTGATTCATACCTACAGAATTTATTTGTTTTCTGCCTCTAGTTCCTGGCATATAGCTCCTTGTAATTTCCTGAAATGTAGGGTGATAGAAGCCTTTTTTGTTATAATATTCAGTGTTAGTCCCCAGTGCCTGACAAAAGAGCATCCAAGATCCAGGGCATCTTTGGAGTAATGAAAATGTTTCTTGGTATGCCAATGAGATGACTATTGGCCAAGGTCTCTAGATAGCCCCAGGAGGTGGCTGATTGCTGGAGGAACCAACCAAGTGACTAGAGGGTTGGAACTCCCAACTCACAGATCTCCAGAGAGGGGCCAGCGGCTAGAGATTAACTTAATTACCAGCAGCCAGTGGTTTCTTCAATCCTGGCAAAGTATGAAACCTCCGTAAAGACCCTGAATGACGTGGTTTGGAAATCATCCAAGTTGGTGAGCACATCAAGGTTCCAAGAGGGTTGCACACCCCAAGGGCGTGGAAACTCCGTCCACGCATTCCATCCCCATATCTTATCCTACACATCTTTCCATTTGGCTGTTCCTAAGTTGTAGCCTTTTTAATAAACTAGTAACAGTACATTAAGTCCTTTCCTGAGTTCTGTGAGCCAGTTTGGCAAATTATTGAACTTGAGGAAGAGTTTGTGGGAACCCCCAGTTTTTAGTTGGTTGGTCAAAAGTATTTAAGTGCAGGTCATATCCTGGGAATTGATTTGTGTCTGAAGTGAGGGGTGGCAGCCTAGTGGAACTGAGTCATTAACCTTTGGGGTCTGTGCTGACTCCAGGTAGTGTCATAATTGAATTTGTGAACACTGAGTTGGTGTTTTGAGAGTTGGAGAATTGCTCAATGTGAGTGAAAAACACATTTGCTGTCAAATTTGTGCAAGTAAAGGGGGGAAAAGTAATTTCACTTAATTGGAAAATAAGTAAGTTCTAAAAATCAATGATTTATGTTCCCACTATAAAATGGTAGAGAGTAGAGAGCAAATTAAACCTCTGGTAGCAAGCGGGAAAAGGGAAATTGAAAAATTTTAATCAATGAAATAAAGTGAAAAAAATGGATAAAATTAATGAAAACAGTAGTTGGATCTTTTTGTGGGTAAATAAAACTGATTAACTTGTGCCTACCTAGATTGATGAATAAAATATAAAAGAAGCAAATTGCAGATATTAGGGATGAAAGAGACATATCAGTACAGAGCCTATAGATATAAAAGTCAATATATTTGATAACCAGGATGAAATAAATTAGTTGGAAGACAGAAGTAAGATATAAGACCAAAAAAGATATAAAAAATTATAGACCTAAGTCAATAAAAGAAGCTTAATTCATAAATTAAAACTTCCCAACAAAGAATATTAGAGGCCTTAATGCCTTTACTGGTAAATTCTATTTAAGATATAAGAAATAAATGATACTAATCCTACACAAACTCAGAAAATTGAACAGGTAACTTTCAGCATAGAGTATCAGTCTGAATAAAATGGAGTTGAATTTTTTTTCAAGGAGGTCTGAAAATTAAGTGTTTTCTAGAGCATCACTGTCCAATACAATTTTCTGCAATGATGGAAATATCTCCCCACTCTCCAATGCAGTAGTTGCCAGCCACATGTGGCTTTAAGCACTTGAAATGTGGCTAGTGGATCTAATGAAATAGCTTTTTATTTAACTTAAATTTACATAGCTGCATGTAGCTGCTGCTGCTAAGTCACTTCAGTCGTGTCTGACTCTGTGCGACCCCGTAGATGGCAGCCCACTAGGCTCCCCCTTCCCTGGGATTCTCCAGGCAAGAACACTGGAGTGGGTTGCCATTTCCTTCTCCAATGCATGAAAGTGAAAAGTGAAAGGGAAGTCACTCAGTGGTATCCGACCCTCAGCGACCCCATGGACTGCAGCCTTCCAGGCTCCTCCGTCCATGGGATTTTCCAGGCAAGAGTACTGGAGTGGGGTGCCATTGCCTTCTCCGTGCACATTGTAGCTAGTAGTTATCATATTAGAACAGCTCTGAAATACATAAAGTTGAAGCATCAAGAGAATGACTGGATGATTTTCAGTAGCCATAGAGTATGTTATTTTTCATTGCTAAATTGTATCTGAGTCTTTGGGACCCCAGGGACTGTAGCATCCCAGGCTCTTCTATCCTCCGCTATCTCCAGGAGTTGGTTGAAATTCAGGTCCATTGAGTTGGTGATGCTGTCTAACTATCTCATCCTCTCCCGTCCCCTTCTTCTTTTGCTCTCTGTCTTTCCCAGCATCAGGGTCTTTTTTCTAATGACTCTTCACATGAGTTGGCCAAAGTATTGGAACTTCAGCTGCAGCATCAATCCTTCCAATGACTATTCAGGGTTGATTTCCTTTAGGATTTACCGATTTGATCTCCTTAACAGTCCAAGGGACTCTCAAGAGTTATCTCCAGCACCACAGTTTGAAAGCATCAGTTCTTCGACACTCAGCCTTCTCATGGTCCAACTTTCACATCTGTACATGATTACTGGAAACACCATAGCTTTGACTATACGGGCCTTTGTTGGCAAAGTAATGTCTCTGCTTTTTAATATGCTTTCTAGGTTTGTTACAGCGTTCCTTCCAAGGAGCAGGCGGCTTTTAATTCCATGCTGCAGTCACTGACCACAGTGATTTTGGAGCCAAAGAAAAGAAAATCTGTCACTGCCAGAGAGTATACAGCTACTGTAATTTAAATTGTTAAAATTAATGATAAATAATGTATATAGTACATACAAAGTATACTACAGTTTCACCTGAGGAAACACTGGTACCTCTTAAAAAGGTGGTTATCAGTTTGTTGAAAATATGAGACTAAAGATGAGAAGGTTGAATTAGATGTTTATCATCAAAAACAAAAAAAAGTTTGAAAGAACGAGTAAATATTAAGTATATAAACTGAATTTTATGTTTCAGTAATCCATGTTATAAAATATTATGTAACAGGTATAATATTTATACCTCTATTATGTATGTTACGGAGAAGGCAATGGCACCCCACTCCAGTACTTTGCCTGGAAAATCCCATGGATGGAGGAGCCTGGTGGGCTTCAGTCCATGGGGTCGCTAAGAGTCGGACACGACTGAGCGACCTCACTTTCACTTTTCACTTTCGTGCATTGGAGAAGGAAATGGCAACCCACTCCAGTGTTCTTGCCTGGAGAATCCCAGGGATGGGGGAGCCTGGTGGCTGCCGTCTATGGGATCACACAGAGTCGGACACGACTGAAGTGACTTAGCAGCAATGTATGTTATGTGATACGTTAAGGTAAAATTTAAAATAATGTGTACTATAATATGGTGGACTCTGTTTATAATACTTACACTTTATAATAGTGCCAGTTTTCAAAACTCTAGAGCATGAGAGGTAAACAATAAAATTGCCTGGCAAAATGTAACTTTTGTTTGTGAATGTAGCAGGACCTTGCAACCAGTCCTCATCATGAGTATTGATTTTTACCATCTTGAAATTGCTTGTAAAGAGGAGCTTCTGGTTGCAGGACAACCAAATATGCAGGCTTTTAACTGTAATTTGTTCTACAGGCTAACGTTCATATTGTCAAACACTGCAGGCAACATTATAGATTTTAAGGCCTCAGTATCATTATGTCTCCCAAGGTATTAAGTGCACTTCAAACACAGAAAAATGTTTTTCTCTCATTTTGTCTTTTCTTTCTGATGAGAGTTGAATAGATCCACTTGAGAAATGATTATATTGACAATTGCAGCCTTACATTTTCTTTAGCACTACAGAACTGGCAAGAAGTGCCAAGCTGGTAAGTCCAAGTAGGCTGGCGAGGCGTGATGTCACATCCCAGTTCTTTTCTCTGTAACATAATGGAACAGAGTGTATGTTATTGAGTTATTCCCCAACGAATTATGTCCCTCTTGCATCCTTACAAATCATTTTCATTAATATTAATCATCACTAATTGTAATTACAACTTGCCAGTGAATAATGGGCATTACATTTTTACAAATTTGGCTTCACAAAAGACTCTTCTTTTTTTCTCTGCATCCTGGTCACTGTGCAGTCTGATCGCTTTCAGAGAACAAGCCAAATTGTCAAACGCTGTCGTGTGTAATGTCATGTTCGATCTGGAACTGAAAAATGCGGCTTCAGGTTTCTGGCCTGTCTTTTATGTTGCAGAAGCAGAGAATTGTTAAACAATCTGGGGAAATTGGAGGCAGCAAATGTGCAATAAAATTTCCTATGTAGTTCAGTGCTACATAACAAGAGGGACCTATAAACCTTGCTCTCCTCCTGCATTGGATGCCGACTTATCTGCAGGAATGCCAATCACAACATATGTAAAGAAGAACAGATAGAACTTTTTAAAAATAAACTTCAGGAAATAGTTTCAAAGTTTTTTTCTTCTTCTCTCTGTGTTTCAGCTAAAACTCAAAGCTTTCCTAAAATGTTGTGTTGGAAACAATGAGAAGGAAACAAGGTCCATTTTCCATTTTCTTCCTTGTTTCTGGGCTTTCAGAATGGCCTGTTAGTAACCTGAACTTGTAAGGGTGTTGTAATTAAGGACGTCATTGTTTGAGATTTTAAACATAAACCTGCGATCTCCTGTGATGGCCTTGCTTTATTTATGGTTTTATAACGACCTTGTGTTTTATCCTGCTGGTATATCACCACTGTATCTTGGACTTGCTGTTGAAGTTGCCAAAAAAAACCCAAAAACAAAAATCCAGAAGCTTAAAGGAGAGAAAACATCTTCAGCCACTTTGTCTTTTTTTTTTTTTTAATCTTGATGAAGTAATTTATCTGTGAAAACTGTACTCAATTCAGTACATGGGACTTATGAGTGCATTTATTGTTTTAAAATGTCATATTTACTTAGATCAAATGAAGAATGATTATGTTGAAAATAAGATAACTATTTTATAAAAGAATTTCTATCTGTCTCTGCCAAGAACATTATGTGTATTTTCCTCACATCAGGAAATGGGCATCGTTTTGATGCCTTTGACTTTATTTTTGCAAGTGCTGTACTTTGTCTTCTAAGGAAGGGCACAAAGGTAAGCAGTACTCACTTTTCATCCCCAAAATCCATTTACATTAAAGAGAGATGTTAGTGAAGTTTTCTTCTCTTCCTCTATCTCTGAAATTTGTCCCTAAGGCCGTGTTGTGGGGCAGAGCAAGATAGGTGTCTGCAGCACAGAGGAAGGGGCGCCATGATGGCTTAGAGCAGGATGTCAGACCTAAGGGGGTGAGTAGGCATAGACAGGAGGGAAGCCTGGCAGGGATGTTGGATCCTTGTCAGGTTGATGAGGATGCTCATGTTCAGAGAGAGCCTGTTACTCAGTTTTAGAGACCAAGCAGAGGGAGGAAGTTAAGCACGTGTGTAGTGGGTTGAAACGTAGACCCCAGATGGCTACATCCAAGTCCTAACTCTTGGTACCAACGTCTGTATTAGTTTAACCATGGCTGCTGTTACAAATTGCCATAAACTTGGTGGCTTAATACATCAGAAATGCATTCTTTTACAGTTCTGGAGGACGGGAAGGTCAAAAATCAAGGTATCAGCAGGGTGGTTTCTCTCTGGAGGCACTGAGTGAGAAACTGCCAGATACCTCTCCTCACTTCTGCTGGCTCTCAGCATACCCCTGACATGCCTTGGCTTGTAGATCCATCCCTCCAACCTCTGCCTCTGTCTTCACGTGGCCCCCTCTCCTGTGTGTGTCTCTGTAATTTCTTTTTCTGTCTCTTATAAAGATGCTTGTTTTGGGGCTTAAGGCCCTCCCTCATCCAGAGTGACCTCATCTTGAAATCTACCTAAGTTACATTTGCAAAGACCCTTATTCAAAATGTCATATCCTGAGATTTGCACTGTTCATATATATATATATATATATATATATATATATATTTTTTTTTTTTTTTTTTTGGTGGGCCATTCTTCAAGCCATTACAGTATGGCAGGGAGTGGCTTGTCTTGTGGAATCAGAGATCAAAGGGAGTGAGAAGGTATGTCTGTGGAGGGGCAGTCACCTGGGGTTTCAAAACCCATGCAAGGTAGGAGAGCATCCATGCAGGAAATGTTCTGGCACAGGGTGTGAGATCCGAGTGGAATGAAGAGGGTATCTGCATGGGGAAGGGGAGAGAGGTGAGGATGAGAGGCTGGTCATACATGATGGGCTGATCAAATAGTCAGATATATTGAGGGTAATCAATATATATGGCATCTAGTCCCATCACTTCATTGCACATAAATGGGGAAACAATGGAAACAGTGGCTGACTTTATTTTCTTGGGCTCCAAAATTACTGCAGATGGTGACTGCAGCCATGAAATTAAAAGATGCTGCTTCTTGGATGAAAAGCTCTGACAAACCTTGACAGCATATTAAAAAGCAGAGATACTACTTTGCCGACAAAAGTCCATCTAGTCAAAGCTGTGGTTTTTCCAGTAGTTAGGTATGGATGTGAGAGTTGGACCATAAAGAAAGCTGAGTGCCGAAAAACTGATGCTTTGAATGGTGATGTTGGAGAAGACTCTTGAGAGTCCCTTGGACTGCAAGGAGATGGAACTAGTCAATCCTAGTTCAGGAAATCAGTCCTGAATATTCATTGGAAGGACTGATGCTGAAGCTGAAGCTCCAGTACTTTGACCGTCTGATGCAAAGACCTGACTCATTTGAAAAGACCCTGATGCTGGGAAAGATTGAAGGCAGGAGGCGAAGGGGACGACAGAGGATGAGATGGTTGGATAGCATCACTGACTTGATGGACAAGAGTTTAAGCAAGCTCCAGGAATTGGTGATGGACAGGGAAGCCTGGCGTGGTGCAGTCCATGGGGTCACAGAGTCAGACACGACTGAGTGACTAAACTGAACTGAGAGTAATGGAAGTGGTTTCTCACTGTCAGAAAAGTTAAAATGCGAAAAAGAACATACTGGAATTGAAGGTGTTGGTGTGAAGTCATGATTGTTTAAATTCAATATAGATAGATAGATACAGTAATAATGGAGATGTAAATGTGCATAGATCTATGTATATGTCCTGCCTCATCCACTGAAGGGGGCTGGAAATGAGACACTGCGGTAGCAATGAGCATTCTTAGCACCTATATCTTGGCTTCTAATGACCAGAGTTCACTAATAGAGAAGAGAACTCCTTTGAAAAATGGCTAATTTCTGGGTTTGAGTAGAGGAGGTGCGATATAAGCCTGGAGTATTTAGTCCTAGAAGGTATGAAATTATTCAGAGAATAATGGGGGTATGTCATAAGGGCCTAGAAGTCACCTTAAAGAGGCTCACATAGGCCAAATTGGAAATAATCAGAGCCTGAAGATAAATGACAAAATGTATTACAACCTATTAAATATAAAGCCATAAATCCGTAGTGATCTCAGTAAAGATGATAATTGAATAAGATGAAAATTTGATGAGACATTTAGATGCTTTCCAATAAATGCCTCCCCACAGGGTGCTTACTAAAGATGAAGGGGAAAACGAGTAGCCTTTCAGTAGGAAAACTTTGCAGACGCCACTTTAACCAAGTGATCAAACTGAATATCATTATCGATGATATAAATCAAAATTGTTGCCTGATAGAATGCAGAGAGAAGCATTGTGGTGTTCTTCACATAGATGCATACACGTCATTTACACATGAGACTGTGCCCCTTATGGAGGCACAGTCTACAAAATAATTGATGATGGTTTTCAAAAACATCCAAGGTATGAAAGACTGAAGAACTATTCCAGTCTGAAGGCATCTAGAAAGACATGATAACCCATTGCAGCGTGTGATTCTGAAATGGACCCATGGTTTTGACAGTTGGTAAAATGTGAATGGAGTTTGAAAATTAGATTGATGGTAACACCTCAATGTAAGAAAATGCTTGGGGAAAAACCTGGAGCAAAGTAAGAGTTTATTAATTTTAGCTCTGATTAAGATGAAGAAGAGGAACAGGAGGAAAATGACTGAAGGACCACATGAAAAATATATCTAGCAGCTATCTACCATAATATCCGGGAATTTGGAAGAAGAATGTTCTGGATTCGTATGGAGGAAACTTTTTCCCTCAGGTGTAGTCAAGTTAAATTAAGATGTAAATATAAGTTACATATTCTTTTTGGCCCACAGAGAAATAAAAAGCATTTGACCAGGTAATTCAACACTTGGGACCCAGGAATTGTAAAATTAAATTGTGTTCATGGATGTGAAAAATTCAGTTTTCTTCCACAATCCAAAGAAAAGAAATGACTAGCGAAAGGAAGCCTGAAATGCCCTCACACTGGAGCATTGGGAACAATTCATTGAACTCTAGAGCTGGAAGAGATAATGGCAGTGTGCCCAGATCCCTTTATGAAGCCAGTTTGCAAGAACTGATTTCTCATTCCATTTTTTCAAGGGAAATATAAATCCCAGTGTAGTATTAGTACCTCTATGTAGACCTTTGCTCGTGTTTTCCAAAGTGTAGAGTTCAGTGTGTTGTCTCTTGTATTCAGGGAAGTCATGTGAGTATCCTCACTTACTCATGTTGGGAAGGAATTTCGGTGACTTCTGAATATCCATAGGTCATTGTTTCAGCAACACTAATCTAATGCAGCACAACCTCAACCAGGAAGGATGTCAAGAAGTATTTCCAAATTGCCACAAATTCTTTGTCCTAAAACCATCCCATATTGTCTTGGGTTATCACTGAGTGTGGATTTGACCCTTATAATATATAATCCTCAATATGCTTGGTGATCTGACTTTCCAGAGCCCATCATTTAGGAAATAATAAACTATTGATACAACTTTAATGGTGAGAAAGTTAGTATGAAAGTTAGTAAGAAAAAAAAAGTGGAGAGATGGTAGAAGCAGAGGAAATGTTGAAGCTGGTCATCTGACAGGAAGGAAGGAAACAAAATAATGCAAAAGTACTTTATTTCACAGTCCAGAAGAAGGAAGTATAATTAAGAAGGCACTAGACAAAGATTAAGATTTGAGTTCTATTCTTATTATTAGCTGTGGGAGACCTCGAGGGTCACACCATTACATTATCTATCTTTACATCTATAAAATTGGGACAATAACAACTTTTGTGGCTACCTCACACAATTGTAGTAAGGAACAATTTTATAATAAAAATGTATTATACACTTAAGCATTCTAGTCAAATGTGCGATGGTATTCTCTTACATGTTTATAATGCTGATTGTTCTTTCATGAACATATCAAATCTCTTCTTAAGCTCAGAGAAGTGTGTAACAGATGTGTGAGGAGTGTGCATTAAAGATAGTCAAATTGAAACAGAAATCATGCTGCCCTAAATGGTGAACCCAAGATAAGTGAAAATTCACTTAGCTGATGGTTTAGGATTTGAGGTTGCAAGTGACAGAAATTTCAGGTAGATGAAGCACAACTAGATGGACCTTTGTTGGCAAAGTAATGTCTCTGCTTTTTAATATGCTGTCTAGATTCGTCATAGCTTTTCTTCCAAGGAGAAAGGATCTTTTAATTTCATGGCTGCAGTCACCATCTGCAGTGATTTTGAGGGTCCCTTGGACTGCAAGGAGATCGAACCAGTCAATCCTATGGAGAGGGAGGAGGGAGGAGGGTTCAGGATGGGGAACACATGTATACCTGTGGCGGATTCATTTTGATATTTGGCAAAACTAATACAATTATGTAAAGTTTAAAAATAAAATAAAATTAAAAAAAAAAAAAAAACTAAAGGAAATCAGTCCTGAATATTCATTGGAAGGACTGATGCTGAGGCTGAAGCTCCAGTACTTTGGCCACCTGATGCGAAGAACTGACTCATTGGAGAAAACCCTGATGCTGGGAAAGATTGAAGGCAGGAGAAGGGGATGACAGAGGATGAGATGGTTGGATGGCATCACCGACTCAATGGACATGAGTTTGAGCAAGCTCCGGGAGTTGGTGATGGACAGGGAAGCCTGGCGTTTTGCAGTCCATGGGTCACGAAGAATCAGACACCACTGAGAAACTGAACTGAACTGACTGAATGTCCACGATGTGGTTCAGGGTTCTGAAATGGGAGAATGCTGAGACTGGCTCATATATTATCTGTGTTTTTTTTATTCCCAGGTCCCATCACTTCATGGGAAATAGATGGGGAAACAGTGGAAACAGTGTCAGACTTTATTTTTTTGGGCTCCAAAATCACTGCAGATGGTGACTGCAGCCATGAAATTAAAAGACGCTTACTCCTTGGAAGGAAAGTTATGACCAACCTAGATAGCATATTGAAAAGCAGAGACATTACTTTGCCAACAAAGGTCCATCTAGTCAAGGCTATGGTTTTTCCAGTGGTCATGTATGGATGTGAGAGTTGGACTGTGAAGAAAGCTAATTGCCAAAGAATTGATGCTTTTGAACTGTGGTGTTGGAGAAGACTCTTGAGAGTCCCTTGGACTGCAAAAAGATCCAACCAGTCCATTCTGAAGATCAGCCCTGGGATTTCTTTGGAAGGAATGATGCTAAGGCTGAAACTCCAGTACTTTGGCCACCTCATGCAAAGAGTTGACTCATTGGAAAAGACTCTGATGCTGGGAGGGATTGGGGGCAGGAGGAGAAGGGGACGACAGAGGATGAGATGGCTGGATGGCATCACTGACTCGATGGACGTGAGTCTGAGTGAACTCCTGGAGTTGGTGATGGACAGGAAGGCCTGGTGTGCTGTGGTTCATGGGGTCGCAAAGAGTCAGACATGACTGAGTGACTGAACTGAACTGAACTGAGTCTCTTTACTTGTGGTAGCAAAGATGACTAGCTACTAATAAAGGTCTCCTTTTTCAAGGGTCATTTCAAGCCATTTGGGGCATTAAAAGCAACTTTGGGTTGCTTTTTTACTGGGAAAGTAAGGTATATTTTTGCTTTCCCTAGTTCATGATGAGTGGAACACTGAGATGTAGTAATGTCCTGTAATAATATCCTGTGTAATAATGTCCTGTAAGGCAAGGTGGTGTAATATGAAAAAGCAGAGACATCACTTTGCTGACAAAGGTCCATATAGTCAAAGCTGTGGTTTTTCCCATAGTCATGTACGGATGTGAGAGTTGGACCATAAAGAAGGCTGAGCACTGAAGAACTGATGCTTTCGAATTGTAGTTCTGGAGAAGACTCTTGAGAGTCCCTTGGACTACAGAAGATCAAAGCAGTCTGTCCTAAAGGAGAGCAGACGTAAATGTTCATTGGAAGGATTGATGCTGAAGCTGAAGCTCCAATACTTTGGCCACCTGATGCGAAGAGCCAACTCATTGGAAAAGACCCTGATGCTGAGATAGATTGAAGGCAGGAGGAGAAGAGGACGGCAGAGAATGAGATCGTTAGACAGCATTACCGACTCAATGGACATGAATTTGAGTACACTCTGGGAGACAGTAGAGGACAGAGAAGGTGGTGTGCTGCAGTCTGTGGGTTCACCAAGAGTCAGACGTGGCTTAGTTCCTGAACAACAGCAGCAACAAGGCAGTGTTTGATGTAGCATGGCCAGTGGGCTGGATCTGGTCATTAGCTTGTTTTTGCAAATTTTTTAGGAACACAGCCACAGCTATTCATTTACATATTGTCTACGGCTGCTTTCAGGCTACGACAACAGAACTGAATAATTGTGACAGACATATTTACTGTCTGGTCCTTTATAAAAATAGTTAGCTAAGCTCTGCTCTGGAAGAATGTAAGTTTCTAGTCTGAGCAGTAAACTGACTGAATTGTTGTTTTCTCATCTTTACAATGATGGCTGCAGACTGGGTGATCCCTGAGACTCCTTTTTGGAATCCACTGTTTATTCTCTGACGACTCTTTGGCTCTGTTCCTAATGCTACTAAATGCACAGGTTAGTGCCCTGGAATTTCCTTCCCTCTCCTACTAACCTCCTGCCTCTTCACAAAGTGAAAATCCTGGCCAACCTCAGATGTCTCCAAAGTCATTTTCCTCAGTTAAGAGCTGGAATCCATTACACCATACACCCTGTGGTTGGAAAAAAGCACCTCTTTCACGCATTGCATGGACTTAAGCAGCTACTTAACTTCCCAGGTAGCAGGGAGGACTCTTCCACAGCATATATTGGGTTGGCCCAGACGTTTGTTTGGGATTTTCTATAACATCTTAGGAAAAACCTGAGCGAACTTTTTCCAGTATTATCCATGCAGAGGCCAGAAGCTCCTCTTCAGTGAGGGTGATAAAAAGGAGGTATGGGGTTAGATGGTATGAAGGGATGTAATAAAGGATTGTAGGATCTGAGAATTAGATCGAGACCTCTGTGATGCAACCAGTTAAAAATTCTAAAAAGAAAAATGACTCCTGGTCAGCTTTTACTTCTCTGAATCACTGTTTTGGCAATGCTTATATATTTGGGTTTAAAAGTCTCAATCTATCAATTTAAAAAGTTTTAAGTAATGAAATTAAAATATAAGTAAAGTTAATATATATTAAACAGGCAAAAAAGTTCCAGAGTCAGCCTCTTCCTCTTTCTTCTTCACTCTTCAATTGGTGTTGGTTCTATTTTCTCAAACTAGTATGCAGTCTTTTGCTTTTTATTACTTGTTTACTGTTTGTCATTTGTAGCAGATGGAATCCTCTATATGTCCATGACCTTGAATGTCTAATTGTATCACTAGGGAAGGAACAGTAGCATTCTCTAATAGTGTAACCTTCCAACACATTGACAGGGGGCTGTGGTTCATAGCCTATACTTTGTGCAGAGTCTTGGGAGTTACTGCATATAGCACACTATTCTAATCACCAGCCTTTTGGGGAGAGCTATATATATATATATATATATGCTAAGTCACTTCAGTCATGTCCAACTCTGTGTGACCCCATAGACGGCAGCCTACCAGGCTCCTCTGGATTCTCCAGAGAATCCCTGGGATTCTCCAGGCAAGAACACTGGAGAGGGCTGTCATTTCCTTCTCCAGTGCATGAAAGTAAAAAGTGAAAGTGAAGTCGCTCAGTCGTGTCCGACTCCTAGCAACTCCTAGGACTGCAGCCTACCAGGCTCCTACGGCCATGGGATTTTCCAGGCAAGAGTACTGGAGTGGGTTGCCATTCCCCATATATATGTATGTGTTATGATGGCATCATTCCTATTTTAATGTAGTGCTGATCAAAGATGGACATGTGTTGCTCATTTTTGCATAACACTGACAGAATTATTGTTGAAAAAATGAAGCTCGATTTTAGGCATTTATGTCAGTTCAAGTATACCATAGTATTTTAAAGCATAAATATTCAACTATCTTCAACTTCTGAGAACAAAAATAAATATTTTAACAAGAAAAAAAAGTGTGCCGTGGCAAGCTGTGACTTAATAGAAAAAGATAAGGAATGGTCTCCATAGACCAAGAGAAAAATGGGGCCTCGGTTATATTTGTACTGGAATGTTATGAATGTAAAAAGCAGCTTGTCAAAATCCCCTACCAAACTTATATTATTGCAAGACCAATCTGTTTTAATGAAAAAAAAAAAAACAGTTCTCTATGTTTAATATTTATTAACTTTATTTTTATAATTGCTGGAGGGTTTTAATTTCGAGTACAGTGGGATGAATATAACAGTTTTAAGTAAGGCAAATGTGAAGACTATAAGTCAATGAAAACAAAATAGCAAGAAATGTCTAATGGGAATAAATCTTAGTACCCCAGCTTAGATGTACTAGAAATGTAATGTATTTTTCTTCATTTAAATCGAATTTTACTTTTAAGCCTCTGATCCCTGGGTCTTAATTCACTCAGTTCAGGGATGCTCCCCGTTTCCTAAGGGTTGCACCTGTGTTTAAGGGGGTGATGTAAAGCTGAAATGTGAAAGAGGTAAGAGCTTGGAGGGCCGTTGCTCTTTCGTGGACCAAGCAGCCACATGATCTCTTTCTATGCTGGCGTTTAGCCACACTGATCTAGACCCAGGTGTCTTCTTTTACATTTGATTCTTCTTTTTCTTCTACAATAGGACTTCTTTAATTCTGTTCTCAAGTATTTTCAAATCTCTGTGGATCCCATCTATTTCTTTTTCACCATGCTGATCTGGTGGGGGCGGCTCTTTGAGACCTAATTTGCTTAAGTAGCCACACAACACAGGTATTTCTTTCCTGGGGTCTTACCACCTTCCCAGGACAATAGGCTATAAGTCATCTTTCCTCTTACATCTTCCAAGAACTCATATCTAGCCAGCGATTTCTCTGAAGTTCACAGAGTTTAAACATCCTTGCTACTGCCCCTCTTTCTCTGTGGAGAAACATGTCTGGTTTGAAAGTAAAATAGCCTGTTTTTCCCTATTGACTATAGTCTCAAGACTATTGCTTATTTCTTGAGATATTTCATTTTTCCCTGAGGACTAGCCTTTTCAAAACAAGAGTTGACTCCCTTTATTTTTTTTCATCTTCTGCTGGGTTATTCTTTTCTCAAAAGCAACAAATTAAAAAATGTTTTAACTTAATAAATGGGGCAAAGATCAAGGACGACAAGCTAATATTTCAAATACTGTCCAACTATAAGTAAAAGTATGGTTTAAGTTACAGTGGTCGGATTACAGGTGAATGAAACACCACTTCATTCATTACTTCCAATGCTCTTGATTTTCAGAATAGTAGACAGGGAGTCTTCCTGGGCTATTTATCTGATATCAGACTTACTGTGTTAGTTTATTACCAGCTGATTATTGGGCCCCAGCGGAATGACAGTCATGGATATTAACTAGCAAGCAGAAGTCTCATGTTTCCAAGTTCTGATTCTGTCACTAATTAATCTGAAATGCTGCATTTAGTAGTTGCCTTCTTTATGTCTCATTTAAAAGTATGTAATGAAGAATGGGTTGATTTCTAAGAGTTATATTTCAGTTTTATTAATTTTTGGCTGCACTTGGTCTTCATTGCTGCATGTGGGCTTTGTCTAGTTGCAGCGAGTGGGGACTGCGTCTAGTGTGTGGGCTTCTCACTGTGGTGGTTTCTCTTGTGGAGGATGGTCTTCATTGCTTCATGGCAAGTGGAATCTTCCTGGGGCAGGGATCGAACCCATGTGTTGTGCATTATTGGCAGATGAATTCTTTACCAGTGGACCACAAAGGAAGCCCTCAGTTTTATTCTGATTCAAATATATACCACCCTGGGGGAGTCTGGGATACAAGGAAAGATGAAGGAAAGACCTGGAGCCTGAACATATAGGGAATGCAGGTTACTGGAGGATGTCCTAGGGGTTTGAATCCCAATGCACGGAAGAGTTAGGAGATTAAATGGGATGCTGCCTGGTAAATAAACATTCCCTACTGAGTATTTTTCTTAAAGCTGTAACAGGTCCACATGGTTAACTGCCACTCAGTTGAAATGTTTGACTCAGTTTACGTTTCTGATTTAAAAGCCTGGGCTGTAGCTATTGTTGTACATATTATAAAGCGCCCACAGAGGTTATTGAAAAATCCATACAAAATCTCTGGTCCCAGAGATTTGTGTTTATAATTAGATGGCCCTTTCTATTTTCACAGATTGGTTTAATAGAAATTACTTAAACATTTTAAAATGATGGCCTTCAAATGTGGGAATGGGAAGGACGGGGACATTTGACCTCCCTCCATAAAACTGAATTGCTCTTTGTGTTTCAAGTTTTGACAGAGGGAGAGAGAACATCCTTATTTGGTCATGGTGCCCATTAAGAGAGCAGCATAGTTACTACATTTCAGCTTCCTCCTTCACTTCCTGCCTTAGGGATTTGCGAACAGAGTGCTGGGAGACTTCTAGAGTTAAGAGGCTGGAGACAGGTAGTTTGGAGCACCTTTTAAGGGGCTCTCCATAATGTGTATAGGCTGAGTGGTGAAGCTTAATTAACTTCAATTAAATGCAAAACATACCGAACAGCTCCTGTGTGTCTGGCACTGTGCTGTGCGTTAAAGTGGTATAAAGGCAAAATAAGAGTCATTGACTCCTAGAGATGGAAGAAAAAAATCTTAGAGCAGTTCTTGCCCAACACGAGTGCCTTCTTTTAATTTGATCATTGTCGGCTGTATGTATGACTGTACATACGCCTCTTGATGAAAGTGAAAGAGGAGAGTGAAAAAGTTGGCTTAAAGCTCAACATTCAGAAAACTAAGATCATGGCATCTGGTCCCATCACTTCATGGAAAATAGATGGGGAAACAGTGGAAACAGTGGCTGACTATTTTTCTGAGCTCCAAAATCACTGCAGATGGTGATTGCAGCCATGAAATTAAAAGAACCTTACCCCTTGGAAGGAAAGTTATGACCAACCTAGACAGCATATTCAAAAGCAGAGACATTACTTTGCCAACAAAGGTCCATCTAGTCAAAGCTATGGTTTTTCCAGTGGTCATGTATGGATGTGAGAGTTGGACTATAAAGAAAGCTGAGTGCAGAAGAATTGATGCTTTTGAACTGTAGTGTTGGAGAAGACTCTTGAGAGCCCCTTCGACTTCAAGGGGATCCAACTAGTCCATTCTAAAGGAGATCAGTCCTGGGTATTCATTGGAAGGACTGATACTGGAGCTGAAACTCCAGTACTCTGTCCACCTGATGGGAAGAGCTGACCTGATGCTGGGAAAGATTGAGGGCAGGGGGAGAAGGGGACGACGGAGGATGAGATGGTTGGATGGCATCACCGACTCAACGGACATGGGTTTGGGTGGACTCCGGGAGTTGGTGATGGACAGGGAGGCCTGGTGTGCTGCTGTTCATGGGGTCACAAAGAGTCGGACACGACTGAGCAACTGAACTGAACTGATGAATGACTGAAGTGAAATCTTCTCAGATCAGGGCTTTTTTGATATTTGTTTAAACTGATTATTCCATACATATAATTTCATTTTATAGCTGTATCTGACTTTCTAATAGGCTGAATCCTTAGTCAACTTTGGTACAGTAACAGTAAAGAAATCCCTTGATGGACTCTGGTTGTGTTGTCTTAGAGCTCTCAGCTTATGGTTTTCTGTAGCTCTCGGCTTCATCTTCTGGGATGGCCATCCTTTTCTCGCACCTATTTTCGACCACAGCCGAAGGGAGAACCTCCTCCTTGGGTACTGGGCTGATTTGTCAGTCTACTATCTCATGGAAGAAATTTGGGGCCAATGACCTTGTTTTAAATTTTCAGTTGTCGTAGTCTTTCTTAATCCTGACTGGCTTTTATTACCTTCTAAACAGCTCCTTGTGCTTACACCTATACCCACAGTTCTTTTGGAGATACCCGTCTTTGTAGATCTATTTTGAGTTTACTGGCTTCATGGGTGAGCCACACACACACATTCTCGGTAACCTGAGCAGTTTATTTTCCAAATTAAAAGGTTTTCTGTGGACAATCTTAAACTGCCAATAGAGTTTAACTCCCAAGGTGACAACCGTACTCAAGATTGGGTCTTCACCTTGAGATCTAGTCACAAATTTTTGCTCAGATACTTCTCAGTATTTTCTTTCACTGGTTGTAGTTGAAAAAAATAGCTCCATCTTTCTACCCCACTAGAACTGAAGTTTCTGGATTCTCTTTATAGATCCTCATTCCTGGATTTTATCTGCTTTCATATCAATTCTACTAAGCCACTTTCTTCTCATAAAACCTTGTCAAAGACGGCTGATAATAACAACCCATGCTCCCTAGCAAAACCTTTGCTTCTCGACCTCTTTGCCTAAAGCCACAAGTTCAGTAAGTATATTAGCTGACTTCCATGCTATCACAGAGGACATTTTAAAGCAATGTCACATCACTGTATAACATGGCTCATTATTTTTCTCAGCTTCAAATAATATTTTCCTCACCACCTACCACCTGGTTCCAAGGCCAGTGCCTCATATTGTTAAGTCATCACCTTGCTTCTGGTACCAATTTTTTTATCATGGTTCAAATTTCTGTATTTTTCAGATTTGCTTCAGTAGCAACACCCATCAAATCCCATTAATTTGCCATAGCAAGCATTTGTTTCTTGCTTTCATTACATTTTGGCAGCTGCAGCTCTGCTCCTCGTGTCCTCACATTCTCACATTCAGTTCAGTTCAGTTCAGTCACTCAGTCGGGTCCGACACTTTGCGACCCCATAAATTGCAGCACACCAGGCCTCTCTGTCCATCACCAACTCCCGGAGTTCACTCAGACTCACGTCCATTGAGTCGGTGATGCCATCCAGCCATCTCATCCTCTGTCGTCCCCTTTTCCTCCTGCCCCCAATCCCTCCCAGCATCAGGGTATTCACATGTATGTAAAAGGGACATCCTCTGTATTTTCTGTCTGCACTTCAGCTCCATGATATACATTCTTTCTAAATTTACTGTGTTAGAGGAAAAGGACAACAGGGCTTCCAGAAACAATCGATGTGTCTTCAAGCTTTTGCTTGTAGGTGGCTCACATTATGTCTTGTCTTATCCCTTTGGCCAAAGCAAGTCACATGGCCAGGTCTTTCCAGCGAATGAGGAAGTATAGCCCACTTTTACAGGGCACAGTCACATGGTGATGAGTGGGGATATATTATACTTTTATAATGGAGAGAGGAGCAGATGGTAGAGGACAGTAATCTACCGAAGACCCCAAGACCAATTGTGTCTAAGAAGATTCCTTACTTTGGTGGAATGACTTACTTATTGCACTGAGGTGCCCATATATATTACCACACAGATGATTTAGGAAAACTAGTTATCCAAGTTACAATGGGAAGAGAGATAAGGAATATTTTTTTTATTGGAGAGCAGTTATTTTGATGTTCGTTACTAAATTTGTTATTACCATGATGTTAGTTGTATGTCCATTTTATATCTATTAAGCTCTTACTGTGTGTCAGGCACAGTAGTAAGCCTTCTCCTGACTTTTTGTATGTAACATTTCTTTTGCTAAGGGACAGAATAGGCAAACAGTTTACCCAAGGGTATGGTATGGATCCCTCCTCTTATGCACTGTATATCTTATTTTTCCATTTTTGTCTTTCGTGTAATGCAGTGATTCTGTGAACATCCTTACCCATCCTCTACTTGGACTTCATGAAGCAGTTTATTTACCAAATTACACGTCATGAAGTCGTTTATTCTAAATTAGGACAGCTAAAATTACCAGGAAAAAAAATTAATGTGTCTTTAATCAGTTTTTCCTATTTTTTCTAATTGGTCCTAGTTTTGTCTTATGGAGCTGCTAACATATAGAACATAATCTAATGACTCTTCCTTCAAATAGTATAAACATCCTTTACCTTTTCTAAAAACAGTTTCTTTAATTTCTTGTATAACAAGAGTTACACGTTTTTACCACCTCAGTTAACTTTCCCTCAAGCCATCAAACCCTTTCACGTGTGGAACAATTTCTGTTTTGCTATAGGAACTCAGCTATTTTTTTCATTTCTAAGGGGATCGGTGGGCATGTACCTTATCCAAGCTGTCACCATTAGAGTTCATCCTCCTTACCTAAATGATTAGCTTGAAAGTATGGTAGCTATTATTAACAATAAGCCCTGAAGCCAGATTTTGGAAAATGGTCTAAAAAATCGTTGGACGTGTCATTCTAAATTTAATAAAAAGCACCTTATGGGAACTTTTGAACTAATGTCTCATGATGGAGTGAAACAGGTAGATTAACATCTGGATACCCATTTTAAATTTAGTTTTGGCTTATATTGACAGTGATTTGTGATGAATAACTAGGCCTCCTTTGATCTTATTTTTCCTCATCTGTAAAATAATTCTTATTGTCATCAACACTAATTATAAAATCATTTAAAATAGTCCCAGTTTAGCACAAAGATGTTCTTAGAAACTGTCTGCTAGTTCACATGGCCATAGGGCCTTTGTAGATGGACTAAGAATCTTAAGGGGAGATTATCATGGGTTATCTGGGGCGATGGGAGATAAAATCACAAAGATCCTTATGAGTAAAAAAAGTAGGGACGTAGGAGATGTGATAGAAGAAAGCAATGGCACCCCACTCTAGTACTCTTGCCTGGAAGATCCCATGGACGGAGGAGCCTGGTGGGCTGCAGTCCACGGGGTCGCGAAGAGTTGGACACTACTGAGTGACTTCACTTTCACTTTTCACTTTCATGCTTTGGAGAAGGAAATGGAAATCCACTCCAGTGTTCTTGCCTGGAGAATCCCAGGGATGGGGGAGCCTGGTGGGCTGCCGTCTATGGGGTCGCACAGAGTTGGACATGACTGAAGCGACTTAGCAGCAGTATCAGGAGGTGTGGTGACAGAGGCAAAGTGAGTGGCGCGGCATGAGAAAGATCTGACCGTATACTGCTTGCTGGATTTGAGGGTGGAAGGGGCCATGAGCCAAGGAACACAGGCAACTTCTAGAAGCTGGAAAAGGCAAGGAAATAGCTTCTTCTCTAGAGTTTCCAGAAAAAATAAAGCCCTGCCAACACCTTGATTTTTAACCCAGTGAGACCTGTTTTGAACTACTGGCCTCCAAAAATGTTAATATAATAAATTGGTGTTCTTTCAAGTCATTATATTTGTTGTAATTTGTTATGGCAGAATTAGGAAACTAATACACTACTTCATTAGATTATTATGATGATTTAAAAACTTAATTGATAATGAGAAAGTGCTTTGTAAACTGAGTTCCTATAAATGTTAATTATTATTAATAAAATTAAAATGGGTTCCAACAACTCTAATTAGAAGGATGAGGTCTGTTTCAAACAAAATCTGGATTAGAAATGGGCTAGTGGGTCTTTGCCATTTTCATCAACTTTAATAGGGTTCCTCTCAAAGTGAATTAACAGAACCATTTAAAGCAGCCCCTCTGGGACCAATCTGAAATTAATTTTTCAGCTTGATCTCTGCAACAGTCTCTAAACCATAAATTAAAAGGAAGCAATAATTCTTCTCTGAGGAGTGGAACTGCCTTAGTTAGAAGTCTATTGGTATAGCACACAAATAGCCTTAGAAAAAAACAATCTTTGGTTGAAAACCTTCAAGTAAAAGAAAAAGACTTTAAATATGTCACAGCCCATTGTACTGTAACCCTAATAATAAATTGCTTGTTTTTAAAAAATTTGTAGCCTGCAAATGCATAGAGGAAACATTTTTTGATGGTACTGTGACAGAGGAGCCTGGTGGGCTACAGTCCATGGGGTTGCAAAGAGTAGTACACGACTGAATTACTGAGCACGTGTGCATGCTTCACCATTATTCCAGATACTTTTGTCACATTAAAAATAATTCACTCACATGTCCTCAGATTTTTTTGTCTTTGCTCTTTCAAAAGCATATTGATTGTTGAAATTGAAACAGATTTGTTCACTATAAACATAACCTTGGTTTCAAACAGATTCTGATAAATCTGTCCAGACCAGGACAGAGGGAAAAACATACTAGGAAGAATATGGCTGGGGGACATTGTAAGGCTTTTTACTCTAGGATTTCCCTCTGAACTTTGAGAAAATGTTCCTTGTGATTTAATTCCTATACAGAATTATTTTTATTTAACAATTAAGTAACAAAAACCTTCCTGGAAACTTTGTGCCACTAGACTTCTGGGGATTGTAGTCTGCTGCAAAAACAGAGAGGCTTAAATGATGCTAGGATGAACATGAAATCCTGCCTTCCGGGAGTTGAGTGCCAGGGAAATAAGGCTTTATTTGTAAAGAGTTCTCTTTGAGCCCACACTTGGGTGCAGCAGGGACTTCAGCAGCACAATTTGAAGAGAACAGAAAAGGAGCAGAATTTTGATTCGCTCTAGTTTGGTATGTTAGTATTAATATAACTAAATATGAATTGGGGTTTTGCGTTTGTTCCTCTAGTCCTGGACTGCATCAGCAGCTGCAGAAGTAGACTGGTACCTGCCACTTCCAGGCATTTGACCTTCCTCATCCATGTCCTTGGACACCTTCTCTCTGGAAGAACACAGTTCACGGTGACTGCTGGCTTAGTCCTGTTCTACTGAAAAGCCATCACACCTTCCAGCGCCCAGGAGTAGCATCCCTGTTGCCCTGCAGCAGCTTCCTCTTCTGTAGAGCTGCCCTTTGCATGGAGCCTAGTATGCACCCAGGGAATAGTGCTCTGTGTATTCAGACTTCACCCCACAAAGCCTTTACTTCCCCTTCATACTGTGAAGTGTCCAAGATAGTCCATGTTTGTTCTGTCCCCTTCCTCTTTCTTCTTAAGCCATCGCAGAAGCTTTGCCTCTCCATCATGCCCTGAGTTTGGAGGACATTGCTCCCATGTTTCCATTATTGATGGGGGCTAGTGACAGGGCCGTGCTGTCTGATGCTGCCGTTGTGTCCGCCGACTGACTCTGAACCTGACAAGATCAGATCTCTTAGGCAAGGGTTTTTCACCTACCTAGTCTTCTTCCTTTTTCCAGGTGGCTACTACACACTGACTCAGCTGCTCATTTCGGCCAGCTATTTATTTATGTTCACAAGTACTTTTTATCCTAATTATTCTACATTTCTAGGTCAAGAAATGTGGCTATGCCCACTTACAACAGTGCCCGTCTCACTTTCTAGATTTTGGTATTTGGCTTAGAGTAAAACTCCTGCCAAAAGTTTGTGTTCTGTATAGGGCATCTCTGATGGCTCAGAAAGTAAAGAATCTGCCTGCAGTGTAGGAGACCTGGGTTCGATCCCTGGATCAAGAAGATTCCCTGGAGAAGGGCATGACCACCCACTCCAGTATTCTTGTCTGGAGACTCCCAGGAACAGAGGAGCCTGGTGGGCTGTAGTTCATGGGGTCACAAAGAGTTGTGACTCTTTATGAGTCATGACTGGGTGACTCAGCACACATAGCTGATTCAGGCAGTAACTTCCGTCCATTGAAAGGTCCATTTTCTTACTGTGTCTCTCCCTTTTTTGCCCAGTGTGGGTCTTAGCACTGATTCCACCTTTTACCAGAATCTCTTATATTTCTGCTCCATTGAGCTTCACAACTTCAATATGAGACTGATGATGTAATTTGTTTTATGGATTTTTATGTGAAATAGGAAGGAAGGAAGGGAAAAAAGAAAGGATGGATCACATGACCCTGCCACCTACACCAGTTCAAAGAATAATGGAAATCTCCTGTACTGCTCTTCCTTAGACTTTGGATTCAGTAGTTCTAGGGGGAGGTCAGAGGTTTTGCATTTCTGGTGAACTCCAAGTGACACCTATCTGCTGTTCCTTTGACTACATTTCAAAGGAAATGGCTCTCAATTCGATATGAGTGATTAACCTTTTGATTCTTAAAATTTAAATAAATAATTGATTCTTGTAATTTTTCGGTTCTTGTTGAAATTACAGCAGTAAATTTGCAATCAGTTTTGGAATGCTTAGGAGAATTTGAAATTTGCTGTATTTGTAAGTTTAATTTATTTAAACCTTAAAGATTTGTTCAGAACATGGAAAGATTTTGCTCATTAAGATCATAAATTTGCCCAATCAGTCCTAAGAAGTAGGGCATTTTAATTTATAAATGGAGTTTTAAAATTTGAAGGGGATTTAATGAACTAAGTCTTTAAATGAGACCGGTTGTTTATTTATCTAAGTTTTTAAATGAGAACGTAACATGAGTTTATCAAACACTAATCAAAGTTGCCTCCACAGTTGTCCTAGTTTATGTAACATTTACTAGGTTTGTGAATGGAGGAGAAGATTTGCAGGTTGAATTTAAAGCAAATTATGTTGTTGTTTTTTCTTTTACTTAACAAAAATAAATCTAAAACACAAATAATTCCAAATAGCTTGGCCCTTGTATGAAACTCACCTCGGTGCTACTGACAAGTTGTCCAGTTCTGGCACCTGTCTTTGAAAATGCCTAATTTCCTCTGCGTTGCCAGGGCTGCCTTTTTGATCATTGCCCCACCTTGGGTGGACATCTGAGAGCATTATCTACCATTACTCAGGGCACCCAGCTCACTCCTGAGTAGGTGGGGCTTTGAAATTGATGCCTGGGGGCTCTCCCTTCAGGTCTGTCTGGAAGCTTCCACCACCTGATCTCTCCCTCTCTGCCCATCTTCACCCTCACCCCTCACAGTTTCCCCATAGACTCCTCTTTTAAACTCTTTTCCCTTCCTCCTTCCTCCCACCACATCCCATGCAGGCAGAGACCTACATCCTTTGGTCCTCAGTCCTTTGGCCCAGGTTCAGTTCCATCTGGTTTTCCATTGTGGAGAGAGCAGGGGATTAAGATCCATGAAGACAAGGAATGGGATTGAGGAAGGAAAGACATCTACAAGACATTAAAAATTTAAGCAGATCTTTTATTAAGCTAAACATATTCTTTGACTCTTCTCTGTGAATTGAGTTGCATCACAAAAATAATCCCCTTCCAAGCTTGATATTGACCTTGATTTCAAATCAGGGAGCCTGAGTAGAGACCTTGGGAAATAGATGGGGTGGAGTATGTCACCTTGCAGCATCTACGTGGAGAACCCTTATCTTGCATTCGAATAGAATCAGTCATGATTCTGCCTTACATTTCGT
Organism: Bubalus kerabau; assembly: GCF_029407905.1. Taxonomy (NCBI): domain Eukaryota; kingdom Metazoa; phylum Chordata; class Mammalia; order Artiodactyla; family Bovidae; genus Bubalus; species Bubalus kerabau. Next base: position 16,365,820 of record NC_073626.1, read on the forward strand.
TTCTACATGTCAGTTGCTGTGTCCTCTGACCTATCCCTCCCTATCAAGAAGATCTCTTGATTAAGCCTGTTTTTGAGACTGTGTTTTTTTTTAAGAACAGTTTAAGATTCACAGAAAATTTAGAATACACAGAGATTCTCCATATACCCCCTGCCCCCACATATGCCCAGCCTCCTCTGTTATTAACATCCCCCACACTTGGTGAACCTGTCCATCATTATCACTCAGAGTTCATAGTTTAGGGTTCACTCTTGATAGTGTGCATTTTATAGGTTTGGACCAGTGTATGATGGAACATATACTTTATTATGGTATCATGTAGGGTATTTTCACTACCCTGTAAATCGCTTTCCACCCTCTCAAACCCAAGCATTTACTAATCTTCGTACTGTCTCCATAGTTCTGCCTTTTTCAGAATCTCACTGAGTTGGAATCGTATAGTATTGAGCCATTTCAGATTGATTTCTTCCACTTAGTAATATGCATTTAAATTTCCTTTATGTCTTCATGTGACCTTTTAAAGAATATAGCCGAATAGGAGCCTCTTCTTAACCCCAGGCGACTGTGTTCTAAAATCAACATGCTCACTTAAGCCTCATATCTGTGATGCTCACTAAGTTGAGGCCCTCCTCCCCACTTCTTCAGCCTCTGCCTCACTTTCTGGTTTCCTGGTTTGCCTTTCAATTTCCTGCTGGAACCAGAGCTCTGCTCTGGACCTTATAGTGATTAGTGGCTTATCTTTGAAAGCCTCAGCTTGATGGACCATGTCTTGGAAATCCCGAGAGTTGGAGACTCCACATCTGCTTCTACCCAATTAACCTACTAGATTGGAGACATACGATCTGCCTGCTTTGCTCGTAGACTTGTGGTCTTATGTTCCCAGTGCCTGGGCGGTACATCCTGGATGTATGTATCAGCCTTGATTGAAACTCAGAGTCCTTCATCTCCTTGAACTTTATTATTTCAACTGCTGGTTTTACCCCTGGGGGCAAGTCATGCCTCCTGGTTCGTTTCCCCCGCTCTAGGCCCTTGCATCCCCTGCTGTCATCAGTCTTCCTGCTGCCCTGCTTGTGCTCCCAGCATGCAGAGAGCTCACGTGAGTTATAGCCTCGCACATCCGCAGTTCAATTATAATTGATGTTCACAGGCATGTCCCTAAGTTACTACAGGAGCTAAAGGTGCCTTCTAAATCATCAAGGAAAGGATAAATTATGTTCGGTAGAATTTTATCGTTCCCACATTTTCATTCTTTAAAACCTGAGAATTCACATAGGAAATATGGTTAGCTCTGTATTAATCAGATCCATCAACAGTCCATTCCTGAATAGCTTGAAATTTACAACCTTAGGAAAGATCTAGGTGATTGAATATTTAATTCCTTATCCAGGTATTTGACATCATGTACACAAATTTCAGGCAGAGTGTAGTATAGAGGGAAGGTCATTTCTAGCACAGGAGCCCTCAGATCCTTGGCCTTTCACGCCAGCCATCTCTACTGCCCGTTCTCTGGTTTCAGTCATTGACCTCTAAATGACCTTCAGTCATTGACTGCCTTATGAGTCAGTTCCTTTCATTTTTTGAAGAGGTCAGCACATGGTTCATCATCGTCTCTCTCAAGTGTTGTCTCCTTGATAATCCTGAGAAATAAAATATTTACCTTGTGGCAGCCAGAAGTGCTCACTAAATATTCCATGTGTTACCTTACACTTGGTACAGGCAGTGGGGCATATGACTGGTTTTATCTGATGACACGATGAGTGGAAATATGAGTGTCACCTCTGAGCTGAAGCATTTAAGAGCTAATGTGCCATCTCCATTTTCCTCTCTTCTCTTTTGGCAGAAGAGGGAAAAGTCCTTTTAGTGATGACAGATGTCTCAGATTGAGATGCAGAGTCAAAACGGGAAAGCTGTTCGGCTCTCTCAAGTCACTCAGTGGAGGGAGCAGCCTTGGAGAGTCCTTGAAATACAGTTTTGCATGCAATCTTAATGTGCAAATTTGTTACCACTGGAACACTGGGATTACTTGTTATTGCAGTGTAGCCTCGCCTCTGCATGTAGCTGATGCTTTCAGGACGCGGAACTCTCAATTCCTTGACCTCTTTTCCTCCACTGATCTTGGTTCTCATCTTAGCTCAGCCATCTATTCCCTTGCTTATATCCTGGTTGCCACCAATAATTGCATCCTCACATAAGCTAAATCTTAAGTATCATACTCTCCAAACACAATCCTGTGTATTTCCAACTTATTTGTTTTGCTATCCCAACTCCAGTAAGGCCTCAAGACCCTAGTTTCTGTAATTCCTCAACCCACGTGGATCCTCATTTCCTTCATTCCTTAGTCTTTATTCCATAGGTCCAGCACTGTAACAATTCCTGTGGACATGCTCTCAGTTACTTTGTCCTTTCTCCCTTCTTAGCACTTAGCGTTCAACCCAGGTTAAATGTGACTTTCTTGAAACCCAGTCGTGTTTGTGTGTACAGACAAGTGGATATAGTTAGAGAAAAATATGAATAGTTCTCACTGGATTATAATTACTATTTACTTATTCCTGTCCCATTTCCTGGGCTTCCCAGGGGCTCAGTGGTAAAGAATCTGCCTGCCAATGCAGGAGATGCACTTTCAATCCCTGGTTCAGGAAGATCTTCTGGAGGAGGAAATGGCAGTCTACCCCAGTGTCTTTGCCAGGGTAATATCATGGACAGAGGAGCCTAGCAGGGTACAGTCCATGGGGTTTCAAAGAATCGAACAGGACTGAGCTCACACGCCTGCATTCTACTTCCCACGCCCTTTCACTCCCATGATATCTTTGATGAACATGTCATATCTTCTCTCTCCTCTATTTCCCATCACTTCTTCCCCTTTTACATTCTCAGAGGATGAGAATGCTTCTTATTTTATTGCTTAAAATGAGCAATCTGGAAAGCACTTTCACATACTTTCACTACCAAATCTACCAGCTAATTTGCATCTTTGTCCGTCTCTTCTGCTTTCCCAACTGCTACTTAAGATGAAGTATCCTTGATCCTGAAGACCATCCCATTATTACACAATGGATCCTGTTCTCTATTCCTACTCAAGGTTCTTCATTCTGTAGTTGTCTCTCTTTTCCCCTGCACTGTGAAGGTCCTCTTTTTACTAAATCATCAACACAACATGATGCTCTGGTATCTCTTATCTTAGAAGAAGGAACTCCATGTTATATTCCTGAAGTTATCTAACCATTTCTGTGCTCAACTTATAAAGGCAGTGTTCTGCATGTCCTCTTCTCCCACTTCCTCCTGAACTCGCTCCAGAGAAAGTTTTAGAACTTCCAAATGTACAAGTGAGTTTCAAAGAGGCAGAGGAACCAGACCAAATTGCCAACATTCGTTGGGTCATGGAGAAAGCAAGTGAATTTCACAAAGACATCTAATTCTGCTTCATTGACAATGCTAAAACCTTTGACTGTGTGGATCACAACCAACTCTGAAAAATTCTTAAAGAGATGGGAATTCCAGACCACCTTATCTGCCTCCTGAGAAACGTGTGTGCAGGTCAAGAAACAACAGAATGAAACATGAAGCAACTAACTGAATTCAAGTTGGGAAAGGAGTATGTCAAGGCTGTATATTGTCACCCTGCTTATTTAACTTATACGCAGAGCACATCATGCGAAATGCCGGGCTGGATGAATCACAGGTTGGAATCTAGATTTCCTGGAGAAATATCAACAACCTCAGATATGTAGATGATAACCACTCTAATAGCAGAACGTGAAGAGGAACCAAAGAGGTCCTTGATGAGGATAAAAAAGAGTCAAAAGCTGGCTTGAAACTCAACATTCAAAAAATTAGTCATGGCATCTGATCTCATCACTTCATGGTGAATAGAAGGAGAAAAAGTGGAAGCAGTAACAGATTTTGTTTTCTTGGACTCCAAAACCACTGCAGACAGTGAATACAGCCATGAAATTAAAAGACACTTGCTCCTTGAAAGGAGCGCTGTGACAAACTTAGCATATTAAAAGCAGAGCCATCACTTTGCTGACAAAGGTGTGTGTAGTCAAAGCTATGGTTTTTCCCATACTTAATGTATGGATGTGAAAGTTGACCCATGAAGAAGGCCGAGCAACAAAGAATTGATGCTTTTGAATTGTGCTGCTGGAGAAGACTCTCGAGAATCCCTTGGACCACAAGGAGATCAAACTAGTCAATCCTAAAGGAAATCAAGCCTGAATATTCACTGGGAGGACTGATGCTGAAGCCTCAATGGCCACCTGATGCGAACAGTCCACTCATTGGAGAAGACCATGATGCTGGGAAAGATTGAAAGGGAAAAAGAGAAAGGGGTGGCAGAAGATGAAATGGTTAGATAGCATCACTGACTCAGTGGACATGAATTTGAGCAAACTTTGCAAGATAGTGGAGGACAGAGGAGCCTGGGGTGCTACAGTCCATGAGGTCACAAAGAGTCAGATACAACTTAGTGAGTGAACAACAGCGAATTAGTTCTTGTCAATATCTCTCCCAACCTCCACATTACCAAGTCCAAAGACCAACTTTCCGTTTTCATCTTAATCTATCATTTGACATAGACATGTCATCCACATTGAAATGCTCTTTCTCTTGCATTCCCAAACATCACTTTCTTCGTTCCTTCTATGTCACTTTCATTCCCTTCTTATCTTATAGACCTTGTGTCATGTTGTCATGACATGGGGGCTTCAAATAAAATTTACACACTGACTATTCTGTCTCCATCCCAAACCTGATATTCAAACTCCAGTGAAAAAAGTGAAGTCGCTCAGTCATGTTTGACTCTTTGTGATCCCATGGACTGTAGCCTACCAGACTCCTCCATCCATGGGATTTTCCAGGCAAGAGTACTGGAGTGGACTGCCATTTCCTTCTCCAGGGGATCTTCCTGACCCAGGAATCGAACTTGGGTCCCCTGCATTGTGGGCAGGTGCTTTATCATCTAAGCCACCAGGGAAGCCTCCTTCAAACTCCAGAGTAGATGCACAGCTATGGACAAAGTTCACTTAACACAAAATACTACAGTCCATGGGGTCACAAAGAGTTGGACACGACTGAGCGATGAACACACAGCACAAGTACTGCTGGAAACTATTTTGCTTTTCATTCCCTAAATTGAAGTTCAGGAAGACAGCTGTTACCATGCAAGATATAAAGTGAGTCCCTGAAATATTTCAGTTTTTCTATTTGAATTTTTAAAGCATTTGAATATGCTAAGAGATGGAGAGAGATCAATTGTACTCGTGTTTGTGTGTGCTAAGTCACTTCAGTCATGTCTGACTCTTATAGACCTTATGGACTGCAGCCTGCCAGGCTCCTCTCTCCATGGAATTCTCCAAGCAAGAATCCAGGAGTGGATTGCCATGTCCTCCTCCAGGGGATCTTCCAACCCAAGGATCAAACCCATGTCTTGTACATTTCCTGCACTGGCAGATGGGTTCTATACCACTAGTGCCACCTGGGAAGCCCCGTTTATACCCATAATTAATTACGAAAGTTAAGATTGAGCTTAGGTGAAAACATTTCATTTCTTACGTCAGAGATTAAGTTAAAAGATTAAGTTAACTTTTTATATGCTAAATGCTAAATGCCTTTTATATGCTAAATGCTAAATGCCTTTTCATTTCTCTCTCTGCACATAGATATGGTTCTCATAATTCTTTCTCTGTTTTTGCCAGACTTTCCCCACAGCTCTAGAGGAATGCGGACAAAGAATGTAAAATACATGAGTCAGTAATTTTGAGACAGATTACAATTTAAGTAATCCAATTATTAAGGCTGGATACAGTACAGTAGGCTTAAAACTTAGGCTACATTCAATATAAATTTTGAGAAATTTATATTGCTGCCTACTCTCCAATATTTAAATTTTATTTATTGACTTTCCATTGAGAAACTTGTCTGATCAGAGAAAATCATTCAAAATTGTAACTGCCCCCAAAATTGAGGAATATGGTCGATAATTGTCCAGAATCTTGGAGGTATTAATACTGACCAGATTTAGATGGGCTCTTGCAACATAGTGGGAGGAACCCTGGCTAGAAATACTAGTACTTGCCACCAAGGAGTTGTTTTGAATGAGTCACTTCTATATGGGCTTCTGCTGCCTCATACAAAAAATAATGTGGAATTAGTGGTTTGTAAGGGTCCTTTTCGGAGAAGGCGATGGCACTCCACTCCAGTACTCTCGCATGGAGAATCCCACAGACAGAGGAGCCTGATAGGCTGCAGCCCATGGGGTCGCAAAGAGTCGGACACGACTGAGCGACTTCCCTTTCACTTTTCACTTTCATGCACTGGAGAAGGAAATAGCAACCCACTCCAGTGTTCTTGCTTGGAGAATCCCAGGGACGGGGGAGCCTGGGGGGCTGCAGTCTATTGGGTCACACACAGTTGGACATGACTGAAGTGACTTAGCAGCAGCAGCAAGGGTCCTTTTAGGTAATTACATCTTTGTTGTTGTTATTTAGTTGCTCAATCACATTCAACTCTTTGCAACTCCATGGACTGTAGCCTGCCAAGCTCCTCTGTCCATGGAATTTCCTAGGCAAGAACGCTGGAGTGGGTTGCTATTTCCTACTTCAGGGGATCTTCCTGACCCAGGGATCAAACCGAGTCTCCTGCATTAGTAGGTGGATTCTTTACCACTGAGCCACCTGGGAAGCCCAGGTACGTCTCACAAACTGTCTTTTTTCCCCTATATCTTTTCATAGATGAATGGGATTGAATGGGAACTTACGCCTTCTTTTTTTCGCAGGCTTGTGCCTGTGACTTCCCCTACTTTTTTTTTTAATGTAAACTTTTGTATTAGGTATTGGGGTGTAGCTGATTTACAGTGTTGTGGTAACTTCAGGTGAACAGCGAAGGGAGTCAGCCATACAAATACATGTATCCATTCTCCCCCAAACTCCCCTCCCATCCAGGCTGATAGAAGGCAAACCCTGTTCTTATGTTCTCTGCAGGGGAGTCCACTTTTTCTCTGTCTAGTATCCCTCTGGTTTTCTTAGGGTGTACATACATTGTTTTGAAAAATTCTTCCCCTCCCTCCCCAGTCCTGCAGTTCCCTTGGTTCTTCCTTGTGCTTAAATAATCCATCTCCTTTTTCATAATGATTATGAAATCAAGCTGCTCCAACCTTAAGAGACTTTTCTCCTGATTATGCATGATTGGTCCCAGAGACACGCATGTGACCAAACTGGGCCATCAACATTTTTCCTATAATTGTTCAAACTAAAGATGGGGGAAAAAGGCATTTCCTTACTAGTGATGAAGGGAAATAGGAAGCAGGTGGCTTCACATTCTATTGTCTCTTGCTACGTGGAGAAAGTTGGTCCGAGAGGGTGATATGACACAATGAGAAGCCAAGGCAAGAGATGAAAGAGATGGCCTTGGTGGTTTTCGAGGCTGTGGCCAGCTGAATCACCCAGCTTCCTGCAGTTACATGAGCCTTCCAATAAATTCCAGTTTTTGCTCAAGTTAGTTTGAGTTTAGGTGTCTGTCTGTTGCAACCAAGATGAATTACTGACTTAATTTTATACCCAATCAGATGTGAAAATATGTGGTTGGAGAAGCAGCCACTTCTTTCTTCTTCCTTTTCTCTACTCTCCCACACACCTTTTTAAGCTATCAAAATAATTGAGGGCATATACAAGGATTCTGGTATGAATTAGTATCAATCACATTAAGAAATGGCTTACTATTATTCTTATTCATTCTGAGCCTTCTGTCCCTTCTGCTGGTAATAGTCCTTGGCTCCCTGGCCCCAGGAATGAGGACTTGACCCAGGATGCCATAGTTGTGTTATTTTATGGCTCTGGGCACAGTGATACCAAGATATGAACACATAAGCAAAACCAGATCAGTGAGGGTATTTTTCTGGATTTTTTCAAATTGGACCTGAAAAGATGCCATTAGACTTTCGGGCCACAGAATTGCTATCATGTGAGTCTGATGTGTCCTTGGCTATGTTTTCCAAAGAAAGGATTGAAAAACTATCTTCAGGGGGAGAGAGTTAAGCCAATTGGCAGAGAAAGACAGAAATGTTGGAAAGGAAGACTCTTGATGCTGTTGTGCCTCTGGTCCCAGTTATTGCCAGCTAGAGCCCCATCATCAGAGTGGGGTTCTTGAGAAGCAGATGCTGAGGTGGGTTTTGACACACTGGCTGTTTTTAGGAATCAATGGCTGTAGATCGTACCTTGTGGGGAGGGGATCATGTTATCTTGCGGGAGAGGAGTTTTTGCATTGTTTCAGTGAAGGGGAGAATGCCAGCTCTTAATAGGGGTATGTGGGCCACATTTGTAGGCTCCAAAATTGCAGAGGCCTCTGGGGTTCAAGAATTGGGGTGGACCTTTTCTCAGGTGATCCCCATCCCGAGTGACAAGGTCACATTGTCACAACCAGGTCCTGATCTTTTATATTATGGACTGTATCAGCTGGGTATCCTCCTCTAGAGTTTTGTTGTCTTGACTTTAAGCCAGAATCTAGTCCAGTTTTTTTCTTCCTTCTGTTGGTGGAAATGATCTCTTAGTGAGGGACTTCAGAGGCCCTCTGGCTTTCACACTTGGTTTCCATCATCTGTTAATTACCTGTATCTTTACTAACAACTTCTAGAAGAGTTTCAAAGGCGGTCGCAGGATCAGCAGCATCAGTATAACCTTGGAATGTGTTAAAAAAATATAAATTCTTTAGGCCCATGAAGACCTTCTTAATCAGAAAAGTTGTACTAGAACTCCGAAAACTATGTATTACCAAGAAAGTTATTTTGCTTCATGGTAGTTTGGGAATCACGGTTTTAGAATGTCGGTATAACTTAGCAGTAGCCATTGGAAAACACTGTGCCTTTGGTTACAAGGTCCTAACAACTCTGAAATACTGATGCATCATACCAACTAGTATGTTCCCTTCTACAGATATGCCATTCCTGTTCAACACTTCTGCAACTTTTATTATTTTTTTTTTAAGTTTATGGTGTTATTTATGGCTGCCCTGGGTCTTCATTGCTGCATGTGTACTTTCTCTGGTTGTGTCAGATGGGAGCTGCTCTCTAGTTACAAGGCGTATGCTTTCCACTGCAATGGCTTCTCTGTTGCAGAGCACAGGCAGGCTCAGTAGTTGTGGCACTGGGCTTAGTTGCCCGTGGCATGTGGGATCTTCCTGGACCTGGTATCAAACCTGTGACTCCTGCTTTGACAGGAGTGTTCTTAAGCACTGGACCAGCAGGGAAGTCCTCACTGTGACTTTTAATACCATGTGCCTAGAGCTGTCTGGGCTGTGTCTGCCCAGTGACTGAGTCCTTTTTTGCTAAAGGCCAGTTTAAGTTAGAATTCTGTCACTTGACACTGAATGGATTCCGACCATTATACCCGAAACGCCTAAGTATACCTATGGGGGATGTATTTTTATCAACATTATTAACAATAATACTTTTGCATCACCTAATCATGTCACATTGCTTCTTAAAAAGTGCTTTCATATGTTACTTCATGTGATCATAACAGTAAAGCTGTGAGAAGAAGGGCCAAGCTGGTTCTATTATAGCTGCTTGGGGCGCTCTCTCTCTGGATCATATTTAGTTTTTCTTCTTTTATGATATAAAACATAATGTGTAGTAAGGTAGAAACTTCAGGTTGTTCGCTGTAGTGTAGGACGCGCTCATTCTTTTATTGCCTTTAATTGAAACTTGCTCCCGTCATCTCAGGAGGACGGAAAAGATAAAGACCTGTCCTCTGACTTCCTCAGAGGCCCTTTCTGCAGAATGTGCTGTCACCAGGATGACACAACCTGTCCACAAAGCATATGACAGTGTTCAATGACAATATTCCTCACATTCTCCCTGGGTGCACGTGCAGCCACCAAGTGACACACTTGATGCTATCATTTTGGCAGCGCTCACATTCAATACCAATCACTGCTCTCAGCTAACTGCAATTTATATCAGTTGTGAAGACAGATGAACAGGTTTTTCCATTGCATGGTTCCTGTATTTTGCATCCCTGGTCTTGGCCTCTAGGTCTTTACAGCTGAAATTGATAGTCTTTACTCCTGTAAATATTTTCTTTGTAGGTATTTCAATGGATTGACCAGAAAACGTTTGTTTAAACGTGTGATGTGAGACTCATACTGTTAGATATTATGGCAGAGAATAGAAATATATAAAGTATATGAGAAACAGTCTACAAACCACACTCTCCTTAAGTGGGTCTCTGAGGTCATTTTCTTTAGTTTCTGAGTCCTGTGCAAGTCAGTAATTGAGGTGACACTCTCAGGAGGACCTTGCAAGGGAGTGGGGGAAGTGGGATAGGACAGGGCGAGAAGCTAAGCAAAAAGTATGGTTTCAGAAAACATCTAGCCATAGATTGTTCTCTTTGCAGGACCCTGGGGAGGGAGTCATACCAAGAGTTGTCCTGGACAGAGGCAAGGGGACCAGGCTGTTTCACCCCTTGCACTAGGCAGTCATTGGCCCATGAGCTGTCTCTGGGGAAAGGGGCATAACACCCCAGACACCTTCTGTGGAGTCAACTCCCCATCAGCCACAGTCTTCTGGAGAGGTTTGCAGGTATGAACCTTTAGGGCCAACACCTGAAGCAGCTAGGGGGTGGGTGCATGACGTGGTAAAGGGGAATCAGAGCAACGACAGCACCTTATGCATAAAAATAATGACCTGTAAATCTAAAATGATAATGATGTTAATAATAGTGAATAATCATATCACATTTCATGTATGTCAGACACCATTCTGAATGTTTCACACCTGTTGACTCATTTAATCCTCCCAAGAGCCCTATGAGGTAGGTAGTAGTATTTTCCCCATTTTAAAGATGAGCCAATTGTGGGTGGTTGTGATCTCAGAAATTATGTGGGAAGTGAGGGCAAGCAAAAGCCAGGCACATGGAAAATGTAGTCCAGGCAATGTGTCTATGGGTAAAGAATGGGATAGTCCTGGTGTCTGCCCAGAAGATGATGATCCAGACAGATGGGGTTTCGACACAGGCAAAGGTTGAGAAGTACACTGTTATAATGAGGCTATGGATGATAACTTTCTGCTATTTATGAACCTCACTTGCTAACAATCTAATCAGATTTCCATAATAACCTGGATAGAGAAAAAGTTTGGGTTTTAGAGAAGTAAAAATTAATAATTAGTGTTTCTGATAAACCCAGTGGCACTCAGGAGAGGTGCCCCAGTTGGATCTCCAGACCTGTCCTTTACTGTCCAGGTGGGAATGTTTTCACCTGTTATAACTATAAGTAGAAAGAATTAAGTATGTTTGAAGAGTGTGTGGACTGAATTGTATCTGCAAAATTCTAGTGTTGAAACCCTGACCCTCACTGTGACTGTATTTAGGGATAGTGCCTTTAAAAAAGATAATTAAGATGAAGTGAGGTCATAAGAGCAGACCCTAATCCAATATGACTGGTATTCTGATCGGAAGAAGAAGGCACATCAGGGATGCACATGCAGAGAAAATGCCATGTGAAGACCACAGCAAGAAGTATCTATATGCAAGCCAAGGAGAGAGGCCTCAGCCAGAAACCAAGGCTGCCAGCCCAATAATCTAGAAATTCCAATTGCCAGAACCATGAGAAAATAAATTGTGCTGTTTAAGCCACCCAGTCTGTGGTATTTTGTTACGGCAACCCCAGCTGACCAACACAAAGACCACTGTTAGAGCTAGTGCCTGAAACAGTCACCACTAAGCACATGATCACACACCTTTGAATTTCAGAATATAGATAATCGGTACATATAGTTCAATCTAATGCACTGACTGTATTAGTTTTCTAGGGCTGCCATAATAACGTACTACAGACTAATAACGACAGAAATTAATTTTCTCACTATTCCAGACATTAGATGTTTGAGATCAAGGTAAGGTTGCTTTCTCCTGAAGCCTTCTTCCTTGGGTGTAGACACAGGGCCAACTTCTCTCTGTGTTTTCATGTGGTCTTCTCTCGCTGTGTATCCTATTCTCCTCCTCTTATAAGAACCCCAATCATATCGGATTAGGGTCCACCCTATAGACCTCACTTTAATTACTTCTTTAAAGATCTTATCTCTGAATACATCGTGAGGTAATGAGGATTTGGCCTTCAATATATATGAACTGGGGGAGGGACACAATTTATACAAACTCAAAGTGCTTTCTATATGTAATATGTCTCCTGAGAAAATTAGCTGCAGATGTTTTCTTTTGTAATCCTTGTCTTGCTTTGTACCAAATGACTACCAAGAAATCGATAACTGATTGGATCAGTGGCTGAATCAGAGACAGTCCTGAAGAGGGCTGCCTGTTGTGAGACCTCTCCTTAATAACACAGATTGCAGTTGAGCAGGGAAATCAACCCAAACATACCCTTTCTTTTGATGTGTTTGAATTCATAGCCTACAAAGAGATGGAAGTTAAGAACAGAGGGTAAAGCAGAGACAGAGAGATGCCGCATCAGGAAGGGTAGAGTAATGGAGCTGGGAGCCATGGATGGCCCTCTGTGCTGAAATTTGCCTCTTTGCCCTCAGGTGTTCTCCCTGGCCTTCCCCTGCCCTGATCTGTATCACTATCTTCAGTTATGTTAAGCTAGTGGAAGGCACTACTGAGAGGTCTGACTGCAGGAGGAAGGGAGAAAAACGTTTCCCCACTCTTCTTATCTTGGTTAATGTCTCAGGCAGAGGCTGTATTACCTTCACAATTCCAGTTCTTCCTGAAAATATCTTCTTCAAGAGTCCCAGCTTCCATTAGGCAGGCCTGCCATGGCTCCATTTCCCCCGGTGGCCACTCTTGGTGGATTCTGTAACACCATAGCCTCTCCCTTTGTTTCTTCAGCCCTCAGTGATAGCAGATTATTGCTGTTCTCATGAATTTTGCCTTCCCTGTTGGACTCTTTATCACCTTTGTTATTTGTGAAACCAGTTACTCTGTTAAATTCTTTCTACTTGAAGTACCTAGCATAATTTCTCTTTTCCTGATTAGACCACCGTTCCATCTTTTCTAAGGAGATGAATTCTGAAGTTGCTGTCAAGGTGCCATCTGTTTTATCCTAAACAGTTATGAATAGCATTCTGTTTCCCGCTTTGGTGTACATTGTGCTAATAGTTTTGGAGGTTCTTTCCACCCCATAGAACTTTACAATGTATCCATTATTTGAAATAGATTGAGCAGATTTCTGATTCTTGCAGCCTGAAGGAGTCCAGCATAACTTAGGCAATGATCTATAGAGAATCAGCAATTTTATAAAAAAGGCAGATTGTTAAAGTGTCACAAAAAGGTTTAGGATAAGGGTCGCTGTCTTAATAGCAGTCTTTTTATCATTTGCATGGGTGTTTTTCCTGCTTACCCATTTACCAGCTAGAATTCTTAGACTGGGCCCCAACGGGAAAAGCAGACGCTGATGAGAATGTGGACCTATTTCTTAGCTACTATAGCATTTAAGATTATTCCCCTTTCATTTCTCAAACAGTAGAGATGTTCAAGGTTATTTTTAATTATCCATATTCCTATTAAACTCTCAGAGTTAGTCTTATAATATTATTGCAGCAGAACCATGAAAAATTCTTGAATAACTTGATCTATTGAAAGAGGGCATAGGCAACCTGGGGCCAAGGCAATTGTAATGTTTTAAAAGCCCCATAGTTGACTCTGATACACATTCAGTGCTGAGAAACACTAGTATAGGTTGGTAGAATTCTAGTATATGTTAAAATCTACTTGTTGTTGTTCAGTTGCCCAGTTGTATCTAACTCTTTGCGACCTCATGGACTGCAGTACACCAGGCCTCTCTGTCCCTTACCATCTCCCCAAGTTTGCCCAAGTTCATGTCCATTGCATTGGTGAAGCCATCCAGCCATCTCATCCTCTGATGCCTTCTTCTCCTTCTGCCCTCAATCTTTCCCTATCAGGGACTTTTCCAATGAGTCGGCTGTTCACATCAGATGACCAAAATACTGGAACTTCAGCTTCAGCATCAGTGCTTCCAATGAGTATCCGGGGTTGCTTTCCTTTAAGATTGACTGGTTTGATCTCCTTGGTGTCAAAACTAGTATATGTTAGTAAATGTCTTTCAACATTTTTTATTTTTTTCCCTCCAAGAGTCATCTTGGCTGTGTGGGAGATTTTCATGCTCTAAGTTTACACATGATATTAGAAGCATATTTGGAGAAATAAATGTGATTTGGCATTGTTTCAAATTAAGTTCATGTGAAGACAGTGCTTCAAATTGAACCCACATAAAGGGATTTAACGTGTTCCATGGGATATTGGATAGAGCATAACACATAAATCTTAGACCAAAGTCCAGGCCAAGAAGAAGATGGTCATGTCACAGTCCCAGGCTGCCATGTGTCAGAGACATGAGTCCTGAGTTTTCCAAGCAGTTGCAGCATTGACACTTAGAAAACATCCCCATTACATCAAATGATAGGAGTTTCCTGTAGTCGCCTGGAGTATTGCTCGCTGACAGGTTTTAAAGCGATGCTTTGTAACACAGCTCTGCTGGGAGGAGCTGGGGCAGCCCAAGCCATGTGCTGTACATCATGGTGCGTGGAGTGACCAACATGTAACTGAACAGAAGAACTACTTTCAATGCAGCCAGAGCTGTCTGATGGGAGAAGATGGATGAGTAGGAAGAACTAACAAATCTTCCCATGCTTGGGGTGGACAAGGGGAAGAGCACTGATTCACTGGAAAAGAGCATTAGGTTTGATTCTTCATGGTGGAGGGAGACCAGCTTGGGTTGATCTTCTCTTAGTTGCAGACCAGTGTGGCAAACCGGGATAATGATGGGAGTTCTGGGTAGAATTTTACTAACATAGAAGATCTGAGTGCTTCCTGGAGACAGCACATTCTGAGGGAATGAGAGAATCAAGAAGTAGGAGGAACAAGAAATTCACCCCCCACGCCCCTGTTTGCATTACCAGGTGATGATGGCTCTGGGTGGGTTTTTCCACATCAAGTCAGATTAGTGGCATCTCTGGGGGAAGGAACACCCAAGGGATGGTAGAACTGGAGATTCCAAATGGACAGAAGAGAGAGCTGTGCCAGGAGAGTGAGCCTGAGCATTTTCACAAAGACGCTGGATGCCTGTTGCCTTAGCATGGTCAGTTTTGTTTATGTCCTTCTGATTTTTCAACTGATGCTTCTTTCTTACAAAAGGAAAAATGCAAAAATCATGAAGTAGGTCTGTGTATGTTCCTCAAATGATAACTGATTCCAATGACCTATTTAATGTTATTTCAATATTAATGCCATCATTGTGATTAAATAGAAAATATCTTACTATATAGTATAGAATAGTTACTTGTGCAGTTACTTTATTAACATTTTCTATTTATGGTGAAAACTAGTAAGATAAATCATTTCAGTTGGATGAGGAAAATAAGGGAAAAACTGTAGTTTTTTTTTTTTTCCTTGAACTTTAATACTTTCCATGAAAGGACCTCAAGGCATGTGCTTCTTTGAGATAAAATACATTTTACATCACTGTCTTTCCCCTCACATCATGGGTCTCTGCCTTCACCCCATCGGATGTTGGCTCAGCGGCATGTCTTATCTCTTCCTAACATGCATCCTGCCATGCTATATTTCTTAAATGAATGGAAACTTTGTTTAAACAGAGGAGAAATATAATGATCACCTCACCTGTTTAAAATGGCTGCATGAGTATGCTTTGGTCATTGTCATTAAAAATGTATTTGCTTGGCAAGTTCTACAGCTGTATGAATTACTCTGTAAGAATTCCCCACAATAGTTACTAGGAGATGGAAATAGAGTTAAATGACTACTTCCACACGTATTTTAAAATTAAAGGCAGCAGTTTAATAAAACGAAAAAGAGATACATTTTGGAGTTAGAGCTTCATTCTGATTCTCGGTTTCCCATTTACTTTTTGTGTGACCTTGGGCAAGACGTATGACCTTGTTAAGGCCTCCAGTGCTTCATCTGTAAAATGAGAACAAAATCCATTTCATTAAGTTA
Source organism: Bubalus kerabau (assembly GCF_029407905.1). Lineage (NCBI taxonomy): Eukaryota > Metazoa > Chordata > Mammalia > Artiodactyla > Bovidae > Bubalus > Bubalus kerabau. Next base: position 16,381,800 of record NC_073626.1, read on the forward strand.
TATTGAGAAAGAGATGCTACATGAAAACAGCCGACAGAATACTTGGCATAGAACAGAAACATAAACATAATTGTTTGCTTTTTAGGGCTTCCATTGTCACTGTTTTTAATTCTACTTGAGAACTCATTGGTAAAACTATGTTATATAGATGTTTAAAACTGCTTTTGTTATTGTCTTCCAAGAGTGAGTCAAATTTGCATTTTCTTAAGAGAAAAGAGAAAGTTCAGTGAGGATACAGCTGTTAGGTTAGGGCTAATCATCTTAGCATTTGCCTTTTTGATCATTTTGCATTATTTTTCCATTTTACTTTTAAAACTTCCAAATGTTATCAAAATGAGCACTTTCTAGTTCCATAGAAGCTGTTCAAATTTTATATTCTCCAAAGGACTAAATCGGTGGCAACATTTTGAATACTCGGAAAAACAGCTTTTGACAAGTTCAGCTGAAAGAGAAACAGACATAAGTAATGAGCATTAAAAAAAAAAAAAAAAAACACAAAAAAACCTTACAGGGATATGAATTCAAGTTGCTTGATTTTTTTCGGAATGACTAGGTTACGGTTTTACAGGACCCACATAAAGAACCCTTTCTATGGAGGAAAATAATGATATCACTGTGGCTGGCAAGGTCAGCTGGGACATTGGCTAGGTAGCAGAAAATACATTTCTTGGCTTCATTTCCTTCCAAACAAGGGCATATTCCATATTTTGCACAAAAAAATCTATCAGTTCATAGCTGTAAAAAGAAACAAGGTTTAGAAAGAGTGTGATGCTGTAAAAGGAAATGAGTTTTGGAGTCTGATGTACTCAGCTGAGGTCATATGACAGCTGGACACATTTGAGAAAGTCATGTATCCATCTGTACCTCAATGTTTGAAAAAATGGGGACAGTGCCATCCAATCTGCTGGCTGGTTGTGAGAATTTAAATGAGATAATGCATGTGAAAGTGCCTGGAATATATAAGACTGTTAGTAAGAGTCACTGGGTACTTTGGCCACCTCATGCAAAGAGTTGACTCATTGGAAAAGACTCTGATGCTGGGAGGGATAGGGGGCAGGAGGAGAAGGGGACGACAGAGGATGAGATGGCTGGATGGCATCACCGACTCGATGGACATGAGTCTGAGTGAACTCCGGGAGATGGTGATGGACAGGGAGGCCTGGCGTGCTACAATTCACAGGGTCGCAAAGAGGTGGACACGACTGAGCGACTGAACTGAACTGAACTGAAGAGTCACTGGATTTATTTTGTTTGTTTTTTACTAATGATATTCTAATTTAATGGTTAAAACAAACCAAACCTAAGAGGCCAAGAAAATTTGGAAATCTCAGAATTTTCATGAAGAAACCTTTTAAGAACTTCTGTAAAATAATATCATGAACATATGGAGTAGATTTCCAACTCGAACACACTGTGGCCTCAGAATTAAGATTAAGATGATTGACTTTTACCTACCCTGGAAACTGTGACAGGAGTTCCACGCATCTGAGCTCTCACAAACCTAAGTTTGCCAAGACTGAGGAGGCACGAAGCATTCATTGAAGAAATATATCTGCTTCCAAGCCTTCAGAATTCATCTGATTTAAAGTTCAGGGTAACATGTACAACTCACCTACTGTGAGAATGACCATGGAGATTTCTTAATACTGTGGCCATTTTAATTTTTTTTCTTCTTTCCTCCATTTACATTTCTGGTGGTGCTTCTCAGAGATTAAATCACTAGCTCAACCAAAGCATTTTCTCCAGTATTTTCTCTTACTCATTAGCTCATTCCCAAAGTTACGCTACAGTTGGATGAGGTTCAGTTGCTTCTGAGAGACTTGTTGTTTGACGTTTAGATTCCATTCACATGACTTTATCCTTCATAACTCATAGATGATCATTTATAATAAATACTGTCAGGAGCATGTTATGTGAAAAGTCATATTTAAGAGGCTCCACTCTTAAGGCAAGACCTATTAAGCTGTAGTAAGACATCGAAGTTACAAGGAAACTGATTGTCTCTCTGAATTATGCTCAATCTCTTTCTCAGTCTCTCTGATGAGGCCTCTCATCTTAATGTGTTTGTATAATAGAATTAGAGATTTGGAAAAGGTCAGCACTGAGATGTGAGAGTTAGACTACAAAGAAAGCTGAGCACCGAAGAATTGATGCTTTTGAACTGTGGTGTTGGAGAAGACTCTTGAGAGTCCCTTGGACTGCAAGGAGATCCAACCAGTCCATCCTAAAGGAAATCAGTCCTGAATATTCATTGGAAGGACTGATGCTGAAGCTGAAACTCCAACACTTTGGCCACCTGATACCAAGAACTGACTTGCTGGAAAAGACCCTGATGCTGAGAAAGATTGAAGGCAGGAGAAGGGGATGACAGAGGATGAGATGGTTGGATGGCATCACTGACTCAATGGACATGAGTTTGAGTAAATTCCGGGAGTTAGTGATGGACAGGGAGCCCTGGCGTGGTGTAGCCATGGGGTTGCAAAGAGTTGGACACGACTGAGTGACTGAACTGAACTGAGAGTTCATTAGTCCAACTTCCTACTTGTACTGGAAGATAACTGACACAAATGTTTAATGGTTTTTGTTTTCAAAACATGGAAGATAATGAGATTGTGTTGATGTATAAAGCGATACTTCAGGCCAAGGCCAAATCTAAGAATAGGAAGCAAAGTTGCTTCTGTGCCCATTGAAGGCTGGGGAATAGAGAAAAAACTTATTTAGTGGAAAACGTCACTCAAAGCTTCAGATTACACATCTGTAAAATAGTGATGTTAGTAGTCTGTCTACGGGTTTTGTAAAGATTATGTGAAGCAACTCATGCAAAATACTTAGTCCAGTGCCAGACACCCACTAAGAACTGTGTTTTCTCTCTCTTTCTATATATATATAGTTGTGTGTGTATATATATACACATACGTATAGTGGCATAGTATACATGACATAAAAGCTACCACTTTATTTTTAAGTAGTTCAGTTGTATTAAATATATTGACACTGCTGTGCAGCCAGCAATGCCATTTATCTCCAGAACTCTTTTCCTCTTGCAAAACTGAAACTTTGTACCATTTATAATAATACCTCATTCCCCCTGTCCCCCAGCCCTTGGAAACTACAGCTGTACTTTATCTCTCAATGAATTTGAATTAGCCACTTTAGCTAGCTCATCTAAGTAGAATCATACAGTGTCTGTCCTTTGAGGATTGCCTGATTTTATTTGGTATAATGTCCTCAAGGTCCATCTATTTGCAGCATGTACTGAATTTCTCTCTCTTTTAGGTTGAACAAGATTCCATTGCATGTCTATGCCACATCTAGTTCATTTATCTGTTGATGGACACTCAGGTTGCTCTCATATTTTGGCTATTGTGAACAATACTGCTCTGGACAGCAGTATTTTCAAGATGTGAGGCCCTGTTTTCAATTAGTTCCATTTTATATCTGGAAGTGGAATTGTCAGAATGCTGTGAGTTGAGAAGTGAAAAGGGGTAGGAATGTCATGTCAGCACGGAGAAGGCTTGCAGAAGGAGAAGGAGAAAGAGAAAGAACACAGAAATCTAGCAGTAGAACTCACGTGATTGTGGACAGGTCTAGATCTGCACTGTCCTCTACAGTGGTGATAATGCCATTTGAGATGTGGCTGGTGCCACTGAGGAACTGAGTTTTTAAATTTTTATTTAGTCTTAATTAATTTAAATAATTGCTTGTGTCTATGGCACCCCACTCCAGTACTCTTGCCTGGAAAATCCCATAGACTGAGAAGCCTGGTAGGCTACGGTCCATGGGGTCGCAAAGAGTCGGACACGACTGAGCGACTTCACTTCAGGGGCAACCATAGAAGACAGAGCAGAGAGCATGCAATCTACAGAAAAAGAGGTCACTGAGGGGTATTGAGGACGGTTTTTATTTCTGTTTTTCTCAAGATATTAGAGACTTAGAGGATTATAAAAATGATGAGCATTAGGCAGAAGAGCTTTTGAAGTTGAAGCACAGGAATAGGAAAGTAATCAATAAAGTTTCTGAGAGGAGGTAAGGTTGATAAGATCTAGAGCAGGAGGGATTCTTCAGCCTTTCACAGTACACAAGATTATTATGATTCTATGGGAGGAGAGAGGAGGAGTATGATGGGGTTGGCAATTGTCAGGAGTGTAGGCTGGTGGCAGGAAGCTGAGTGGGTTTCCAACAGACAGATTCCATTTTCTTCCCAGGATGGGAATTGAGGTCATCTACTGCGAGGGAGTGAAAGACTAGTAAGCTAGAGATTGCAGGAGTTGAGAAGATTTAAAACAGCTTTTGGAGAAGACAGAATGCTGATGATGGAAACTTGTGAAGTTTGTTGAGCAGTCCTTATTTTTCTGATGGGGAAGCCAGACTTAGGAAGGTGTGCATGTCGCTTAGTTTCTTTAAGTCCAGAAAACAGTGGAGCCTTGAATCTTTCTGAGTCCACAGATTCAGTTCTTACACTGCCAGTAAATTAACCTGCCTGTGCCAAGCTCCAGTGCCTTATATGTGCCTCTTCTGATACTTTTCACCTCCATCTTTTATGGTATTTATTCATGCAAAGGCTCTGTTTCTCTTAGTAAATTCCAGGTGTGCAGAATCCATCGTCTTAAAACATCCTAGCCTCTCCACAGTGCCCAGCACAACTCCACACACACAAAGGAGGCTCAGTAAATATTTGTTGAGTGGTGCATAGCTGGATAAAGGAAGGCAAGATGCATGAGGTGGAAGAAAAGGCCCTTTCTCATACCCGGGTTCACCTTCCCCATTCTTATGCATGACTGACTCCGTTTATGCTCTGCATTTCTGGCTTAGACATAGCTGGAGCCTCTCCCCATTATCATGATGGTTTGGAGAGACATACTTGAAAATCAAGCCAAGCGATGCAGTGTGATAAAGAAGGGCTGTTATTTTTCTGAGATTTTTTTTCCTTTTTAAAAAATTATTTAATTAATTTATTTTGGAGTCCAGACATAGCAGGAAAGCTGACACTTGGGAGGTTCCCTTTCCCCAATATAACTGACATCACAGAGTTCATGCCCTTATCTTTCATTCTCAAGGTTATAAACAAACATTGAGATTGGCCAGAGCCCTGACCTTGTGGGTGACTAAGCCCCCTTGGAGTTAAAATCTAACTAAGATTTCCCCCTGGGACTCCAATTCTATCATATTGTGCTATATTTACCGATGATGTTACACTTTATCTTAGCAAATATTTAATTTGTTGAGAGAAAACATGTCATGAATGTATTACTCATAAGTTTCCCTGTTTCCCAAAGATTCTGGCAAGTGGCAGAGCTGGGATTTCTGGGGTCCTATTCATACAGCTGAAACAAAGCCAAGGGCCAAACCTTAGTGAATTCAAAGGAGAAGAGATGGATGTTGTACCGAGGCTGGCAGCGCTTGCTGAATGATTTGATGTGGCCAGTTGATCAGTAGGCATTTCCCATGCAATGGTTAGCTTAACTCTGAAATCAAATGGTTTTAGAAATAAGTATCTAAGAACCAAGAAAATGTATCTGACTCAACTGAAAATATGGGAAGCTCACTTTTATTTTCCCAATTCCATTGTCCTCTGTTCAATTAAATATACATGTCACTGACCATGGATAAATCTAAACATTGATGGGATTTTGCATCACCAGTATTTATGCTTATGCCAGAGCTTCTGAACTGAAACACCTCTGAGACAATAAAATACCTGTTGGCATTGATGGTTTTGAGATTATTGAAACATATACTATTTTAGAAAATCAAAATATGCTATTTTAAAGAAGAGTTTTTATTTTTTTTTCCGATAAGCACCCTTAAAACCTCGTTATTTGTACTGCGAGCTGAAACCTGACCATAGAAGCTGTTTTCTTGATTTCCCAAGTGACCTCATAAAGGGTTTGGACTAACTTTCTCTTAATTCCAAAATCCAACGAAAATAAATTTTATCCAGATGTTGGGCTTGGAGATTCGTGTTACATTACAAACATAACTGAATATTTGTTTTTGGAAAAATTTACTACTGTATATCATTTAAAGTAAAGGTTATATGTGTTTTTTTTTTCATTCTTGTCACAGCTTCTTATTCTTTTAGCCTCTGAAGCCACTATCCCATCCTGAGTATCTGACGTTTCTGTGTTTGTCGACAGTGCACATGATTAAAATGATATTTTCATATTTCAATGTAGTTGGAGCTCCTTAAAGTAGAGGGTTGTAAGTGCAAAAAAAAAAAAAAAAAAGATATGCAGCTCCCTAATGGCTTATTACCATCACATTTGCAATTCAGATCAGCTCTAAATTGACTGAAATTTTTAAACACATAGCAGGCAGTTTAAACTAATGATTGTCTGGAGGTTCACATCTGACATGAACTAAGCTTCTTTTCAAAACAAATTGCAAATAATTCCTCCCTTAGAGTCAAAATGTCACTTTTAAAACTCCATGTTATTGCTAGATTTTTGTCAGTTACATACAAAAAAAAATCTGCTTTTATAGTGTGTTCTACCTTTGAAAGGACTGAGTGACACCATTTCCCTATTAAAAAAAATAATACAACACCACGTATCTATATATATGGCTCTCCATCAGTTTCACTAGGAATCACCTCCCCCCCTTTCCCCCTCTTCCCCTTCAAAAATCCTAATTGTAAAGTAAAACACCCTTGGGGCAGTGGTAGGCCCGGTTGCTAAGCAACCCTCAGCAGGTAGCGGGATTCAGCTGCAGATGTCCTGATTCTTTCCTAAGAACCTTCTTATTACTGTTTGTGTTAATCTTTAACCAGGCTTTTAAACCACAGCCTTTCTCTCCGGTCTCTTGTTGTTAGATTGCACAGGCCTCCTCAAATGTTGTCCCAGAGGTAATGGTATTAAGGGGTGGCTATTGAATGTTTGCAGAGTGATAAGCACTGAAAGGGATTAGAGTTGCATGTTCCAACTAACCTTATTCTACCGTTCTTAAAAAATATCGTGAAAATTGGACCCTAATAGGAACAATGGTTGGTGTTGACACACAGCTCTGAACCTGCTTTCACTCTGAGCTTGTATATATGGTGAGGCCACCTCATGATAATTGTTCTTTTTAAAAGATCCACATTCTCCTACCAAGACCATGTATGGAATTCATTTAGCATTTGTCGATAGCCTTAGACTGAGTCCCAAGTCATTCGGTTTAATTACAGGAGAGCCAGGTACGGATGGGTTGATGGACAAACAGATTTAATAACGAGTTGAGAGAGTCTCCTTCTTTGGAGAAGTGTTTCTGCCTCCACTGGGGGAGGAGGGTCTTCACAGTCCCCAAATTCTGTGACTGGGCTTAAATTTGACCAGTTCTTCAAGGCTGTGTCAGTGTCATGTGAGAAGAGAGGCACATTTAACAGTGTGGAGATCTCTTCATTTCCTCTGTTGTGAGGTTTGGATAAATTTCACAGAAGACCCCCCATAGCTGTTATTGGCCGATAGGAGTAAGCTCATAAAACATGTTAAAATAAGCCTGTTTCTGCATCCTCCTTACACAACACAGGGCAGAGTAAAGACAACACAGTTTCTCCGAGGCCTTTTCACTCCCTTTCAGTAGATTAAAAAAAATCATCACAGATGATTCACTCCCAGGACCTGCATTCTGTGTCATTTAAAAGGAATTCAGGCCTTTTCCCAACATAACATTTGCTTACAGACCTGATCCTATTATGCAACAGAATATGTGCTTATTAACACTGATTAACTGACTTGGAAATTGGAGAAAGGTCAGAGCAAATGTGAGAGATAATATTTTCGTGTTTTCTAGACCTTATTGAAGTTAATCTATATCGATAAAGTCTTCAAATTTTGGATTCAGCACACACACACACATATACAGACAAATAAGATTAGTTTCCTGCTTTCTGAACTCCATTGATATTCTCCTTTGTTTGAAGCTATTTAAAAGATATTTTGATCTTAAGTTAAAAAAAAGAAAAAAAGTATAGCTGCCTCCAAAAGGTTGACAGTTGATTGGTGTCCACCATCTCCTAGGTTGTGTGTGGACTAGTTCATTTTTATTCCTCTTAGTTCAGTTCAGTTCAGTCACTCAGTCGTGTCTGACTCTTTCTGACCCCATGGACTGCAGCATGCCAGGCTTCCCTGCCCATCACCAACTCCCAGATCTTGCTCAAACACATGTCCATCGAGCCAGTGATGGCATTTATTCCTCTAATTCCACCAGCCATCAAACACTAGGAAAATACCTTATATTCCTGATGGGGAGACTGAGACAGGGAGCTTGTTATCCAGTTTTTGGACTGTCATGTTTGAATGACCCATAAGTACCATGATATCAGATAAGTGTTCTCCAATGTATGGTGGCCTGAAGGCTTTCATGAGTTTCATTTTGCGTTTAGAAGACTAGCTCATTTTCTTTCCAAGAAACCTTGGATATACCATTGAGAAATGATAAACCTTCTCTATAATTTTGAATTGTCTTCTATTTAAACTCCAACCTCTGTCTTTTATCTTTCTCTTGCTCTAAGAGAAATTATTTTGTTACATGATGATTGGCCAAGTGGGTCAATTAAATTCTGAATACAGCTGGTGTTGATTATAGTTCTGCTAATGAAAGTATCTTTGTGCAATCCTGAAGGCAACTTATACAAATAAACTGTTTGATGAACCTAGAAGAAAAAATTTTAAATGTCCACTCATAAGCATGTTGATGGATTCCATCCTAATCAATCAAAACTTTGTTTGTCAAACAATAGTTTGTCAGATGCCAGTAGAGGAAAATATTAGTTTAGAAAAGGGCAGTTTGAAGCAGTATGCTCATGCCTAGATTGTAGAGCCATTTTTACAGGATGGGGTTTGGCCTTTGTCTCTGCAGGTAGTGGGAATATAGGCTCCACCCTTTCAATCACTTGCTATCTCCAGGCCGCTACCTGTGTCTATTCAGGGCAGACAGATTCATGGACCTCATGACCACTCCCCATTCATGTCCAGGATCTGTGGCTTCAAAACTATCAGTCTCCATGCCAGAAGTATAACTCTTTTAACTGTGAAGGGTATGCTGTTGGGGTGACCCATTGTAGGCTATATGGTTTTCATTGTTGTTGTTATTGATGCATGAACACACTTTTAATATTTCTAGTCCCCCAATTTCCTTCTTTTTGACTTCTGAATCTAGGTATGAATAAAAAAGGGCTACCCTGGTTGCTCAGATGGTAAAGAGTCAGATATGACTTAATGGCTAAACAGCAACAACAAATGGTTTACAGTAAGTGGTGAAGATTTGTTTAGTCCAGGGCTCCATTGATATTTGGGTATTACTGAATTTTGAGCCCAACAATTCTTTAGGACGAGGGCTGCCCTGTACATTGTGGAATGTTTAGCAGCCTTCCTGGCCTTTACCCTCTGGATGTCTCTCCTCATTTGTGATAAACAAACGTGTCTCTGGGTGTTGCCAAGTACTCCATGGGAGTATACAAAATCACCCCCTGTTGAGAACTACTGGTTTATTCCCTTGCCCCAGTGTGTGGTATAGGCTAGTGCATCAGCCTTCCCTGTAAGCTTGTTAGAGATGCAGAAATTCAAGACCCACCCCAAACCCACTGAATAGAAATCTGTGTTTTAATAAGATCCTTAGGTGATATCATATGAACGTTAATGTGTGGGAAGTGCTGGTATCATCTTGAACAAAAGTCTGGCCTTATTTATCTCTTAAGCTAAGGTAGCACAATTTCAGGAGTGGAAATGTAATCTCAGTGGAATTCTCATCCTGCAAGTTGATGTATATACTGGCAGGTATATTTAGAACACGGTTCATTGAAATATTTAAGGACAATCAAAGGGCACTGACAAACCTAAAAATCTTTCTTTTCTCCCAATAATTATCGTGTTGTTTTCTGTTTTGGCCCACTTCGTACCATATGAATGCAGATTAATGATACTTAGGAAATGTTTGCATCTCCCAAGCTAATCCATAAATAACACCAATAATAATAAATACTGAAATTCATCCTAGTGTTTATTATGTGCTAAGTGCTCTATCAGGGTCTTTAATCCTCCCAACAACTCTGTGAGGCATTAACCTTGTTTGACTGATGAAGCTAAGAGGGAAATTAAGTGCCTTTGTCCTGATGTCTAATTTCTACAGAGTGGGGGGGGGGGGTCCGTGTTCTTTCCACCCTTTTCTTCTACCTTCTCATCTAAGGAGAGCAAAAACAAGAATGAATATTTTCTCCAGCTTATTATGCCTAAACAGCATCCATGCAGATACTCAGCCCCAGGAATAACAGGGGGAAAGAATCGTTTTGTTTTTTTTTAAAGCCCCTTTTGTTCTATCTTCTCAGGCAGCGTTCTCATTATACCTTGAGAATGTCTGGTTGTTGCCAACAGCTTGAGGTGAAGCATCCGCTCACCCTTCCCTCCCCTTGCCCTGAGAGAATTAGCGTCCAGCAACAATAAAGCCCTGTGGTACCCTGTAAGAAGCGTTCTTGGAAAGGACCGTTTTGTCTCTTGTTTTTGAGATCTGCCCACTGATTGCTAGGACGGGGTACTATGGACTGATTCTGTAGCCCAAGGGTTTGATGAGTAGACACAAGCAGAGAAAGAAAACTAAATGTGGCACTCACATGATTTAATCGAAAACTAATACTTCAGTAATTCTTTATTTTTCCTTCATTAGAGAAACCCTCTGCTCTTACTTCTGATCCTTTCTTTGGCTGAACTTCTGCTGTATCACCAGCCTATTTTTTAATTCAACCTATATTCTATCAGATGGTATTCCCAGCTTCCTTTTATCACCATGGTGACACCATACGCTTATGCCTTTATTAAAAATTTATCTTAAATAGATCTTCTAGGAACTAGTCTTTTAGGCAGTGACAGTTTTTCAGTTTCAAATCCACCATAATGTCCAGATACTGGGAATTTGTGTGCAAATATTATTCCACTATTACTGTAAAGGGAAATAAAGCAAAATGTTTAAAATTAGATAGCTACTATTCCTGCTGGATGCTTATGCATGGAAAAAGACATTTTATATGCATTCCCTTCTTACTTTCCAAGTGCACTTGGCACACAGTCTTTTTAAAGAAGAACTTTATGTAACCTTGAATTAGCTTATATGATCATCTACATTTGGTCAATTTTTAACTTTTAAACTTAATGTCAACTTTCCAGAAATATGTCCTATGAGAAAAATCGGAAATGCTGATGAAGATTAACATGTATATAAACAGCTTAAAATTACTTCTATATCCAGTAATGAGAGAAGAAATAATAATATAGTAATTTATACTTTTGATATAGTATATTATATACTATATAGTAACTGGTATGGTACAGTATCATATTATTGCTATACTACAAATTGCTCGACTGTAGTAATGACTGAATAATAAGCATTTCCTAAGAAAAATATTGCAAATAATTTTAGTAATGAGGAAAGGTTTATAATGCAGTAATTGAGAATATACTAAATTTATTTGTGACACTGCTTTTGTCTTTATAGCTATGTCTATACCTCTTTAGTTAATTAAACATCTTTAGTTATATGTCTATTTATAAAATTGAAAAAATGCCAAATACTAATAATGGCTATACCTGGTTGGTGAGTTTATGGGTGGTTTTTATCTTTTTAAAGCTTTTCTCTGTTTTCTGTAGTTTTTTTTCATGAACAGGAAATACTTTTGAAATCAGAAAGAAAAAAGTGAATATTTAAATATGAAATTAAATTAATTTAATTCTACCTAGATTGTAGTAATATGATTAAGAGGTCCTTGGGATTTTGCATATTTTTCTTGTATTTAAAGAGTTTACTGTTACAGAAACTACTCTTAACCTGATACTTTTGTTTTAAAAGAGGATTTCAAAACAGTTATTCCAAATGAAGGACAGAGACTATTGTCTTCACCACAGATAATGAAAAATGAGTTACAAGGAGATAGGAACAAAATCAGGGGACATTGTCCTCAGTGTATATAAATTAAATAGCTATTTTTCCAAAAGGTCATATCTGGAGTTTGCAGATGGGCTTGACAAAAGAAAAGATTGCCTGAATATTTTTCATTGTACTTAAACAAAAATATTTAAGCAAAATGTAAAAAGATGATTTTTATAAAGAATATGATTAATGGGTGTTTTACGAGGGAAATACTCAGAGGATGGTGCTGGATACTAAGAAAAAAGCACAGGATTTGATCACAGCAAACATGGGATTCTCGATTTAACTGCCTTTACCAAGATGTGGATAAATAATTTCATCTTTCTTGGCCTCCATTTCTTCACTTATAATATAGAAGCAATCTAAAATCCCTTAGAGTTGAGAGTGTGCTGTATTCTACTGTTTTACATATCCTTATGGCAGAGATCAAGTTATGGGAGTTTATATTTCTGAAACTTGGGTCAAGGTCCTGGCTGATCCTCAACAAGAACAACTGTGTGGGCATCTCTTGTTGATGATAGGAATTCTTTGGTGGTCAGTCAGATTTGTTGTTCTCACCAACTAAATGAAGCCAAGCAACAAGGAAAGTAAGTCCAAGCACACAAAATCTCTTCTTGGTTTCCACGAAAACAGTGCTTTTTCGTTTGGAACAGTCTTTCCACATGTGGAAGTGTTTCATCTTTCATAAAGTGCTTAATGTAAACTTGTGACTAGAAACAGCAAACAGTGATAATAGCTGTTCTCTTTTATGAATCCAAGTGTCTGTTAAATATATCTAACATATACTTGTGTATGTGAATGTGTGTATTAAAAAGACATTTAAGTAATTGATAATAATAGATAATGTATTAGTTTTTTAAAACAGCTTTATTGAAGTATAATTGATATGCAACAAATGGTACATATTTTAAGCATACAAGTTGCTGTTCTGATGTGTGTATGTGTATGTGGTGTATGCCCTCACCAAAACCCATAACATCACCCTCAAAAGTTTCCTTGTCTCTTTTTGTAATTTCTCCACAAACTCATATGTGGTATGAAGGATAGGTCAGAAGTTTTTTTTTTTTTAAGGTTTCCATTTTTTATCATTGTGTATATCCAATTCTTCTAGCACTATTGAAAAACTTCCCTTTCTTCCCCTTGCAACTGTTAAAAGTAAATTGCCCACATATGTTTGGGGGTATTTTGATTTATTTATTAATATTTGGCCATGCCACTAGCAAGATCTTAGTTTTCCACCCAGGGATTGAACTCTGGCCAAGGCAGTGAAAGAACCGAGTCCTAGCCATTAGACTACCAGGGAGCTCCTGTGGGTTTATTTTTGAAGTAGCTATTTTGTTTCACTGATATAGTTCTTTGTTTGCTAATACCACACAGTCTGGATTGCTGCAGTTTTATAATGAGTCTTGAATTTAGCTAATAAAATTTTAGGTGTTTTGAATTTTCATATGAATCTTAGAAATAGCTTGTCAATTTCTCCAAGAAAACCTGCTGAGATTTTTATTGGGACTGCATTGAATCTCTCAATCGATTTATAGAGAATTGCTATCTTAAATTGTCTTTCCTGATTTATGATCACAGTATATCACTTCATTTACTTAGGTTTTTTTAAATTTTCTCTCTGCAGAGTTCTGTAGTTTTCATTGTATAGGCCAAGTACACATTTTGTCATGTTTATACTTTAATATTTTGTATTTTTGACTCTGATGCAAATGATATTCTTTCAATTTCAACTGATTATTCATTACTAAGCTATAAAAATACTCTTAATATTTAAGTATTGATCTAGGATCTCATGACTGTGTTACACTCAATTTTTAGTTTTAGTAGATTTGGGGAGTAGATTTCATAAGGTTTTCTTTGTGGGTGATTGTGTCATTTGCAAATATTGACACTTTAAGTTCTTTGTTTCCAATCTGGATGATTTTCATTTTGTTTTTCTTGTCTTATTACATTGACTTAGCACTTCAGTAAAATAATGAGTAGATGTGGTAAAAACAGACATAATTTCTTTGTTCAAGATTTTAACAGAAAAAGCACTTAGTATTCTACCACTAAGTAGGATATTACTGAACTGAGGATATTAAGTGTACATTTTTGTAGATGTCCATTATCTTGTTGAAAAAGTTTCCTTTTCAGAAATGCTACTTTCCTGAAAGTTTTTTTTTTTTAGGGATGGATTTGGATTTTGCTAAAAAATTGTTCCATCTATTTATAATTGTGTGTGGGTGTGTGTTTAAATCAGCTAAAGCTTCCCTGGTGGTTCAGTCGGTAGAGTCTGCCTGCAATGCAGGAGACTCGGGTTGGATTGCTGGGTCTGGAAGATCTCCTGGAGAAGGGAATGGCAACCCACTCTAGTATTCTTGCCTGGAGAATTCCACGGACAGAGGAACCTGATGGGCTACATGGGATCGCAAAGAGTTGGATACGACTGAGTGACTTACACGTCACTTTACATGGTGAATGATATTGACTGATTTTCAGTGTGAAACCAGACTGGTATTCCTGGGATAAATCTCATTTGGTTATAATGCATTATATTTTTAAAATTATATATCACTGGATTTGATTTGCGAATTTTTTTTTTTTTTTTGCACCTGTGTTCATGAGGGATGCTGCTCTGTAGTTATTTTTCTTGTGTTTGTCTAATTTGGGATTTAGAGTAATGCTATTACAGAATGAACTGGGAGGTACTACCTTCTCTTCACTTAGTGGTGGTGACTCAAATGGTAAAGAACCCTGCTGCCAATGTAGAAGGCAGAGGGGATGCAGGTTCGATCCCTGGGTCAGGAATATCCCCTGGTGGAGGAAATGGCAACCTATTCCAGTATTCTTGGCTGAAAATACCATGGACAGAGGAGCCTCGTGGGCTGTATAGTCCATGGAGTTGAGCCCTTGATAAGAATAATACCTTCAAATTTCTAGAAGTTGTGTAGAATTTCTTTCTTTCTTCAGTGTTTGATTGAATTGACCAATGAAATGACAGGTGGTAACTAGGCTTATCATCATGATCATTTCATAATGTATGATAATATCAAATATAAAAAATAACTACTGTGTTGTATATCAGACATTAATATAATATTATATGTTAGTTATAAATTAGTAAAGAAAGAATTGACCAATAAAGCCATCTGTGTGCTTAGTCACTCAGTCGTGCCTGACTCTTTGACACCCCATGGACTGTAGCCCACCAGGCTCCTCTGTCCATGGGGATTCTCCAGATAAGAATACTGGAGTGGTTGCCATGTCCTTCTCCAGGGGATATTCCCAACCCAGCGATCAAACCCAGGTCTCCCACACTGCAGGCAGATTCTTTACCATCTGAGCCACCAGGGAAGCCCCAAAAGCCATCTATACATAGAGATTTTTTGGTGGGAAGATTTTAAATTACAAATGCAACTTCTTAATAAATAGTGTTAGATTATCTGTATCCTCTTGAGTAAGCTTTAGTAGTTTATGTCTTTGAAGGGATTTGTCATTTTCATCTAGTTGTCAGATTTATAGGCATAAAGTTTACAACATTCCTTTATTAGCTATTTTAGTTATCAGTTTATTACCTCTCAGCTCCAGATCCACTCTTTACCTGCTCTGTGATCTGTTGTCTAGTTGGTAAATCATTACCAACTCTTTTGCTACCCCATGAACTGCAGTCCACCAGGCTCCTGTGTCCATGGGATTTCCCAGGCAACAATACTGGAGTCAGTTGTCATTTCCTTCTCTAAGGGATCTTCCTGACCCAGAGATCAAACCTGCGTGTCCTGAGATTCTTGACCACTGAGCCCACCTGGGAAGCCCCTGCTCTGTTATAATGGAGCTTTAAGCCTGTCTCCCTTGCAGCAAGCAGGATAATAAGCTTTGTCAGTAGAAGGCACTGGAGAACATTATAGAGGAGGGACTTGTCTTCCTTCTTTCTGGTGGGAGTCAGTATTCTATGTATATTCTCAAGTTAGTGGTTTTGAGCAAAAAACATTGGCACCTGGGTTGAAGGATGACTGAATAGAGCCATGAAGATAAAGGCATCTGGAGAGAGACACATAATTGATCTCTGCAGACCCATTTGTTTATATTTGTTTGTGTTACAGGGTGGTAATGTAGAGGGGAGAGGATGGAATCCTTAGAGAGCATTTGCTTATATTCTGGAGCAAAGGTTTCTCTAAAGAGGAGCATGGCAGGTATGCCAACAGTCCTCTGTAAGCTCTAAGTTTCATAATGTTGGAGTGCCCATCCTGTGGTGCAAAACTCATTTTTATGCCTAGGGTACATGGGCTCTGCCACATCACACCCTATTCTCATTGGGAACGATTTCCACATGTGGCAACAGAATGTGTGACATTCTCCTGTGTCCCCCTGTGGGAGAACTGAGTCGTGAGGAAGGGACACACACTGCTGTGTATGTGAAAGTACTGTTCCCTGAAAGAGAGATTTTATGTAAATGCATATGCATTTATGCATGCACGTACACATATATCTACAACTATACCTGTGACAAGCTTACTCGTTAGGTTATGGATCTCATTGCAGATCTTTCCAGTTTCAGGCTTAGTTCCAGCTTTGCTGCTGTTCTGCCACTTCTTTGCCCCAGCTGCATGGCTGTCAGCAGGGCACTGACGCATCCCGAGCGCTCAGTCCCTCTGTGAGCTCACCGCCCTGGCCACAGCACTCACTGGGGCCCAGCTGACTCGGACACCACATGCTCAGGTGTTGCTCTGTCCTTCTGGTCAACAGACTTCCCATACTCCAGTCCTCTGCACAATATCCCACGGCCCTGACCCATCTGCACCCTGTCGGATTGTTTCTCGCAGTCCTCCTGTCACTGACGCTGTTACTCCTGGCTGATACCACACCACAGCGAGTGTGCTCCAGTCACCTTGACTCTTTCTGTGCTGTGTGGTTTCACCTGCAGCTGGGAGAGGTTTTTAATTTACCTTCTTTTTTTTCTGCATGCTCTGCACCTGTGGACCAGTTCAGGTATAGCCAATGCAGTGAACTTCCCTGTTATGTGGTGGGCTGCAAGACCAACTTTTCTAATAAGGTCTTACTTCAACCTTGAGAAGGGCACCCCTTCCAATTGCATTCCTCTTTGAGTACTCTCCCTCAAGTTTATATTATCCTTTAGAGCTTTGTTTATATCTTTATTATTACTCTTCATTATAGTTCACTATTTTATGGGCTTTCCTGGTGGCTCAGACCATAAAGAATAGGCCTGCAATGCAGGAGACCCGGGTTCAATCCCTTGGTTGGGAAGATCACCTGGAAAAGGGAACCGCTACCCACTCCAGTATTCTTGCCTGGAAAATTCCACGGAGGAGCCTGGCAGGCTACAGTCTGTGGGGTCACAAAGAGTCTGACACGACTGACCAACACACACACGCACACACATTCCTTTTTATAGTTAATGCAGACTTTACTGATAGAAGACTCTTATGAAATCAGTTGTATCATGCCATGCATTCATACAACATAGAGTGACCTCTTGCACTATAGGGGGGAGAACTCACAAACTCACTAGTTAAGTATTCTTTATATCAAACCTTCTCTGCTCAAATCATCATGTGTTTTATGTTGCCTGATGAGATTCTTACTGATACATTACTTAAGAGAACAAATTTGTATTCAGTATACAGTAAACTGCACATATTTAAACTGTACAATTTGCTGTTTGATACGTGTGTATACCTATAATATACTATCAGGATAATGTATATGTTACCTCTAGATGTTTCTTTATGTCAAATATTATTTTGGTACCTTGGGATCAGTTTATGGGATTCATGGTCACTTTCATGCATAGTTAAATCACTGCTGGTCATCCTGGTTTAGGAATGGTTTCTGGAATTATTTCTGCTGAAATCTGCTTTCACTAGCATCTGGATAGGAAGGATCAGGGCCAAATGAACATATCCTGGGGTGCTGAGTGTGGACTATGTGGCTAATGGAGGAGAAATAAGGTTTATATTAAATAAATATTTAGATTTAGGACTTCGGCTGTTAACTCACATGAACAAGGCTTGAGAGAGTTTTTCCAAGTTATCAACAAAAACTTCTATTTCAATTTGCTAATAATGCATCAAGAAGCTAAAAATCATTGAAAAACTATCAATAGTGAAAGAAAATAAATTTTGGCTAACTATGCTCAATGAGACTGAATTAGTTATTTAGCATCTTTGCAAAAGGGACAAAGAGGTTGAAGCTAAAATTGTAGGCATAACTTATTGTAGAGGTGGGTCTGTCAGGTTATGAATAGAAATGTTTGCTCTCCTTTGGTTTATAATGTTTGTGGTATGTCAGTTTTTCTATGTTGAAATCTGTTGCCGTTTATTTTTATCCCAAATAAATACTCAATCTTATATCCATAATTTGGTTTTATCCTTTTAGTGGAATCTCCTGAAAATGCTTGGAGTCCCACAACCTGGATTTGCCCATGTCTCCAGCATAGTGTTTCCTTAAACATGTGAAAATATACATAAAACACTGACTCTCACCAGGAAGTAGGAAAAGACAAGTCCCTCCTTTGTAATGTCCTCCAGTACCTTCTGTTCACAAAGCTAATGATCATGCTTGCTGCTAAGGAGAAATATTTAAAGCTCCATTCTCAGAGAGTGGGCAAAGAAGAGTGGATTTGGAATTGACAGCCAATAAATTGCCCAGTGTATGGAGATTTTTTTATGGTAACAGAGACTCTTTAGGGATTTTGAAAATATTGATGATGATGATGATGATGACAACAATGGCAGTGATTGATGGAGGTGGTAGTGATAATTAATGGCTATTTCATTTATTCTTACAGACTGAGCTAAATCCCCTAACTACTTTTCCAGATTTTTCCAGCATATCAGTATTTCTTTTTCATTCTCAAATTTGCACCACCTACGGTTTAAACTTCATCTTGGTCTATCCTACTAAAGATTGAGAACACTTGGTCAGCATTTATCATCTATTTCTTTAGGTGGTCAGTGTCTGTTGATAATTTGTCAGCCCCAAATCAGAGCACACAGTTTTTTCTAGTTTATATATTTCTAATATTATATAACATGGTGTTTGATGCCTTATACAAGTCTCCAGCTAATTTGTATTTATTTGTGTACTTAAGTAATTGCTTTTATTGTAAAAAAAAAAAAGACAATTGAGTGTATATTTTGAGTAAATAAATTTCACATGCAAATAAAAGTATATGAAAATTGTACTGGAAAATTAAGGACAGTTTAGAAATGCTCTTGTGTAACATGTATTATGCTAAGTGGAGTAAGTCAGGGAAAAAAAGACAAAGATGATATCACTTATATGTGAAATCAGAAAACTGTAAAAAATTACTGAATATAGCAAAAAGAAAAAAAAAAACACAGACTCACTGATGTAGAGAACAAATTTATGTTTACCTGTGGGGAAACGGAAGTTGGAAGAGGTATAAACTATTATGCATAAAATAAGCTATAAGGATATGTTGTATAACACAGGAGATATAGCCAGGATATTTATAATAACTAAATGGAAAATAACCTCTAAGAATTGTGAATCACTATATTGTACAATTGTAACTCATATAATATTGTACATCAACAACAATAAAATAAATAAAAAAAGAAAAAAAGAAAAAAAAAAAAGAATGATTCAACGTAGCATAAAGAAAATTATAACTATTCTTTTATTATATTTTATTTACTTCTGTGGCAAACGTGTTGGTTTTCAGATGTATATATTTTGCTTTTATTCTTCATGTGTATCTTCCTAGTTTGAATCGATGGCATTCCTTCCTTTCTTAGTTTGTCATTTTTTTCACAGTTAGGTTGCTCAAGACAAAGAGCTCTTTGATAATGGGCGGGACAAAGGGTTAAAGGATGGTTTAGAACTAATTCAAGAAAGAACAATCTGATCCCACTTGGAGAAGGACAGAGACACTGAATCAGATGGGGCCGGGGAGCCTGGGGAGGAAATTGTGAGTACTTGCTCTTGATTGAGTATCATTATCCTCCTGTGGTCTAGGAAGACGATTGTTATAATTAGCAACAAATGTCTCGGGCAACTATAATTTACCTTTCCCTGTAACGACTGATAGTTTACCTTTTTCAGTGCTTTCTTTTGCCTACCCACCATGCCCTTCTGCCCACCCTTCCATAACAATCAAATGCAGAATATTATATATTTGTCTTATAGTGTTGGATCTCAGTGTATATTAACAGTGATAATGTGACTATTAATTGAATGAAAAAGCCATTCAATAACCAGTGACCCCACTTTGGGGCTCTCTTAAAATTTCTACAGGGGGAAACTAGAAACCACAGGATCACATAGTAAGCATGCCAGAGACACCTTAGAGATATCTTAGGACTATTTCTTATTAATCCTTTTTCTAAGTGTAGTATTACATTTAGAAAGGAATATTATTTACTGTACTGCATAGTGTCTTTTAAGTGAATTTTAATATTCTTTAGATTTTATTTATAGTGTACTATTTAATCTCATTTGAATTTATTGCAGTAATTCAGTAGAAGTACATGTAACTCGAGTTTTAAAAATAGAATGTAAACACAATACTTTATACAACATCATAGAATTAATTGTGAAGAGTATTTAACTAGTATATACCTGTACTAGTTATTTGTTACATGATAATCAGAATTGTTGACCTGCCTTTAAATGAAAGTAGCTCAAGTCCTCTTTTTAAAGTGTCCCATTATTTTGGAATTTGCACTAAATCTATTTAAATAGGCCCCTTTGCAGATTTTAAATAACATAGAATATCATATTAAGAATAGTAATTAAGTGAAAAAAAGTCTTCGAAATAAATAACTGATAAATCATCCGGCAAAGATGAATATTCCTAAAACTGAGGAGAGTTGAGAATAATATAATGATGTTTTTATCATTATCATATGTGTGGCTGCTGCTCTGGCATTTCCGTCTTTTACGACCACAATTTTAGAATGCATGGTCAGCATTTCTCATCTACGTGTCTACTCTGTATCCTTATGACTTGAATTAATTCTGTGTCTTCCCTGAGACTGTTCTAGAATGCCATTCACACGTTCTTTTAACCATATGTGATGGCCTTTGCTCAGTGTTCATTCTCTATAGCATCTCTGTAGATGTTCATGTTTTAGATCACAGTGAGTTTTCCTGAAACAATGTCTTTTGTGGCTTTGATTCTGGGTTGTCTTCTGTCATCTGGGTTGCTCCTTTTTTCACTATTTTTGTCCACTCCCCTAAATGCACTTATTTTGCTCATTTCTAGAACACCTGCTCTTTTCCTCCTCCTTTGGGAAATATTTTCTTAAATCTCATTTCTCTGAGGACAAAACTTTGAAAACTAATGTTTTTCCATCTCTGGACTTGTTTTCTTGAATATCCTAGAGTCAAGGAAAGTGAGAATAAGATAAAGTAAGTAGTTTTTTTGGTTAAGATCATAAAACTATCTAGTTAGAGACCTAGAACTATGGAATTCATTTGAAAGATGAATCGTCTGTTAGTAAAACCAAAACAAAACTGGAGCTTGATTTTTTAGTTTTTGCTTTTTTAATACTTATTTTATTTTATTTTAATACTTATTTTTTTTTACTCTTTGTTTATTTGTAAAGGTGGTCCTTGTGTTGTTGCATAGCTTTTTGCTAAAGGTTAATAACATATGTACTATATCCAACAGTCTTCAAGTAATTAATTCAGGTCCTAAGCAAAAGGTGCATAGTTTTTGAGACGATGGGAAAATTCAGTTGCTGTTTATACTCAAAGTTATATTAATGGTGCTGGAGCAAGTCCATTATTTTAACACCATTTGCCAATTTTGATGACAGTGATTACAGTAAAATATGACAGTAAATTTTATTTTTAAAGGGCTTTTAAGCTGTATACTTAAGAGTGCCTGTATCTCAAATGACATTCAAGGTGTCCCTTCCTTTGTATGTGGTTGATAATTTCACTTTCTCAGGCCTGTATTTGCATAAGGTTCATTCTACTGACTACTGGGATCACAAAGACCAAATTTACTGCTTGTGTTCAAGTTGTCCTAGGACTACCCGAAAAAGTCTTGATTTTTTAAAACCATGTTGTTCTTGTATAAGCTTAGGATTTAACACAAACAAGCAATGAGGAAAATGTAGAAAACTTCTGTGTCAACGTCCTAAACTAGAGCACAAATTTTTGTGTACTAGATAAAATGTGATAGAAGGCAATGCACCTGATTTTTTATATACGATTGTGGAATTAGTCTCATCTTAAAATCATACCGAAGAATTGATGCTTTTGAACTGTGGTGTTGGAGAAGACTCTTGAGAGTCCCTTGGACTGCAAGGAGATCCAACCAGTCCATTCTGAAGGAGATCAGCCCTGGGATTTCTTTGGAAGGAATGATGCTAAAGCTGAAACTCCAGTACTTTGGCCACCTCATGCGAAGAGTTGACTCATTGGAAAAGACTCTGATGCTGGGAGGGACTGGGGGCAGGAGGAGAAGGGGACGACAGAGGATGAGATGGCTGGATGGCATCATTGACTCGATGGAGGTGAGTCTCAGTGAACTCCGGGAGTTGGTGATGGACAGGGAGGCCTGGCGTGCTGCAATTCATGGGGTTGCAAAGAGTTGGACATGACTGAGCGACTGAACTGAACTGAAAATCATACCTGGCTGTTCTTGTTACCATGAAAAAAAGCAAAGAATATTTTGCTGCCTAAAGCTTGGTTTTACTAATGAAATTATTTCTATGCCACCTCTTAGCTGTTAGAAGGCCTAAAGAGACCCCACACTTGCTTCTTAGAAGTTCAAGCATATTTGGTTAAACAGATTAATTTTCTCTCCCAATTTAATTCTGTTCATTTGCATTTGCTTTTTATTCTCTACCAATTTCTGTCTTTACCAAAATGTTTGTATAGTGATTGTTCAGCACATTTTTAATTTGAAGGACAGTTTCACCCAAATTTTTTTCTCTTATTACCTCATCTTCTGAATTGAAAATATCTACATATCTGCATATGTCATTCAACATACTTGAAAACTGTATTTGACAGTAAAGAAAATGGTATACCAAGTGTTTGATGGAAGTAAAAAATAAAATCTTAAAGTGATGGAGCATATGTAACTAGACAAAACCATTATATGTTATTCAATATTTGTTATAAAAACATTGAAATAGAAAATTGATGCTGCTATCAACACTTAAAAATATGGCTATATTGGAAATTTGGGGATTGAAATTTAAGGAATTTGTTTGAATATTTTTATTTAAACTATTCCTGTTAAACTTTTGTGAAATCTTCTATTCACACTCTTCCTATTCAAACTGTGAGTAAATTGGAGTACTTGAGTTACAAAATATTGTAAGACTTTAAAAAAAATCAGCATATTCATATTTTTGTTAAATTCATCCTACTGTGTTCTGGTGACTGCCAAAACATTTAATAAGGTTATGACAAATCTATTGAGAACTTTGAAATGTATGTAATAGTTGAATAAAATTACTTCTGCATGATATAGTGTAAAATAATGAAGATATTAAAAGTAAATACTTTCACAAATGATTCAAATTCTATAACAAATGATTTAGGAAGTCCCATAACATGAGACTAATTTATATATGTACTAACATTTTTTAATTTAGTTCCAACTCACAATTAGACTTTTCACAAATAGTTTTAGATAAAACAACAGTAGCAGCAGCCCCTCCTTCCTCAAAACTCTCAACACCTTAAGAGAAATCAATTTAATTTTACTTTTAAACTTCTAAGGATATTTGGGAATGATGCCCACATAACTAATTCTATTCCAAACTAATAATAGACAAGTCCATTTTGGGGCTTGTCTGGTAGCTCAGCTGGTAAAGAATCCACCTGCAATGCAGGAGACCCCGGTTTGATTCCTGGGTTGGGAAGATCCCTTGAAAAGTGTTAGGCTCCCCATGCCAGTATTCTTGGGCTTCCCTGGTGGTTCAGACAGTGAATAATCTCCCTGCAATGCAGCACACCTGGGTTTGATTCTTGGGTTGGGAAGGTTCCCTGGAGGAGGGCATAGCAACCCACTTCAGTATTCTTGCCTGGAGAATCCCTATGGATAGAGGAGCCTGGTGGGCTGCAGTTCATGGGGTTGCAAACAGTCAGACATGACTGAGCAACTAAGCACATGGTTTATTTATTTTCTCCTCCTCCAAATGTTAGACTAATTATATGGTTAAATATGGTTTAGTCATCTGATTAAAAATGTACACCAGCTTTGTTTTTTTTTTCAATAAAACAGGTATTCAATCCCGTATTTTTCCTGAAGACGAAACAGGTTTTGACAAGTCCATTATACTACTGTAGACTTAAAGGAGACTTTGAACACAAGAAAATAAAACATAAGACTCAGAATAAATTAAAAATGATTTAAACTTTTAAAGTTAAAGATAAACAATGATAAGGTTATTAAATGAGTGTTATAGAAATCTCTACACTGCCTTAAGTATTAATCGACCAAAAATCAGCACTAAACTTTTCAACAAATGACTGAAAAATTGTAACCTGAAAAATTCCATGGTTCACAGAGTTCATGCGTTTTAAAAATAGACCTATTGTTTAAGAGGTACAATTATTTTGTATACTAATCCCAGAAAGAAATTTCTTGCAAGGTTTCTCATTAAGAGGATAATGTAAGCAACATCCTGCGTGAGATTCCTAGAGAAGAGTTCAGAAGTTCTATTTTTTTAAGAATTATATGCTAAATATTGAATATTTATTATATTTCATCTAAGTTAATATATAAATATAATAAACCATGTAAATACATTAAATGTATGTAATATTCTCTTAGAGTATTATAACAAAGCAGAGAGATAACCTTATTTTCTGTAAGAGTGCATAGTGTAAGTACCGTGAACGCAGTGGCTTTAGTAGACACCTAGCCATGCTGTTTGTTGCCAGGCAGAAGGTTTAGGTGCACCACTCCAAAACAAAAGTCGATAACTTGGCAAGTTATCCACGTGCGTGCATATGTGCTCAGTCATTCAGTAGTGTCCCATGCTTTGTGACCCCATGGACTGCAGCCCGCCAGGCTCCTCTGTCCACAAAATTTTCCAGGCAAGAATACTGGAATGGGTTGCCAGTTCCTCCTCCAGTGGATCTTTGTGGCCCAGGGATGGAACCTACATTTCCTGTGGCTCCTGCATTGGCAGGCGGATTATTTACTGCTGAGCCACCTGGGAAGCCCAAGCTATACATTCAACTGCCTTATAATTTATGATCTTATGTGGTAAGTTCACTCATTTAGTTCTCCTGGCGTGTATTTTGTAAACAGTGCTCTACAGAGCAGCCTGCTATTCAAGATTATCTACTCTAAGGGTACTTTCCTGATACTTAAAAAAAAAAAATATGACCAAGGAGTGGGTGTGATGCTGGGAAAGATTGAAGGCAGAAGGAGAAGAGGGTGACAGAGGATGAGATGATTGGATGGCATCACTAATTCAGTGGACATGAACTTGGGCAAACTCTGGGAGATATTGAGGAACAAGGATGCTTGGCATGCTGCAGTCCATGAGGTGGCGAAGAGTTGGACACGACTTAGCAACTGAACAACAACAACCTTCATTTTCAGGCTAACTCTTTTTGCAACCATCTACTCTTTCATTCTTGCCTGGGTAATCCCATGGACAGAGGGGCCTAGGAGGCTATAGTCCATGGGGTTGCAAAGAGTCGGACACTACTGAGCATACACTTACAACCTTCTGCTGCAGAACTTTGGGGAACTTTTGGTCCCTTCATCTGCATATGCAAAATTACATCCCTAGGAATATCTTACATCTTCTCAGAGGAAGAGAAAGCCTTTCTGTGCACCCTCCATACTGTTGGGCAGGCACACAACTCTTCTAAAGTGAAGTGAAAGTTGCTCAGTTGTGTTCGATTCTTTGTGACCCCATGGACTTTACAGCCCATGGAATTCTCCAGGCCAGAATACTGGAGTGGGTAGCCTTTGCCTTCTTCAGCAGATCTTCACGATCCAGGAATCGAACCAGGGTCCCCTGCATTGTAGGTGGATTCTTTACCAACTGAGCTATCATGGAAGCCCAACTCTTCTAAAAGTCCATCCCAATTTAGGTATAAGTTTCCAAGCTAAGACAAAGCATGGGACACTTGTGCCTCAGGTCCATGTTAAGGAATATCACCTTAAGGTCCCTGCTGCACCAATTTTATGAAAAACTCACTTGAACAAAAGTATGTTTGTAAACACACACACACATCACTGTGAGAGTATGTGGTCCAGCTGAGAACTGCATTAATTGACTTCTTTATTGCTGTTGTCCCCTCGTATAATTGCTTTTATTGAGTTACTTCTTTAGTGTAATGCCCCAGCCTACAGTGAGTAATTTTATAAGGAAACAGTCTTATGAAACATAATGCTACATCTAGTGTAAGAATGTTGGGTTTGTTTCATCACCCAGCGCCATCTTTATGAGGACCCATGGGAGAAGAGTTTCTTGGATTTCAAAACTAGGAATGCCTGCCCTGAGTCACATGTGCCCTCCTCATTCATGTTGTTAATAAGGTACTTGACGGGGCCACTTCTGAATCCTGAACTTCCTGGCTCTGTCCCCCAAGGCCTGCCCTGGCACTGGATTCTAGAAAAGCTAGGGTCAACATATGGCCTTCTTCTAGTGAAGATCCAGATCCACAGGAAGCTTATGTATTTGTTTCAGTCCTGGTATCCACTAATTTCTTCTAGTATTGTTTTCTCTTGGTTTCATTTTTTTATCCTCTTAGTTGAGATTTTATTTTTTCTTAATATATAGATTTTGAAAGCTACCTTAAATTTATGGAAGTGAGGGTGAGAGTTTGCAGAACAGTTAAGGCCTTAACCTTTCATTCTTCTGTGTCCTTTGAGTCCAGTGATTCCTGTGTTCTTTAAGCTGACCCCCTGTGTAGTCAGACTGAACTCCAGATTTGCTCACTGTTCCCTCTATAGGGTTTTTCTCTATTGATAAAATGATATTATACCACCTTCCCCATGGAGGACATGAAGCATGGTTGGTGTGGCATGTCACTTGTGCTATGTTCTTTAAGCATATAAATTTTCATATAAAGTTTAATGCTTCTTGGAAGTATTGAATTTGGTGAGCTCAATGTTTTTGATGACTCATATTGTTACTCAGTTTCTTGGGTGATTTAATAAAAGATCTGAACTCTTCTCTGAAATGAACACGCTCAATTAAAAAAAAGAAATGTTTACATAATTATCTTGATAGGAGTTGACGGTAAAGCAGAAATTCTGAGAAATGCTAGTAAATATTGTCAGTAAACTCATTCCTCCATTGTCTGAAAATACTTAAATGGCACAGCAGACATTCAGTATATCCTGTGATTCACTTTACCATTTGCATTTTTTGAATAACTAAGAAGAATGTAGGAAAATTGTTTTTGATTATGTTATCATTTATTCACTCATCCACTTAATTCCTGTTATCAGTAACTACTCTGTACCCTACACTATTCTCAGTATTGAAGATACAGTGAAGAAAATTAAAAATCCCTGCCCTTGTAGAACTTATATTCTGTTAATAGCTAGGGAAGACAGATAATAAACACACTAATAAATTCATAAATAACCAAAAGAGATAACCTCAGATGATTTTGGATACTATGAAAAAAAAGAAGTGGCTAAGTGTGGTGATGACTTTAGTTAGAGGAATCAGGACAGGACAATGACCTTTGATAGGAGACCCGAACATTGAGAGAGAATCAGCCACACAAAGATCAGGGAAAGAATCCTCCAAGCAAAGAGAACAGCTAGTGCAAAGGATCTGAGATGAGAAAAGGGTTGCACGCTCTGGGTCCAGGGAGAAGGCCGGCGTGCTTTGAGCTGCCTGTGGTAGACCAGGAGGATGAGGGGCCAGCAGGGAGTGGGTCACTTGGGGTTGTTAACTATTCATGTCTAGTTGTCCTGTCTTAGTCTCAGTTTCCAGAAGCAAATGGGGAGGATGAAGGCTCCTTCACAGGCTTGTTTGTGAAGATTTTGTGTGTTAATCACTGGTAAATGCTCAGGAGAATGCCTGGCACTTGGTAAGAACTATATGTGTTGCTTACTATTCTTATGCATATATGCATGGTACAGTTTTCCTCTAGCTAACAATTTATTGTCCTGATAGACTTTTAAAACAAGTATAGGTCTTAGTAATCATATCCAGTCTTGATGTTTTACAGATCATACTTTAGCTCAAAGAGGTCAAATGGCCACGCAAACTCCCACAACTAGTGAGTAAATGTTTACATGAGAATCTTGGTCTCTTGACTCTCCAGCCAAGAGCTTTCTCTGTTAGATTGTGTTGGCCTTTAGTTTTCAACCTAGTGGGCATAGAATTTGCCTTATAGGATTATATTTAGAAATGTATAGTTAAACCTGACTTTCTTTGTATAGAGATCAAGATAGTTACCTGAATTTATAAGTTAATGACTTACTGATAATTGAAAGATATTTGGAAATAATTCAAATTTCACATGATTGTAACAAATTAGCTGCAGATTTAAATATCCCATTTGTAGCTTTAGCATTTACACTTTTTTGAGTAAGATGGATCTATGAAAATAGTTTCATTTCATTCATTCATCTCAGCAACTCCTCTGTGCCTGTACCCAATACAAAGTGCCTCCCCTCATAGAATCTGTACTTATAGAAGCAAATAGTAAACACGTGAATAAACTAACACATGACTAAAAAGGCAGTTTCAGAGAAGTCCCCAAGATACTTTAAAATGAGGAGATCAAGCAGTCAGTGATTTGTTATTATGATAGATAAGAATTTTGTCACTAAAATTGGAAAGCCTAATCGCACTTTTAACCCATTAAAAAAATTTTTTTTTGAGCACTGCTTACCAGTAAACACATTAATGGTTTATGTAAATTCAAATGCAATTATGTACATGGTGTTACTGAACAGTGGCATTTAAATTAATATGTAGCATAGTCTTTGTTAAAGCATCAATTTATAGGGCTACATTTATTTTACCCAAAATGTATGATTTGGTGGCTTGCAATAATTTTAAATTTTAACTTGTCTCTTTTTACAACTCTATAAGTTTTCCTAGGCATAGGAGAATTAGTTTTGGGGACATTTTTTTCCCCTTTGCTTGCCTTTTTATAGGAGATCCATTACCTGGGAAAGGTTTTGTTCTGAAAGTTCATTTGTAAACCATTTTGAATTCATTTGTCATAGGAGCAGGCTTAACATGGTGGTTAGTTTTAAATGCCAGTTCACAGAAATTTATTCCCCATTTTTGAAGCTGAATGGCTGTAGTTGTGATGCTTCCGTGAGTTCTGACCCAGTTTGGTTTGGAAGTAAGCAGGGGAGAGGCGTACTTTTCTCCTTCTCTGAGCTCGGACCTTGGACCTAGTCCATCCCTTAAAGCTGAGAAGCTCTCCCCTTTGCATCTTACTCACTTACTTTCTGCACTCCTGCCTCCTATGGCACCCTTCTCTTTAGGCTCTTATAAAATTAAAAGGATTTTTTTTCCCAGTAAGAATACGTGTTCCTTACTCTGTTTTCCATTTCATTTGGAGTCATAAAAAATTGATAATCGGGTACACAAAATGAATATTTGATTTTCAAAATACCAAGCATATATTTCACACTGTTGAAATGATTTCTTTTAACGTTTGTTCAGATACCTGCTTTTAGGAGCTAAGAACTTATATTCTCAATGTTACCTCCTTTTGATCCCTAACAGCACTCACCATTCAGTTAGAGCTGCAGTTCACTCATCCTCAGATGTTCACGGAATGTCCTTGTTTCTTGCTTTGAGATGGTGTGTTTGCTGTTTAGTCGCTAGGTTGTGTCCAACCAGCACTTGCAATGCCGTGGACTGTGGCCTGCCAGGCTCCTGTGTCCATGGAATTTCCCAGCAGGAATATCGGAGTGGGTTGCCATTTTCTTGGGGATCCTCCTGACCCAGGGGATTGAACCTGCATCTCCTACATTGCGGGTGGATTCTTTACCGCTGAGCCACCGGGGAAGCCATGAGATGGTATATAGGATTTGAAATTTTAAGAGATTTCACTGAAGGCAAGCTTAGTTCTGTAAGGAAAGGCTGAAAAATTATAGCAGTATTATTCGATTAGTTTGGGTCCGCCCTGCTGTTGGCATCTGCTTTGTTTTCTATATTGTGTTTGTGCGCTGTGCTGTCAATTTAGAGAAATAGGCTACATGGACTTCTAGCCGAAGCAGAAACCAAGTGGTGAGTGTTTCCTGCTCGACTCTAAAGACAGTGCATAGGTCTGTTGCCCGCCAAAAATAGATGTAGTTTATAGTGTGTTCAACTCCATGGCTTATATTTTTTCATTTCCTCTTCCCAGATGAATAAATCGGGAGGAAAGAGAAAAAATTACCCCCATAAAAAGTACATTTCCCTCTCTATGTTCAATTATGGAGGGACATCTATAAACACAGGCATAGAGCCCAGAGGAAAGGAGATATTTTCGAAATGTTGTCTGAGAGTCACTTTAGCTTCCAAATAAAAATTGTTTGAAAATACATTTAGGACATCTAAGCAGAAATATTGACATATGGTATGTGATATTTGGCTGAGTTCGTGGATGATATATGGGCCTGCCTGAAGGAGCTTTGCTGGTAATTGTATAACCTAGGAAGAGACTGATTGTCAGAAACACAGACATTCGAGGATCTGTGGAAACTTAATGGTCATGTAGGAGAATGTATTTGGTGATTGAAGGAGTGTAACTTATACAGAATAGAAATAAAATTAATGAGACTTTTTAGAAATAGCTGAACTATTCAGTTTCTGTTTTTGCAAATTCCAAAAAGATGCTATTTGCTAGGTCTTCAGAAACCACAGCAGAAATGTGCCCTTTGTCAATATCTACTGTTGAATTCTGCCTTTCAGGCTGTTTAGGGTATGGCACTTATTTGTCCATTGCAGTTTTGCCTCTTAAAGCACAAGTCATATATGCTTGTAGCGTATTTAAAGTTATACAACCAATAGATTTATGAGAGACAGCAAGGATTGCAACAGTTCATGCTCAAACCTGTATGTACTTGAGAAGTAAAGTGTCAAAGAGATAGTACAGTTTATTGGAATGTACATTTAGTTAAACTTAGGAAACTTGGTTTCTACTTTTGCTATGGAGTTTTATGAGTTTAGATAAGTGACATAACCACTCTTGGATTTATTTATATATCTCTAAAATATTACATATATATATTTATGTGTATATATATAAAACAGAAAGATATATATATCTAAAATATTAAAAATTTTAATATTAGATTTAATATTTAATATTTAAATTTAAATATTAATTTTAATATTAAAATATTAAAAAGAGACATTACTTTGCCAACAAAGGTCTGTCTACTCAAAGCTTTTGCCATGGAGTTTTATGAGTTTAGATAAGTGACATAACCACTCTTGGATTTATTTATATATCTCTAAAATATTACATATATATATGTATGTATATATATATATAAAACAGAAAGATATATATATATCTCTCTAAAATATTAAAAAGCAGAGACATTACTTTGCCAACAAAGGTCTGTCTACTCAAAGCTTTGGTTTTTCCAGTAGTCATGTATGGATGTCAGAGTTGAACTATAAAGAAAGCTGAGCACTGAAGAATTGATACTTTTGAACTGTGGTGTTGGAGAAGACTCTAGAGAGTCCCTTGGACTGCAAGGAGATCCAACCTGTCCATCCTATAGGAAATCAGTCCTGGATGTTCATTGGAAGGACTGATGCTAAAGCTGAAACTCCGATATTTTGGCCACCTAATGTGAAGAACTGACTCATTTGAAAAGACCCTGATGCTGGGAATGATTGAAGGTGGGAAGAGAAGGGGATGACAGAGGATGAGATGGTTGGATGGCATCACTGACTCAATGGACATGAGTTTGAGTAAGCTCTGGAAGTTGGTGATGGACAGGGATGCCTGGTGTGCTGCAGTCCATGGGGTCACAAAGAGTCAGATATGACTGAACAACTGAACTGAACTGAAAATGTGAGGAGAGTCTAGTTGATTTCCAAGGTTTCTCCCTTTTCTATCAAATGAATCCCACTGGGATTAAAAAACTTGGAATAAAAAACCCATTTTCCATGACAAGAGTAATGGCTGAAATATCTATAAAATTATATAAAAAGTATCTAAATCAATGATGTGTTTCTTTTTTTTCAGTTTTATGGAAATATAATTAGCAAATATAATTGCAAGATATTTAAAATGTACATGATGATTTAAATAGCTATACATTATGAAAGGATTCCTCCTATCAAGTTAGTTAAGACATTTATCACCTCACTTATTTACTACTTAAAAATCTTTTTTGGTGAGAACATTTGTTTTACACTCTTTTGACAAATGTCAATAATGCATTACAAACCATCATCACTATGTTATACATTAGATCCTCAGACCTTATTCATCTTAGAGGTTAAAGTTTATACTCTTTTACTAAATTCTTTCTTTTGTAAATGATTTTTTTGCATTTATTTTTATGCGATCTGAGACATATTCTTATATTTATGGTTTTGAATTCAGGAAAAAAGATGTCCCCCTCCTGTTGTAAACACTTTAGTGATAGGTCCTTGAGGAACCATCTTTATCTAGCAACTCCATAACCACCTATATCATTGTTCAAAAACAAGATGATTTACACAGGTAAGGAAAATAGAGAGCTTAATGAACTTAAGCAGTTATTGGAAGTTGTACTAGAGTAAAGGATAACTGAAAAGGAATAGCAAAACCTGTTGGAGACAGGCAAGAACAGGGAGTGATGAACACATTTAGGTCCACAGGACAAAGGAAGAGAGAGGACATTGCAGTCTCTAGAGAGACTTGTATATAGCTGCAGCTGAAGGTGAGGGCCTCTGATCAGGGCTCTGGTCTTCAGTGAAGAAACTTGGCCACTTCCCAGCAGAAGAGGAGTCAGAGGAAAGAATCAAATCCACTAATCTCTTTCTCCACTGACTCCAGTCTCTTGGTAGTGTCTCCCATTGGCCAAACTCCAGTAGAAGTCAGAGGCCAAGGGAGCCAGAGGGATGCAGTCTGGTCTGGTCAATCTCCAAAGGTTCATAACATGAAAGAAAATGATCAAGAGTGGTTCTAGAGGCGCAAAAAAAGAATAACAGATAACCCATCATTTCTACGTGATAGAAATGTCCTCTTTATCCTGTAAATGTAGTTATATTTGATTTTGATAGACTTTTAGAATGACCCTTGTCATGATTAACTTTAATGGAAAAGGTCAATTTCTGATTTGGTTTTGACTTAGGTATTTGTCAATATATTGCTGTTGTGATAATATTATTACTGGGACCCCAACTGACTGTATCGCTGATTTACTTACACCCTTTGAAGAGACAGTATGTGACCAGACTTAGGAAGGAAGGGACTAGAAACATATCACGATGTGTTTTTATATATTGTTGGATCCAGTTCAGGTCATATGCACATTCCGTTCTGAATGAGTATGCTTTCTGTTTCAACAAACTGTAAGTCTTGTATCTCTTCATTATTTCTCTTTACAAATGGATGTATATAATGATACCCATACTATATTTTACTTATAGGCCATTGCTCTGCTTTTGTTAGGACCTGAGATTTAAACCCTTAAAAAAAAAAATCTATTGTAGAGTTTGAATTATATTGCAGTATCTGAATTGATGGAATAATAAAATGACTGCCGGGGTCCAGCCCCAGCTGATCCTGGGTATTCGAAGCGGGGACGGCGTCGGCGAGGATCAGGATACAATAGCTTCAATTAGATATTAATTAGAGATGTAAAGAGTAATAGAATGAGGATAGCTCAGTAGGAAAATTCAGTGGAGAAAAGAGGCTGAGTAGCTTGGTTTACGCGGGAGACCAATAAAACTTCAAGACAAGAAGTTTGCACCACTTACGTAGGCCGCAGGCGTCCTTGCGTTCTCCCGAAGGAGAGGAGACACTGAGGCCTCCCCGGTCAGATCTTAGAAGCCCAGGCATAATTAGCAAGCATGGCGGGTTCCGTGCTCCAGATGGAGACTCAGCCAGAATTTGAGAGAGAGAGCGACATGGGGAGACCAAGTTTCAGTGAACAAGGCCCGCACTTTATTTTCCAAAGTAGTTTTTATACCTTAAGTTGTGCATAGAGGATAATGGGGGAAGGGGTGGAGTCATGCAAGGACAGCAGTTCCTGGTCCTAATTGAAGCCAGGCTTTCAAACTTATCATATGCAAAAGTTCAGGTGAATTACATCATCTTCTGGCCAGGAGGCCTGTTAACATTTTAAGAAACTTATTTTTCTTTAAAGGTGATTATTCCAAAGTTAGGCACCAGCCTCCAAAAAAGCATTGGATAAAGCTGGATTCCTATAGGGCAAAGGTGAGGTGGGCTCAATCAAGAAAAGAATTAACTCAAGGGTCCAAGCTTACAAACATTGAGGCTACTACTTACATTTCTATACACCCATTATATCAATCAATACACTGCCAAGGACACAGTAGGTAAGGGGAATGGAGACTTAGCAGCAAACATTGGCCCAATAAGTGAAAAACCCTTCACCAATACAATTTCTAATCAATCTTTTAACTACTCAAAGGAATCTGTGTTTAGACCGTTTAGAACATCTCCTGCCTCTCACAGTTGGGAGGCTCTGAACAATCACATGTGGCCGGAAAAACCTATTCAGGCAGGCTAGAGGATATCCAAAGGAGTTTGTAGGTTAAACACTGTCACACCCAGGAATTATTAACTGGAGCTGTAAGCTAACTCTTTTTTCAGAGAGAGGTAGTGGGGGACAGACCCCCGTAAAGTCAGAGGTGTAGGTGAAAGCACAAAGCAGAAAGTAGGCAGACTCTGCTTTTGGGGGTAGATGCTCGAGAATTTCCAAGGGGACTCCTGAGGCTCGATCCCACCTTTGCGTATGCTGAGCCTCCTTCCTCATGACCTTTGTCATGGGCGGAGTTCCTCACGCTG
Source organism: Bubalus kerabau (assembly GCF_029407905.1). Classification (NCBI taxonomy): domain Eukaryota; kingdom Metazoa; phylum Chordata; class Mammalia; order Artiodactyla; family Bovidae; genus Bubalus; species Bubalus kerabau. The sequence continues at coordinate 16,416,609 of NC_073626.1, forward strand.
GCTCCCAGCAGTGATAGAATTGGAGTTGAGCTATTCCAGATCCTGAAAGATGATGCTGTGGAAAGTGCTGCTCTCAATATGCAATATGCACTCAATATGCAATATGCCGGCTCCCGGCAAATGACTAATGACGATTACTTATTTGAACTTACAGAATTTTATATATGCATATGAAGAGAGATATTCACATATAATTTTATTCTCAGCCCCTTGTGGTATTCTGAGAGCTTTGGTTTAAATTATATGTAAAAGAAATTATTTTATTATGACAGTTAAACAACTGTGGTTGTTATAATTATGTGTGGGCATACTGAATCCATTAGTCCAGGGGCCGTAAAATCGCATATCCTCATCCCTTTGAGAAGAGAATAATAGCATTTCTATGACTCTTTATCTCACTCATTTAATTTATACTTTGTGTATATTTTTAAAATATCACAATATATTAGAATAGCAATGCATATATAATATTTTTGCATTATACAATTTGAGTCACTGACAATGTGTTGAAAAATGAAAATAATTTGGAAATTAATTCTTTTGGAAACAGAAAATTATCAAAATTTGCTGCATAAAATGTTACTTAATTTGGGAGTAGTGTAGTTTAGAAAGTAGTTTGTTAGTTGCTCAGTCATGTCTGACTCTTTGCTATCTCATGGACTATAGCCCCCTAGGCTGCTCTGTCCATGGAATTCTTCAGGCAAAAATACTGGAGTGGGTAGCCATTCCCTTCTCCAGGGGATCTTCCCAAGCCAGGGATCAAACCCTGGTCTCCTGCACTGCAGGCAGACTCTGTATCATGTGAGCCACCAGTGAAGCCCAATTTACCCCCAAATTATTTATGAAATCATTTCAACTGAAGAGAGGGAAAAATGTTCAAAATAATCATGTTTGCATGAGTTTGCATAAATCCTTAGAGATGGAAATATTTTTGAAGTTGGGCAGAAGAGCAAGAGATTGGATTGTACAGGGTAAACCTTGAATGTGGAACGTAAGAGAGCAAGTTTGCTGCCGTCAGTGGGTTCCTCCTCGTTTTTTAAAATCACCTTTTCTTCACCTTTACTCCCTATATCACCTCCTCTGCTTTACTATTTCTTTTCCCATAGTACAGATACAGATCACCTGTTAACATACTATACAGTGTACTGGAGCCATGTTTTTTGTGGGTTATCTGTCTTCCCCAGCTAGAATATAAGTTCCATGAGGACCAATGTCTGCCTGCCTTGTTTACTGATGTACACCAAGCACCTATAAGCGTGCTTGAGTCAAGTGGGAAGTAAGAAAATATTTGTTACATGACCAATGGCAGAGTACTTTGGGCTTCCCTGGTGACTCAGATGGTAAAAAATCCACCTGCAGTGCGGGAGACCTGGGTTCGATCCTTGGGTTGGAAAGTTCCCCTGGAGGAGGGCATGGCAACTACTCCAGTTTTCTTGCCTGGAGAATCCCCAGGAACAGAGGAACCTGGAGAGCTACAGTCCATGGGGTTGCAAAGAGTTGGACATGACTGAGCAGCTAAGTACAGCATAGCACAGCAGGGTACTTTAGTGACTGAACAACAGTAGCAGTTTCAGAATTTAGTGGTTTTTATTAGCTATTGTAACTAAACTGTTCTGCAGTTAATGATGCAAGGTTAAGGCACTTTTCTGTTTTCTTTATCAGCATAAACATAAAGTACATTTGGAGATAAGGTTTTAGACACAATATGCTAGCTAGAATGTACCTTTGGAAAAAAACCATATAATGTTAGTTGAGTTGCTTTTTTTATCCAAAAATAAGTATATTCCTTTAAGAAAAGTTTCCAAAAAAAAAAAAAAAAAGAAAAGTTTCCATATATAGGTATGTGTACATTTGTTTATACATACATGTATATAAACCAATACATGTTTTAGATATAAAACATAGTGCTTGTATGATCATCATACATCTATAACATATATAATGTTATATGAGTTTCAGGTGTACAGTGTAATTATTTGATATGTGTATATATTGCAGAATGATCACCACAGTAAGTCTGGTTAACATCTGTCACAATATAGTTACAAGATTTTTTCTTGCGATGAGAATTTTAAGATCTCTTAGCAACATTCAAAAATGCAATAAGTATATTCATTTTTCAATTTAGTGCAGTTAACTGTGGGACAAGTCATTCCGAGTCTTAGCATCAAAGAATCATGTTTGAATAGTCGAATTGAATAAGATTTCTCAATTCTAATTCATAGAGAGCTTTCTTGAAAAATCCACCCCTGATTAGGCCCACCTGGCTCCCATCACACTTGGTATGGTGTGCAGGCAGAGATCTGTCTTTAAAGCATATGTTTCTTTTCCACTTGTCTGTGCATTTCTTCCTCGTCTGTCTTCCTTGTGTTTATTATCAAAATAGGTTATAATTATGGCAGAAGACGTCTAAGTAGCTAGAGTTTCATCTGCTGCCTACTCGGCATTTTGGAAAGAGGCTCGGAAGGAGTTCTTCCAATATTAGAGTTTTACTTTCAGGAGATTAGAAAGATTTTCAGTTTCAATAGTCCATCAATATGAATATTATCTTAGGACTGAACACTTTAAATTATTTGATTAGTGATTAGCTGACCTGCTGAGAGTAAAACAATGAAGGGATAGTAAACAAGGGTGGATTCAGGTGAAAGGAATGAGAAATTCTTGGAGGAAGTAGACACATGTTTAAGGAGGGCATTAATGTTTTGTTTAGGATTTGGGTCAGGCTGGCTCTGTAAAGGAATGGGTTGTTTTCATTTTATTCCCATTCATCCTGTATGCTTTACAATGTATGTCTTATTTAAGTGTTGAAAGGGACCAGTGACTTACTGCTTGTTATCACTGGGTATCGTGCTTTGGTTCTGGTATCTGATAGAGTCTAGCAGAGACTTGAGTGTACTTATTTCTGTGATTTGCTACAGTGACTTAACATTTTTTGATGATTTCTGGTACAAAGTGAATGAAATACAGGAAAATAAAGTTCAGATGCTTTTGGACAAAGCCTTACTTTATCTCCTCCCTTGTCTCTGACCTTCTAGCCATTTATTTACTCATCTAGTCCCATGTTCTTGGATGCCTTTTGACTCTTAATGTCTGCCTCATTCTGTCTGTGTGGTTAAGGCCTATTTCTTTTCATGTGTCTTTCCTATCCTTTGCTTCTTTCAGCTTGGCAGAGCCCTCTTTGATTTTCCTTTAGTGTCATAATATTCCCAGCTGTTTCTGGGCCGCTGCTTTTTCTCTACCAGTCTCAACACCCACAGCCTGTCAGTAGTGGTTAATGTTTCTTTTTGTCAATTCTGGACATACTGCTCTCTTGCACTAAAATGTCCTGGTTTCCTGCTGCCTTGCAAAATAATCGCAAACTCTCCAATTTGGCATAAATGATCCTCCCTAATGCATAAATAATCCTTATGGGATTCTCTCCAGTGTAACCCTACAATAATGTATGTAGCACATCATGGCAGCATAATCATGAGAGATGTATGTGTGTTAAAAAAATGAATGTTTCTTGTGTTTTTGTCAGAATTGATTATCACTGATACCTTATAATGCTATATATATACTAATATCTCAGCTCCTTTGCTCCCTAATGTAGTAGATATGTAGTAGATGGACAGGTTTCTCTGTCCATCACCATCTCCTGGATCTTCCTCAAACTCATGTCCATCGAGTCGGTGATGCCATCCAACCATCCCATCCTCTGTCATCCCCTTCTCCTCCTGCTTGCAATCTTTCCCAGCATCAGGGTCTTTTCCAGTGACTCAGTTCTTCGCATCAGGTGGCCAAAGTATTGGAGTTTCAGCTTCAGCATCAGTCCTTCCAATGAATATTCAGGACTGATTTCCTTTAGGATGGACTGGTTTGATTTCCTTGCTGTCCAGGGGACTCTCAAGAGTCTCCTCCAACACCACAGTTCAAAAGCATCGGTTCTTTGGTACTCAGCTTTCTTTATGGTCCAACTCTCACATCCATACATGACTACTGGAAAAACCATAGCTTTGACTAGACGGACCTTTGCTGGCAAAGTAATGTCTCTGCTTTTCAATATGCTGTCTAGGTTGGTCATAATTTTTCCTCCAAGGAGCAAGTGTCTTTTAATTTCATGGCTGCAGTCACCATCTGCAGTGATTTTGGAGCCCCCCCAAAATAAAGTCTGCCACTTTTTCCATCTATTTGCCATGAAGTGACGGGAACAGATGTCATGATCTTAGTTTTTTGAATGTTGGGTTTTAAGCTAGCTTTTTCACTCTCCTCTTTCACTTTCATCAAGAGGCTCTTTAGTTCCTCTTCACTTTCTGCCATAAGGGTGGTGTCATCTGCATATCTGAGGTTATTGATATTTCTCCTGACAATCTTGATTCCAGCTTGTGCTTCATCCAGTCCAGCATTTTGTATGATGTACTCTGCATACAAGTTAAATAAGCAAGGTGACAATACAAAACATTGATATACTCCTTTCCCAATTTGGAAAAAGTCCTTTGTTTGGTTTTAACTGTTGCTTCTTGACCTGTATAAGATTTCTCAGGAGGCAGATAAGATGGTCTGGTATTCCCATATCTTTAAGAATTTCCCACAGTTTGTTGTGGTCCACACAGTCAAAGGCTTTAGCAGAGTCAGTGAAGCAGAATTGATGTTTTTTTTTTGGAATTTTCTTGCTTTTTCCATGATCAAGTAGATGTTGGCAATTTGATATCTGCGTTTCTCTGCCCTTTCTAAATCCAGCTTGAGCATCTGGAAGTTCTTGCTTCACGTACTGTTGAAGCCTGGCTTGGAGAATTTGGAGCATTACTTTGCTAGTGTGTGTGAGCTGAGTGCAATTGTGTGGTAGCTTGAGCATTCTTTGGCACCGCCTTTCTTTGGGATTGGAATGAAAACTGACCTTTTCCAGTCCTGTGGTCTGCCATATCATATAGTAATTTTTGTGTTTATGTCATTCTTTTCTTTTGCACAACTTGAGAGCCATCTTCTGGAAAATAGAGATTTTTTAAAAGCTCAGTTAAGTCCTTGTTGTCTCGATGACACGTGATTTACTAATCTAATTGGTCACTGAACTTTAGGGTTTTTCACTTGTTTGTTTCTGTTCAATAACCACTGCTACTGTTCTTGCTATAGCAGGACGGTTTCTTCAAGTGCAATCTTACTTTAAATCTGTAAAAGAGGGAAAAATCGATGCACTCTGGATAGCAGGGGAATGATTGTTAAATCCACCCCCAATATCCTCTTTTCAGCTACTCCTTGCTGTCTCTACAGAACACCTATGACTCTGCTCAGTATTGTCTGAAACCTCTAGTATTCCGTTTATACGTCATGGTCAAGCAGGGAGACACCTTTCAATATCACCACCTGTGTTGTTGATCCAGAGTCTTAAATTTATACTTGGAATAAGCATTATAAGAGACGAATACATGAAGATGTGTGGGCTATTGGTGAGTGTATGTTTCCTACAATTGCTTTGTTCCCCTTTATTGCCAAATTTATCCTCTAATAAATACCATCTTCTTTGCTAGAAATACCTAGACATTGAAGGAAAGAAAGTTAAGAGGGTCACACAGTGAAATTAGATATTTTCAGCAAAAAATGATTTGGAAAAAAAGTGCATACAGGTCTTTCCCATGATCTTCTGCAAGAAAGATGGCATTTGGCATGCATGCAGGAGCAAAAGGAGAGATTAATAGATTTTTGAGGCAGAATATTCTGTCATGTTCTGAAAGGTTTGGGTCATCACAGCTAGAGGCAGGAGCAGGACTCAGGCAAAGATAACCCTGGCTTTGAGGGAAGAGATTGGTTTTGCTGGACAGTGTTCCTGTATATGTGTGAACGGTGTGTATTTATGACAGCAGGAAATTTCCCTAGATTCTGTGCTGAAGAGGTAACAGATTTTGTTCATCCCTAGAACTATGTCAATTCAATTAGTAGCAACAAAAGAATATTCCTAATACAAAGGACAGTTTCAGAAAAAGAGGAGAAAAGAGAAAATGGAGGTAAAAGGAGAATTTGAGATGATATTTGCTCTTAGGGTATAAAAGTTAAATCATATATATATGCTGCTGCTGCTAAGTCATTTCAGTCGTGTCCAACTCTGTGCGACCCCATAGATGGCAGCCCATCAGGCTCCTCCGTCTCTAGGATTCTCCAGGCAAGAGTCCTGGAGTGGGTTGCCATTTCCTACTCCAACGCATGCATGCTAAGTCGCTTCACTTGTGTTCGACTCTGTGCGACCATTCCTAGGATTCTTCAGGCAAGAATACTGGAGTGGGCTGCCATGTCCTTCTCCAATATATATATGGGACTTCCCTGGTGGCTCAGACGGTAAAGCGTGTGTCTACAATGCAAGAGACCTAGGTTCCATCCCTGGGTCGGGAAGATCCGCTGGAGAAGGAAATGGCAATCCACTCCAGTACTATTGCCTGGAAAATCCCATGGACAGAGGAGCCTGGTAGGCTACAGTCCATGGGGTCACAAAGAGTCGGACATGACTGAACGACTTCACTTTCCTTTCTTTTACTATATACAGTATTCTAATATTAATAGCATTTCAACCTTCAAAACCCAATTCTTTTATTCGTTTTCCCTCTTCTGCTTTTCCTTCCTGTCTTTCTCTTTCCTTCCTCTTCATTCCCCTTTCCCTTCCACCTTTTTATTTCCCATTGTCTTGTTTACTAGAAATTCCTGCTAAAGCCATAAAGATACTGCAAAACCAGCCCAGCAACACTACGGACTTCTCAGGAGAGCTAGTCAAGAGATTGGCCCTCATCACAGTTTGTCTGGAGGCAGTTGAATAAGGTGAGCAACCCTGATTTAGTCATGTCTTTGTAGCCTTTATTGAGACTTAGTATGTTTGGAGGGTTTTGTTATTCAGGGACCTATAGGGGATGTTTGTAAGGCCAAATAATTATTTACAAAGATAGTTACTATTAAAGAAGGAAAGAATGGTATCTCACTCCTCAGTTAAATGTATCTTTATGGATCCAACTTTCTGGTCTACTCTATGTCTGTGTGACCAGAGAATTGTCCAGAGACCTCAGGAAGGGGGTCAGATACACACCAGTATTTCTACCATTCAGTTGTTTGGAGTGTTTATGATACATGGGTTTCCTGCGGGTCAGCTAGTGGGTAGCTGACTTCAGGCTAATTAATTTTCTCCAGAAGGTGCTTGCAGAGCAGGGGAGACAGGCTGTGGTGACTACTGCAGGTGGGGAGCTGTGGGGGCCAGAACATTTCCCCTGATTTAGAAAGAACAAATGAAGTCGGATATCTCCAACTTGTGAATGTCCAGGAAAATCACAAGGGTGCCCCACAAGTGAGACATTTGTCAGTCAGGGGGAATTCCAGGTCAGTCCTTCTTGACCACCAAAGGGCTCCGACAGCACCGTGTAAATCAGTGATGTCAGAACTTTCCCATCTTGTCACCCTCTACCCCCTTCCAACCTGGCCCGAGGAATGAAGATCCAGAGAGGGAGAGAGAAGGAACGTTGCAGAAATGGACACATCTGCACTTCCTGGTAGGTTCCCTGGACCTCAGCAGGGGAGAGGGAAACATTGAATAGGCTGAATATGACATGGAGCTGACACCTGACTGACCTGGACTTGTGAAACCCAGAGTGATAGAATGTATGGAATGGCTGCAAGGTGATGCAGGAAATGAGGATCAGTGGAGTGTGGGTGACGACAGCCACTGGAGGAGGAAGAGCCAGTTCACCTTTGTATCTGCTATGGTCTCAGCCTTTGTGTCCCCCAGAAATTTCATATGATGAAATCCTGATTCCCATGGTTATGGCATCCATAGGTGGTGCCTTTGTGAGGTGATGGAGTTGTAAGGATGAAGCCTCTTCAATGAGATGAGTGCTTTTATATATAAGAGACGCACAGAGCTCCTGAGCCCTCCGCCGTGTGAGGATACCATAAGAATTGTGTGACCAGAAAGGACCCTGCATGACCACGCTGTGGAAACCCATTTCCATTGTTTTTAAGCCTATGATATTTTGTTATAGCAACCCAGAAGAACTAAGACAGCATCCTAACAATCTTTAGACAGTTCAGTAAACCTCATGCTATTTATAGAAAGGTGCGAAGCACTTATATTTTCTGGTGTAACACTGTGATAGTTGGCTGACAGTTTGTGGCTGGCTTTCATAAAGAATCCTGAGAATTCAGTCTTCTTGGTAGCATGACCAGAATGATGAACAATTGTCTAATTCTTTGATTCTAATAACTTGACCCAGAATAATTGTCTGTGATTCTTGAGTAATCTCTTGATGGTCTTCTTTGTAATGCCAGCTTCTGCTATTTGTGACTAATTTTAATAAGAGCTTCATTCTCTCAATTGTAGGAGTGAATTTTCTTTTGATTTTCTATTAAACGAAGATAAGAAATGTTGACAAATTGCCTTCTTAGATTTTGACATCTCTAGAGAGTCTGTGTTTATTTTTTTAAGAGGAGACCCATTTCACAAAGCATGCATTAAAAAGCTGTAAAGCTCAAAGAAGCTTGCTATGGGATAGATCATTATAGCCATCTCAGAGCTGAATGGGATGGATGTGGATTTAGCACTTGTCATGGAGGAGTTGGCACGCCAGGAGTTTGGTGTACATGTCAATTTTTCGTGAATCCCTGCGCAGGCAGTGGACCAGGTTAAAAAATGCAGAATGACACCTATCTTCATTGCTCGATGGCAGGGATGGGAGGCCTCACCAGATAGTGTTAGCTCAGGCCATCTTCCTCTTGACTGTAAGAATAACCTGAATACCCAAAAGATAATGACTTCTTATGTGTTTTATTAGTATTTGCTTATCTTTGTTCCTTCTAATTATCAAATTAAGATTTGGGGAAGACACACTAATATAAAACTCTCTAGATATGGATTTTGGAGCCAGCCTATAAGAAACCTATTAGGAATCTAAAAAGTAGAAACATAACTCAAGTTTAGTTTTAACTTTCTCTTTTCTTCCTTCCCACTCTCATCCTTTGATTTGAGGAGAACAGAGAAAGAAGACAAGTGGAACTTCAATAGCAGATGTCCTGGGATACTTTGAAGAAAATGCTGATCTTGGAAATTCTGTTCTCTAGTTCTCTTACTCTTGAAAATATTTTAACCACCAGTGCCCAGGAAGAGGCAAGATTTTGGTGGAACTGTGTGCAATGCAGGGAAGGCTGCACATGTCAAAAACTGCAGTGAAATTCTGATTCATTTACAGGACAATCTATCACTATGAATGACTAGGCTCCTGCTTTATGTAGTAGCAGTCTAGAATATAGGAGTCATGAACTTTTTCTTACAAAATGAGGTATTTCAAAACTTCTTCCACATTACAGAGGTCACCTCTTTCATTCATGAGCAAAGCAAGAAAGTCCTCTGCAGGATGCTCACCTAGCTGAATACCCTCTCTATGAATGCTTGAAGTTCTTTTACTTTTTTTCAAATTCTCTCTGGCGCTTGATAGGATAGCATCTGAGACTTCTTTCATACTCCGCAGGTTCGTGACTAGATGATACAGAGGTTCATTCCAGGAGTACAGTAACATGAGTAGCCACCTAATAAGGCCTTTGTTCTAAGCAACCATAAGAAACAGTCTCATTAAAATAATCATAATTCAGTGGTTTTGGTAACATGTTATGTTTGCTCAGAGCAGTTGACCTAAAGAACTCCTGGTTATTCCAATGTGTATGCAGAGATTTTTGAAGGTAGTAAAAGTTGCAGAAGTATAAAACGTAACCTATTAGTTCACACTTCGCTGAATTAGTGGAAACAGTGTCAGACTTTGTTTTTCTGGGCTCCAAAATCACTGCAGATGGTGACTGCAGCCATGAAATTAAAAGACGCTTACTCCTTGGAAGGAAACTTATGACCAACCTAGATAGCATATTGAAAAGCAGAGACATTACTTTGCCAACAAAGGTCCATCTAGTCAAGGCTATGGTTTTTCCAGTGGCCATTTATGGGTGTGAGAGTTGGACTGTGAAGAAAGCTGAGAGCCAAAGAATTGATGCCTTTGAACTGTGGTGTTGGAGAAGACTGTTGGGAGTCCCTTGGACTGCAAGGAGATCCAACCAGTCCATTCTGAAGATCAGCCCTGGGATTTCTTTGGAAGGAACGATGCTAAAGCTGAAACTCCAGTACTTTGGCCACCTCATTCGAAGAGTTGACTCACTGGAAAAGACTCTGATGCTGGGAGGGATTGGGGGCAGGAGGAGAAGGGGACGACAGAGGATGAGATGGCTGGATGGCATCACTGACTGGATGGACGTGAGTCTGAGTGAACTCCGGGAGTTGGTGATGGACAGGGAGGCCTGGCGTGCTGTGATTCGTGGGGTCGCCGAGTCGGACACGACTGAGAGACTGAACTGAACTAAACTGAGGTTATTTTAGTAACTAATTCTTCTGATGCGTTCTAATTTATAACACGAAGAATTTTATTTTTTCCTCTGAAATTCTGTGACCACTCAGTGAGTTCTTTTATGTTGTCTATTTGCATGAGAGAATCTAAGTATTTTATGGCAAGTCAGTATGTGCCTGCAGTGCCTGACCCAGGAAAGAGGGATTCCACCTGTGCCCACATCATTGACACCCAGTGATTCATTCGTATTAATGAATCAGATGAGTCCTTCGTATTGATTTTTGATCGGTAATTTGTTTTATGATATTACAACAAAGAGACAAGGAAGAAGATATGACATTCTTAAACAGGCTTCTCTCCTCAGCTGATCCCACATCAGCCCCCTGCTGACATCAGAAGAGTCTGTTTTGTTGACAAGTGTCCGGGCAGAAAATGGCACAGCGTTGTCTTTAGTAACAGCATCAGTGGGATTCACAATGGGGGTCCCCCCTAGTTCACTACTACTAGCAGAATTGAGCCTGAAAATCCCAGGGGCTGAAGATCTCTAGTTAATATGCTTGATTTCTTTACAGCCATGAACTGTTGTACTGGTAAAGAACAGAGAACTGAATAGAATTAAATACAGTAATGCACATAAAGTGCTGAGTAAAATGTAAGGCCATGTAGTAACTCTCAATAAACTTTAAATTTAAGCTTATTGAACAATCCCTCCTCCTCTTTCTCTTTAACCTTTTTCCTTTACTTGATCACCCTCATTATTAATGAGCTTAACAGGGGAAAATAATGCTGGTATCATTAAGAAAGTTGTAGAGAGAGAAGATAGTATTTTAAGGGGGGATGCATGTGAAAATATTTTGAATAATGTTAAGACAAAGGATAATGCAGGAAATCAGAAAGGAGAGATTATAACGGTGAAAATTTGGAGCTGCCATAAATGATTGAGGCTTGATATGTAAACTGCATTGTCCTCAGAACAGAGACAATTGTTGTGGCCATGAGAAGCAAAGCAATGTTTTATAGGCCTTGTGGGGGAGACTTACAACTTCAGAATAAAAGGTGACAGAGGAGTCGTTGAGAATGATGAATGAAGGAGGTGTCAGAGAAGTAGAAGCAGAATCAGGAGAGCCTTGAAAAGGAGACGCGGTGGCTCGGGTGGTGCAATATAGGACTCCCACGTAGGACTCACTAGTAACAGGGAGTCCTCAAAACTGGGTGTGTTTCTTACATATTCATGAATTTTGTGATCTTATATTTTACACATGGAAGTTCCATTCATTTCATGTTTTGATACAGTGTAATAGCTGCAATCCTGTGTCTAATGCATTGGTTGAACTAAAGTTGTCTGCATGGACAATTTATGGATCTGTTATTTATGTTGCTACTACAGATCTTTAGTCATCCCTTGATTTCACTCATGCTTCAACAACTGCATAATGTAATTTCTCTTCAATTGCTGACGGTTCTTGGACCTTTCTCTGCATGTACAATTACCATTACCTCTAATAATCTGATTCTTGGTTACACCAGTATAGTGTCTCATGTGATCCAGTGAAAAACCCAGGGGTAAAAGACTCACGTGCATGTGTTGGACTTGTTCTTTTTCTTCAGGAGCATGGAGGGAAGTGGTGTGGCAGCTGTTGGTGGTGTTGATATAGTACTATCTGCCCTGGGCATACTGTTCATCCTGAAAGTGATCAGGTAATTAGTTAGGGTTGTTGGGCATTCATTATATGAACCCATTAACAGAACATTAACATGTTTGATAGATGTGTAATTTTTTTAATGGGGGGGGTCACAAAATTTGAAAGTCATTCTTTTCCTACTTTTTCTCTACATTGTCTCTATAAAAAATGATTTTACATCTGACTTTTCTAAGTTCAACCTCTCTGTTTTATTATTATCTTTTTTTTTTAATTTAGTATTTGAACCAACTATAGTACATATGTACCAATATTTGGTGCTTCCCAGGTGATGGTAGTGGTAAATAACATTCCTGCCAACGCAGGAGATATAAGAAGACTCAGGTTTGATCCCTAGGTGAGGAGAATCCCCTGCAAGAGGGTACAGCAGCCTACTCCAGTATTGTTGCCTGTCTATGGACAGAGGAGCCTGTTAGGCTATAGTCAGTAGGATTGCAAAGAGTTGGACACAACTGAAGTGACTTAGGATGCATGCATGCACCTATATTTAACCACTTAATCTCTTGTTTACTGTGGGTTGGAGCCAATATATTCCTTTATAAGAAGTTATACAATTATAACTCTGACTTATCTCTGAATTCGCACACCAAAAAGCTTAGTGTTCTTCCCAGGTGCAGAATACAATGTTGTTTAGGTGACAAAATGGTACGGCAGAAAAACATGGCATAAAGTTGTAGGAAACACTAAGCATGGACTGAGAATAAGAGTAGAAAAATCTAGCTAACACATTGACAGAGAAAAACTAATAGTGAAAGTTATGAACATTTAAAAAGATTACTTGAAATAGTTGGAAAAAACATGGACAGTCAAAAATGAAGGATGAAACAAAAACTAGTGAGTAAAGCAGCCATGAAATTAAAAGACGCTTACTCCTTGGAAGGAAAGTTATGACCAACCTAGATAGCATATTCAAAAGCAGAGAATTATTTGCCAGCAAAGGTCCATCTAGTCAAGGCTATGGTTTTTCCACTGGTCATGTATGGATGTGAGAGTTGGACTATAAAGAAAGCTGAGCGCTGAAGAATTGATGCTTTTGAACTGTGATGCTGGAGAAGACTCTTGAGAGTCCCTTGGACTGCAAGGAGATCCAACCAGTCCATCCTAAAGGAGATCAGTCCTGGGTATTCACTGGAAGGACTTGAAGCTGAAACTCCAATACTTTGGCCTCCTGATGTGAAGAGCTGACTCATTTGAAAAGACCCTGATGCTGGGAAAGATTGAGGGCAGGAGGAGAAGGGAACGACAGAGGATGATGGTTGGATGGAATCACCAACTCAATGGATATGAGTTTGAGTGAACTCCGGGAGTTGGTGATGGACAGGGAGGCCTGGTGTGCTGCGATTCATGGGGTCACAAAGAGTCGGACACGACTGAATGACTGAAGTGAACTGAAAAAGAACTATATGAATTTAATAGAAACCTTAACACCGTTTTTTTATTAGTTGTCTGCTCTTCTGTGTGCTCCTTGATTGACCTAAAAGAATTAACATATAACTTTCAAATACCTTCATCAGAAAGAGAATAATTGTTTACAGTTGTAAACCCCCCTTCTATTGTAGCTCTAAACCTATTCCCTGCAAATCTTAATTTCTGTTGTTTATTCTACTGAGTCTATTGTATTCTTTTATGGCATTCCTAGCTGAAAAATACAAAATCATTTATTTTGGAAATTTAGAAAAGGAAATGAATGAAAGGAAATTGAAAAAGCTATTGCACTCCTTTGGAGTCTTTGAGATTTCACAAAACTGATCCTTTCTTCGATTTCCACATCTTACGAGCTGACGGCTTCTTTGACCTAGAGAGGTGTTATTTGAAGTCTGGCTGATGCAGCCTTCTTGTTTAAAGGATAGTATAGTCTAGTCACTTACGCGAAGCTTCCTTCTGGGAGTCTGGCAGGCTACAGTCCATGGGGTCATAAGAGTTGGACACAACTTAGCAACTAAACCACCACCACCACAGTACTTACAAACTCATTGAACATTTTCGAGGAAAGGTTATAGATGTAGTGGGACAGGATGGTGGCATGGGTAAACAAGTCTTTAAGGAAGTTCAGGCAGAGGTCATCACCGTGAGGACAGAGGGATGTGCAGAAGTTGCCTTGGCACAAGAGCAGATTTGACATGACCAGCAGCAGGAGCAGGCGGGACCCTGCTTAAAACATGAGCCATTCTGAGATGATCTAGTCACCTGAGGTTATCAAACCCATCCTGTGGAGGGAAGCCTTCTCTTTCCCTGTTGCTCTGAGCAGGAGTTGGTGCTGTAGTAGCTGGGGTGGGGAAGAAGCAGCGCCTTCTGTGTAAATTTAGATGGATGATGATATTTGCACAGATAGATAGTTGGAGAATAGGTTACTCCCTGCATTTTTATATTGCTCCCAGAAGTGCTTCTGTGCTGTGCAAACATTTGGAACTTAATTCTGAGCCAGAATGTTTAGGCCATTCTTTTAAGACAATTTAATGTTGGGACTCTGCAGACTCTGAGCAGCGAGGCCCTCTAGGAGTTTGTAATTTTTTCACTCTACATTGACGAATGCTTGCATTTTAGACACTGAAATGACAAGAAAAGTCTAGTTGATCTGTGTGGTTTACTGTCACACTGGTAAGAGTAAACACACAACTGACTGATCGCTGCTATTGAGTACAAAGAGAAGACTAAGAGAAAAAGGATTCTGTACCTTGGATCTGCTAACTTACCTTAATAACCCCATGCATGTCTTTGATACTTTCCCAAAAGCTTTAAAACATTTTAAAATTTGTGTTTCACGGTAACCCTTAGGATGAGATAGCCTTAATCTTCACTATTATCATCAAATTATATTAAGATGCGATGACTTGGAGAGGGCAAGTGATTTTCCCCAGGTCCCATTATTAGCAGATGCAGGTCACTGGGCACCAGCACACTCATGTGTTCACTTCCTGATGTCACATCACATATGCCTGTGGCCCTTGGTCTGCATGTGTGTAACCAGGACCACATCCGGAGCTGTGATGACTCTGCTTAAAGAGAAAAATACTTGTCTTTGGCTGCAAAACAGCAGTGACCCTAGAACATTGGTTTTATCCACTCGTTCTGCTCTGTCTATAAAACACTCACTGCTACAGTCTTTGACAATTATCAGTGTGGGGGCCTGGTTCTCCTGGCTAGCCTTTCTTCTAGGCACCTTGGCAGCTCTTCTACTTGTATGCATCTTTAATCTTCTTGTTAAGTTTGTTTCTTTGAGAAAATAGCAAATAAATCTCCAGATGGTAATACAAGAATATTACCTGGTCAGCACCCAAGACAATGTCATCAGCTCTGCGAACAAGGCCTGCCCTTTCCTGACCTTGACTTTTTAGGGACAAAATTTACCCGTCTGGTCGGGAGTACATCCTGACAACCCATGGGGCTTAGTTTTTGAAGCCTCTCCAAACATCTCCTCTTTGACAGTAGAACTAGACCTTCATGCTTCCATGATGTATTGTAATATTTCAGAAATTATTCCTAGCCCTACCTTTGGCCAACAGAAGCATAAATCATAGACTCTTGCAAGCATGATTTTAATATTACTTTTCCTGTCTGTCCTTTGTAAGGAAGCAGAATTTAAGAATGAAGTAAGCAAGAATTTAGTTTGGACAAGAGAACTGATAAAATAGAGATTTTACCCTCCTGAATGAGATCTGAACATGATTATTTTTCCAGTTTACTAGAAGAGTGGTAATTTAATTAAGGATAAGACATCAGCATTTACTAGATTTTCTCTGCTCTTAGTTCAGAGAGGCATGGTATCTACGAATAAAATGGTTATTTAAAATTAGGTGATGAAAAGAAAAGAAGTGGTTCTCAAAAAGAAGACATATAAGTTGGAGAAATTTGGGACTATCTGTCTCATCAACTAAAGAGCTTATTGTGACAGGCAAGGAGAGTAATAGCTTGTATAACATAGACGTATTTATGTGCATATATTTCTGTGCATACATGTGTTATGCATAAATATATGCTTAATTCCTACATGGAGCTTTGGACCTTATCAAAATTAGATTTTATAAGAGGCAGTAAATATAGCAGAATATCCTAATTCCTAATGTAATCAATTATTTATTGGTAGATGACTATATGATTTTTTTTTCTATTGAAATGTTATTTCTGTGTTCGCTTTGGTAGCACATATATTAAAAAATTGCAATAATACAGAGAAGGTTAGCATGGCCCCTGCCCAAGTATGACATACAAATTTGTGAAGTCTTCCATATTTTTCTGTAACAGCTTCGAGGGGTGGGACTGGAAGGAAGGTGGGAAGGAGGTTCAAGAGCGGGGGGACATAGATATACCTATGGCTGATTCATGTTGATGTTTGGCCAAAAGAGGTACAGTATTGTAAAGCAATTACCCTTCAATTAAATATTAATAAATTTAATTATTAAAACTGTTATTGGGGATCATATAACAGGTTTAGATATCCATTGTATGACTAAAGAGTATCTGACTGGAAACTGATGGCGTCAATTATCATCAGTTAGTGATTCATTAACTTTATAGTTGAATGAGAAATATAAACTAACAAACACTATTGTCTGTGATTCAGTGTCATAGCAAGCTATAATCCTTGTCTGCCTTCGCTTTTAGGTGGTATGGTGTCCAAACTTTGAAACGGAGGCTGTTCCCAGAAGTGCACAATCGTGAGTCCTGCCCAGGTTTTGTTCCTGATGCTGGAGGCTTGTGTTCGCTGGTCACTAAGGCCGAAATTTTCTGTCCTGAGCATTCTCTGGGTCTATCATGTGCACAAGTCTTTATATTTTGGTTTTCTGATTTGATTCTCTTATTCTTTTGATCAAACTACCAAGTCTCTTTACGATTTATTTTTCAGACCCTTTTGTGCTTTGATCTTTCTGATGCTCATTAGTGTATTTGCTTCCATGTCTACCTCTCTGAGTAGTTTTCAGCATCTACATAAACCCTACCCTATTCTCTTACTGTCTGGATTTTGGCTTTTAGCATCGTCATATTTTTATGAACTTCATTTTCCTTCTGGTGCGGTTTCTGGTACAGAGCTTAAGCTGGTTGGCTCACATCTGGCTTGTTTGTGTTGTCTCAAAAAAATTAGAGAACTCTGCTTTCTTTCTAGGCAATACTACCCCTTGTTTTGATACCATTGTGATTTTCTGTAATTTCAGTTCCTGCCTCATAAGCTTGTCTTTCTCAATCTACTATAACTTGAGTACTGTGTGTCTCTATGTTGGTATTAATATTCTAAATAAACATCAACCTAGTATAGCAGAAAATTAAAGGGAATAAAATTACAGTACTATTAGGAATAATACATTCCCCTGAATTATAATCCAGTGATGCTCCCAGTTTTAAATGACTTTCTATCCATGTGTTATTGAGGTCCCCTAAGTCATTTTTCCTTACTAGATATTTCAATTTTGACATAGAATGTAGAAAACAATAGAGTGGAAAATTCTGAAAATCACCTTGTATTTTAGATTCCTCAAGATTAAGTATGTAATTATTAGTTTTTTTTTTTTATAGTTAGTAGGGCTATTCTTAGCACATATAGCTCAGTGTAGGGTGATTGTTATTGAGTGAAGGATGTATGCTGTGAACTGCAATCACCAAACAGGTGATTGGAAATAAAGAAAGCAATTCCAGGAAGACACAGGCATTTGTGCTGGAAGGAAAATCTTACAGTGTCTGTCATCTGCAGTGTAAACTTCAGATTTTTCAAAATACTTACTCTTCCTTTGCTCATTTAATAATTTGGGCTATTTAATTTTTTATTCCTACTGAGTTGCATAAGTCTCTTATATATACATGGATATGAAGCCCTTACCAAATATGTGATTTGCAAATATTTTTTTCATTCCATAGTTTGCCATTTCATTTTATTGATGGCTTCTTTTACTATGCAGAAGCTTTTGAGTTTGATGTGGTCCCACTAGTTTATTTTTGCAGCTCTTGCCTTTGCTTTTGATGATTGAGTTGTATGAGCTGCTTGTATATTTTGGAAAGCAATCCTTTATCAGTTGTTTTACTTGATATTATCTTCCATTTTTACCAAATACACAGACTGGATGAATGGATACAAAGAAAAGACCCATATATATGCTGTCTACAAGAGACCCACTTCAGTCCTAGAGACACATACAGACTGAAAGTGAGAGGATGGAAAAAGATATTCCATGCAAAAGGAAATCAAAAGAAAGCCAGATTGGCAATTCTCGTATCACAAAAAAATAGACCTTAGAATCAAAACTATTATAAGAGAAAGAAGGACACTACCAAATCATCAAGGGATCAGTCCAAGAAAAAGACATAGCATTTGTAAATATTTATGTACCCAACATAAGAGCACCTCAATGCATAAGGTAAACACTGACATAAAAGGGGAAATTGACAGTAACACAATAATAGTAGGACAAGTTAACACCCCACCTATACCAGTGGACAGGTCAACAGAACAGAAAATTAATAAGGAAACATAAGCCTAAAAGGAAATATTAGACCAAATGCACCTAATTGATATCTTCAGCACATTCCATCCAAATGCAGAAGAATACACTTTCTTAAGTGCACATGGAACGTTTTCCTCATCTTGGGTCACAAATCAAACCTCAGTAAATTTAAGAAAATTGAAATCATATCAAGCATTTTCTCTGACCACAACACTGTGAGACTAGATATCAATTAAAGGAAAAAAAAAAAAACTTTAAAGTACACAAACACATGGAGATTAAACAAACATTTCTAAATAATGTACAGGCTACTGAAGAAATAAGGCAAATAAAAAAATTCCTAGAAACAAAGAACCTTGAAAACATGATGATCTAAAACGTATAGGATGCAACAAAAGCAGTTCTAAGAGGCAAGTTTATAGCAATACAAATGCTACTTCAAGAAACAAGAAACACATTGAATCAGATCAGATCAGTCGCTCAGTCGTGTCCGACTCTTTGCGACCCCATGAATCGCAGCACGCCAGGCCTCCCTGTCCATCACCAACTCCCAGAGTTCACTCAGACTCACGTCCATCGAGTCAGTGATGCCATCCAGCCATCTCATCCTCTGTCGTCCCCTTCTCCTCCTGCCCCCAATCCCTCCCAGCATCAGAGTCTTTTCCAGTGAGTCAACTCTTCGAATGAGGTGGCCAAAGTACTGGAGTTTCAGCTTTAGCATCATTCCTTCCAAAGAAATCCCAGGGCTGATGTCCTTCAGAATGGACTGGTTGGATCTCCTTGCAGTCCAAGGGACTCTCGAGAGTCTTCTCCAACACCACAGTTCAAAAGCATCAATTCTTTGGTGCTCAGCCTTCTTCACAGTCCAACTCTCATATCCATACATGACCACAGGAAAAACCATAGCCTTGACTAGACGGACCTTTGTTGGCAAAGTAATGTCTCTGCTTTTGAATATGCTATCTAGGTTGGTCATAACTTTCCTTCCAAGGAGTAAGCGTCTTTTAATTTCATGGCTTCAGTCACCGTCTGTAGTGATTTTGGAGCCCAGAAAAATAAAGTCTGACACTGTTTCCACTGTTTCCCTATCTATTTCCCATGAAGTGATGGGACCGGATGCCATGATCTTCGTTTTCTGAATGTTGAGCTTTAAGCCAACTTTTTCACTCTCCACTTTCACTTTCATCAAGAGGCTTTTGAGTTCCTCTTCACTTTCTGCCATAAGCGTGGTGTCATCTGCATATCTGAGGTTATTGATATTTCTCCTGGCAATCTTGATTCCAGCTTGTGTTTCTTCCAGTCCAGCGTTTCTCATGATGTACTCTGCATATAAGTTAAATAAACAGGGTGACAATATACAGCCTTGACAAACTCCTTTTCCTATTTGGAACCAGTCTGTTGTTCCATGTCTAGTGCTAACTGTTGCTTCCTGACCTGCATACAGATTTCTCAAGAGGCAGATCAGGTGGTCTGGTATTCCCATCTCTTGAAGAATTTTCCACAGTTTATTGTGATCCACACAGTCAAAGGCTTTGGCATAGTCAATAAAGCAGAAATAGATGTTTTTCTGGAACTCTCTTGCTTTTTCCATGATCCAGCGGATGTTCGCAATTTGATCTCTGGTTCCTCTGCCTTTTCTAAACCAGCTTGAACATCAGGAAGTTCACGGTTCACATATTGTTGAAGCCTGGCTTGGAGAATTTTGAGCATTACTTTACTAGCGTGTGAGATGAGTGCAATTGTGCGGTAGTTTGAGCATTCTTTGACATTGCCTTTCTTTGGGATTGGAATGAAAACTGACCTTTTCCAGTCTTGTGGCCACTGCTGAGTTTTCCAAATTTGCTGGCATATTGAGTTCAGCACTTTCACAGCATCATCCTTCAGGATTTGGAATAGCTCAACTGGAATTCTATTACCTCCACTAGCTTTGTTCGTAGTGATGCTTTCTAAGGCCCACTTGACTTCACATTTCAGGATGTCAGGCTCTAGGTCAGTGATCACACCATCGTGATTATCTGGGTCGTGAAGATCTTTTTTGTACAGTTCTTCTGTGTATTCTTGCCATCTCTTCTTAATATCTTCTGCTTCTGTTAGGTCCATACCATTTCTGTCCTTTATCGAGCTCATCTTTGCATGAAATGTTCCTTTGGTATCTCTGATTTTCTTGAAGAGATCCCTAGTCTTTCCCATTCTGTTGTTTTCCTCTATGTCTTTGCATTGATCGCTGAGGAAGGCTTTCTTATCTCTCCTTGCTATTCTTTGGAACTCTGCATTCAGATGTTTATATCTTTCCTTTTCTCCTTTGCTTTTCGCTTCTCTTCTTTTCACAGCTATTTGTAAGGCCTCCCCAGACAGCCATTTTGCTTTTTTGCATTTCTTTTCTATGGGAATGGTCTTGATCCCTGTCTCCTGTACAATGTCATGAACCTCATTCCATAGCTCATCTGGCACTCTATCTATCAGATCTAGTCCTTAAATCTATTTCTCACTTCCACTGTATAATCATAAGGGATTTGATTTAGGTCATACCTGAATGGTCTAGTGGTTTTCCCTACTTTCTTCAATTTAAGTCTGAATTTGGCAATAAGGAGTTCATGGTCTGAGCCACAGTCAGCTCCTGGTCTTGTTTTTGCTGACTGTATAGAGCTTCTCCATCTTTGGCTGCAAAGAATATAATCAATCTGATTTTGGTGTTGGCCATCTGGTGATGTCCATGCATAGAGTCTTCTCTTGTGTTGTTGGAAGAGGGTGTTTGTTATGACCAGTGTATTTTCTTGGCAAAACTCTATTAGTCTTTGCCCTGCTTCATTCCGTATTCCAAGGCCAAATTTGCCTGTTACTCCAGGTGTTTCTTGACTTCCTACTTTTGCATTCAAGTCCCCTATAATGAAAAGGACATCTTTTTTGGGTGTTAGTTCTAAAAGGTCTTGTAGGTCTTCATAGAACTGTTCAACTTCAGCTTCTTCAGCGTTACTGGTTGGGGCATAGACTTGGATTACTGTGATATTGAATGGTTTGCCTTGGAAACGAACAGAGATCATTCTGTCGTTTTTGAGATTGCATCCATGTACTGCATTTTGGACTCTTTTGTTGACCATGATGGCCACTCCATTTCTTCTGAGGGATTCCTGCCCGCAGTAGTAGATATAATGGTCATCTGAGTTAAATTCACCCATTCCAGTCCATTTCAGTTCGCTGATTCCTAGAATGTTGACATTCACTCTTGCCATTTCTTGTTTGACCACTTCCAATTTGCCTTGATTCATGGACCTGACATTCCAGGTTCCTATGCAATATTGCTCTTTACAGCATCGGACCTTGCTTCTATCACCAGTCACATCCACAGCTGGGTATTGTTTTTGCTTTGGCTCCATCCCTTCATCCTTTCTGGAGTTATTTCTCCACTGATCTCCAGTAGCATATTGGGCACCTACTGACCTGGGGAGTTCCTCTTTCAGTATCCTATAATTTTGCCTTTTCATACTGTTCCTGGGGTTCTCAAGGCAAGAATACTGAAGTGGTTTGCCATTCCCTTCTCCAGTGGACCACATTCTGTCAAATCTCTCCACCATGACCCGCCCGTCTTAGATTGCCCCACGGGCATGGCTTAGTTTCATTGAGTTAGTCAAGGCTGTGGTCCTAGTGTGATTAGATTGACTAGTTTTCTGTGAGTATGGTTTCAGTGTGTTTGCCCTCTGATGCCCTCTTGCAACACCTACCGTCTTACTTGGGTTTCTCTTACCTTGGGCGTGGGGTATCTCTTCACGGCTGCTCCAGCAAAGCATAGCCATTGCTCCTTACCTTGGACGAGGGGTATCTCCTCACCGCCACCCTTCCTGACCTTCAATGTGGGATAGCTCCTCTAGGCCCAACAACCTAAATTTACATATATTTATCTTTTTAAAAGTTTCTCTTATCAATGTCTTAAAGGTTTTATAAAATCTTTCAACACGTTGCTTAAGTTTATTTCTAAGTGTTTTATCTTTTTTTGATAGTAATAGTAAATGGGATTGTTCTCTTTATTCCATTTTCTGATAGTTCATTGTTGATATATAGGTAGGCACTGAGTTTCATATATTGGAATATAGTAGACAAAATGTATGCTACATCTTTAAAGAATAGACATTTTTCCACTAATAAGACATTTAGATGATCAAGAGGTATATGACAAGATGTTCAACATCACTAATAATCAAGGAAATGCAGAACAAAAGCAGAAGAGATATCAACTCATACCTGTTTG
This sequence comes from Bubalus kerabau, assembly GCF_029407905.1. NCBI lineage: Eukaryota > Metazoa > Chordata > Mammalia > Artiodactyla > Bovidae > Bubalus > Bubalus kerabau. Next base: position 16,439,314 of record NC_073626.1, read on the forward strand.
AACAGCTAGTACCAAAAACGTATGAAATGACAGATGTTATTGAGGATGTGGAGAAAAAGAAGTGTTTATGCACTGTTGGTAGGGATGTATACTGGTGCAACTCCCATGGAAAAATACTGTGGCGGTTCCTGAAGAAATTTGAAAGAGAACTGTTATGTGATCCATTATCCCACTTCTGGATATATAGTCAAAGGAAATGAAATCACTGTCTCAAAGAGAGATCTGTATTCCCACGTTCTTTGCAGCATTATTCACAGTAGCCTTGGTATAGGCACAAACTGAGCATCTTTCGACAGTTGTGATGTGACATATATAGGTAAATATTATTTAGCCATTAGAGAAAGAAAGAAATCCTTCCATTTGTGGCAACATGGATGAAACTGGAGGGCATTACGCTAAGTGAACTAAGTCAGAGAAAGACAAATACCATATGATCTCAATTATAAGGAATCTAAAGACAAAAAAAAAGGAACTCAGAGTAGAAAAATGATTGCCAAAGCCTGGAGGGTGGGGGAAATAAGGAGAGATTTTTAAAGGTTACACATTTTCATGTATAAAAAATTAGTAAGGTCTGAGGATCTAATGTTTGAGCCTCATGATCTAATCATGAGATCTAATCATGAGTTTGAGCAAGCTTTGGGAGTTGGTGATGGACAGGAAGCCTGTCTTGCTGCAGTCCATGGGGTCATGAAGAATTGGACATGACTGAGCAACTGAACTGAGGATCTAATGTATAGCATGGTTACTGTAACTAATAAGATTGTGTTGTATATTTGAAATTGTCTAAGAGAGTGGACATCATTGAATGGCATCACTGGACTTGATGGACATGAGTTTGAGTAACCTCTGGGAATCATTGATGGACAGGGAAGCCTGGCATTCTGCAGTCCATGGTGTCGCAGAGTCGGACATGACTGAGCCACTGAACTGAACTGAAGAGAGAGGAACTTACCTGTATTCTCCTCAAAAAGCAAAAGTTAAACGTGTGGTGATGGCAGTGTTACTTAATAGAAAGGGAAACTCATTTCTAATACATGCACAAATAGGGGTGGACAAGATGATGGAGGGGTACGTGGAAGTGGGGTACACCTCTCTCCACTGAGGCATCAAGAACATCTAAAGATGCAGCAGTTCTCACAGAAGACCAGGAATATCTGGATCCATACAGAACTCAGTAGGACAAAGGAAAGAAGGGACAAGGAGGAAGGGGAAAGAAGGAGAGCAAGTGGGACCAGCCTGCACCTGGGGATGAGGGAGCTGAAGTGCAGGGGAGAGATCCCCACGTCCATGGCCATCCACTGGGACGGGGGAGGCATTTGAAGCAGTTGGGGAGTGAACTAACTAATCTGTGACAGTCTGAACAGAGTGAGAACCACAGACAAGCCATGCTGCAGCTGTTCATACCTTGGACAGGGTTGTAAGTCCACTGGTGTCCACGGAAGCTGGGAGCTGGAGCCATGGGGATTGCAGAATGATCCCAGGGTGAGGACTCCTGTTGACCATGGGGAGTCAGCCTGATGGGATGGGATGGGATGGAGAAAATCTGCTGCATGGAATGCTTCTTAAGGAAAGCCATGAGGCCATAAAAGTAGGGTTCCACTGCCTGTGAAGTAGTGCCGTCTTTCTCCATGCTGGTACCTGTAGGGTGAGCAATAGAGAAAGACTTCAGTGAGGGTCGTCCTTGACTGCCTGATGCACTAAGCAATGGAGAATTTTGAATGCCTATATACCCTACCCTACCCTATTCTCTGGCCAAATTTTGTTTTTTAGCATCATAGTGTTTTTATGAACTTAAATTTCTTCAGGTAGAGTTTCTGGTATACAAATTAAGCTAATTCCTCACATCTGACTTGTTCTTGGTGTTTCAAGAAACTTTGAGAACCTTACTTTGTCTTAAGGCAATACTGCCCTTCATTTTAATACCATTGCTGACTTCCCATACTTTCATTTCTTGCCTAATATAATCTATGTCTTTCTCTATTCACGATAACTTTAGTAGTATTTGTCCTTATGTTGGTATTAATATTTATAATAAATTACTAACCTGATGCAGCAGAGAATCAAAAGGAATACAGTTACAATAGTAATAATAAATTACCTCCAAATTATAATCCATTAATGCTCCCATTTAAAAATGATTTTCTATGTGTATATTATTGAGGTCTCTTAACTCATTTTTCTTTACTAGATAGTTCAATTTTGAAATGAAATATAGAAAATCATGAAGTGGTAAACTCTGAAAATTACCTTCCTTTTTATATGCCTAAATAGTAAGTATGCAAATATTAGTTTTTTTCCCCTAGTGGGACTGTTCTTAGCACATATCATAGCTCACTGTGTGGTGATTGCTATGAATTGAAGAATGTACACTGTGAACTGTAATTGTCAAACAAGTGAGTGGAGATGAAGAAAGTAATGCCAGGAAGGCACAGGCTGTTGTTGTTCCGAAAGGAGAACCTTGCTGTGTCTCTCATCTACAGTCTAATCTTCAGATTTATCGAAACTCTTACTTTTCTTATACTCCATTAAAAATTTGTATTATTTGTGTTTTTTTGCCCTTGAGTTGTATGAGTATCATGTGTTTTTGAATGTTAAGCCTTTATCAGATATGTGATTTGGAGATATTTTCTCTCAATCCATAGGTTGCCATTTGATTTTGTTGATGTTCCTTTGTTTGGAGTTGAATGTGGTCCCACTTGTTTATTTTTGCAGTTGTTGCCTTTGCTTTTGGTGTGAAACCCAAAAACTCATTGCAAAGACCCATGTCAAGGAAGATTACCTCGATGTTTTCTTCTGGGAGTTTAATCGCTTAAAGTCTTATGTTCAACTTTTAATCCATTTTTAGTTGACTTTTGTGTATGGTAAAAGACAGGAGTACAGTTTCATTTTTTCACAGGACTATCCAGTTTTCCCAGTGCCATTTTTGAAAAGCTTGTCCTTTCCCCACTGGATATTCTTGGCTCCTTTTTCATAAGCTAACCGACAATATATGGGTGTGCATTTCTTTCCAGCTTCGCTGTTCTGCTCTGTTGATCTATGTCTCTGTTTTCATGCCAGAAGAAAATCATTCTGTTTTGATTACTATAGCTTTCTAATACAATTTGAAATCAGCAACCATGGTCTCAAACTTTGTTCTTCTTTCTCAAGATCACTTTGACTCTTTGGTATTTTGTGATTTAATAAAGCAGAATAGACCAAGAACAGATGGAAAAAGTACACAGAACTATAAAAAAATATCTTAATGACCCAGATAATCACAATGGTGTAGTTCCTCACTCAGAGCCAGACATTCTAGAATGTGAAGTCAAGTGGGTCTTAAGAAGCACTGCTGCCAATAAAGCTATTGGAGGTGATGGAATTCCAGCAGAGCTATTTAAAATCCTAAAAGATGATGCTATTAAAGTGCTCCACTCAATATGTCTGAAAATTTGGAAAAGCCAGCAGTGGCCAGAGGACAGGAAGAGGTCTGTCCTCATCCCAGTTCCCAAGAAGGGCAGTACTAAAGAGTGTTCAAGCCACTGAACAGGTGCACTCATCTCCCATCTTAGTAACGATATGCTCAAAATCCTCCAGGCTAGGCTTCAGCATTATGTGAACCCAGAACTTCCAGATGTTCAAGCTAGGTTTAGAAAAGGCACAGAAACCAGAGATCAAATTGCCAACATTTGCTGGAACATAGAAAAAGCAAGTGAATTCCAGAAAAACATCTGCTTCATTGATCTCACCAAACTGTGTGGATCACAACCAAGTGGAAAATTCTTAAGGAGCTGGGCATACTAGACCAACCTTACCTGTCTTCTGAGAAACCTGTACACAGTTCAAAGAACAACAGTTAGAAGCAGACAAGGAACAATAAACTGGTTCAAAATTAGTGAAGGAGTCCGTCAAGGCTGAATATTATCACCCTTTTGATTTAACTTATATGCAGAGTATGTCATGCAAAATGCTGGACTGGATGAGTCCTAAAAGCTGAAATCAACATTGCTGGGAGAAATATCAACAACCTCAGATATGTGAATGATACCACTCTAATGGCAGAAAACAAAGAGGAACTAAAGAGCCTCTTGATGAGGGTGGAAGAGGAGAGTGAAAAAGCTGGCTTAAAACTCAATATCAAAAAAGCTAAGATCATGGCATCTGGTCCCATCACTTGCATGCAAATAGAAGGGGAAAAGGTGGAAGCAGTGACAGATTTCCTCTTCCTGGGCTCTAAAGTCACTGTGGATGGTGACTGTAGCCACGAAATTAGAAGATGATTGCTTCTTGGCAGGAAAGCTCTGACAAACCTAGACAGTGTGTTAAAAGCAAAGACATCACTTTGCTGACAGAGGTCTGTATAGTCAAGGCTATGCTCTTTCCAGTAGTCATGTACACATGTAAGAGCTGGACAGACAATAAAGAAGGCAGAGTGCTGAAGAACTAACGTTTTTGAACTGTGGTGCTGTAGAAGACTCTTGAGAGTCCCTGGGCACCAAGGAGATCAAAACCAGTCAACCTTAAATACTCTTCGGAAGGACTAATGCTGAAGCTGAAACTCCAATACTTTGGCCACCTAATGTGAATAGCTGACTCATTGGAAAAGACTCTGATGCTGGGAAAGATTGAAAGCAGAAGAAAAAGGGTGACAGAGGATGAGATGTTTGGATGCCATCACCAATTCAATGGGCATGAACTTGGGCAAATTCTAGGAGATGGTAAGGGACAGGGAAAGCTGGAGTGCTGCAGTCATGGGATCACAGAGAGTCAGACACGACTTGTCAACTGAACAAAACAACAGTTTTATACAAGTTGTAGAATTTTTTTTCTGTTTTGTGAAAAAGACCTTGGAATTTTGAAAGAGACTGCAGTGAATATGTAGATAGCTTTGGGTAGTATGGATGTATTAACAATATTAATTCTTCCAGTCAGTAAATATAAAATATGTTTCCTTTTGTGTCTTTTAAAAATTTCTTTCATGTGTGTCTTGAATGTTTTCATACATAGATATTTCAACACTTTGCTTAAACTTATTTCTAAGTATTTTATTTTTTTGATGCAGTTGTAAATGGGATTATTTCTATTTCTATAATTTGTTGTTGGTGTATGGATAGGTAACTGAGTTTTATATATTCAAATACAGTATACAAAATGCATGATATTTTTTATAGAATAGACAACTTTTCCCCCAATAAGACATACAGAATGCTCAAAAAGTATATGAAAAGATGCTCAACATCACTATCAGGGAAGTGCAAATCAAAAGTACAACAAATATCACCTCATTTCTGTTGAAATGGCTTTTACCAAAAAGTAAGAAATAAATGTTGTTGAGGATGTGTAGAAAATGGAGGTACTAATGGATTATTGGTAGGCATGTATATTGGTGCAACTCTCATGGAATACCTTCTGTTAAGTTTCTCATGAAATTTAAAAAAGAACTGTTATGTGGCCATTAATTCCCACTTCTGGATATATATTCATTTCTGAATATGTGTTCAAAAGAAATGAAATAATTATCTCAAAGGAAATCTGTTCTCTCATGTTCATTGCATCAATATTCACAGTAGCCTAGAAACAGCCTATTATAGGAACAATCTAAGTATCTGTCAGCAGGTGAAGAGATTAAAACAATATGATATGACATATACGTGTGAATTTTATTTAGCCATTACAAACAGAAAGAAATTCTTCCATTTGTGGCAGCATGGATGAAACCAGAGGGCCTTATGCTACGTGAAATAAGTTAAAGAAAGATACTGTATGATCTCAATTGTAAGGAATCTAAAAAAAAATGTGGTACTCAGAAACAGATAGGAAAGTGATTGCCAAGGCCTGGAGGATGGGGAAAATAGGGAGAGGTTTGTAAAAGGTTATACATTATAACATATGAAAATGTTAAGGTCTAAGGATCTAATGTGTAGCATGATGACTATAACTGATAAAATTGTGTTGTATAATTGATGCTGTCTAAGAGAGTGGCACTTACCTGTGTTCTCTTCAAAAAATAAAAGGTAAACATGTCAGATGACAGCTATGTTACTTAACTTAATGACAAGTGACAAGTGAAGTTGCTCAGTCGTGTCCGACTCTTTGCGACCCCATGGACTGTAGCCCACTATGCTTCTCCATCCATGGGATTTTCCAGGCAAGAGTATTGGAATGGGTTGCCATTTCCTTCTCCAACTTAAGTTAATAGAAAGGGAAAATCTTTTCTAATACATATGTAAATGAGGGTCAGCCCTGTGGCAGAGGGCTAGGTGGAAAGGGCAAGTATACTGGAGTGGGTTGCTATTTCCTCCTCCAGAGGAGCTTCCCGACTCAGGGATTGAACCATCTCCTGTGTCTCCTGCATTGCAGGCAGATTCTTTACCTGCTGAGCCATCAGGGAAGTCCTAACAAAACTACCATATGACCTAGAAGTTCTACTATTGGGCATCAGATCAGATCAGATCAGATCAGTCGCTCAGTCGTGTCCGACTCTTTGTGACCCCATGAATCACAGCACGCCAGGCCTCCCTGTCCATCACCAACTCCCGGAGTTCACTCAGACTCACGTCCATCGAGTCAGTGATGCCATCCAGCCATCTCATCCTCTGTCGTCCCCTTCTCCTCTTGCCGCCAGTCCCTCCCAGCATCAGAGTCTTTTCCAATGAGTCAACTCTTCGCATGAGGTGGCCAAAGTACTGGAGTTTCAGCTTTAGCATCATTCCTTCCAAAGAAATGTCAGGGCTGATCTCCTTCAGAATGGACTGGTTGGATCTCCTTGCAGTCCAAGGGACTCTCAAGAGTCTTCTCCAACACCACAGTTCAAAAGCATCAATTCTTCGGCGCTCAGCCTTCTTCACAGTCCAACTCTCACATCCATACATGACCACAGGAAAAACCATAGCCTTGACTAGACGAACCTTTGTTGGCAAAGTAATGTCTCTGCTTTTGAATATGCTATCTAGGTTGGTCATAACTTTTCTTCCAAGGAGTAAGCGTCTTTTAATTTCATGGCTGCAGTCACCATCTGCAGTGATTTTTGGAGCCCATAAAAACACTGTTTCCACTGTTTCCCCATCTATTTCCCATGAAGTGATGGGGCCGGATGCCATGATCTTTGTTTTCTGAATGTTGAGCTTTAAGCCAACTTTTTCACTCTCCTCTTTCACCTTCATCAAGAGGCTTTTGAGTTCCTCTTCACTTTCTGCCATAAGGGTGGTGTCATCTGCATATCTGAGATTATTGATATTTCTCCCGGCAATCTTGATTCCAGCTTGTGTTTCTTCCAGTCCAGCGTTTCTCATGATGTACTCTGCATATAAGTTAAATAAACAGGGTGACAATATACAGCCTTGACAAACTCCTTTTCCTATTTGGAACCAGTCTTGTTCCATGTCTAGTTCTAACTGTTGCTTCCTGACCTGCATACAGATTTCTCAAGAGGCAGATCAGGTGGTCTGGTATTCCCATCTCTTGAAGAATTTTCCACAGTTTATTGGGATCCACACAGTCAAAGGCTTTGGCATAGTCAATAAAGCAGAAATAGATGTTTTTCTGGAACTCTCTTGCTTTTTCCATGATCCAGCAGATGTTGGCAATTTGATCTCTGGTTCCTCTGCCTTTTCTAAAACCAGCTTGAACATCAGGAAGTTCACGGTTCACATATTGCTGAAGCCTATACCCTGAGAAAACCATAATTCAAAAAGACATGTGTACCCCAAAGTTCATTGCAACAGTGTTTACAATAGTTAGAACATGGAAGCAATCTAGATGTGCATTGAGAGAGGAATGGATAAAGAAGGTGTGGTACATCTATACAAGGGAATTTTAATTAACTTTAAAAAGAAGTTAATTTGGGTCACTTGAGCTGAGGTGGATGAACCTACAGCCTGTTACACAGAGTGAAGTAAGTCAGAAAGAGAAAACCAAATATTGTATATTAATGTATATATGGAATCTAGAAAAATGGCACTGGTTAACCTATTTTCAGGGCAGGAAGAGAGACACAGAGAACATGTTTGTGGACACAATGGGGAAGGAGAGGGCAAGTTGAATTGAGAGAGTATGTTGACACATAGTACATTACCATATGTAAAATGTTAATAGATGGCCAGTGGGAAGTGGCTGTGTGACACAGGAAGCTTACCCAGTGCTCTGTGACAACCTGGAGAAGTGGGATGGGGTGCAGGTGGGGGATTCAAGAGGGAGGGGATACATGTATACTTATGGCTGATTCACATCGTTGTACAGCAGAAACCAACACATGAGAAAATAATAGCAAATGAAGCAACTGACAAACAACTAATCTCAAAAATATACAAGCAACTCCTACAGCTCAATTCCAGAAAAATAAATGACCCAATCAAAAAATGGGCCAAAGAACTAAATAGACATTTCTCCAAAGAAGACATACAGATGGCTAACAAACACATGAAAAGATGCTCAACATCACTCATTATCAGAGAAATGCAAATCAAAACCACTATGAGGTACCATTTCATGCCAGTCAAAATGGCTGCGATCCAAAAGTCAACAAGCAATAAAGGCTGGAGAGGGTGTGGAGAAAAGGGAACCCTCTTACACTGTTGGTGGGAATGCAAACTAGTACAGCCACTATGGAGAACAGTGTGGAGATTCCTTAAAAAACTGGAAACAGAACTGCCTTATGATCCAGCAATCCCACTGCTGGGCATACACACTGAGGAAACCAGAAGGGAAAGAGACACGTGTACCCCAATGTTCATCGCAGCACTGTTTATAATAGCCAGGACATGGAAGCAACCTAGATGTCCATCAGCAGATGAATGGATAAGAAAGCTGTGGTACATATACACAATGGAGTATTACTCAGCCATTAAAAGAGAATACATTTGAATCAGTTCTAATGAGGTGGATGAAACTGGAGCCTATTATACAGAGTGAAGTAAGCCAGAAAGAAAAACACCAATACAGTATACTAACGCATATATATGGAATTTAGAAAGATGGTAACAATAACCCTGTGTACGAGACAGCAAAAGAGACACTGATGTATAGAACAGTCTTATGGACTCTGTGGGAGAGGGAGAGGGTGGGGAGATTTGGGAGAATGGCATTGAAACATGTAGAATATCATATATGAAACGAGTCGCCAGTCCAGGTTCGATGCACGATACTGGATGCTTGGGGCTGGTGCACTGGGACGACCCAGAGGGATGGTATGGGAAGGGAGGAGGGAGGAGGGTTCAGAATGGGGAAGACATGTATACCTGTGGTGGATTCATTTTGATATTTGGCAAAACCAATACAATATTGTAAAGTTTAAAAATAAAATTAAAAAAAATTAAAAATAAAAATAAATCATTTGCCCATTAAAAAAAATATATATACATATATAAAATTATCATGTTATATACTTTAAATATCTTACAGTTTTATTTGCCAATTCTGTCTCAAAAAATACTCTGCTTGCTAGTCACTGTTCATGACATTTGATTTATATATGTTGGTGTCTACAAAGGAAGAAAAAACTTTGCCGTATCTTCTGAGAAAGGCAAAATGGAGACGTTTTTCGATTGCTTAAATACCACTTGAGCAAAAAGATTAATAATTAAGTAGTTCTCAGTGGAAGAATAGCCCCTCAGCCTCTGGCCTCACTTTTATTAAGTGAGGACCCTGCTTCTCTTTCTAGTGTTTTGGTGGGTTCCTTATCTTTGAGGGCAAATTTAACAAGTCAGCTTCCATACAAATGTTATAACTGGGTGCTTAGTCCCCAGAGGTGACAAAGAACCTAATCACTTGAACCTGCCTGTGTGAAATAAAGCCTCCCCCGTATCATTCGTGTTTTGAAGGAGATCCAAGAGGCTGAGGGTAGCACTGAGGGGGAGGTTCTGTTTCCCAAGCTGGATCCTCTTGTCGGGACTAGATCGGGGGGGTGTGAAATTTTTCAGGCTGCTTGAGCAGCAGTGGCTGTCTTATGCTTGCATACATATGCCCATCACACACACACACACACACACACACTCCCCACATAATAAAAGACTGGCGTGCAAAGGAAACTCAGGTTCCCATTTTCCAGTGACTGAAGATAAAAAATTTAGACTGATCTTGTTGCCCTAATTCTCTTCTTTTCAGAGTAAAATGTGAATGAAAAAAGTGAAAATCCCACACAAAACCTTTAAATCAGAAGAGAATTTTAACTTTCCTCCTTCATTTTCTTAAAATAAAAATATTCAACAAATATAAATACATAGATATCAATATGTTCATACAGATATACATAAAGGGTAGCTGAAGGATCTTCTAACAAGGATGTCATTAACTTTGGTGTGGAAGGTCTCTGAGTGTGTTATGATGACCAGTCACTGAGAGGTTTGACATTTTTCATGTGGCTGAAATATATTTTTCCCTCTGGACACTTCAGATCATAAAGCCTTTGTGGGGCTACACGCAAAAACCAAGAAACTTGCCCTTGTTTAAATATCACCACCTCTGATTTTTGAACCTCTGGGGGTATCTTATAAACAGAAATCTCATCTGAAATGGCTGCTGTTAAAATGTCCATGTGTTGTATACTGCATGTTTTATTTGAAAAGATATTTTTATTATTTGTTAACCATAATAGCTGGAATTTTTGACTGCTTTCCCATTCTGTAGGAAGTTTTACATTTTAAAATGTGGGTGTTTGTATTAAAGTTATAGGGACTTTGCATAAGAGTTTTTAAAAATTAATGCTTTGATCAAATTTTGTAACTGGAAAATAGGATTGGGGTGACCTGATTTCTCTCATTTCTTTTGCTTGGTTACAGAGTGTGAACCACATCAGACAGTGACCATTCTGCTCCTTATACAATTCCTGGAAAGTCAGTCCACAGTCTCCTTTAATGATTCATCCACCCCAGGACTCAACAACCCAGATTGTTGAAATTTCTTATTGTATATACCTTGAAGCTTGAAAACATTCCATTTTTTTTCTTTTTTTTCCATTTCCCGTGAAATTTGAAACCTCTTCAGTCTAATAATTCCTAATACACTTTAATGTGATTAAATGATATTAAACATAATTTTTTAAAGGTAAGCAATCTTAAGCATTTAGCATTTCTCATGTCTTCCTTTCCGTTCTGTCTTTTGTATATTTCGGCATATGAATAAATAATCATGATTGAAATTATTTCAAAGCTTCTTAATTTACAAAGCAATTTTTATATCCATGCTGGTCTTAGTCTCATTGTGATAAACAAGGAGACAAGGGTTTCATGCACTTAAGGAAGAAAGAAACCTGGGAAGGAAGGAAGGAAGTTAAGGTGATGTGTAATGAAGGGTTGAATAGAGCAGGAAATGGATGTAAGAACATAAAATAATGGGATGCTTACGTATTTCAGTGGCCAAACTATGTAAGATAGATGGGTCTGACAAGAACAGTTGCCCTTTTGTGATTCACTAATTTTTGTAGCAAAATCAAAGCCTCATATTTTTTGCAGACTCTTGCCTGATTGAATCCCATCCTGACAAGGTTGGCACACAGCTCTGCACACAGGTGTGTACACAGACCTTGACAAGTGAAATGAGCCGATTTGCATTGTGGCTACCAATCGCTCTTTGGTCTGCCCCTCTTTCCCTCCAATTTTCTGTACTCTTCCTGCATGTTCTACCGGGTAGGATGTGGGAATGGGAAGCTCAAACACACACATTAAAAGCTGTAGGGATAAAGTTGACTCCATTACAGATTACAGTCACACCGCTGGTTCAGCAGTAAAGACCCCACCTGCCGATGCAGGGGACCTGGGTTCGAGTTCCCGAGTGGTGAAGATCCCCTGGACAAGGAAATGGCAACCCGCTCCAGTATTGATGCCAGGGAAATCCCATGGACACAGGAGCCTGGTTGGTTATGGTCTATGGGGTTGCAAAAGAATCAGACAAAAATTAGTGACTAAATAACAAAATCAGGGAAGTCTTTTCCCCATCATTTCCTCCTCCTGACCACTGCTGAATATGATTTAAAAACTGGAGATTTGGAGTTGTAATTGAAAATCAGAAATATATATTACTTTTCCAATTGAAGGACGAATCCGTTAACCCAGTTCATGAATGTTTAAAATCTCAGAACTTCATTAAGTTGTGATGACTACAGTGAGACAGTCAAGGTTGAGAAATAGAAGCTCAGCCTTCTCTCCCCAGCAAGACAGCTGCCAGACGACGCTGTGCTCTGAGCTTGCTCTCTTGGCCTCTGTTCTGCTTGTCTCCTGCATGCAGAGCAAGAAAACTTAAAAGGCTATTAGGGTTTGGGAGGGTCAGATACCCAATGGCAAACATTTTCCCCAATCCCACAAAGAAAACAACCTTTTTTTTTTTTTTTTGAAATTGGAAACTTTAAGGAAAGATTTATAGACCTTCAAGTTTATAAAACCATCTGGTCCTTTGTAGTTTGCAGGCTGGTTGCTTTGAGAGTTCAAAGTTTGGGCTGACCACACCACTATTGTTACCACTCCCTCCTTGAATAGTTCAATTTAGTTTCTACATTGATACCTAAGAAGCTAGTCTTTTAAACTTAGTGGACAACTTGTAAAAATCAGTGGGATTTAGGAGAATGTACCTGTTGCTTTTTAAGGGCATTTTTACTGTTTGTCCCTTGCTGCGTTAAGGAGTCCGGTTGGTGATCTCTGAGTTTCCACTTAGTTTAGCTTCCTTGTGGAGCACTGCATAATTTGGGTTTTGTTTTGGCAGTTGATGACCTTTGACCCCTCTCAGGAAAGTGTTTAGGTTGAGGAGGACTGAAAAGAGCTTTCAGATGGGATATTTCCAACCTCTTCCAAGCTAGAGAAGTCTTCCCCTCAGCATAGCAAACCCTTATATAGAAATGGTTTTCAGCCTCTATAGAGTGTTCTGGTGAAGCAAGTCAGATCAAAGGCTTGATATTTGAAAAATGCACATTCACATTGCAGAGCCAAAAAAAAAAAATGTTATGCAAGTCAATAATATCACTTCAAAGTGACTCAAGTATGTTCTCAATTTCAAAAGAAAATGGAGAAAATGAGAACAGGGTGTGTAAATATTCTCTGCCTAATTCTATTTGTAACTGAGCTGAAGTCTCAACTATCCCTTTACTGCTAGTTTCGGGTCCCCAAGGACTCTGGGTGTAGGGCAATCTGTTTATTAAATGCCTGTACCTGTGATAATCTCGTACACTTAGATTACAAGAGTGACAAACTTTGATCCACCTCACACTTTTGGAATGCAAATTAGTTACACTTTATTAAAGGAAAAGCATTTTAGGGAAGAATATAAAATGAGAAACAGAGATAATGTGGATTAGCCCTTTAAATACCTTTAGTCCCAGAAAATTAGTTGTATTCATAGGATTTTTTTTCTTTTGTGGTTATAGTATTTGTTGAGTACCCATTTTATGGGTGTCTGTCATTCTCCTAGGTACAATATAATTGTATCTTTAGATTACACAACATTTTAAGGATAGGACTGCTTTTTTTTTTCTTTGCGTGTTCAACATGCTTTATGATAACAATAGAAAAAGTCTTCTGTGTGCATCTATGCATGCAAATGATTTAGCGATTATATTGGTACTTACTTGACATATGTATCTTACATACACTATCTAATTTGCTAGAAACTAAATATTAACCATATTGTGATGAAAATTAACTCTCCCGACAACTCTTTTTCCCCATATTCTTTTCTGAAATGATGATGGTGAACTATAATATTGTGGAAGTCCATGTTCAGAATGTAAAGCTTAAACCATGAGGCTCAGAGATTGAATGTTGAGGTCTCATCTGTTCCTTAACTTTGCCTTAAGCCGTTAGATGTTAGGTCAGCGGTTAGGCAAGGCAATAGTTTTCCTTCCACAACAGTAGCTCTTATTTTGCTTCTTAACCTCTGATAAATCTACTTGTTTGCATCCTCTTTCCAACACAGTGCTAACATGTCAAAGTTCATATGTAGACTGAGATGAAAACTGAATTGTGGATCTTAAACGATACTACACAGTCATTTGTTTGGAAAATGGGGAGACTCCAGATTGAGCAAATACGATACACAGATATTTGTCTAAACTAGTTCTGGATCTGACTCATCTGTGACTGAATCTTGGTTACCAGACCTGCGTTTCATTTCTACTTAAACTCCAAAAGTGCCTCGAAGATTTTGATTAGGTTCTTTTGAATTTACTTTTAGTTAATCCCCTTAGACACAGTTTATAGACTAAGGGGAACCTCCCAACACTTTGCAGAATGAAATTGTATCCCCTTAAATGGTTCCTCCTTGTATTGCTCAGTGACTGATTGGTGTAGGAAAGCAGGCTGACTTCGGCTGTTTTCTTTCCTACTGTTTTGTAGTCAGTAGAAAAGCTCAGGGCTCTGTAAGCATAGTTGAGTGAATACACAGCTAGAGGCTCAAGATTTTAGATCACCTTTTGCTTACTCACTTCTCCCTTCCTGTCCTCATATCACATCTGTCACCAGTGTCTTGAGACAGTTTCTCCAGAGTGGGCGTTTCCACCTGCCTCTGATGTGAAATGCACCGAAAATAGTTTTGAGCTTTGACAGACATATCAACTTCAGTTTTTCTAACTAGCAGCACCGAATAAACTCTGACATGGGAATTACCAACCTAATGTTTGCCAACTGGGGTTGATCCATGGTTGCCATCACCATTTAGAAAAATACATTTGAATATATCACATAATGTGAGTTTCAACTGCAAAGTTTGGGGAATCTTCAGAATCCATCTGTTGTCATAACTGAGAAATTTAGAAAATGTCTGAAACTGTACACATGCAATTTTATGTACTGTTTTACATATAGATATAGTTTATAAATATAAACTTAAACATGTATGGATGTGAGAGTTGGACTATAAAGAAAGCTGAGTGCTGAAGAATTGATGCTTTTGAACTGTGGTGTTGGAGAAGACTTTTGAGAGTCCCTTGGACTGCAAAGAGACCCAACCAGTCCATCCTAAAGATCAGTCCTGAGTGTTCATTGGGAGGACTGATGTTGAAGCTGAAACTCCAATACTTTGGCCACCTGATGCGAAGAGCTGACTCATTTGAAAAGACCATGATGCTGGGAAAGATTGAGGGCAGGAGGAGAAGGGGATGATGACACAGGATGAGATGGTTGGATGGCATCACCGACTCATTGGACATGAGTTTGGATAAACTCGGGAGTTGGTGATGGACAGAGCGGCCTGGCGTGCTGCAGTCCATGGAGTTGCAAAGAGTCAGACACGACGGAGCAACTAAACTGAACTGATGCTTATATATATATAAATTCCAAAGGTTATTTGTATTAAATACTTTTTACCTTTATCTAGAAAGGGCAGAACAAATTCAGTCTTTGATGTTATTGTATTTGGTCTTTCCTCTTAACCTTCTGAATCAAGTTCTAGTTTTCAGTCTAAATTGAGTGGAATCCACACCAAGTTTGTTTTCTCCCCAAGCTTATTAAATACTTCATCATGGGGTCATTTTCATGTATTTTCTGACCTCTAAGTTTCACCAGAGCAAACCCACAGTTTGCCTCAAAACCATCATAAGAGTCTGCCAGCCTAGGCCTCTTGATCATTTGTTTGAGATTTTTATACTAACCACGCATTTCTGGGTAAGTAGGCACACATATCCATGCTTTTCTGCAATATTATGGCAAAAGCCTTGGTCAGTGGTTTTCACAGGGAGTGGGGAAGCTATATTTTTAGTATTAGACTGACCCCTGGGGCCTGGGTAAAATGCAGATTGCAGAAAAGAAGACATGACCATTCCAAGAACTTTGGCCTTTGACCCAGAAATATATCCTAATGGGTCTCTGGCTGAATTTCCACAGTGATTCTTAGCACAATGAAACTGACAACCATGAGTTTTTCTGAAATGTTTATACTGTAGTTTCTTAGCCACATGTGAACACCATTGAAGAATTTATAAATAATCTTTGGATTCTCAAAGTTCACAAACATTTGTCTGACCTTGAAAAAGGCCACAGGCAAAGTATATGGAATTCGGAATCTGGAATAACTGAATTAAATGAGATAATGTATGTGATAATTCTCTGTGACTTGTAACTACCAGACTGATGTTGATCATTGGTATGTACAGTTTGATTATTTTCTTTAGGTTCCATGGAATAAGATTTAGGTTAGGTCAGATTATTTGGTTGCTGTATGTGTCATAGTGAAACATAAATTGAAAATAAATTAGGTTCAGATAACTGATTCTGTTCTTGCATTGGTGTACCAGTTGTCTTTTGTTTCTACACTCCTTCTACCCCTATTTCTGGGCAATGTTTCTTTCCTCTGCTTTCTGTCTATCTCTTTCTCTTAGAAATCATCTATTCCCCACCTGAGTCTATGTTTTGGGGGTGGGACTGACCCTATTTCCTCACTCCAGGGATGGCCAGCTGTCTTGATCTGAGCACTCATGATTCACCTAATTTGTTCATGGTGGGCTTGTGAGTAGTGCTAACTTGATTATACTTGCCTCTGGGACTTTTCTAGAACTTTTGGGATGAGTAAAGATACAGCTTCTAGTAGTTGTATTTTCTGTTCTGTGGGGACAGCCTTTATTATCAGGAATGTGATAATAAAGGCTAATTCCTGATAATAAAGGTTGGACTCTGCCTCCTCCCATTCTCCAAGTCAGTCCCACTGAACTTCCCTGCTCTGTGGTCCAAAGAACGTCATTATCCTTTTGTCTGTTTAATTTGCTTCAGAGAAGCTTCTGTTCCTGACAGTGGAATGTTCTGGTTTCTTCCCACCGTCATTCACAGTCTGGCTAGTGGTTGTGTTACCTTGAACTTGACAGCCATATTTTCTCAGGTTCAGTGTTTTCATGTGTAAAATTAAATTGTAGCATTTAGAAATCAAACAAATTAAACAGTATACTGAAATGACAATATTTTGGGAATGTTATCAAGTTATGGAATTTGGGTGCTATTAAATGAGTTATTATCAGCCTAGATCCAAAGAAATGGGAGAAGGGGGCATCTCTGGAACTTAGAGTCTTGCAGAGGAGGACACCTTGAAGAAACTGTGATTGTATCTGGGAAAATTTAAGAGGAGGGAGCCAGGGGAATAAGTTCACGGATCTCATTCTGTTTCCTTCCATCCATCTCCTGCCAGGGCTTCCCATTTGTTGATCCCAGCAGGAAGACAGAAAGTAAGGGGCCCTGTTGATGTGGTCCCTAGGCCATCCCACAGAGGCCATAAACATGGTGGAGAAGAAGAAAGTATATCCAGAAGGGCAAAGAGAAGGTATCTGACATGGCAGATAATCTTGGACTTGTCTTTCAGTTCTAAAATTAAATGAGAATGAATAAAAGTCTAGAAGGATGTGACGTTGGGATTCATTTGGATTAATGTACACATATGAGTGAGAAAAGATGAGGGAAATCTTACACACACACCCCTTTATTTCCTGCACATTTATTATTCCAGTTCATTAAAAGCATGACTAATTAGGCCAATGATGTTTTACTGTTTCAATGACATGGCAAAAGAGCTAGGTAATTTTTTAGTTAAATTAGACAATAAATAAATTCAAATTATTCTTGAAAGTTGATTTTAAAAATTAGAAGAGGACTTTGTTGATTTTGAAAATAGATTTAGAAAAGTACTTTTCTTTTGTATGTAGTAGAGTTGTATATCTTTAACATGTGCTTGAAAAAAAATCAGAAAAAATAGACTCACAGATGTGGAGAACAGACAAGTGGTTAGTAGTGGGTAGGTGGGGTTTAGGAATGGGGGTTACAAACTATTGGATATAAGAAAGGCCAAAGGATGTTTTTTACAACATGGGTAATGTAGCCAACGTTTTGTAGTAAATATAAATAGAAAGCAACCTTTAAACACTGTATATATTTTTTTAAAAAAGCAGAAGACAGACAAAAATTTATTTTTTAAAAATCACCACTAAATGGAGGCCTAGTGTTTCATCTGGTTTCTCCACTAAAGAGGTAGGAATTTATCTAAATGCTTGACAAAGCCTGACCATGTTAGGTTTATTGCAAGACCACAAAGTATGTATAAAACCACATATACCATTCTTTGTGTGTGATTTAAAGAATGTTCAAGGGTAAGTTTTTCTCCATACAAATTTTCCCCACTTATTTAATTCCTGAATAACATAGAGCTCCATTGTAATGGCACAAAAGAATATTTAGAGTTGTTGTTCAGTCCTAAATCATGTCCAACTATTTGTGACTCTACATAGAGTGTAGCACGCAGACTCCCTTGTCTTTCAGAATATTCAGAGAGAATAATTCTGTATAAAGATATGGAGGTCTTACAAATTTATAAAAAAGCCCGTTCAACTCCCGTTCTTTTGTTAGAACTGCATGGTCGTAGATACGAAGTCTAAATGTATGCGTGTTAACCTATAATACAGAAACACCACCCTCCTCCTTGGTGATAGTGATGGTCTGTGTCTATAGCTAGGGAAGTCAAACAGGCTTCTTCTGTTGTGGGATGGTTCTCCTGTGCCCTGCCCACCAGAGAGGTCTCTGTGTGGCCATCTCCATCTATGCATACCTTGTGTGTGGTCAACCGCAGTTCTATAGCACCCCCGCCAAGAACTTTGTCTTGGCCACTGGAGGTGCAAACTGCAGAGTCTCAAGATTTTATTCCATCCCAAAAGATTTTATCAGAAAAGTATAACCCATAGGAGTCAAAACAGACTCCCTGGAAAAGAACACAAACCGTGATCAAGATCATGTTCTTGATCATCTTCATGAATTTAAGAGAAAAATCTCACCAAACTGATTGATATATATTCTCAAATAACATTTTTTATTGGCTGCCAGCACGTAAAGGTGGAGCATTCATAATCTGGAGGTCACAGTGTAGACGCTTTCCACACACAGCTTCTTGCCACATTCCTTTCCATTTGCATTGGTGAACTGCAGTCTTTGCACCCAATGGTAGAGTGCAAAATAAGGGATTTGACAGAGAAAAAAATTCAACCTCACATCACTTGTAAGAAGTGTGAATTGTTATTTTACACTAAAGGTAGCCATTTTCATTTTTTTGAGTTTCTGCTATGCACTAGGCAGTATAAGAGATGCTTAATTGTCACATTTATATTTTTATTCACACGATCATACATGGCAGGGATGACTCTCTAGTTATTTTATAGCTAGAGAACTTCTTTCTCTCTTGCTTTCCTTATCCCTCTTACATATTAGACTTTGTTGTAAGTTCTAAGCATTCTTTTTCTTAAATCTTTTGAAGATTTCTTCCTGTTCTTTCCAGACCTTCTACCACAAACTGCTCCATCAATCTCCTGGGTGATCCCCAGTCCCCAAATTAATATCCCTGGGATCCCCTTCTGCTCCCTCTAATACTGGCTCCATTCTTCAGTGGGACTGTGTTTTAAAAATACAAGTATAATCGTGTCTCTACTCCCTAAACCCTTGGATGGCTACCCTTTTCCCTAGAGAGAGCCTCCTTTTCTTCCCGCTGTTCCTGGGTCTCTCCTAGATCTGGCCCTTGCCTGGGCTTCAGCTCCACTCCTGCCCCGTCCTCTCCCCTCTCCAGTCCAGCTACACCAGACCTGACCAGTTCCCTGAACATACCATGGTCCTGCACTAACTTCCTTGCCTTGTTTTGCTCTGCCGAGAACATTTTTTCCTATAGTTTGTTCAGCTTCCTCCCATGTTATCATTTAGACTTTTAACTTCTGCGTCAGTTCCTTGGACAGTGACTCCTAACCCTTTAGACTAGGAGCTGAGTTCCCTTGCTCTCTGCTCCCACAGTGTGAATCCTTCTGTTTCCCCATCTCTTCATGTTTGCATTACTTGTTCAAATACCTGTCTTTTCTGCTAGAATATAATCTTAATGAAATTAGTGACCTCACCTGTCCCATTTATCAAAGTATTTTCTTTCTGTAATGTAGAATCTAGTGCTGGGGAGGCATTCAGTAAACAGTTGTCAAATACATTAAGATTTTTAAGAAAACAGAAAACTGGAGAGGTTGAATCTCCTGCCCTGAGTCATACAAGTTATACCTCTGGCCACACCTGGATTAGAACCCACGTGTGTTTATCAAGAGCGTCCAGCTTTCCTCCATTTGACTGCTACCTTGGGGAAGGGCTGGTGTGACTGGAAAGGTTCATTTATACTGTTTCCTGTTTTCTGCCCTTGGAACAGTATTTTGAATCCAGTTTTATATAATGGAAGGTTCTAAGATCTTTGTGATAATAGAATGTATACTTTAAAATAGTATTTTGACAATTATAGATGCCTGCTTAGTGATATTTCTACATGTTTTAGAAAGTTATATAATCTAAAACCTTCTTGTGAAATCTAACATTAACTACTTTTAATTTTCATCTTGAATTTTATGTTAAAATTTAAAGTAAGTTTTTTTTTTTTTTTTTTAATCATCTTCTCAGGGCTTCCTTGGCTCAGATGAATCCACCTGCAATGAAGGAGACCTGAGTTTGATCCCTGGGTTGGGAAGATCTCCTGCAGGAGAGCATGCAAACTACTCCAGTATTCTTGCCTGGAGAATCCTGATGGACAGAGGAGCCTGGTGGGCTACAGTCCATGGGGTCGCAGAGTCACACATGACTGAACAACTCAATACAGCACAGCACAATCTTTCTTAAGTACAGTTTTCCCTGAAAGATTGCTTATAAATCACAGTATTACTTGGGTATTTCCTTTTGCATGTGGAATACCAAGTGGAGAGAGGTAAATTGCTGCCATAGAACAGTATTTGTTTTTGTGGATGAGGGGAGAAATTCATTTGTTGACAAGCCTTTGGCATGTGGCAGGTGAGTCTGGTTCCTGATTTGAGTGGTTAATCTGTGAAATTTATTAATTCCCATTCCAAACAGTGGTGAGTAATAGCAGTGCAAACCTTGGCTCTGGTTTTGTTTAGCTTATTTCTGCTGATATTTATAAATACCTCTTTGAAAGTGAAAGTGAAAGTCACTCAGTCGTGTCTGACTCTTTGTGACCCCGTGGACTATATAGTCCATGGAATTCTCTGGGCCAGAATACTGGAGTGGGTAGCCTATCCCTTCTCTAGCGGATCTTCCTGACCCAGAAATCAAACTGGGGTCTCCTGCATTGCAGGCAGATTCTTTACCAACTGAGCTATGAGGGAAGATCAAGTAGTTAGCAATTTACAAAGATTACAGATTTTTTGAAACCGAAGAATGTGAGGGATGTGCACACATCCCTTCATTTCTCCTCCAGACTTTATTTTTTCAGGCATCTCTAATAAGATGAGAATTTCCTGAAGACATGGAAGCAAACATCTATGGCTGGCTCATGGTGGGAGAGGAGGTATTTGTTTGCTTTAAATTTTCAGGAGTCATTCATTTTTGATATGTGCTGCCTGACGCTTACCTGCTTCTCTTTGGTGCCACTTCTACTCTGGAGGGAGGTTTGGGGACAGAGTGGCTTTTTGAAATCCCATGAACCTAGCTTTTCTCATCAGTGAAAGTTTGCAAAACAGCAGCTGTGGAGATCTTCTTTCGAATACAACTGGAATATTAGTGGAATTGTTTTTTCCTGCTATGTGCATACATTTTGTAACTTTCCATCGGACACTGTATGATTTCCAAATTAATTTCGTCATCCTCAATGTAGAATTTGTGGTGTTTATTGTGCAACAGTAGCAGTGACAGTCTTTGCGTTGTTTGATTTTTGATAGTGAAAACATGCATCCCAGTGCTACTGCTCTTTGCTCATAAAACTGACCAGTTATGATTGCATTTGTAACCATGAGTGAGCTTAGAGCTTTCTTCAATCTCTCGCTAACTCCTAAGAAAAAATTACTTAGGTAAAGACTTCAGAACTAGACATTTGAGAAATGCTTCAATGTTTCAAATGACTCCATGAATGTAGAAGAAAATTTTCTGTTGTAGTTCAGTTGAAAGATGAACTTGGTTTTGAGTATCAGAGTACATCATGAGAAACGCTGGGCTGGAAGAAACACAAGCTGGAATCAAGATTGCCAGGAGAAATATCAATAACCTCAGATATGCAGATGACACCACCCTTACGGCAGAAAGTGAAGAGGAACTCAAAAGCCTCTTGATGAAGGTGAAAGAGGAGAGTGAAAAAATTGGCTTAACGCTCAACATTCAGAAAACGAAGATCATGGCATCTGGTCCCATCACTTCATGGGAAATAGATGGGGAAACAGTGGAAACAGTGTCAGACTTTATTTTTCTGGGCTCCAAAATCACTGCAGATGGTGACTGCAGCCAAGAAATTAAAAGACACTTCCTCCTTGGAAGAAAAGTTATGACCAACCTAGATAGCATATTCAAAAGCAGAGACATTACTTTGCCAACAAAGGTCCGTCTAGTCAAGGCTATGGTTTTTCCTGTGGTCATGTATGGATGTGAGAGTTGGACTGTGAAGAAAGCTGAGCGCCGAAGAATTGATGCTTTTGAACTGTGGTGTTGGAGAAGACTCTTGAGAGTCCCTTGGACTGCAAGGAGATCCAAGCAGTCCATTCTAAAGGAGATCAGCCCTGGGTGTTCTTTGGAAGGAATGATACTAAAGCTGAAACTCCAGTACTTTGGCCACCTCATGCGAAGAGTTGACTCATTGGAAAAGACTCTGATGCTGGGAGGGATTGGAGGCAGGAGGAAAAGGGGACAACAGAGGATGAGATGGCTGGATGGCATCACTGACTCGATGGACATGAGTTTGAGTGAACTCTGGGAAGATGGTGATGGACAGGAAGGCCTGCCGTGCTGCCATTCATGGGGTCGCAAAGAGTCGGACACGACTCAGTGACTGAACTGAACTGAATGGAATTTTAAACCTTTGAGGTACTCAATGAGATTCTGTAATTTCTTTCATTAATTCATGTCTTTTGCAGTTTTAGATTTAAGAGGAATATTCTTCAGAGGGAAAAACCCACTGGAAGTGGCAATTTCACTAAGTAGTGAAGAGTTAGTTTATTTTCAAATAAGTAAAGATGTTGGATGGGATACTCTTTAAAAAGACTTAGTATATTTCACAAATCAGTTCTCAAAAATGTGAAATATGTATGTATATGTTTTTTTTTCTTTTTGGAAAAGGTGAAAATTCTAAGTTGTGAATTCCAATTACCTGGAACAAACTCCCACTGTGTTTCTACTGCAGTGGCATTTTTAGTATTCTTAATTTGTTTGGTGGACCAAATGATTTTACTCATAGGGATAGTCACATCCGTGCTCCCTATAATAGACAGCTTTGTTTTTGAAGCAAATATGCACTTTGTGGAAATCTGACAATGAAGAGACAGAACAAAGCAGATGTGTGAATTGATCATGAAACGGATAGATAACTAGAACAATGGAGTTATTCACTTATCGTTATTTTTATGACAGCCACTGTAGACAGGTTTTCTCAGCATACTTCCACATGGATATGGAAATGAGTGATTTTCATGCTACTACATATGGGGCAACTCTATTGCTTCTAACCACCATTCAAAACAGAAGATCCACAATTCTTGGGCGCGAGACAAGAAAAGTCACGACTAGACTCACAATTATTATTTAGGTTAATTAGATAGCATTCAGTATGGATGAGGCTTTGGGTTACCTTAGTGAATTAGTATCCTCATTGGGTGCTATGGGTTAAGTTCTTGTGTTCTCTGAAAATTCTTATGTTGAAAACCTAATGCCCAAGGTGATGGTTTTAGGAGGTGGAATCATTGGAAAATGATTAGGTTATGAGGGCAGAGCCCACATGTGGGCAGAGATTAGCATTCTTTTGAAAGAGGCCTGAAATACTTGATCATCCCTGCTGTCCAGGGGTGGAAGAAATGTATGTGTCCTGGAAGAGGCTCTCAGTTAACCATGCTGGCACCCTGATCTTGGACTTCTAGCCTCCAGAACTGTGATAAATAACATTGTTTATAACTCCCCCCAGCCTTTGAATTTTGTAAAAGCAGCCAAAATGGACTAAGACACTAGACATGATTAAATGGGGAAAAAAAAAAAATTGTCAAGCTTGTTTTCTCTTCCATAGTCGTGAAAGTGGAACAGGTAGCATAGATATTCAATTCTAGATAAAGTGGCACGTGATAGCATACTCCATAGAAATGTAAATTTCCTTTTGTAGTCCTGTGACATGCTCACCTGGGAAGGCATTTTCTTAGATGTTATTAACATTTAAACCAAAAGATTGTGAATAAAACACATCACCTTCTATAATGTGGGTGGGCTTTATGCAATCAGTTGCGGGCCTAAGAACAAAGATTGAGGTTTCCCAAAATAAAAGCAACTCAGCCTCAAGGCTGTACGATTAACTGGTACCCAAATCTCCAGCCTCGTCCACAGAGGTGGAGCAACTAGACACTGAGGCCTGTCACTGGGCTCTCATCTAAGTCCTAACATAACTGCTCTTGATTTTAAAAACTTATTTTTACTTCTCTAGGCCTAAGTTTTCTCAGATACACAGGAAATTAGATGAGAAAATCCTTTACATTTCCAAAGATTATGCAAATCTCTGTATAAAACATGATCCCAAGATGAAGACTTATTTGTGCCTCTCTTGAAAAGAAAATCATTTCTTGTGCAGCTTCCCTGTTAAGAACTCTTACACTCTTCATTATGTACTCTGTCTCATAGTGTATTTCTCTAGCTTAGCTGTAAGAAAATTTCCTTGATAGAAATAATAACTTGACTGTTATGGAATACTATTTTTCTCTCTTTGGTCTTCCACTGAAAAGCATGAGTTGTAATTAATGCACTCTAGTGAGAGAACTTGGTTGAAAATGTCAGCATGTCAACTTGAAGAAGTTTACTAGTTTAAAAATGGGTCCTGGTCTATACAGAAGAGGTATGATTTGCACAGTTTTGTTTCTTGCAACTGTGTTTTTTTTCCCAAATAACATATCTGTCCTTTTCGTGTTTGCCTGAAGTTATATAGAATACATCCTCTTTTTGAAAGGGAAAATTGACCAAAAAAAGGAACTTTTATCTGAAATAGCAGTTAAGATTTTGTCCATTTGTCCTCTAATCCAAAATATAAATCTCATTGTGGGACCATCATCCCCAGGAAGGTGAAATTCCCACATAAATTGTCCCTAACATCAGTTTGGCAATCGTTCATTTGCTACATGCTCCATTGAAATACTCATGGTACAGAGGAATATAAAGAATTTCAACTTCTTTGAGATTCAGATTCCTCATTTCTGAAATACTTCTAGTTAGAATATTTACTTCAGAAAGAACTAAATAAGCTGGTCTGTGAAAAATAGCAGTTTCTGGCATGGTCGAGATACTCAGTAAATTAATAAGTTCAGTGCAGCTGGTGTGGCCCTTGTAGCCCTAAGGGAAGTGAACGAAAGTAGTAGGAATAGGTGTTGTTCAGATCATTAACTGTGATATAAGCCAGAATGTGGTCAGTGAGATGAAAATGGTGAGAATGAAATTAGGAAGCCATAAGGAGGGATGGGATCTAGGAAAAGTAGATAACAATTCATCAAGGAGGTGAATTTCTTTTGGACCGTGGAAGAGAGGTTAGGTGTTTGTGTGCAGTGTAGGAATATTTGATTTGTAGGCTCTCCTTAAAGTTTTTTTTATCAGTCATGATCTGAGAGTACAGCTAAGAAATTGAACTGCTGTGGTAAAGTATAAGAATTCTATGGTAGAAAGTAGATTCGAGTGGCAGGTTCAGAGCACTGTCTCTATTCTGTCCTATTCAGCCTTTTTGACAGTGACTTGATTATCACATTATCTTAGGATGTGAAAGTGGGAAATCTAGTGTATGTGGAATGGGAAAGTGAAAGTGTTAGTTCCTCAGTCATGTCCGACTTTTTGCGACCCCCTGGACTGTAGTCCGCCAGGTTCCTCTGTCCATGGGATTCTCCAGGCAAGAATACCAGATTGAGTAGCCATTCCCTTTTCCAGGGAATCTTCCTGTTCCAGGGATTTCATGCCAGGTCTCCTTCATGCAGGCAAATGCTTTACCATCAGAGCCACCAGGTATGTGGAATAAGAGACTGCAAATCCAATGGTTTCCATCTAATAAGGTGACAATTAAAAGAACAAGTGCGTCCACAGTTCTGTCAGTCAGTTCAGTCGCTCAGTCCTGTCCGACTCTTTGCGACCCCATGAATCGCAGCACGCCAGGCCTCCCTGTCCATCACCAGCTCCCAGAGTTCACTCAGACTCACGTGCATCGAGTCAGTGATGCCATCCAGCCATCTCATCCTCTGTCGTCCCCTTCTCCTCCTGTCCCCAATCCCTCCCAGCATCAGAGTCTTTTCCAATGAGTCAACTCTTCGCATGAGGTGGCCAAAGTACTGGAGTTTCAGCTTTAGCATCATTCCTTCCAAAGAAATGTCAGGGCTGATCTCCTTCAGAATGGACTGGTTGGATCTCCTTGCAGTCCAAGGGACTCTCAAGAGTCTTCTCCAACACCACAGTTCAAAAGCATCAATTCTTTGGCGCTCAGCTTTCTTCACAGTCCAACTCTCACATCCATTCATGACCCCGGGAAAAACCATAGCCTTGACTAGACGGACCTTTGTTGGCAAAGTAATGTCTCTGCTTTTGAATATGCTATCTAGGTTGGTCATAACTTTTCTTCCAAGGAGTAAGCGTCTTTTAATTTCATGGCTGCAGTCACCATCTGCAGTGATTTTGGAGCCCAGAAAAATAAAGTCTGACACTGTTTCCACTGTTTCCCCATCTATTTCCCATGAAGTGATGGGACCAGATGCCATGATTATTCATTTTCTGAATTTTGAGCGTTAAGCCAACTTTTTCACTCTCCACTTTCACCTTCATCAAGAGGCTTTTGAGTTCCTCTTCACTTTCTGCCATAAGGGTGGTGTCATCTGCATATCTGAGGTTATTGATATTTCTCCTGGCAATCTTGATTCCAGCTTGTGCTTCTTCCAGCCCAGTTTTTCTCATGATGTACTCTGCATAGAAGTTAAATAAGCAGGGTGACATTATACAGCCTTGACGTACTCCTTTTCCTATTTGGAACCAGTCTGTTCTTCCATGTCCAGTTCTAACTGTTGCTTCCTGATCTGCATATAGGTTTCTCAAGAGGCAGATCAGGTGGTCTGGTATTCCCATCTCTTGAAGAATTTTCCACAGTTTATTGTGATCCACACAGTCAAAGGCTTTGGCATAGTCAATAAAGCAGAAATAGATGTTTTTCTGGAACTCTCTTTTTCGATGATCCAGCAGATGTTGGCAATTTGATCTCTGGTTCCTCTGCCTTTTCTAAAACCAGTCTGAACACCTGGAAGTTCATGGTTCATGTATTGCTGAAGCCTGGCTTGGAGAATTTTGAGCATGACTTTACTAGCGTGTGAGATGAGTGCAATCATTACAGTTCTGTAATTATGTCCAAATGATCAGGCATAACGGTTTGGGTGGAAAAAAAAAACCTCAATGATTTTGGTTTCCTGTAGGGTGTGGGAGGCAGCATCTAAAGATTAATGAAAATTTTACTCTGAAGGAATAAAATGGTTTCATTCAACAAGCATCTAATGAAGGTCGGCTGAATGCGAAGAATGGGCAGCAGTGAAGAGTACACGTGTGGACATTGTAACTCAGGACTTAAATTTTAATAGAAAAGCAGACATGAGATAAATTTCAAAGTTAAATGTTGCACCACAATTGGGACAAATGTCAAAGGGAGAAACACAGAATGCCATATGTTCACATAACAAGGAGACCTGAGCTGTGTTGGAGTCAGTAAAGGAAAGGCTGCTTTGTGGAAGTGGTTTTTACTGAGATCTGAAAGATGTCGGGGAAGTAATCAGGTCAAAGACAGAGGGTCTTCCAAGTAGAGGAAAGGGCATTTATAAAGAGCTTTTTAGCCATATGTGAAAAGATAGAGTGAGAAGAAAAGACACATGAGGATTGAACCTTGAAGGAATTTAGTCTACTTGGTAAAATTTATGATAACTAGACAATGAATACATGGTGGAATATGGTCCGTGCTGTGAAAGAGATAAGAATGAAATTTTTCAGAGGATAGGAGATATTTCCATTTGCCTGGGAATTTGGTAGAGATTCAGTTAAACTTAGGCAACTTGGTTTCTGTTTTTGCCATTGAGTTTTATGAGTTGAGAAAAGTGACTTAATCATTCTTGGATTTATTTATATATCTCTAAAATGGGAGGGTTGTCTAGTTGTTTCCAAGATTTTTCATTTTCTGAATATCCAGTTAATCCCGCTGGGCAATTATCTGGAATAAAAGCCCCTTTTACCTGCCAAGAATAATGACTGATGTAGCTAAAAAAAAAAATTATATAAAAACGTATTGAAATCATTGATTTTTTTCCTTTTTTCAGTTTTATTGAAATATAATTAACAAACTTGGAAGATATTTAAAGTATATATGATGATTTAAGCATGTATATATTATTAAAGAATTCCCCCATCAGGTTAATTACACATCCATTAATATCACCTCTTTCTTGGTGAGAACATTAAAGTTTTACTTTCTTGCATGCCTGCTAAGTCACTTCAGTGTTGTCTGACTCTTTATGACCCCATGGATTGTAGCCTGCCAGTCACCTCTGTC
The DNA here is from genome assembly GCF_029407905.1 of Bubalus kerabau. Taxonomy (NCBI): domain Eukaryota; kingdom Metazoa; phylum Chordata; class Mammalia; order Artiodactyla; family Bovidae; genus Bubalus; species Bubalus kerabau. The sequence goes on from NC_073626.1 coordinate 16,467,769, forward strand.
CATGGAAATTCTCTAGGCAAGAATACTGGAACGGGTTGCCATGCCCTCCTCCAGGGGATCTTCCAAACTCATGGATCAAACTCATTTATTTTATGTCTCCTGCATTGGCAGACAGGTTCTTTATCCATACTACAACCTGGAAAGCCCTTTACTCTCTTAACAAATGTCAATAATACATTACAAACCATAGTTACTATATTATACACTAGAACCTCCGACCTTATTCATCTTGGACGTTAAAGTTTGTACTCTTTTACTAAATTCTTTCCATTCTCGTTGATTTTTTAGCATTTATTTTTATGTGATCTGAGACATATTCTTGTGTTTATGGTTTTGAATTCAGGAAAAAAGATATCCCCTTCCTGTTGTAAACACTTTAGTGATAGGTCCTTAAGGAACCATCTTTACCTAGCAGCTCCATAATCACTTGTATCATTGTCTGAAAACAACATGATTTACACAAGTAAGGAAAATAAAGAGAGCTTAGTGAACTTAAGTGTTCTTGCCTGGAGAATCCCAGGGATGGGGCAGCCTGGTGGGCTGCCGTCTATGGGGTCGCACAGAGTCGGACACGACTGAAGCGACTTAGCAGCAGCAGCAGCAGCAGTGAGTTTAAGCGGTTATTGGAAGTTGTATCAGAGTTAAGGATAACTGAAAAGGAATAGCAAAAACTCTTGGAGATAGGCAAGAACAGGGAGCGATAAACACATTTATGCCCACAGGGCAAAGAAAGAGAGTGGACCTTGCAATCTCTAGAGAGACTTGTATATAGCTGCAGCTGAAGGCGAGAGCCTCTGACCAGAGCTCTGGGCTTCGGTGAAGAAACTTGGTCCCCTCCCAGCAGAAAAGGAGTCAGAGGAAAAAATCAAATAACTAATCTCTTTCTCCACTGATTCTCCAATCTCTTGCTAGTGTCTCCTATTGGCCAAACTTAAGGAGAAGTCAGCGCCTAGGAAAGCCAGAGGAATGCAGTCTGGTCTGGGCAATCTCCAAAGGTTCATAACATGAAAGAAAAGGATCAAGGGTGGTTCTAGAGGGGCATATAAGGAATATCCAACGCACCCATCATTTCTACATGGTATAAATGTTTTCTTTATCCTGTAAATGTAGTTGTTCTTCATAGACATTTAGAATGGCTCTTGGCATTATTAACTTTAAGGGGAAAAGTCAGGTTCTGATCTGACCTAGATTTGGACACTCGCCACTATAGTGCTGTTAACATAACGCTGTTACTCGGACCCCGACTGACTGTGTTGCTGATTTACTTAAACCCTTTGAAAAAAATAGGTAGTGTAACCTGACTTCGGAAGGGACTCGAAGCTCTCGAGATGTGTTTTTATACATTGTTGGATTCATTTGGCTAACTTCTATGTGTGAGAGTGAGGACTTTTAAGTCCAAATTTATGAGTTACTGATCTGTAATTTTCTGTTTTTGTGCTGCCTTTGTCTTGTTTTGGTGCAGGGAAATACTGGCTTCTAAAATAATTTAGAAGGGTTTCCTCCCTTTTGTTTTCTTTAGCAGATTATGTCAACTTGGTCTTAATTTTTAAAATGCTTGTTAGAATTCTCCAGTAAAACCATCTTGGATTAAAGATTTCTTTTTTGAAATGTTTTATATTACAGTTTCAATGTCATTAAAGGTTATAGGACTATTCAGATGATCTACTTGGATGGGTTGTGATAATTTTATGAATTTTGAGGAACTGTTCATTTCTTCTAAGTTGTCACCCCCATGAATATAAAATTATTTATAATATTCTCTTGCTAAAATTCTTAATAACTGTAAGATCTGTATGATATCTCCTATTTCATTCCTAATATTAGTTGTTTGTGTAGTCTTTCTTTTTGTCAGTTGTGCTAGAATTTTATTAATTTTGTTTTTTCAAAGAAGCAGCTTTTTGTTTTATTGACTTTTTTTGCTGTTTTCCTATTTTCAGTTTCATTAATTTTTTACTTTTTGTTATTTCCTTCTTTCTGATCATGTTGGGTTTATTTAACTCTTCTTTTTTAGTTTCTTGAGGTGTGAAATTTTATTATTAATTTCAAACCCTGATTTCTTATGGATTTAAGTATTTAGTGCTAAAAAATTTCTTAGTGCTGCTTTAGCTACATTTCACATATGTTGATATGTTGTGGTTTTGTTTTCGTTAAAGCTCTGTGTAGTCCTGAATTCTATTGATCTTTTCTTTTTGACCAGTGGATTTTTAGAGATCTGTTGTTTAATTTACACATTTAGAGATTTTCTTATTGTCCTTACATTATTGATTTTTTTCCCGTATCATACTTAGAATACTTTGTTTTATTTCAACACTTTTAAATCTGTTGATTTAAAAAAACAATTTGTTTTGTGGCTCAGAGTATGGTCTATCTTGGTGAATGTTTCTTGGGTAAAAGCATGTGTTTTGCCAATGTTGGGGAGAGCATTATATATGTGTGTGTGTGTTCATGTTTATATATATGTGTCATTTAGGTCCTGTTTCCTTGTGACCTTCAGATCTTCAATATCCTTGCTGATTTTCTGTTTAGTAGTTCTCTATTCTCTTAGTTTCTGAGAGGAATGTTGATGTTCTGAATTATAATTACAGATTTACTTATTTCTCCTTTGAGTTCTATCCATATTTGCTTCATTTATTTTAAGACTGTGTTGTTTGATGCATACATAGGATTATTATGTATGCCTGTTGGATTGAGTCTTTTATCCTTATGTAATTCCCTTGTGTTCCTCTTTGTCTCCAGGAATTGTCTTTGCTTTGAAGTCTACTTTATCTGATATTAATCTATCCTTTTTATCCTTTTATTTTCAGCATATCCATGTCATTAGTGAGTTTCTTTGAAACAGTATGCAGGGCCTCATGTTCTTCTTTTATTCACTCTGCCAACTCTGTCTTTTGATCAGTATGTTTAGACCATTTATATGTTAGGTGATTAATGATATGTTATTGCTTAAGTCTGACATTTTATTATTTGGTTTTGTTTGTTCTTCTGGTTCTTGTTTCTCTGTTTATATTTTATTCAGTTTTTGTGTTACTGGAACCCTTTTTAAGACTTCAATTTATTTCTGTGCTTTTGAGTGTCTCTCTGTCCTATGGGTCTATTTGTCTGTAAATCTTTCAGTCACATCTATGATTTATCATAGCCTGTTGGTATCAGTATTTTGCATTCCTTGATGAGGAGTGGAGACTTCCTTCCATTTAGGGCCTTCCTTCCTTTTAAATACCATTCTTTGAGTTACAGATGATATAATTTTTGCTTCAGTCATTAAGTATGATTAACAAATGTTATGAGGAAAAGGACAATCTATTGCATATACTCAGTTCTTTCCATTGTTCTCTTCTCCCAGTGTTCTGAGAGTCTTTCTTTTGCTTTTCCCTTTCTCTGTGAAGACTTTCTGTAGCCACTTTTAAGGGTAGAGATGCTAGTGACAAATTCTTTTAGTTTTTTTTTTCTTTATTTGAGAATGCTTTTATTTCTCCTTCATTCCTAATGGATAAGTTAGCCATGTAAAGAACTTGTAATAGACAGTTCTTTTCTTTCAGGACTTATGACTTTCATAAGGCATCCAGAGTTCATAAGAGACATTCACTGATACAGGAGTTGATGTTTCCCTACAGGTAATACATCATTTCTCCCTGGCTGCTTTCAAGATTTTTCCTTTGTCTTTCATTTTCTGAAATATAATTAGGATGTGTCTTGGTGTGGGTTCCTTTGGGTTTATCCTATTTTGAGTTGCTGTGCTTTTTAAATCTGCATGTTTGTATCTTTTCCACTTTAAGAACGTTTTCAGCCATGATTTCTTTGTGTAATCTTCAGACCTGTTTTCTTTCAATTTTTTTTTATTCTGGGAATCTGATGAGATGAGTTTTGGATTTTTTATTGTTATCTGACAGGTCACTAATTAAAAGACGCTTACTCCTTGGAAGAAAAGTTATGACCAACCTAGTTAGCATATTAAAAAAGCAGAGACCTTACTTTGCCAACCAAGGTCCATTTAGTCAAGGTGTTGTTTTTCCAGTAGTCATGTGTGGATGTGAGAATTGGACTATAAAGAAAGCTGAGCGCTGAAGAATTGATGCTTTTGGTCTGTGGTGTTGGAGAAGACTCTTGAGAGTCCTTGGACAGCAAGGAGATCCAACCAGTCTATCCTAAAGGAAATCAGTCTTGAATATTTATTGGAAGGACTGATGTTGAAATGAAACTCCAATACTTTGGCCACCTGATGTGAAGAGCTGACTCATTTGAAAAGACCCTGATGCTGGGAAAGATTGAGGGCAGGAGGAGAAGGGGAAGACAGAGGATGAGATGGTTGGATGGCACCACCAACTCAATGGACATGAGTGAGTAAACTCCTGGAGTTGGTGATGCACAGGGAGACCTGGCATGCTGCAGTCTATGGGCTCACAGAGAGTTGGACACGACTGAGTGTCTGAACTGACAGATCACTAGGGTTCTATTCTTTTTTTTTTTTTTCAATTTGTATTCTATTTATTATTTCATATTATATGAATTCTATTAATCTATCCTAAAATTCAGTGATTCTTACCTCTTGTCATCCCCATTCTGTGAATTATGTTTTATTGTAACTTTTATGTATGTAATTTTCATTTGATTCTTTTTTATAACTTCTGTTTCTTTGATAAGATTTTTTCTCCATTATTTGAAGAGAATTTGTAATTTATCTTGTGTGTATTTATGATAACTGCTTTAAGACTTTTATCAGATAATTGAAGTGAAAGTGAAGTTGCTCAGTCGTGTCCGACTCTTTGTGACCCCATGTACTGTAGCCTACCAGGCTCCTCCCTCCATGGGATTCTCCAGGCAAGAGTACTGGAGTGGGGTGCCATTTCCTTACATCTGATTAATTTCAGCATTGACATTGGTTGGTTGTCTTTTCTCAGTCCAGTTTTCAGTTTCTTGATTCTGATATGACAAGTCATTTTCACTTTTTGCTTTGATACTGTCCTATGTTAGAAGACTCTGGAATCCTATTTAAATCTTGTTTTACCAGAAAGCCATCTTGTTTAGGTTTATTGTGGCTTTCCAGGCTTAGTTTGTGGGGTCTGTTTCTATTAACAGTTTTTTTTTTTAAAGCCTTTGCCATGTTATTTTGATCTGTTTAACCAATCTAATGCTGCTTGGATGTGTCTGAGGAAGCAAAAGGGGTTTCCCCAGTCTAGGCCATTGGGTGTTCTAGATGAAACAAGGCAGTTCAGGGTCTTTAGGGAAGAAGGGGGCTTCTTGGGCCAGACTTGCTGGGGCAGGATCTCCCTTCCTAGTGCCTCCCAGCTGCTCAGTGTTTCTGGACAGAGGCAGGAACTTTTAGGCTCTTGAAAACAAAGATTTTCCAGATGTTCTGCCTGTGTGGTTGAGTCCCTCCTGCTGGTTCTACCCACCCCTTCTTGTATTCCCAGTGCAAAAGGGAGTTTCAATCTAGTGGAGGCTTCCCTGGCCAGGTACATATTCTAACAGAGTCTTCCCTGCTCTGGGGGACCACAAGTGCTTCTGAGGCTGGCCTGCTGTTTCTGATGGGGTTACATTACAGATGCTCTCTGGAGGGGGCTCACAGGCAATGGGGACAAAAAGGCTTCCAAAACCTGGTTGCTTGTATTGTGTCTCTTGCTGTGCTGCACAGCAGCCTTGCATGGAAGGCTCCCCCAGGACACTACTCCCTATCCATCCTTCTGATGACTTGGCCAACTCATCTGGTGTTCCTTCACATTCATGCCTGGGGAAGAAGGGCCCTTCTCAGGCTGCCTTCTGATGCTAGGTTGGAGGTCAGGAATGCGGGGCCCGGGTTGCTTTCTTCTGTTGGGTGCTGCTGTGTTGCTCTTCCAGTCTTCAGGCTCTAATAAGCTAGTTCACCCTCTCCTTACTAACTATAAAAGGTCTCATTTAGTGGCCTCTTGTTATTTCCAGAACAAACAGAGGAGTGGGCACAAAGAGATCAAGTCCATCTTGTCTGAACCAGAAATGCAAGGTCTGTTTTATAACCTAGGGAAGAGATTTCAGTGAAGGAAGTTGTGGAGGAAAGTGAAAAAGAGTCCACAGTAGGCAGGAGATGAAAGTCATGTCACCCTTTTCTTTGGAAGTCACAGGAAGCTCAGAAAGTATTTACTCTAGGTGATATGTATATTCAATTCTGAGTACACTTTCTGTTTCAACAAATTTTAAGTCTTCAGTATTTTTTCATTAATTTTCCTTACAAATGGGTATGTGTAATGATACCAATATTACATTTTATTTATTCTTCTAGGTCAATTGTTCAAGTTATGACTTGAGACCTAAACCCATGAAAAAAATAAATCTATTTGTATTATTTAGCAGTAGATGAATTGATGGAATAATAAAATGACCAATGATGATTACTTGAGCTTACAAAATTTTATATATGCATATGAAGAGAGATGGACTTTCTCGGTAGCTCAGATGGTAAAAGAATCTTCCTGCTATGCAGGACACCTGGGTTCAATCCCTGAGTCAGGAAGATTTCCTGGAGAAGGTAATAGCTACCCATTCCAGTATTCTTGCCTGGATAATTCCATGGACAGAGAAGTCTGGTGAGCTATAGTCCATGGGATCGCAAAGAGTTGGACACAAGTGAGCAACAAACTGTAACATGAAGAGAAATAGTCACAGATAATTTCATTCCTGGCCCCTTGTGGTATTCTGAGAGCTTTGAAGTAAATGATATGTAAAATAAATTATTTTATTATGATAAGCTACTGTGGTATAACTATGTCTGTACATTCAGAATCCATTATTCCAGTGACCTTAAAAATGAGTGTCCTTATCCCTTTGGGAAGGAAATGTTAGCATTTCTACTTATTTTTAGCTCACTGTCATTAACTTATATTTTATGTATATTTGTAAATGTCATAATATATTAGAAGAACAATGCATATATAATATTTCTACATATTATAATTTGGGGCACTGATAGTGTGTTGTAAAATGAAAATAATGTAGAGATTAGTTCTTCAGTAAACAGAAAATTATCAAAATTTACTACATTAAATGTTACTTAATTTGAGGGAATTTATCCCAAATCATTTGTGAAATCGGTTCAACTGAAGAGATGCAGAATGTTCAGAATATTCATGTTTGTATGAGTTTTCATAGAGCCTGTGAGATGGAAACATTTTTGAAGTTGGGCAGAAGAGCAAGAGATCTGACTGGACAGGGGAAACCTTGGATCTGGAATGCAAGAAAGCACATTTGCTACCCTCAAGAGGCCCTAACAAATTAGGTGATCTTTAAATTACCTCCCTTTCTTCACCTTTACTCCCTAAACCCCTTCCTCTGCTTTACCATTTCTTTTTTTTTTTTTTTTTTTTTTTTAATTTTATTTTATTTTTAAACTTTACAAAATTGCATTAGCTTTGCCAAATATCTAAATGAATCTGCCACAGGTATACATGTGTTCCCCATCCTGAACCCTCCTCCTTCCTCCCTCCCCATACCATCCCTCTGGGTCATCCCAGTGCACTAGCCTCAAGCATCCAGTATCGTGCATTGAACCTGGACTGACAACTCGTTTCATCAAGAATATTTTAAAAGTTGTGGGTTTCAGATGGGCCTGAATGGACTCCTAATTGGTGTAAGGTAAGCATAAAATTATCAAATAGTTTTAATAAGTAATTCTACTTATAAATGGATTATTATAAAATGAGAATCCATTTTTAAATTCACTTGCCAAATGCAGACACACTTCCTAAACTGACTGATTTAGGAAAGCTATATGTGGATCACAAAAAACTGTGGACAATTCTGAAAGAGACGGGAATATCACCTGTTAACATACCATATAATGTTAACATACCATATAGTTTGATTTATGTTTATTGTGGGTTATCTGTCTTCCCCAACCTAGAATATAAGTTCCACGAGGACAAGTGTCTGCCTGCTTTGTTTACTGGTGTAAACCAGGGTCCTGTAAGAGTTCCTGAGTCAAGGAGGAATTAAGTGAATATTTGTTACATGACCAACAATAGCAGAGGACCTTGTTGACCTATGGGTTTCAGAATTTAGTGGTTTTTATTAGCTATTGTAACTAAACTGTTCTGCAGTTAATATTACAAGGTTAGGATGCTTTTCCATTTTTATATCAGCATAAATATAAAGTACATTTAGAGGTAAAGATAAACATGAAGATGCATTTAGACCCAATATGCTAAGTAGAACATACCTTTGAAAATAAAACCAGTATAACTTTTAGTTGATTTGCTTTCTTTACCCAAAATATTAGTATATTCCTTTTAAAAAAACTTTCCATATATATGTGTATGTATATATATTTGTTTATATGTAACTTAGGCTTCCCTGAGGGCTCAGAGGTTAAAGCGTCTGCCTGCAATGCGGGAGACCTGGGTTCCATCCCCAGGTTGGGAGGATCCCCTGGAGAAGGAAATGGCAACCCACTCCAGTATTCTTGCCTAGAGAATCCCATGGACAGAGGAGCCTGGTAGGCTACAGTCCACAGGGTCCCAAAGAGTCAGACACGATTTAGCGACTTCACTTTCACATTATGTATAAATTATATGTATAGAATATAATGGTAATATGTCCATTATACATATATAACATTGACATTTAACATGTTACATGTAACAGGTGTACAGCATCAGTCAGTTCAGTTCAGTCGCTCAGTCGTGTCCGACTCTTTGCGATCCCATGAATCACAGTACTCCAGGGCTCCCTGTCCATCACCAATTCCCGGAGTTCACTCAGACTCACATCCATCGAGTCGGTGATGCCATCCAGCCATCTCATCCTCTGTCGTCCCCTTCTCCTCCTGCCCCCAATCCCTCCCAGCATCAGAGTCTTTTCCAATGAGTCAACTCTTCGAATGAGGTGGACAAAGTACTGGAGTTTCAGCTTTAGCATCATTCCTTCCAAAGAAATCCCAGGGCTGATCTCCTTCAGAATGGACTGGTTGGATCTCCTTGTAGTCCAAGGGACTCTCAAGAGTCTTCTCCAACACCACAGTTCAAAAGCATCAATTCTACAGCGCTCAGCTTTCTTCACAGTCCAACTCTCACATCCATAAATGACCACTGGAAGAACCATAGCCTTGACTAGACGGACTTTTGTTGGCAAAGTAATGTCTCTGCTTTTCAATATGCTATCTAGGTTGGTCATAACTTTTCTTCCAAGGAGTAAGCGTCTTTAATTTCATGGCTGCAGTCACCATCTGCAGTGATTTTGGAGCCCCCCAAAATAAAGTCTGACACTGTTTCCACTGTTTCCCCATCTATTTCCCATGAAGTGATGGGACCAGATGCCATGATCTTCGTTTTCTGAGTTGAGCTTTAAGCCAACTTTTTTACTCTCTTCTTTCACTTTCATCAAGAGGCTTTTTAGTTCCTCTTCACTTTCTGCTGTAAGGGTGGTGTCATGTGCATATCTGAGGTTATTGATATTTCTCCCAACACTCTTGATTCCAGCTTGTGCTTCTTCCAGCCCAGCGTTTCTCATGATTTGATATACTCTGCATGTAAGTTAAGTAAGCAGGGTGACAATATACAGCCTTGACGTACTCTGTATGTGTACAGCATATGCGTATGCTGTATGTGTACAGCATAATGATTAGATATATGTATATATTGCAAAATGATCACCACAGTAAGTTGATCACCACAGTAAGTCTGATTACCATCCGTCACTATACAGTTACAATCTTTTTTTCTCTTCTGATGAAAACTTTTAAGATTCTAAGCAATGTTCAAATAGGCAATAAGTATTTCCCTTTTTTGACTTAGTGTAATTAAATGGGACAAGTGGCTCTGAATCTTAGAACCAAAGAATCATGTTTAAACTATAAAGCTGAATAAGACTTCTCAGTGCCAGTTCATATAGAGCTTCTTGAAAATCCACTCCCGACTAGTTCTACCTGGCTGCCATCGCACTTGGTCTGGTGTGCAGGCAGAGATCTGTATTTAAAACATACATTTTTTCCCCCCACTTGTCCGTGCATTTCTTCCTCAACATCTTTCATTGCCTCATTTTTCTTTCCTGTCTTCACTACCAAATAGGCTATAATTACAGCAGAAGATGTCTAAGTAGCTAGAGTCACATCTGCTGCCTACTGGGCATTTTGGAAAGAGGCTCGGAGGAGTCTTTTCAATATTAGAGCTTTACTGTTAGGGGATTAGAAAGCTTTTCAGTTTCAAGAGTCCATCAATATGAAAATTATCTTAGGACTGAACACTTTTAAATTATTTATTTGATTAGTGATTAGCTGACCTTCTGCTGAGAATAAGACAATGAAGGGATAGTAAACAAGGGTGGATTCTAGCAAAAGGAATGAGAAACTCGCGGAGGAAGTGGACACATGTTTAAGGAAAGCGTTACTTACGTTTTGTTTAGGTCTGGCTGTTGGGCTGGCTCCGTAAAGGAATGGGTTGTTTTCATTTTATTCCCATTCATCCTGTATGCTTTACAATGTATGTCTTATTTGAGTGTTGAAAGGGACCAGTGACTTACTGCTTGTTATCACTGGGTAGTCATGCTTTGGTTCTGGTATTCGATAGAGTCTAGCAGAGACTTGAGTGTACTTATTTCTGTGATTTGCTGCAGTGACTTAAAGTTTTTTGATGATTTCTGGTACAAAGTCAATGAAATACAGGAAAATAAAGTTCGTATGCTTTTGGACAGAACCTTAATATCTCCTCCCTTCTCTCTGACTTTTCAGGCATTTATTTACTCATCTAGTCCCATGTTCTTGGATGCCTTTTTGACTCTTAGGTCTGCCTCATTCCCTCTGTGTGGTCAAGGCCTAATTCTTTTCCTGTATCTCTCACATCCTTTGCTTCTTTCATTTTGATTTTCTTTTAGTGTCATAATATTCCCAGCTGTTTCTAGGCTGCTTCTTTTTCTCTACCAGCCCCAACACCCACCACCCCTCAATCCAGGTTAAGATTTCTCTTATCTAATTCTGGACACACTGCTCTCTTGCACTAAAATTTCCTGGTTCCCTGTTGCCTTTAGAATAAATGCAAACTCTCCAAATTGGCATAAATTATCCCCCCTAATGTAATGCATGAGTAATCTGTACAAGATTTTCTCCATTCTAACCCTACAGTAATATATATAGCATATCATAGGAGTATAATCATGAGAAATATTACATGTTTATTAGAAAAATGAACATTTCTTGTGTTTTTTCAAACTTGAACATTCACTGATATTTTATAATGCTATATGTATTAACATCTCAGTTCCCTTGGTCCAGGACATAGGCAATACATACATCATAAGATGATCCTAAATGAATTGACAGATATACTGTCTTCCTCCTTTTGCATATTAATATCCTATCAGCCTTTCGAAACTCCATCAACAAGCCAATGCAGTTCTGTAACTCCAAAAAATCCTTGTTCTTACATCCAAATGGCTCCTAACTGTACTTGAATGCACTGTAGCACCTTCTTTGGCTTCACCTCTTAATCCTTACTTTGCTCTGCCTTATAATACAGTAATTTGTGTGTTTAAGTCATCCTCTCTTTGTCCAAAAATTGAGAACCAACTTCTGGAAAATAGAGATTTACTTAAACCTCAATGTATGTTGTTGTTTTTCTGAAACATGATTTACTAATATATGAGGTCAGTGAACTTCAAGGGTTTTTCATTTGTTTCCATTCGGTAACCACTGTTACTATTCTTGCTGTAGCAGAGCCATTTTTCCAATGTAATCTTATGAAAATCTGAGGAAGAGGATAAAATAATGCACTCTGGATGGCAGGGGAGTGATTGTTAAAAGTTCCATGAATATCTTCTTTTCAGCTACTCCTTGCTGAATCTACAGAACACCTGTGACTCAGCTCAATATTTTCAGAAATCTCTAGTATTCTGTTTATATGTCATGGTCAAGCACAGAGAGGTCTTTTAATATCACTACCTCTGTCCTTGATCTAAAGCTTTAAGTTTGTACTTGGAATAAACTTTATAACAGACAAATACATGAAGATGAGTGTGGGCTAATGGTGAGAGTATGTTTCCTACAATTGCATTGTCCTTCTTTCTGCCTAATTTCCTCTCTAATAAATACCATCCTCTCTGCTGGAAATATCTAGACATTGAAGGAAAGAACATTAAGCAGGTAACAGAGTAGAATTAGATGTTTTCAACAGTAAATGATTTGGAAAGAAAGTGCATACAGGTTTTCCCATGGTCTTCAGCCTTTTAAAAGAAGAAAGTGAAAAGAGGAGAAAGCTTACATTTTGCATGCATGCAGGAACCAAAGAGGAGATTGATAGACTGGTTTGGGACAGAGTATTCTGTCATGTTCTAAAAGGTTGGGTCATCACAGCTAGGGGCCGGAGCAGGACTCAGGCAAAAATAACCCTGGGAAGATCTCCTGGAGAAGGAAATGGTAACCCACTCCAGTATTCTTGTCTGGAAAATCCCATGGATGGAGGAGCCTGGTAGGCTACAGTCAATGGGGTCGCAAAGAGTCGGACATGACTGAGTGACTTCACTTTCTTTCACTTTATGAAGGAAGAGGATTGTTTTGCTGGACAGTGTTCCTCTATGAGTGTGAAAGGTTTCTTTGCATGACAGAAGAAAATTATCCTGGATTCTGCACTGAAGAGGTGCCAAATTTTGTTCATCTCTAGAACTATGTCAACTCAATTAATAGCAACCAAAAATACTAATACAAAGGACAATTTCAGGAAAAGAGGACAGAAGAGAAATTGGAAGTAAAAGAATATGAGATGGTATTTGCTCTTAGGTTATATTTGGGTCTTCACCAAATACAGTGTTGTAATAGCATTTTATTCTTCAGAACCCAAATCTTTAATTCACTTTCCCTCTTATATTTTTGTTTCCTTCCATTTTTGTGTTCTTTCCTTCCCCTACAACCCCCTTTCTCTTCTACCTTTTTATTTCCCATTGTCTGTTTTCTAGGAATTTCTGCAGAAGCCATAAAGATGCTGCAAAACCTCCCAGCAACTTCACTGCTTTTTCAGGAGAGCCAGGCAGGAGATTGGCCCTCATCCCAGGTTGTCTGCAGACAGCTGATCAAGCTGAACAACCTTAATCCAGTCACTTCTCTCCAGTACAATAGAGACTAAGTCTCTTTGGAGGGTTTTGTAATTTAGGGACCTAGAAGAGGTTGTTTGTAAAGCCAAATAGTTATTGTAAAGAAGACCTAACAGGAGAGAATAGTATCTCACCCCTCAGATAAATATTTATGGATCCAACTTTCAGATCTACTCTATGTCTGTGTGACCAGACAGAGAATTGTCCAGAGAACCCAGGATGGGGTCAGATGCACACCAGTATTTTTGCCATTCAATTGTTTGGAGTGTTTATGATATATGGGTCTCCTGTGGGTCAGCTAGTAGGCAACTGACTTCAGGCTAATTAATTTTCTCCAGATGGTGCTTGCAGAGTGGGAGAAACAGAGAGGCTGTGAATACTGCAGGTAGGGAGCTATTGGGGCCAGAACATTTTCCCTGGTTTAAAAAGAAACTATGAAGTCAACTCTCCCCAACTTGTGAATGTCCCTGGGAAATCCAAGGGTACCCCACATGAGAGACACTTGTCAATCAGGGGGAATTCTAGATAAGTCCCTCTTGGTCATGAAAAGGCTACAGTGGCACCATGTAAGTCAGTGATGTCAGAACTTTTCCACCTTTTCACCCTCTATCCTGCTTCCAACATGGCCAGAGGAATGAAGATCCAGAGAGGGAGGTGGAAGGAACCTTGCAGGAATGGACACATCTGCTTTCCCTGGTAGGTTCCCTGGGGCTCAGTAGGGGAGAGGGAGACATTAGGCTGAATGCGAGATGGGGTTGATACCTTACTGAGCTGGCCTTGTTACACCCAGAGAGACAGAACGTATGGAATGGTTGCAAGGTGATACAGGGGATGAGGATGCAGTGGAACATGGCTGAAGGCAGCCACTGGAGGAGGATGGAGCCAGTTCACGTTTGTATCTGCTCTGGTCTCAGCCTTTGTGTCCCCCAGAAGTTTCATATGATGAGATCCTGATTCCTGTGGTTATGGTATCTGTAGGTGGGGCATTTGGGGGGTGATAGACTTGGAAAAGGAAATGGCAACCCACTCCAGCGTTCTTGCCTGGAGAATCCCAGGGACGGCGGAGCCTGGTGGGCTGCCGTCTATGGGGTCACACAGAGTCAGACACAACTGAAGTGACTTAGCAGCAGCAGACTTATGAGGATGGAGCTTCCTGAATGAGATGACTGCTTTTATATGTAAGAGACACACAGAGCCCCCTAGCCCTCCCCGCAAGTGAAGATACAATGAGAAGTGTGTGACCAGAAAGGACCCTGCTGACCATGCTGAGGAAATCTATTTCCATTGTTTATAAGTCTGTGATCTTTTGTTATAGCAGCCCAGAAGGACTAAGACAGCACCCTGACAATCTTTAGACAGTTCAGTAAACTTCATGCTATTTGGGTATACTAGTTGGAAAGCATTTATACTGTCTGGTGTAACACTGTGATAGTTGGCTGATAGTTCGTGACTGGCTTTCATAAAGAATCCTGAGAATTCAGTCTTCTTGGTAGTGTAACTAGCATGAAGAATAATTATCTAATTCTTTGATTCTAATAACTTGACCCAGAATAATTGACTGTGATTCTAGCATAAGCTGTTAATGGTCTTCTTTGTAATGCCAGCTTCTGTATTTGTGACAAATTTTAATAAGAACTTCTTTCTCTCAATGGTAGGAATGGGTTTTCTTTTGAATTTATATTAAAGGAAGATAAGAAACATTGACAAATTGTTCTTAGATTTTGACATCGCTACAAAGTCTGTTTGTTTTTATTAAGATGAGATCCATTACACCCAGGCATGCATTAAAAAGCTATAAAGCTCAATGACGTTTACAGTGGGATGGATCACTAGAACCATCTCAGAAATGGATGGGATGGATGTGGGCTTAGCGCTTTTTGTTGTAGACTTGGCACACCAGGAGCTTGGTATAAATGTCAATTTGATGTGAATCCCTCCACAGGCAATGGAACAGAATGAAAATGCAGAATGATGTGTATCTTCATTGTCTATCTGCAGGCATGGGGATCCTGACCACACAAAGTCAGGGATTGATCTTGTTTGTCTTGACTTCAGGATGAACCTAAACACCCAAAAGACAATGACTTCTTATGAGTTTTATTAGTATTTGCTCTTCTTTGTTCCTTCTAATTATCAAATTAAGATTTGAGGAATATACATGAATATAATAGAGAAGGCAATGGCAACCCACTCCAGTACTCTAGCCTGGAAAATCCCATGTTCAGAGGAGCCTGGTAGGCTGCAGTCCAAGGGGTCGCGAAGAGTCGGACATGACTGAGCGACTTCACTTTCACTTTTCACTTTCACGCATTGGAGAAGGAAATGGCAACCCACTCCAGTGTTCTTGCCTGGAGAATCTCAGGGACGGGGGAGCCTGGTGGGCTGCCATCTATGGGGTTGCACAGAGTTGGACACGACTGAAGTGACTTAGCAGCAGCATGAATATAAAGCTCTCTAGATATAGATTTCGGAGTCAGCCTAAAAGAAACCTGTTAGGAATCTAAAAACTATAAACATAACTCCATTTTGGTTTTGACTTTCTCTTTTCTTTCTTTGAACTCTCATCCTTTGTTTTCAGGAGATCCAAAAGGATATGAGCAGAATTTTACTAGTGAATGTACTGGGATATACTTTGAAGAAAGCGCTCATCTTGGAAATTCTATTCTATAGTTCTCTCACCCTTGAAAATGTTTCAACCACCTGTGCCCAGGAAGAGAAAAGCTTTTGGTGGAATTGTGTGCAATGCAGGGAAGGCTGCACATGTCAAATATTGCAGCAGAATTCCAACCCACTTACAGTAGAATCTATCAGTGTGAATGACTAGGCTCTTGCTTTATGTAATAGCAGTCTAGGATACAGGAGGCTGTAATTTTGTTCTGACAAAGTGAGATATTTCAAAACCCATTCCTCATTACAGAGTTCACCTCTTTCATTCAGGAGAAAAGCAAGGAAGCCCTCAGCAGAGTGCTCACCTTGCAGACTGCCCTCTTTATGACTGCTTCAAGTTCTTTCAGTTTTTTCACATTCTCCCTGGCCCTTGATAGGATAGCATTGGAGATATCTCATACTCCGCAGGTCCGTGACTAGATGATGCAAAGGGTCATTCCAGGAGCACACTATAACACAAGTATCAAGCTCTTAAGGACTTCATGCTAAGCAGCCATAGGAAATAATCTCATTAAAATCAGCATAATTCAGTGCGTTTGGTAATATGTGATTTTTGCTCAGAGTAGCTGGCCTCAAAAATTTCTGGTTATTCATTTGTGTATGCAATTATTTTTGAATGTGGTAAAAGTTGCAAAGTTATAGAATGTAGGCTATTGTTTATACTTTGTGAATCATTAAAAAATCTGGCATATTTAATAACTAATCCTTCTGATGGGTTCTAATTTAACGTGAAGAATTTTATTTATCCCTCTGAAATGCTGCCATTTACTCAGTGAGTTCTTTTATATTTGAATGCTTTGCTTGTCCAGGGAAAGAAGTCTAAGTACTTTGTTGGAACTCAGTATGTGCCTGGAGTGCCTGACCCAGGAAAGACGGTTCCCACTTGAGCCCTTGTTATTTTCACCCAATGTTTCATTCATATTAATGAATCAGATCAGTCATTAATGTGTTCATTTTTGACTGGTAGTTTGTTTTATGATATTAGAACAAAGCAGCAATGAAGAAGTCATGACATTCCTAAACACGCTTTCCTCAATCCATCCCAACAGCAGCCCCCAAGCTGATATCAGAGCAGTCTATTTTGTTGACATGTGTCGGGGCAGAAAATGGCACAGCGTTGTCTTTAGTAACAGCATCAGTGGGATTCACAATGGAGGGTTTTGCCTCCTAGTTCACTACTACGAGCATTAGGCATTAAACTCCCAGCAGCTGAGCCTCTCTAATTAAAATACTTACTTTCTTGATGTCTATGAACTAGTCTAGTGGTAAAGGAAATGAAGAATGCAGAAGAGGTGGATAGACATTACAAAGGAAATAGGATGGGACATGAGAGGAAGGAGCTGTAAAGAAAGTCAGACTGTTTAGTGAGTGGCAGCATCGTTTTCTTGGGGCCGTTGTAGCTTAACAGTTAATACTGAGAGCTCTGAGTTAGATGAGATTCAGACTCAGTGCTTCCTACCTGTGTGACTGGTGTAAATTCCATCACTTCTATGAGCCTTGGTTTCCTTATCTCAGGATTGAATATAGTATTTCACATAAAGTGCTTTGCAAATTGTGTGGCAATGTAATAGCTCTCAATAAATTTTAAATTTATTTTAAATTCATTAAAATAAGTCCTCTGCCTCCTCCTTCCTTCATTTTATCATCCTCATTATTAATGAGCTTAGCAGAGGAAAAGAATGCTGGTATCGTTAACCAAGTTGTAGGCAGAGAACAGATTGTGTCTAAGGGGAGATGCATGTGAAAAGATTTTAAGTAATATTAGGACTGTGTTTAGCACAGGGAATCAGAAGGGGAAGATTATAATGATAAAAAGTTGGAGCTGGGATAAATGATTGAGACTTGATATGTAGACTATGTTGTCAGCACAACAGAAGCAATCATTGCAACCTTGAGATGCAAAACATAATATTTTGTAGGACATTTTAGAAAGGAAATTTATAATTAAGAGTATGAGGTGACAGAGGAGTCATTGAAAAATGAAGAATAAGTAGTTTCAGAGAAGTAGAAGCAGAATCTAGTGAGCCTTGAATGTTAGAAGTGATGGCTCAAGTGATGCAGTGTAGATGTGATGCCCATGTAGGAGTCTCCAGTAACAGGGATTACTCAAAACTGGGGTGTTTCTTACATATCCATGAATTTTGCAAATCTTATTTTTTTACAGATGGAGATTCCATTGAGTCCATGCTTTCATACAGTAAAATAGCCGCCATCCTGGGTCTAATGCGTTGCTTGCACTAAGGTTGTCTACATGGACAATTTATAGATCTGTTACTGATTTTACTGCTATAAATCTTTAGTCATCCCTTGATTTTACTCATAATTCATCAGCTACATAATGTAATTTCTCTTCAGTTGCTTACTGTTCAACTACCTTTCTCTGCATGTGTGGTTACCATTACTCTGATAATCTGAAGTCTGATAACACAAGTGTACTCTCTCACTCACTCAGATGAAAAACCCAGATTAAAAAGCTCCCGTGGGTCTGTTCCACTTGTTCTTTTTCTTCAAGGATAGAGAGGCCGGAGTTGTGGCAGCTGTTGGTGGCATTGATATAGTACACTTTGCCCTGGGCATACTGTTTATTCTTGAAGTGATCAAATAAATTCAGAGTTAGACTTATTTGGACATTCAATAAATATATGCATTACCAGAATATTAACATGTTTGATAGATATATAATTTTTTTAATGAGGGTCATGTAAAAATGGAGTCATTCTTTTTCTGACTTTTTCCTTCCACAACCTCTAGGAACAATGTTTTCTCATCCAACTTTTCTAAGTTCAACCTCTTCCCTTCTTTGCTCTTCTCTTGGTTAATTTTACCCTTCCCACAAGTTATTATTTGGATAGCAAACACTGAAAATGCCCCAAATATGAACTATTAAAGTGTTTTATTTATTTTTTAAAATTAACTTATTTTAATTGGAGGCTAATTACTTTACAATATTGTAGTGGTTTTTGCCATACATTGACATGAATTAGCCATGGGTGTACATGTGTTCCCCATCCTGAACCCCCCTCCCACCTCCCTCCCCATCCCATCCCTGAATGTTTTATTGTGTCATCTCTTTTAGTTTTGGAGCCAAATATAGCACATGTATTTACCTCTATTTAGCTATTTAATTTCTTATTGTAGATTGGAACCAATATATTCCCTAAATAGGAGGTATAAAATTATAACTTTTCTTTGACTAATCTCTTAATCCACACGCTTAAAACTTAGTGTTCATCATGAACGCAGAGTACAATGTTGTTGATGCTTGCAAAATGGTAAGTCAGGAAAACTTGGCATAAATTCTACAAAATACTAAGCATTGGACTGAGAATAAGAGTAGGAAAATCTAGCTAATGTATTAATAAATAAAACTAGTTTTAGCAAACGTTGTGAACATTTAAAGAGATTATTTGGAAGTTTTGGGAAAAAAGAGGAACAGTTAAAATGGAGGATGAACACATGTATACCTGTGGCAGATTCATTTTGATATTTGGCAAAACTAATACAATTATGTAAAGTTTAAAAATAAAATTAAATCATGAAAAAAAAATAAATAAAAGTTGGGCAAAAAATAAATAAATAAATAAAATAAAATAAAATGGAGGATGAAAGAAAAACTAGTGCGTAAAAAGAACAGCATGAATTTAATAGAAACACCGAGCACCATTTTTCATCAGTTGACTGCTCTGTTGGGGGCTCCTTGATTGACCTAGAAGTATTAACATACAACTTTCAACGTACCTTCATCATAAAGAGAATAATTGCGTCCAGTTCTAAACCAACCTTTCTCTGGTAGTTCTAAACCTGTTTATTGCAAATCTTAGAACAATAATTTGTAGCATTTAAAAACGATCATTATTTGTTTTTGTGACATGGAATCAACTTTGTTTAACATATCCCATCCACCCCGTTCAGAACTGCGGCATAGTTCTCATTTATTGACTATATACTGTGGGCTGGGTGAAAAATGCCTACAAAGACATTGAAGGACCAAAATATCAAACATGCTTCATTTTCCCTGTTCCACCTAAGAGTGCTTTATGTCAGGTAGTGTTATGGACTGAATGTGTCTTTCTCAGATTCAAGTGCTAAAGCCTCAGTCCCCAACGTTCTGTGTCTGGAAACTGTTCTTTATAAGGGTTCTTGTTGTTGGTCAGTCGCTAGGCTGTCTCCGAATCTTTGTGACCCCATGGACTGCAGCATGCCAGGCTTCCCTGTCCTTCACTATCTCCTGGTGTTTGCAAGTTCATGTCCTTTGAGTCGGTGATACTGTCCAACAATTTCATCCTCTGTTGCCCCCTTCTCCTCCTTCCTTCAATCTTTCCCCTCATCAGGGTCTTTTCTAGTGAGTTGGCTCTTTGCATCAGGTGGCCAATATATTGGAGCTTCAGCTTCAGCATCAGTCCTTCTATTGAATATTTAGGGTTGATCTCCTTTAGGATTGACAAATTTGATCTCCCTGCTGTCCAAGGGACTTAAGAATCTTCTTAGGCACCACAATTCAAAAGCATCAATTCTTTAGCACTTAGCCTTCTATATGGTCCAGCTTTCACTCCTGAAAAAACCACAGCTTTGACTCTATGGACCTTTGTCAGCAAAGTGATGTCTCTGCTTTTTACTATGCTGTCTAAGTTCATCATAGCTTTTCTTCTAAGGTGCAAGCATCTTTTAATTTCACAGCTGTAGTCACCATCAGCAGTGACTTTGGAGCCCATGAAAATAAAGTCTATCACTGTTTTCATTGTTTGCCCATCTATTTGCCATGAAGTGATGGGACCAGATGGCATGATCTTAGCTTTTTGTATGTTGAGTTTTTTTTTTTTAATTTTATTTTATTTTTAAACTTTACATAAATGTATTAGTATGTTGAATTTTAAGCCAGCTTTTCACTCTCCTCTTTCTCTCTCATCAAGGGTCTCTTTAGTTCCTCTTTGCTTTCTACCATTAAAATAGTGTCATCTGTGTATCTGAGGTTATTCATATTTCTCCCAGAAGTCTTGATTCCAGCTTGTGATTCATCCAGTCCAGCATTTCACATGTGTGCTCTGCATGTAAGTTGTATCAGCAGGGTGACAATATGCAGCCTTGATGTACTCCTTTCCCAATTTTGAACCAGTTTATTGTTCCATGTCTGGTTCAAACTGTTACTTCTTGACCTGCATACAGGTTTCTCAGGAGACAGCTGAGAAATGTGGTTTGGTATGCCCATCTCCTTAAGAATTTTATAGTTTGTTGTGATCAACACAAAAGCTATAGTGTAGTCAATGAAGCAGAAGTAGCTGTTTTTCTGGAATTCTCTTGCTTTCACTATGATCCAGTGGATTTTTGTAATTTTACGTCTGGTTCCTCTTCCTTTTCTAAATACAGCTTGTACATCTGGGAGTTTTCGGTTCATGTATTGCTGAAGCCTAGCTTGAAGGATTATGAAGGTAATTAAGGTTAAGTAAGTTCAGCGTGGAACACTGATCCAGTAGGATTAGTGTCTTTATGAGGAGAAACACCAGAGTTTTCTCTTTTGTCTCTGTGTCTTTCCATCTGTTTCTCTTCCCCATGCCCCACCCTGTGAAGCCAAGCTGGGAAGAGAGAGTTCTTACCAAAACCTGACCTTGCTAGCACCCTGATCCTGGACATCTAGCCCCCAGAACTGTAAGGAAATAAATTTCTGTTGTTTAATTCACTGAGTCTATTGTATTCTATTATGGCGCTCCAGGTTGACAAATACAGGTGCTTAACATTTGTTTTGGAGATTTAAAAAAGAAAATTGAAAAGCTATTGCACACTTTAATAATCTTTGAGATTTCCCTAAAACTGATCCTTTCTTTTATTTCTATATCTTGTATGTTGACACCTTCTTTGATCTAGAAAGTGTATTATTTGAAGTTTGGCTGATACAGCCTTGTTTTTTAAAGGATAGTATAGCCCAGTCACTTATAGGAAGGTTCCTTCTGGAAATAAACAAGATGTACAGTACTTAGAAATTTGAGGAACATTTCCCTATAGGCATTGTGGGACTTAGAAATTTGAGGAACATTTCCCTATAGGCATTGTGGGACAGCCTGACAGCTTGGGAAAACAGGTCTCAAAGGGGCTTCAGGCAGTTGTGATCCCTGCTAGGACAGACAGGCGTGGAGACTACGTCTTGGTACAAGAGCAGATTTGACACCACCAGGAGCAGGAGCAGACGGGACCCTGCTTAAATACAAGCACGAGCCACTCTGGGATGATCTATTCACCCGAGGTTATCAAAAGCCATCCAGTCCAGGGAAGCCTCATCTCTCCCCATTGCCCTGAGCAGGATTTGGTGCTGGAGTAGCTGGGGTGGGGAAGAAGCCGCATCTTCCACTGTGTAAATTTAGATGGATGATTTATTTTCACAAATATAGGTGGAGAGCTAGGTTACTCCCTGCATTTTTGTATTGCTCCTAGAAGTGCGTCTGTGTTCTGCAAACATTTGGAGCTTAAATTAATTCTGAGCCAGAGTGTTTAGGTCCTTCTTTTAAGATAGTTTAATGTTGAGACTCTGCAGATTCTCAGCAATGAGGCTGTCTAGGAGTTTGCAAATTTTTCACTCTACATTGATTAATGCTTCAATTTTAGACACCGAAACGACCAGAAAAGTACAGTTGATCTGTGTGGTTTACCATCACTCTGGGTAAGAATAAACACATAAGGGACTGACCGCTACTGTTGATAAAAAGAGAATACTAAGAGAAAAAGGATACTGTAGCTTGGATCTGCTGCTACTGCTGCTGCTAAGTCGCTTCAGTCGTGTCTGACTCTGTGCGACCCCATCGACGGCAGCCCACCAGGCTCCCCCGTCCCTGGGATTCTCCAGGCAAGAACACTGGAGTGGGTTGTTGTTTCCTTCTCCAATGCATAAAAGTGAAAAGTGAAAGTGAAGTCGCTCAGTCGTGTCTGACTCCTAGCGACCCATGGACTGCAGCCCCCCAGGCCCCTCTGTCCATGGGATTTTCCAGGCAAGAGTACTGGAGTGGGGTGCCATTGCCTTCTCCTTGGATCTGCGAACTCACCTTAATAACCCCATGCGTTTCCTTGATACTTTGCCAAAAGCTTTAAAACATTTTTAAAATTTATGTTTCGTAACGACCCTGTGAGATAGACTTGACCGTCCGTGTTGTCATCAAATTATATTAATGAAGAAGCAACCACTTACGGAGGGTAAAGGACACTCCCCCTGGTCCCCTTCTTAGCGGATGGACGTGCCTGGGTGCTAGCACTGTCATCTTGTCACTTCATTATGTCACGTCACACACACGTGGGCTCTTAGTCTTCACGTGTGTTACAGGGCCCACATCAGGAGCTGTGACGACTCCATGCTTACAGAGGTCATTGCCGTTACTAGCAGGAAAAAAAAATGTGTCTTTTATTGCATGACAACGATGACTCTAGAAAGTTGACTTTATCCACTTGTTCTCATCTGTTTATAAAACATTCACTTTTGAAGTCTTTTGCAATTATCAGAGATTACATAGTCACCAATTTACTACCTCAGCAGATGGGCAGATATGAACCACTAACAAATCAATAATTTACACTTACAAAAGGGAGAAACAATAATTAAAATAACTTTTATCACTTGTACTGCTCCAAAAGAATAGAAGGAATATAAAATATTAAAATGTGTTTATGAGAAAACTCTTTTCCTATGGGATCTTCAATAAATGTAGTTGTCCAATTGAAAAGTAGGCAAGTACTAAAGATTTATAGCAAAAACATACCTAGCCCCAAATACCTGAAAATATGTACAAGACTCTTCAGCATAAAATGTAACTAACAAAGCTTTTAGCAGCAAAATAAGATGATTCATGTAGCAGACTTTCAATTATTCAAAAACATGTTTCTGAAGAGTTTATTTTAGGTACTTTATAGTCATGTAACATAGCTGATTAGATGTTTTATCTCCAAGTATAAATAAAAAGTACTCTGCAGATAGAGAAACTGGGATATCTGTACCTTTATCATCTGAAAGGCTTTTCACAGCCTAAGATGAGATAAAAGAGAAATGTTTCTGTTGTTTCATAAAATTATTTTAATACTTTCTTTGTCTTGCAATTTTTTCCTTTTTATTGATGTATATTGGAGTGGAGTTGCTTTACAATGGTGTATTAGTTTCTGCTGTACATCAAAGTGAATCAGATATATGTATGTAAATATATAGAAAGGTAGATAGATGGATGGATAAACTCCATCCATGGATAATCCTCTTTTGGGGATTTCCTTTCCATTTAGGTCACCACATAGCATTAATTAGAGTTCTGTGTGTTATACAGTAAGTTCTCATCATTGTTGTTTAGTCACTAAGTCATGTCAGACTCTTTCGTGACCCGCTGGACTGTAGCCCACGAGTTTCCTCTGTTCATTTGATTTCCCA
Source organism: Bubalus kerabau (assembly GCF_029407905.1). Classification (NCBI taxonomy): domain Eukaryota; kingdom Metazoa; phylum Chordata; class Mammalia; order Artiodactyla; family Bovidae; genus Bubalus; species Bubalus kerabau. The sequence goes on from NC_073626.1 coordinate 16,491,863, forward strand.
GCCGAGAATACTGAAGTGGGTTGCCATTTCCTTCCCCAGGGCACCATCTCAATCCAGGGATCAAACTTGTGTCTCCTGAGTCTCCTACACTGCAGATGGATTCTTTACCACTGAGTCACCTGAGAAGCTCCCAAGTTCTCATTCGTTATCTGCAATTTCTTTTTCTTGCAAATGTCAACCAAAAAGTAAAGGCAATTAGCTATTACAAGCCTGTTTTTAGTTGTAAGATGTCATTTGGCCTAAACCCAGTTGACAAAGTATTGTAGGAGACAACTCTCCTGTCACTGTCTGTATTATGGCTTCAGAGTTAAAAGTTTCATCAGATTGACTCATCTTAGCCACACCATATAAGAGACGAGGGAACTAGAAAATGTTTGTTTCTACCTTCTGTCGTTGTGATGAATTGGACTCAAGAGACACTTTTGGTCTTATTTTTGACCAAGGTTTTTCAACTTTGGCATGGCTGGCATTTTGAGCTGGATAAGTACTTTTTCTGGGGGCTGACTTGTGCATTATATGTTTAGCAACATCTCTGCTGTCTGCCCACTGGGTACCACTAGCACCCCAGCCCCATATTAAGACAACCAAAGCCGTCTCCAGACATAAACCAATTATCTATGGAAGACATTCCTTCATTTGAGAACCACTGTCCTATCGTACATAGAACCACTGTCCTATACAGCTGACTTCTAGAGCAGTGATTAGCTAGTTCTTCTAAAGTCTGTAATCCTGAAACTTCTGGCTAAGAGAATATTTCCTAAAATTTCTAATTAGCACATACCGTTCTGTGACGAACCTTTGTTGTCCATGGTGGCGATGATTTAGAGAAACACACTTCACCAGAGAAGATCTCATCCTACATCTTTCTCTTCCCTAGAAGTTGGCTTTATAAGGTTTTGACATTTTCATGAATATATTTAATCAGGTATTCCCTTCGCTTTTTCAGTCATCTATTTCCGTCGTTGAGATTACCCCCATAATTTCAAACATTGAATGGTATTCTATTTCTTATTCATATTCAGGAAGACATACTGGCCAGACATGAATACCTAGGAAGGATTCTGATTAATTAGACCAAAAGGAAATGAGAGAGAATGAAGCTGAGATCTGGAGTCTAGTTTGGGTTAGAGGACCTATAAAATTAGAGCAGTCATTTACTGCAACATTTACCTTCATTTCTCTGCAGTTTCTTGGATATAACATTATCTTTCATGTAGATGTTTCATGTATTATCAAAGTATTTTTTTCTCTTTCAGCATTGCTGGGTGAGGTTAAGATTTGAAAACTTATGTGCTACATACCAAGAAATATAGAATAATGATGACAAAGAAAGATTTTCAATTCATGTTATTCTCTTAATACATTTCCCTCATTTTTTCTTAATTTTTACACATTCAGTTTTGTCCTTTTAAAATGATGTATCTTGGTAGTAAAATGTACATTTTCATTTGTCTCTTTAGATTTTAACATGTATGTAAAGTTATATTTTCATCCCCAGTTTACAGATTGAAAAACAACGGATTGGAGAGATTAAATGTCAAGGATATAGAGGAAGTAATTAGTCAAGTTAGATACTGAAAGGTTTATCATTTCAAGAGGAATCAGGAGGGATGTGAAGAGAGCTGGAAAATGAATCCTTTAACATACATTGCCCCATTTTCTATGATGCACAAAGTAGTCACCCCTAACCTAGCAATCTCTTCAAGAAAATTAGAGATACCAAGGGAGCATTTCATGCAAAGATGGGCTTGATAAAGGACAGAAATGGTATGGACCTAACAGAAGCAGAAGGTATTAAGGAGAGGTGGCAAGAATACACAGAACTGTACAAAAAAGATCTTCATGACCCAGATAACCGTGATGGTGTGATCACTCACCTAGAGCCAGACATCTTGGAGTGTAAAGTCAAATGGGGCTTAGGAAGCATCACTATGGACAAAGCTAGTGGAGGTAATGGCATTCCAACTGAACTATTTCGAATCCTAAAAGATGTTACTGTTAAAGTACTGCACTCAATATACCAGCAGGTTTGGAAAACTCAGCAGTGTTTTCAGCAGGCTGCAGGACTGGAAAAGGTCAGTTTTCATTCCAGTCCCAAAGAAGGGCAGTGCCAAAGAATGTTCAGATTACTGCACAATTGCACTCATTTCCCATGCTAGCAAAGTAATGCTCAGAATTCTCTAAGCTAGTCCATGGGATCGCTAAGAGTCGGAGACGACTGAGCGACTTTCACTTTTCACTTTCATGCATTGGAGAAGGAAATGGCAATCTACTCCAGTATTTGCCTGGAGAGCCTGGTGGGCTGCTGTCTATGGGGTCGCACAGAGTCGGATACGACTGAAGTGACTTAGCAGCAGCAGCAGGCTTCAATAGTATGTGAACTGAGAACTCCCAGATGCTCAAACTAGATTTAGAAAAGGCAGAGAAACCAGATATCAAATTGCCAACATCTGTTGAATCATAGAAAAAGCAAGAAAAATTCCAGAAAAACATCCACTTCTGCTTCATTGACTATGCTAAAGCCTTTGACTGTGTGGCACAACAGACTGTGTAAAATTCTTTAAGAGAAGGAAATACCAGACCACCTTACTTGTCTTCTGTATGCAAGTCAAGAAGAACAGTTAGAACTGGACATGGAACAGCAGACTGGTTCAAAATTGGGAAAGGAATATGTCAAGGCTGTATATTGCCACCCTGCATATTTAACTTAAACACAGAGTACACCATGAGAAATGCCAGACTGGATGAAGCTTCAGCTGGAATCAAGATTGTCAGGAGAAATATCAATAACCTCACATATGCAGATGACACCACCCTTATGGCAGAAAGCACAGAGGAACTAAAGAACATCTTGATGAAAATGAAAGAGGAGAGTGAAAAAGCTGGCTTAAAACTCAACATTCAAAAAATGAAGATCATGGCATCCAGTCCCATCACTTCATAGCAAATAGATGGGGAAACAATAGAAACAGTGACTGACTTTATTTTAGGATCCAAAATCACTGCAGATGGAGAATGAAGACATTAAAAGATGCTTGCTCCTTGGAAGAAAAGCCATGACCAACCTAGATAGCATATTAAAAAGCAGAGACATCACTTGGCTGACAAAGGTCCATCTAGTCAAAGCTATGGTTTTTCCAGTAGTCATGTATGGATGTGAGAGTTGGACTATAAAGAAAGCTGAGTGCCGAAGAATTGATGCTTCTGAACTGTGATGTTCGAAAAGACTCTTGAGAGTCCCTTGGATTGCAAGAAGATCAAACAAGTCCATCCTGAAGAAAATCAGTCCTGAATATTCTTTGGAAGGACTGATGATGAAGCTGAAGCTCCAGTACTTTGGCCACCAGGTGCGTAAAGCTGATTCGTTAAAAAAGACCCTGATGCTGGGAAAGATTGAAGACAGGAGGAGAAGGGGATGACAGAGGGCGAGGTGGTTGGGTGGCATCACCTACTTGATGGACATGAATTTGAGCAAGCTCTGGGAGCTGGTGAAGGACTGGGATGCCTGGCATGCTGCAGTCCACGGGGTTGCAAAGAGTCAGACATGTCTGAGTGACTGAAAAACAACCTTAGGGAGTTTATTCTGATGAAGAGACAATAGTTTTCAAGGACAAACAGACACATAGACACACAGACATACACACACCCTGGTTTATAAAGCAGTAGAACAAAATTCTAGACAGTCATGTCCACTTTCCTCAAGAACAGGGGTGCACAAACTGTTATTAACTTATGATAGCTTTAATTCTCTGACCTCAAGCCACTCTAGGGCCAAGGTGACAAAATTTCATCTTTCATGGCTCAAAATTTCCACTTGCCTTTTAGAGATTTCCTGAATGAAATAACTGTAGTGAATATAAACCAAGTTGTGATGACTTTCTTTAATTTTTAAGTCTGTGCATCCAAAGCAGCCTGTGACCTTTAGTTTCAATTTTACCACATGTTCTCAGAGTAAATTGACAGGTGAGGTGATTTTAAAAAAATTATGTCTTTCTATGGCATTCACCTTTTCTGTAGTTGCTCCTGCTACACTTATGCTTTAGCAGCTTTCTAACTAAATGCTCTTAGGGGACTTAGAAATCTCAACAAAGACTAACATCACTTAAAAACTATCTCCCTAATTGCCTTAGCTTTGCAGTACTAGATTTTGAATCAAATGAATCAAGTATGAGCGATTCATTTGATTCAAAATCTAGTGTTTCAAAGCTAAGCAATTAGGAAAATGCTATATGATGAAACTATATGATGCTATATAGGCTCATATTTCTTTCATGGGATTCAAAATATAGTATCATACTTGATTTATGTGCTTGTCAGGATTTTGTTCACTCATGCTCAGCATCCAGTTTTTTCCCCCAGACAGTGAAAATCTGAGTTGTTGCAAACAGTTCCATGTGGTAAAGAAGTTAATGCTGCCCCAAATGTCCCTCCTCTTCTGGAAATTTAAGCGTAGGAGAATCTGTCCTAAGAACTGACAACTTAATCTTAAAATTTAAAGGTGTTGCTCTTTTTGTAGATAGCCAGGAAAAGAGTAATCTAAAAAAGCGTAAGTTGTGTTTATTCAGTGGGGGCCAACTAATTTATTTGACTCCAAAGTACTTGTGTCTCTGTAAAATTTCTTGTGTGCATTCTTGCTGCTTCACAGCCCCATGTTTCTTATTAAAGGGATATTGCAATATCTAAATAACCGTAAAGGCATATTTTATGTAAGAAATCATGGCTATCTTTCTTTCCCATATGTCACCCCCTTTCCACCTTAAATTTTGTATGTGCTGTTTTGCAAATTTTTCTCTTTATCAAAACCTGCCCTTACTTTAGAGCAGTCAAGAAGGTCAGTAAAAATGGACTTGTCTGTTTCTACTTAAAAAATTCATTCATTGCCGTTTTTGGTCTGAGGGTTTAGGATTAAACCTGAAGATTGATTTCTGTCAAAAGCTGCATAAATAGATCAAATGATGTTCAATGCTTCATGATATTTTTAGTACCTGAAACTAATAGACAGTTTTGCCTTTTTTTTCCCTAAATGACTCTAATTGTTAATACTAAGGAATATCATATTGGATTTCATATTTAAGTAGGAATGGAGCTTGTATATTCTTTATATTTTCTTTTGTTCATCATTTTTAAAGTTTGGAATAATGTTTTTGTCCTGTCCTTAAGGATGTAAAAATATTTAAAATACTTCACATAACTTGAAGGTTGTCTGCCACTGGATATAGTGGGAATATTGAAGAGCTAAAGAAATTAAATTTTTAAATCATCAGAATAAATGGATCAAAAGGATGTTTCAACTTAGATTAGTAATGAATTTTTTTATTATTATTTTTTGATTTAAATATAGTTGACTTACAAAATTAGTTTCAGGTATACAATGTAGTGATTAGATTTTTTAAAGTTATGCACCATACAAAATTATTATATTATTGCTATAGTCCCTGTGCTGTGTGTTACATCCTTGTGACTTATTTACTTTATACTGAAATATATTTGGAGTTTGTACCTCCAGATCCCCTTCACCAATTTTGCTCATTCCCCCAACCCCTCCTCTCTGGCAACTATTGGTTTGTTCTCTGCGTCTGTGAATCTGTTTCTGTTTTGCTATATTTGTTCTATATGTTTTCACTTATATGTGCAGTGATGGTTTTTAGTAAAGTTAAATTTGGAAATGACTTTACAGGCATACTGTTTATGGATTTATAAATTTCAAAACTTGGACTAAAAGATCAGACAGGAAATCAAATCTGGAATCTATTCATTGTGGTGCCTTATTAGCAAGTTAGTGACCCACCCACCAGCACCATGACAGGTCTGAGGCCAACCATAGAAGGCCAGAAGTGGGCAGTGGCCCGGTTCCTGGAAGTCTGTCCCTTCTCCCAAATAGTTAGAATAATCCTCCCACTCTGTATCCTATGAAATTACCCAGACCATAAAAACTAACCAGTCCGTATATTGGAGCCTCTCACCTTCTGAGATGGCCCACTGTGTGCATTGTGTTTCTCTCTAAGTAAATCCAGTTCTTAACTTAAAGAAAAATCAGATATGTGTTGTTTGAGTTTGTTCTTTTTTTTGCCTTTTTTACATTTTTTGTTATTGTTGATTTACAATGTTGTGTTTCAGGGGTGCAGCAAAGTGAATCAGTTACCCATAAACAGATATCCAGTCTTTTTTTAGATTCTTTTCCTATATAGCATTGCAGAGTATTGAGTAGAGTTCCCTGTGTTGTTTCTGATTTGAAATATCAGAAAATATAAAGGGTACACTGGAGAAAAGATGGACATGATGGGACTTTCTTGAATTACACTGTTTTCAGAATAAACAGAAGTAATCATTTGATTACATCCTGCTATTTACATTACCTTCTTTTTTGTTAAGACATAACATTGCTTAACTCTTTGTTCAGATCAGTTCAGTTCAGTTCAGTTGCTCAGTCATGTCCGACTCTTTGCGACCCCATGAATTGCAGTATGCCAGGCCTCCCTGTCCATCACCAACTCCCGGAGTTCACCCAGACTCATGTCCATCGAGTCAGTGATGCCATCCAGCCATCTCATCCTCTGTCATCCCCTTCTCCTCCTGCCCCCAATCCCTCCCAGCATCAGAGTCTTTTCCAATGAGTCAACTCTTTGCATGAGGTGGCCAAAGTACTGGACTTTCAGCTTTAGCATCATTCCTTCCAAAGAACACCCAGGACTGATCTCCTTTAGAATAGACTGGTTGGATCTCCTTGCAGTCCAAGGAACTCTCAAGAGTCTTCTCCAACACCACAGTTCAGAAGCATCAATTCTTCGGCGCTCAGCTTTCTTCACAGTCCAATTCTCACATCCATACATGACCACTGGAAAAACCACAGCCTTGACTAGACGGGCCTTTGTTGGCAAAGTAATGTCTGTGCTTTTGAATATGCTATCTAGGTTGGTCTTTGTTAGGGCTTTGCAAATCATTACCTTCCCTAAATAACTCTAGAACTCAAGTTCTTAATCTCAACAGTGTCTTGATGGCATTTGCTCCTTCAATAAGAAAGCAGTAGTAGTAGCATTTGAAAATTTCCTCTGTAATTCCTTTTTTTTTCCTCACTGACAGAATATTCATATCTTCTGATCTGGATCCCTGAGTTCTTTGTGTTACTTATTCTATGAGTTTCTTATCACGTTTGTTTTGAAGCATCTATACTTTTGGATTTCCTTGGTAGTTCAGCTGGTAAAGAATTCTCCTGCAATGCTGGAGACCTAGGTTTGATCCCTGGGTTGGCGAGGTCCCCTGGAGAAGGTATGGCAAACCACTCCGGTATTCTTACCTGGAGAATCTCCATGGACAGAGGTGTCTGGCTGGCTATAGTCCATGGGGTTGCAAAGAGTTGGACACGACTGAATGCCTAAGCACAGCACAGCACATACTTTTGGACAAGTTTTAATGCCTCATATAAAAACAATGCCAGATCCAAGGGTGATGTGGGTAGAGACTTCACAGAGTCTCTTCTTAAGATTAAATTTTTTTCCAGTAAAAGCATCACATATTTGGCTGTATGCTAATGTTATGTGGGGCAGATAATTACCTTGTAAACCATTCTTCACCAGATATCGTGTGCATGTATTCCTTGTCTATTGGCAAGTGGATTTGAAGCATGCCTACTTCCAGTGAGAGAGAGAGGGAAAGAGAGAGATTGTGTAATAGGAAATGGGACTCTGAGCCATGTCTTTTCCAGGGATAATTTAAAATTTTATAATTAGTCTGGGTACCACCAAACAGAACAGGAAGCTATAGCAATAGACCTGGGTCCTTGAGGCTCCCTGGTCTGATGTATTTCATTTCTTTAATTGTTCCATTGTGGTGAGACAGTGGGGGTTCAGAGGAGGGGCTGAAACCATCAAGAGTAGTCAGAGTGCTTGGGAAGTCAGGGCAACAAATCTCTCCCTAATTCTAATAAAATGAGCAACGAAACAAACTTTATTTAAAAAGCTAGCAAAATTGCACGTCTGTCAAAGGTGAAAGGAGGTATGAACATGTTACTCTTTTCATGGTTCAGAGCAGGGAATCAATAGATACAGTTAAGCTGATTTTTGAAAAAGAAAACATGTCAATGAATGATGTAAAGTTATCATCACAATCACTGGAAAACGGAGAACAGATTATAAACCTTTTAGTTTCTCAGAAAAAAAGGAACCATCACACACACACACACACACAAACACACTGGCACACACAAAATATATTTTCCATTTGACAAAAGATAGAAAAATAAGCCAAAACCCTGTAAAATTAGAGATCAGAATAGAATCAAACAGAATACCTTATGGGATACATTTACATATTAAAGGAAAAAAGAGCATGAATTTAGGGGTTGACTTTGGCCTCTCCCTCTAGAGGACATTCACCTGTGTTTGGACATTTCTGATGGTTGTAACTGAAGATGGCAGTGCTCCTGGCATCTACTGGATGGAGGCCAGAGATGCTACTAAATATCCCACAACACACCACAAAGCCCCCAAATCAAATCAGTATGCCATCCAACATGTCAGTAGCTCCAATGTTGAGAAACCTAACATTAAGATCTAAAATGAAATGGCTAAGAAAAGTTAAAATGTAAGTACAAAAAAGCCACAGCAAGCAAATTATTTAAAATTGCTGGACAGCATTCCCAGTGCTATACAGTAGGTTCTTGTTGGTTATTTTAAATATAGCAATGTGTATTTGTCAATCTCAAGCTTCTTATACTTTTATCATAGCTTGACACTTCTTTATATTAAAGTTCTGTTTGATCCACAAAAATAAAAATAAATGAAAATAAAATTGCTGGAAAATAAACTTACTAACAGGCAAGGTTAAATGTAAGGCAAAACATGTTACAGCAAAGGGGCATACTTTGAGATGTTTTGAGTACAGTCTACAATGGAGACAAAGTTATCAACTGTCTTTATGCATTTAATGGCAGGATCTATACCCATGGCTGATTCATGTAAAGGTATGGCAAAAACCACTACAATATTGTAAAGTAATTAGCCTCCAATTAAAATAAATAAATAAAAAATAAATAAAAGCATATACTAAGAAAGTGTGAGGGAAATGAATAAAGATTTAAGAGCAGGAGTTGATATGTGTGTATGTATTTCAAACAGCTGTGAAGCATATATAATAAATGACATTATACTTGGCCATAATGAAAATGTTACAGTTTTCTAAAAGTTAGAATGCAGGACAGAATATATAAGTAGTTGAGGGTTTTTTATTTTGTTTTGTTTTTCCTTACTAGTCACCTGTGATTTTTAAACTGCTGAGTCTAAATAATTCTGAATCTAAATAACCTGAGTCCTTTGCAATGTCAAACCTTTACTTGGCACTCAATCCTACCACTGGCATTCTCCCCATTGGCTGACATATTCAGTGTCATGGCTTTACCTGTCATATCCATGAAGATGATCCAAACTCTATTTTTCTTTTCCTGACTCTCTTCTGAGTTGCCATCTACTTGTTAGACATTTCAACTTATATGTCTTCAATCAAGATATGCTGAATTATTAAAAGAAAATCTTTAACTACCCATCTTTTAAATGACTCTTCTCAGTCACCTACACTTAACATCTCAGGGTTGTGTCTCTTTCCTTTTCTTTCTCTTTCCTGTCTCTCTTGACTCACACTCAACCAGTTGGTATGTTGCAATTCTTCCTCTCTGACATCCATAGCATTTTCTTTTCTCCTCTCTCTAGGTTATCTTGACCTGAATATTTATAATAGCTTCTCTTCCATTTTCTCCTGATTATGTCCATTTCAATTTCAATCTGTTTATCCATCAGGAAGACTAATCATCCTGAAGGACAACTTCCGAACAATCTGTAATTTGTCCAAATCATCGTATTTGAGATCAGAGGACCCATAGAGTTCATCTAACCAAATATCTCATTTTGCAGGTGAAGAAAATGTATTGACCATATGTAGTTATTAACAGAACTGGCACAGGAACCCTATTTTTTTGTCATACCATTAATATTTTTTTCCTTCTATAATCATACCTATACCCACTGAGCTTCTTATGCAGCTGATGGTGAGTCTTGCTGAGGAGATATAGATATGACATTGAAGGCAAATTAAGAACACATTACTTCAAGAGAAAATGCCAAGGTAACTGGGTTCCCAAAGAGAGAGGAGAGAGAGAGAGCATGTTGTAAACCCTTTGGAGTCACTAAGGAAATGTTACCACTGCCAAGGAGAATTTGAGAATGATTCTAAATTATATTATAAAACAATCCATGTTTGAATATGTCTTAATGAGTTATGTAGATAAGGGATGAAAAGCTAGTGATTTTATTTCTTCTTCAAATTGGTCTGGTTTATCTGCCATTTTGGTCTCTTATTCTTTTATTAATGCAAGTCTTGCATATGTCACAAAACCTTCATTTAACTTTTTCATTTGACAACTCTACATCATTAGTACAATGAAAGTCAGAGAATTCTTGTAGATTAAAAAAAATAGAAGGTTATCTGTCAGCCACTTGACAGAAGCAATATTATTATTACCATTATAGGTGATGTGGCATTTGAATGTCCTCTTTTTCACTGGCCATTTTGTACTCATATCTTATAAATTAACTTAGTAGAAGAAAAATAGGATATTTCTTCCAGAAAGGGGGTTTCACTTCATAGAGAAAGACAGAAAATGAGTATAAGCTATGAGTTTCTTTTAGTAACTGCAGAATAACAGCTCGACTTTACTTTCAGCTGTACCTGACAAAAGGGATCATGTTCATTTGGATAAATAGAAAATCATGGATGCATATGTGGGCAACAGCTATGAAATTGTGAAAATGTTTTCAAGTTTGGTTTATATGAAGTGTTCTCATTCTAGGTCCCATTAAGCGTATAGAAACATGTATTTTGTCATTTAAGAACATTTTTTTGAAGATAATTCTATGAAATAACTACATCTTCCAAACACTTGTGTGCATAAGTGAAGTTTAAAAAATTAAATAAGGTTCATATGGGCCCATCTAAAGAGAACTTTAATCTCAAATATCCAGACAGTTTGCTCTTGTTATTTTTTTTTCAAGCCATCTCAAGAAGTACAGTCCTTCATCATGCAGGGGGTACTGGTTTTAGGACCCCAGTGGATACAAGATCCACAGGCGGTCACATCCCTGTGTAAAATGGCATGGAAAGAGAATTGGCCCTGCAAATCTGCAGATTCTGCATCCCCAGCTATGGAGGGCCGATTGAATTTGTTGCATGTGCTTGTCCAGACCTGTATCTTATTTTTGTGAAGAAACTTTAAAATTTTTGTTTACTTTACACATGAGCAAGTTAAATAGTTAAAACAGCCAATCAAATTGCTTGGTGGGCTTTGTAGCTTCTAAGCAACTGTTAGTGAAATCATTAATAATTTTGACTTTTCAAATACCTTGATTACCCAATGATGATTAAAAGAGTGAAACCACCTTTTTTTCTTCCAAGGAACAAGAGTCTTTTAATTTCATGGCTGCAGTCACCATCTGCAGTGATTTTAGAGCCCCCCAAAATAAAGTCTGTCACTTTCCATTGTTTCCCCATCTATTTGCCATGAAGTGATGGGACCAGATGCCATGATCTTAGTTTTCTGAATGTTGAGTTTTATGACCAACCTAGACAGCATATTAAAAAGCAGAGACATTACTTTGCCAACAAAGGTCCATTTAGTCAAAGCTGTGGTTTTCCCAGTAGTCATGTATGGATGTGAGAGTTGGACTATAAAGAAAGCTGAGTGCCAAAGAATTGATACTTTTGAACTGTGGTGTTGGAGAAGACTCTTGAGAGTCCCTTGGACAGCAAGGAAATCCAACCAGTCCATCCTAAAGGAAATCAGTCCTGAATATTCATTGGAAGGACTGTTGCTGAAGCTGAAACTCCAATACTTTGGCCACCTGATGTGAAGAATGACTCGTTGGGAAAGACCCTGATGCTAGGAAAGATTGAAGGCAGGAGGAGAAGGGGATGACAGAGGATGAGATGGTTGGATAGCATCACCAACTCAATGGACTGAGTTTGAGTAAGCTCCAGGAGTTGGTGAGGAACAGGGAGGCCTGGCGTGCTGCAGTCCATAGGGTCGCAAGGAGTCGGACACGACTGAGTGACTGAACTCACTCACTCACTCACCAGCTTTTTTAGTGCTCTGATCAACATCCTATAGTATACACCCATAGGGTAGATTTTATCAATGTTATTTGACTATTTTAACATTAAAAATTCAGTAAGACACTTTTATTCACTGTATTTAGGGGGTGAGCCATTGATGCTTGTGCATGTCTGTTCTGAATTACTCAGATAATTGTCATCGTCTGACTGTGTACCACAAAAATATATTACATGAAAAATGTATTTTAATTCCTCACCAGTGTTTTAAAGTTTTTAGAAAAATGTGTCTTTAAAAGTACATGTAGCATTTTCATCATATGGAAGCATTTCTAGCAACACAACTCAAAACCATAAACATGGTGCTTTTGGAGCTTTCAGTGACTCTGCAGAAAAATCAAAGATATGAAAGGAGAAATAAGGTAGCTTTTGATGGATTTAAAATTTTATATAACATGTATGCAAAATAAAAGATGAAAATTTAGATCTAGATAACATCTAATCACCCCAGGCCCATATCCAGTGATAACCACTGCTTCCTTTAAAGGTTAATTAAATTATAAACGCATACCTGCAGAATATTTGTGTGTTTAAAAAATTCATTAAAAGTGGAATATACCTTCCTGTTTGGCCAATTCCTTTATGAATATATTTGCATTTAATAATAGCAGCCCACCTTTAGAGCTTTTTTGCTCATTTTCTCTGCCTTTATCCTAAGCAGCCAGATTTCTAAGGTTAAGACCAAAGGCTTTGTGAAAATGTCATGTTTGTCCTCATCAAAAAAAAAACCCAAAAAACAAACTCCAAAGTCTTTTCTTGAAGTTTACATCACTGTCATTCCAAGCATAGGAAATTTCATCATCCCAAATACAAATCAAAAATATTTTTATAATGTTATGAAAGAATTTATATATATTCTTCATTTTGGCTGACACATTTTAGCACAGGTCACAAAAAATGACAATCAAACTGTTTTACTTTCATTACAAGCACAAATTACAAGTGTACATCTTAAGCCTTATTTTTTAGAAATGGTTATGTCAGACCAAACTCCAGCATTCAGGATGAAAAAATATGCTTATTCTTTGGACCACATTGTTTGTGATTCTTAAGAAATAGACTTATGCATAAATCATTGAACACAAAAGAGGAATTTTGAATTATACTGTCAATCCATTTCTGGCTTACTGAGTCTGTAGCCTCACTGCCTTCATGGTCACCAGCATACCCAAATGCCCATCTATCAATGAGAGGGATGTCAATAGGTCATTAAAAGAAAACTGTGGAATGGAAAATTCTGTCATACTCACCTTGGAAAACATAATCTATGATAATCATTATATTCTTGTGCTGATGCTGTGTTTATTTCATAAATTATTCTCCAAAGGATCTTAGATATCTACCTATAATTAATATATTTTTTTACAACTAGCAGTACATTTTCCCATATTCTACTTCAGGGATTGGCAAACAATGATTTCTCCTTTATTTTCCCAAACTGTTTCTGTAACATTGTCTTATAACCTGAGATACAAGCCATAAAATGGAAAGAATATCAGAAATGTTATTTTTTGTCATTCTGGTCTAGAAAGGGGGTTGGCAAACATTTTCTTAAAGATTGTGATCGTAAATATATTAGGCTCTGCTAGCCAAGAGTCAGTATGAAGGATGCTATGTAGGTACTTACAAATCGATTTTAAAATGTAAATGATATTCTTAGCTCAATGAGCAGTACAAAAACAGCTTTTTCTGTTGGAGTTGGTATGCAAGCTATAGTTTGTCAACCTCTGGCTTAGATCATTAGACAGTTCAGTTCAGTCGCTCAGTCGTGTCCGACTCTTTGCGACCCCATGAATCGCAGCATGCCAGGCCTCCCTGTCCATCACCAACTCCCGAAGTTCACTCAGACTCACGTCCATCGAGTCAGTGATGCCATCCAGCCATCTCATCCTCTGTCGTCCCCTTCTCCTCCTGCCCCCAATCCCTCCCAGCATCAGAGTCTTTTCCAATGAGTCAACTCTTCGCATCAGGTGGCCAAAGTACTGGAGTTTCAGCTTTAGCATCATTCCTTCCAAAGAAATTAGACAGTGGTACACATTAGACAGTGGTACACATCAAAACAAACCAAATTAGTTTTCATTTGTTTTTAAGAGTATATAGATGTTAAAAATCTGACTTTATATCTACAGTGGTCACTGCAAATGTTGTGCCTAATACTTTTAATTTTAATTGCTAAGAATTACTTTAACAGTAGTTTGATGGGTCTTTCATAAAACCGGTCCATCAGTTTAAGTTATAAAACAGGTGTGAAACTGAATCATAACTGTCCCAAGCAGAAAAATAAAGGAGAGAGAAAAAAACAAAAGTGACATTCAGAAAACCCAGTTTCTTTTCCTTTTTCTTTCCTCTTTCAGATGGACCTTGCTGCTGTTGTCTCGCTTCAGTTGTGTCCAACTCTGTGTGACCCCAGAGACGGCAGCCCACCAGGCTCCCCATCCCTGGGATTCTCCAGGCAAGAGTACTGGAGTGGGGTGCCATTTCCTTCTCCAATGCATGAAAGTAAAAAGTGAAAGTGAAGTCGCTCAGTCGTGCCCGACTCTTAGCGACCCCATAGACTGCAGCCTACCAGGCTCCTCCATCCATGGGATTTTCCAGGCAAGAGTACTGGAGTGGAGTGCCATTGCCTTCTCCATCAGATGGACCTTAGTTAGGTACAAAGGTGGAGTTATTCATTCTCTTCATTTTATTACACATCATCATTATTGCTCAATGAATAGTTACTCCCATTACTTTTAATCTATCAGTCAATCTATCTTTCCTTCCTTCTATCCATTCATCCATCCACCCACCTATTATCTATCATTTCTTATCCTCTTCTGCACTCTCTTTTCTTTCTGTTCCTTTCTCCAGAAACAATCATTCTAAAATGTGTCTAAGAATTATTTTGTATGTGTTCCTGAAGATGTACAGGGTTGTTGAGAGAGCATGCATTTTTAATTTACCTAAAATGTATGGTTTTAGAGATTTCAATCTGATCTTTGCTTGGTTTTTGTTTACTCAGTTATGTTTAGAAGATGGATAAGATAAGAAAGCTATGGTACATATACACAATGGAGTATTACCCAGCCATTAAAAAGAATACATTTGAATCAGTTCTAATGAGGTGGATGAAACTGGAGCCTATTATACAGAGTGAAGTAAGCCAGAAGGAAAAACACCAATACAGTATACTAACGCATATATATGGAATTTAGAATGATGGTAACAATAACCGTGTGTACGAGACAGCAAAAGAGACACTGATGTATAGAACAGTCTTATGGACTCTGTTGGAGAGGGAGAGGGTGGGAAGATTTGGGAGAATGGCATTGAAACATGTAAAATATCATGTATGAAACGAGTTGCCAGTCCAGGTTCGATGCACGATACTGGATGCTTGGGGCTGGTGCACTGGGACGACCCAGAGGGATGGAATGGGGAGGGAGGAGGGAGGAGGGTTCAGGATGGGGAACACATGTATACCTGTGGCGGATTCATTTTGATATTTGGCAAAACTAATACAATTATGTAAAGTTTAAAAATAAAATAAAATTAAAAAAAAAAAAGAAGATACCTTCATGTTGCTATGTGTATATCTACTCTGTTGTTTGTAACTCTTTTATAATACTTCATTGACTGCTTCCATCTTTGACTTACCCAACTTACCAGATTCCATTTACTCCCCCTCCCTCTACAAACAGGTCATGATAAATATTTGCCTTTAAATGCATGAACTAGTAATAGGAAATTCTCTTCCCAATACAATTGGAATTAGGAACCTAATTATTGTTGTGAGTAAACCAGTGCTTTACATTTTCCTTTAAACTATTATAACTTCTGT
The DNA here is from genome assembly GCF_029407905.1 of Bubalus kerabau. Lineage (NCBI taxonomy): Eukaryota > Metazoa > Chordata > Mammalia > Artiodactyla > Bovidae > Bubalus > Bubalus kerabau. The sequence goes on from NC_073626.1 coordinate 16,507,836, forward strand.
CATACCACGCAATTGTAACACTCACTGAATAGATTGGAAAGAAACAATGCAATAAAAAGTTTCATTAAGAATTATAATGCTAATTCTCAGTGGCCAAGGTGGTGGAATAAGAAGATCCTGAGTTCATCTCTTCCCATGCATGCATGCATGCTAAGTCGCTTCAGTCGTGTCCGACTCTGTGCAACCCCATGGACAGCAGCCCGCCAAGCTCCTCCGTCCACAGAATTCTCCAGGCAAGAGTACTGGAGTGGGTTGCCATTTCCTTCTCCCATGGGGTTCACCAAAATTACAGCTCTTTATAAAGCATCTATCTATGAAATTGACCTGAGGACTAGCAGAAAAAATATTCACAAGATACAAAGAAGACACTGCAACAAGAAGCGTGGTAGGGACAGGCTGTGTATAGTCAAGACTGACACTCCTGGGTCAGTGACCCACAGATGGGAGGATAAGCACAATTACATAACAGAGGCCCTTGCCAAGGAAGAAGGAGTCTGAGCCCCACCTTGGGCTCCCCAGCTCCAGGTCATGCACTGAGAAGATAAGCCCCCAGAATGGCTTTGAAGGTCAAAAGGGCTTACCGATAGGAGAGCCAGAGGGCTGTAGGAGACAGAAATTCCACTCTCAAAGGGCATGCACGCTATCTCACATGCTCTGAGACCCAGGGTGGGGGAAATCATTTGAAAGAATCCTGGTCAAACCCACTTGCTGATCTTGGAGAGCCCCCTGGAGACACACCCTGGGGACATAAATGCTGGTAAATCTAACACTTTAGGGAGTTTGTTCTACCACAAGGACACTGTGCCGACAGGCACTGTTTTGGAATTCTCTCTTTAGCCTATTAGAGCTGGGGGCCTATCTAGTCACCAGCAGGGTCACACCAGTCCTGGGACCCCTTCTACCCTGCAGTCAGCAACTAGAATCAGTATGATGACAGATGGTAACTAGATTATTGTGGTTATTATTTTGTAATATATAAAAATAATGAATCATTATGTTGTACACCTGAAACTAATATAATATTAATATAATATAATTATAGGTGAATTACACTTCAATTAAAAAGAAAGTACAATGCTGATGATTATTCTACTGGAATTAAACTTGTTTACTTCCTTGGATTTGATTGGGGCAGTAGTCCCTGTCTTCATTTTTTTTTTAATTTAAATCTATTTATTTTAATTGGAGGCTAATTACTTTACAATATTGTATTGGTTTTGCCATACATCAGCATGAATCTGCCATGGGTGTACACGTGCTCCCCATCCTGAACCGCCCTCCCACCTCCCTCCCCGCATCATCCCTCTGGGTCATCTCAGTGCACCAGCCCCAAGCATCCTGTATCCTGCATTGAACCTGGACTGGCGACTCATTTCTTATATGATATTATACATGTTTCAATTGCATTCTCCCAAATCATTCCACCTTCTTCCTCTCCCACAGAGTCCAAAAGACTGTTCTATACATCTGTGTCTCTTTTGCTATCTCACATACAGAGTTATCGTTACCATCTTTCTAAATTCCATATATATGCATTAGTATACTGTATTGGTGTTTTTCTTTCTGGCTTACTTCACTCTGTATAATAGGCTCCAGTTTCATCCACCTCATTAGAACTGATGCAAATGTATTCTTTTTAATGGCTGAGTAGTACTCCATTGTGTATATGTACCACAGCTTTCTTATCCATTCATCTGCTGATGGACATCTAGGTTGCTTCCATGTCCTGGCTATTATAAACAGGGCTGTGATGAGCACCGGGGTACACATGTCTCTTTCAATTCTGGTTTCCTCAGTGTGTATGCCCAGCAGTGGGATTGCTGGGTCATAAGGCAGTTCTATTTACAGTTTTTTAAGGAATCTCCACATTGTTCTCCATAGTGGCTGTCTTGAAAATGAGTTATTATGGTATTTGAGTTATTTTAATATTTTAGTAGTTGCTCTAGAGAGTATAATATATACCTATAGCTTTTAATAAGACTAGGTAGATTAGTAATGTTTTAGTCCACATAAAATATATAAACCTTATAACCACATAAGTTCATTTCTTCCCTTTCCATCTTTTATGCATAGTTGTCATCTGTGTTACATGTCCATACATTATACAATTCAAAAAACAATGTTATAAATTTTGCTTTAAACAGTTATATGTATTACACAGAAATTAAGAAAGAATATATTATTCTATGTTTATCAGGAAACTTACCATTTCTGGTGTTCTCCCTTGCTTCCTAGAAGTCCAGATTTACCTCTGGTATTGTTTTCCATTAGATTGGAAAAGTTTCTCTACTACTTCTTATATTATATTTTTCCTCAGGACAAATTCTCTCATTTAAAAATCTAAAATATCTTTCCTTTGCATTTATTTTGAGGAATAGCTATGCTTAATATAAAATTCTTAGTTTTTATTTTTGTTTTTTTATTTTGTTTTCTTTTCAGGACTTTGAATATGCATTTGAATATTTTCTGGCATTCATAATTTTAGATGGGAAGTCACTTGTTAGCTAATCACTATTCCACTGTATTTAATGCCTATTTTTTTTCTTGCTGCTTTCAAGGTTTTTTCTCTTTAGGGTTTAAGATAGTTTGACTATACTATGCTTAGATAGGATATGAATTTGTACTCCATGCATATCATTCAGATTCCTATATTTGTATGCTTATTATTTTCACCAATTTGAAAGCATTTTGGGTGCCATTTATTCAGGTACTTTTGCCCCATATTCTCTCTTTCTGAGATACCAGCTAAATGTAAATATTAAATATTAATTAATATGGATATTAAATATTAAAATATAAATTTAAAAAATTTGCCATATGCACCTGAGGCTCTGTTTATTTTTCTTTTATGTTTTCATTGTTCTTCAGATTAGATAATTTTTAGTATTTATCCTTCAAGGTCACTGACTCTGTCAACTCCAATCTGTGATTTTCTTTTTTTTAATTTAGGTATTGTATTTTTCTGGAAATTTTTGTTTGATATTTTTCTTTCAGTTTCTCTGCTGAGAGTCCTTCCTTTTACTTATTATGAACAACACTTATTTTCATATCATTGATCATAGTTAAAAGAATTGTTTTAAATTTCTTGTTTGCTCAAATACGTCAGTCAGTCTCAAGGTCAGTTCAGTTCACTTCAGTCGCTCAGTCGTGTCTGACTCTTTGCGACCCCATGAATTGCAGCACGTCGGGCCTCCCCATCCATCACCAACTCCCGGAGTTCACTCAAACTCATGTCCATCAAGTCGGTGATGCCATCCAGCCATCTCATCCTCTGTCGTCCCCTTCTCCTCCTGCCCCCAATCCCTCCCAGCATAAGAGTCTTTTCCAATGAGTCAACTCTTCTCATGAGGTGGCCAAAGTACTGGAGTTTCAGCCTTAGCATAATTCCTTCCAAAGAAATCCCAGGGCTGATCTCCTTCAGAATGGACTTGTTGGATCTTCTTGCTGTCCAAGGGACTCTCAAGAGTCTTCTCCAACACCACAGTTCAAAAGCATCAATTCTTCAGCACTCGGCTTTCTGCACAGTCCAACTCTCACATCCATACATGACCACTGGAAAAACCATAGCCTTGACTAGACGGACCTTTGTTGGCAAAGTAATGTCTCTGCTTTTCAATATGCTATCTAGGTTGGTCATAACTTTTCTTCCAAGGAGTAAGCATCTTTTAATTTCATGGCTGCAGTCACCATCTGCAGTGATTTTGGAGCCCCCCCCCCCCCAAAAAAAAGCAAAAGAGTTCCAGAAAAACATCTATTTCTGCTTTATTGACTATGCCAAAGCCTTTGACTGTGTGGATCACAATAAACTGTGGAAAATTCTGAAAGAGATGGGAATACCAGACCACCTGACTTGCCTATTGAGAAACCTATATGCAGGTCAGGAAGCAACAGTTAGAACTGGACATGAAACAACAGACTAGTTCCAGATAGGAAAAGGAGTACGTCAAGGCTGTATATTGTCACCCTGCTTATTTAACGTCTATGCAGAGTACATTATGAGAAGCGCTGGGCTGGAAGAAGCACAAGCTGGAATCAAGATTGCCAGAGAAATATCAATAACCTCAGATGACACCACCCTTATGGCAGAAAGTGAAGAGGAACCAAAAAGCCTCTTGATGAAAGTGAAAGTGGAGAGTGAAAAAGTTGGCTTAAAGCTCAACATTCAGAAGACGAAGATCATGGCATCTGGTCCCATCACTTCATGGGAAATAGATGGGGAAACAGTGGAAACAGTCTCAAGGTAGAACTTTGCTAATTGTCTTTTGAAAAGATTATCAGTTACATTTTCCTGTTTCCTCATACGGCAAGTAATTTTGTACTGCACTCTTGTCATTGTAAATGATATATTGTGTATAGAAATGACACACTTGAATATTTCAGTATTTCATAACTTTCCCTTTTGGCCCTTTTTTCCTCTATTTATCTCATAATGCTTCTTTATTTTGCAGATCTAAAATATACTTCCTGTGCCTTAAGCGTAAGACATAAATATCTCCTTATTTGCTGGAAGTGAAATCTGAGAAATGCCTGAATAATGGGCAGAGTAGTAGGCATGTCATGTCAAAAGCTTGGCTTTGAGTGCGTGAAGTTGTCCAGAGAGCAGCTGAAGGTTGAATGTTCCCTATAGTCCATTTTGCCTGGAGCATTGGTGTGTAGTTGGGGTGTGTAAAATAATTTAGGGTCAAATTGTCAAAGGATTTGTGTGACATGTTGATAAATTTGGGTTGTATTCTTAAGGAATGTTAACTTTGAGGAGGTGTGAAGTTAGAGAAGACTTCTAGGAAGAATATGAAAGCAAAAGATTTTTGTTCCTAATGTATCTACCAGGTAAGGATAGTCTAATATATTATCTACAAACATGAATTTTTTGGTTGTAAAGCACACATCTAATCTACTGCTGCCTTGAAGTGAAGTGAAGTGACAGTTGCTCAGTCATATCCGACTCTTTGTGACCCCATGGACTATATAGTCCATGGAATTCTCCAGGACAAAATACTGGAGTGGGTAGCTGTTCCCTTCTCCAGGGGATCTTCCCAACTCAGGGATGGAACCCAGGTCTCCCTCAATGTAGGCAGATTCTTTACCAGCTGAGCCACAAAGGAAGGCCGCTGCCTTAGGGGTAACTAAAGTGCCTGCTAAGAATACAAAAGAAGGAAAGAAAACTGTGTATAGCTCTTCTCATATTTTAATTATTCATTTTAAAAGTAAAGCAGCTGCTTGAAGTGGTATATTTGGAGAGAAGCTTCACTGAGGCAGATTGTTATGCTCTGAGATATTTCTCCTGCTCTGAAAGGTTTCTGTTGCTTTTTCTGCAAGAGAGACCAAGAGAATATTGAGAAGATTAAGAAAAGGCAAGTTTAAAACAGGCTGTTAAGTGGGTTTGAAATATCGGATTGGTCAGAAAGGTCGTTTGGGTTTTTATAAGATTGTGCAGAAAAACCAAAACGAACTTTTTGGTCAACCTAATATGACCTGGAGAAAGACGAAGCCAGGGGGAGACCAGGAGGTGACCTGCAGTGCCAGCGTGGAGGGTCAGGCAGGCTGGAGTGAGGGGCCAGTACCGGGGGGCCATGCGGAGAGGTTGAAAGATGTCCGGCAGAACGGACAGACTTGGATGATTGGAAACGGATTCCATTTGATCCAGTGTTTGATTCAGGCAACAAGCTGGATGGTGAGAGGAGACGACCAGTCAAGATGAAAGAGAAGTGAGGTCAGTGGCTTCAAAGTAGAAAGTTTGGATTTGTGCTTCCAGACTGAGGAGTCTAAAACCTTTCTGTCATTCTGAGAGTGTTTGAGAGTTTCAAAGGGAGAATCATACATATCATATCAAGACCATGGGCCTAGCTTCCTGCAGAAGCTGCCTAATAAGAGTTTTGGTACAGTACCTGCCAACAAATGAGTGAGTGCTCAGTCTTCCACTGTTGTTTGACCAGGGTAAAGCAACCCAGGAGTATACTTGTGGTTTTTTTGTAATATGTTTGGTTGTTTATTGGTATTTGCTTTTTTGGTGGATTTTAGTATATGTGGTATAATATAGGAAATGTGATTACCCTATTGGTGTTTTCAAGTCCATATAGTAATATGCTAGCATATTGGGTTTTTCCAAAAAAAGTAAAGTAGTAATATGTTAGTAGATTGTGTTTTTCCAAAGAAAGTCATTTTCTTTTCCAAAGAAAGTATGTTTCCAAAGAATGTACCTAAATCGGTCTTTCTTACAAAGGCAAATTTCCATGCCTCACTGTAAGAAATGATTTTCTGAAAGATGTTGAAGACATATGTCTATATAGTTGGTTGTGAGTGATGTAAAAAGTGAAGTTAGTAAATATCCATTATATCATCTACCAGAAATTTGACACTCATTGTAAATTGGACAATATTATTATACATTATTATTGAAATGAAACATTTGAAATGAATGAGTTGTATTTATAAAGCACAACCACTTTGTAGGTGATGTATTTGTAACAGTGTTTTCTTACATGTTTCCTGATGTGAGGGAAATATAGATTGAGATGTAGTGTTCTGAGGTGATGTAAATTTCGGAAGGATAAATGAAATGTAATTTTTCATCGAGATGAATACATTAAATAGTTTGCTTTTACATTTGAAGTTTTTTTATGCATAGACTTTATAATAGGGCTTCAAATACATAAAAGGGAACCACTCAATAAGCTAGAGTTAGAAATTCATTTTAAATACTTAATAATTTAATTAAATTTTATTAGTGTGATATTCTTTGCCAACTAAATTGGCAAAGGGTCTCATCTTTTTCTTTTTCCATTTTGGATAGTATGTCAGCTAGATTTATTTGTTCTATATTTTTATAAACAGTGATAAATAAATTCCAAAGTTTTTTCTTCTTTTTTTTTTTTTACCAATTACTATGCTTCTTTTAATAATTATGATTTATGTCTCAAAGTATTCTTTATTGTAGAAAATGACTCAAATTTACAATGAATCGACTGTGTTTGCTAAGAAATCCTGTGGCTAGTGACACAAATTTTGTTGTTCTTTAGTTGTTAAGTTGTGTCCAACTTTTGTGACCCCGTCGAGTGTAGCCTGCCAGGCTCCTCTGTCCATGGGGATTTCTCAGGCAAGAATACTGGAATGGGTTTCTCTTTCCTTCTCCAAGGGATCTTTGCAACCTGGGGATTGGACACATGGCAGGCAGATTCTTTACCACTGAGCCATGTTGGAAGCCACAGTGACACAATAGGGGAATAAAATGAAAAAACAAAAACAAGGTGGGTAAAGCTGGAACTGGAGAAAAAGAAGAGAACAAAAAGGATTTTAAAAATGAGCACTGAGTAAAGTGCTCAGTGGTAGGTGTGAATGGTCAGTTGCCTCTTTATGAACAGTAGCCATATAGGGACACCTCATATTAAGACAGGGTACCCATTTTTCTATAAAGCTTCTGCTTCCTGAGGACAGTAGGTATTAAGAAAGTAAAAACTAGCACTAAATTAGGAAATTTAGTGAAGAAATACACTGGGGTGTGGTAAGGAAAACACTTTTCTCAGTAAAAGACATTTTAATCTTGGAGCATATTCTAGAATAATCAAAGTTATTAAAAAACAGGCCATTGTACTATCTTTTAAAAACAAAATGAATTTAAAAACAAAAAGAATTTAACTGATCAGTAAAGATTCAAATCTTTAGTTTTAGGTAGATGAAACATCCAGATATCATATAAAAACCAGCTTTGTTTAATTGGCCAGCTATTTTGGCAAAATATGTAGGAGTCTTAATTCTACAGAGAATAAGTAAAATGTCAGATTTTTTCCTACTGTTGAATACTACTTAGATGACTGGCTGAATGGGCTTCCTTGGTAGCTCAGCTGGTAAAGAATCTGCCTGCAATGCAGGAGACCTGGGTTTGATCCCTGGGTTGAGAAGATCCCCTGGAGAAGGGAAAGGCTACCCACCACAGTGTTCTGGCCTGGAGAACTCCATGGACTATACATAGGATCACAAAGGGTTGGACACGACTGAGCAACTTTTGCTTTCACTCTTAAAAGTAGTGATTTTGCTTTTCAAATATACAGAAAATTTAAATTGTTTTCTATTGGAGTCAATCTGGTTTTGTGTGCGTGTGAGTGTCTTTTAAGTTGAGCCTCACAGCTTGTGGGATCTTGGTTGCCCAACCAGGGATTGAACCTGGGCCCTCCACAGTGAACGAGCGGGGTCCTAACCCCTGGACCACTAAGGAATTCCCAGGGGTCAATCTGTTTTTAATTTGTTTGGAGATATTATATAAAACTAAAATGATAATAATAATTATAATAATCCTTAGATCCCAGGTGGCGCTAAGTGGTAGAGAACCCACTTGCCAGTGCAGGAGATCTAAGAGATGCCAGTTCCATCCCTGGGTTGGGAAAATCCCATGGAGGAGAGTATGGCAACCCACTCTAGTATTCTTGCCTGGAGAACACCATGGACAGAGGAGTCTGATGGGCTACAGTCTGCTGCTGCTGCTGCTAAGTCACTTCAGTCGTGTCCGACTCTGTGTGACCCCATAGACAGCAGCCTACCAGGCTCCCCTGTCCCTGGGATTCTCCAGGCAAGAACACTGGAGTGGGTTGCCATTTCCTTCTCCAATGCAGGAAAGCGAAAAGTGAAAGTGAAGTCGCTCAGTCGTGTCCGACTCTTAGCGACCCCATGGACTGCAGCCTACCAGGCTTTCCGTCCATGGGATTTTCCAGGCAAGAGTACTGGAGTGGGGTGCCATTGCCTTCTCCGGGGCTACAGTCTATAGGGTTGCAAAGAGTCAGACACGACTGAAAAAGCAACTTAACACACACAGAGGGGAAAAAAAAAAAAAGCTACCCAGAACAAGAGAGATTTCTCTAGCAATATGGTAATACTTAACAATTATGGAGTTCTCTGAATTTTTCAAAGCTTCCATATATATTTTCTCATTTAAATCCAACTTTTTTTAGAAATTCAAATTATTATGTTCTCCAATTTAGGGATGAAGAAAATGAGTCCCTGAGAGTTTAACTGGTAGATGGTTACAATAACACCCCTTTCCTCCTTGTTCATATCTCCTTGTTTTATTCCCTATGCATCCGCTTCTGCTCTGACTGAGCTTACTCATATGATTGCTTTTGCTGATCAAACAGCAGCAAATGTGGTACTAACAGATCCCTGCTAAGTGCTGTGCATTGCACTTGCCCTTTCTACCTGCTGGATATCTATCTGCTGTGGGGTGATGAGACCTGGGCTGGACTCCTGGAGGCCCAGGTGAGGCCTGAGACATGCGACGAGGCCATTCTACATCAGTCAGTCCCAGCAAGCCAGTCCAGGGGGTAGAACCACCAGATAACCCATAGGATTGTGCACCGATCTGCGATTGTTGTTTTAAGGTGCTGTGTTTTGGGGTGATTTGTTAAACAGCAAACGCTAACATACAAACCTAGCACCGGAAGGTGGTAGACTCAGGACCAAAACCCAGATCTTTGTGGTTCAATTTCAGTACTGCTTGAGAAATGCTGGGGAGGAGTGAGTGTTTTACTCAGCTGTTGAAGAAAATTGGTCTAAAGGATTTTAAAAATTGAAAAGGGAGAAATCAAATCCTTTTACAGTACTATCAGAGGCCTTACTTTTAGTTGACTTTTACAAAATTATTTTTTCAGCTAAATAGCTGTGATCTACACACAGTTTTTTTTTTGGCCTACATTTATAGTTCCCATGCAGTACCTGGTATCATAGTATATACTTGTTATTATGAGTTAGCTTTTTAGTAAAAATGTAAGATAAAATCATTCAGATGTATTCACTTATTGTCTTGACATATTTATTAATCATAGCATATGTACTGTAACTTCTGCAGCCCTATGCAGTTGAATAAAATAACCAAGGGTAGTGTAAAGTAACATCTTTTGTTTTCAAACCTTCTTTTGCCATGGTTTTAGACTCACATCAGTCATTCACAACTGCCTAAGAAGAAAATATTATTGTTGCTGATGTTGTTTTACATGACACCAAACTCTTTCTTGTACAATGGAGAGTATCCCATTTTTTCAATATTTATTGTCTTTGTAGTTGCTTTGGTGAATTTCCTTCAACTCTTCATCACGGTTTTTTTTTTTTTTTTTTTTTTGGTACAAAGATTGATCATTTTCTGGCCCAAAATGAGTTCTAAAAAAATTGAGATTTCATTCCAGTGGGGATGGGGAGGTCTAACACAATGGCTTTTCCAGTGAAGCTGGCAGCAACTTTGAAGTCCAGAGCTGTAGCCATGGCTTCAGAATGACCCACTAGGAAAAAAAAAATCCCACAGAAAAGTAAACATTTTGACAAGGATCTAGACATCAACTGGAGCTTATCCAGTATTAAACAGAAACACATGCTTTGTTCAAGGCATTTACAGAAACAAAACCACCCTGCCTTCTTTAATTATTATTTTTTTAAGTTCCATCTTCTATTTATGCTATGTTATGGCTAAAGAAAGCCATGGAATTGGAAACAAAGGCAAATTCTTTCAACTAAAGTTGAGACCCTCCTACTCGCCCCTCCCCAGAGACTTTGTCTTTGACCTCAAAACCCATTATCCCACCCTGCCGTACCTTTCTCCTCAAGAATTAATTATAAGTGCCAATAAAAAGGAAGCTGAATACACACCCCTTCTTTTAAGAAGCATGCTGTCAGTCAGTCCTTTTTGCTTGTTTGTTTTATTACCCACCTTATGTGAGGTATACCTGCTGGCACTGGAAGTTTCCAATTCTGAAAATGGGGAGCCTACTTCCTTCTCTCAATTAAAAGTTTGAAAAGTTGCCTCATAGAACAATACCAGGAGAGGGTCCATACTTCTTCTGGACCATACAATTCACAAATTTAAGTAGCATAGGCAACAAGAAAGTAAAACCAGAAGGTCAAGAGGCTGTCAATTCAGTGGGATAAATAGCCCCAAACTGACACAACAAATGCCCTTAATATACAGAATATTTTATATTTTTTAGTAAGAATTGTACAATTGCTTAATTAACTAAGATTTTCACTTTTCAACTCATTATACTGGTGTGAATTCAGTACTTCTCTTGTTTATTAAAACACTACTTTGGAGTATGTGTAGAGTGTAGGTACAATGAAGCACTGACTATATTTTGGCCAAATTTCTTTAAGGGTCATTTATTTTCTGATCAGTGTAAAATAATCCTCTGAGTAGGGCAGCTTTACATATTAAATTTCACAATTACCTGTTTCTAAAATTTACAGGCAGTAAAATAGAATAATGTCTGTATTAATATTTCTGTAAAAATCACAGCTGCAACTGCTGTTTCCAAGGCTTCCCACCTGGGGGGCAGGAGAAGCAGTTTTGCCATAAAAGTGACTCTAGACCCAAATGGAAATTCCATGGCTTAGGTTCCCCAGTTGGCTTCCTGGAAGGAGTTTGAGCTCCTGTCCTTCTTCCAGGAATCTTTCTCTGATACAAAGGTAGAATTAAGAAGTGTTGGGGGTAAGGGGTGAGGAGTAAGGGGTGGGGGGTCATCAATATTTTCCCACTAAGAACAGCTTTTGTTGCTTAAAACTAGTCTGTGTTGCTCTTCCATCGCTTGGTCATTTGTATGGCTGTTGCTGGTATCCTATTTTGGATACCCTTGGCTACAGCTGAAACTCGAATACTTTGGCCACCTGATGCGAAGAGTTGACTCATTGGAAAAGACTCTGATGCTGGGAGGGATTGGGGGCAGGAGGAGAAGGGGATGACAGAGGATGAGATGGCTGGATGGCATCACCGACTCGATGCACATGAGTTTGAGTGAACTCTGGGAGTTGGTGATGGACAGGGAGGCCTGGCGTGCTGCAATTCATGGGGTCGCAAAGAGTCGGCCATGACTGAGCGACTGAACTGAACTGAACTGGCTACAGAAAGCTCATACCGTCATTAATGAAGGGCTATAGGCTGAAACATTCCTCCATCATGACACCAGAGCTTAGACTCCATCCTTTCCCCTGTCCTGAGTTGTTGCGGGGAGTGGGGCTCTTTATATAGCACCTTGAGGACCACATGTCACCAGCCATTATTTCTCAGAAAAGTTAAAACTCCCTTCTCCCTCTGTGTATTGAACTCCCTTCACTTAGGCTTCAGGTTACATTCCTCATCTGTCCACTCCTTTTTCAGGAACCTTGTTCCATTTTATTTATTAATTATCAGTACCATTGGTTACATGGTAAGTTAATGGAAACTTCACCCCAAATTAAAATCATTAAAATACTGGATCAGTCAGACGCTCTGTTACCAAACCAAGGTATTCTAGGGTCCATGAAGCTTTCCATGGTGTATGCTAACGTGGAGAGTTTTAAGAGAAACAGTTTTCAGACTCTCAACATCCAAGTGTTCTCTTTTCTAACTTTTTCTCTCTGAGAAAGGATTTGTATTTGAAGACTCAAATACAGGTCTTCTTTCCCATCTCCCCTTTCAGAATCGCCCTGGCCCTGTTTTATAAAGAAAGGCATGCCTTTCACTATCTGGAATCTTATTATTGTGTGGTGCCCCAGGGTGTGCAGACCTCTGGGATGCCAGACAAAGAGATCATTTGAAATACTCTAGTCATCTAAACCTCCTTTGATCAAGGCATCATGAGCTCATGGTAAGTCTTCATGTCTTTGTGGCTTATATTTATTTCTGTTAAATGGATAGCAAGAAGAGTTTCATGTTATAACACTCTTAATTCATATATATTGTGGAACAGAATGGCTGGTCTGGACAGTATTCATTCAGCAACTTTCTTTGGCTGTGCACTAGCCTAGTGGACGTTACTCCAAATGGAAATGCTGGTGAAACTTTCCTGGTGGTCCAGTGGCTTAGCCTCTGTGCCCCCAGTGCAGGAGACTGGGGTTCAATCCCTGGTCAGGGAACTAGATCCCATGTGTCACAACAGAGACCAAAGATCCCGATGTGCCACAATTAAGATCCAGCACAGCCAAATAAATGAAAATACTAAAGAAAAACAAATGGAAATGGTGGTATATTTGCAATATAGTCGTTGTTAGTATAAACCCTAGAGACCTGTAGCCCTTGTACATACTCCCTCTCCAACCACTCACTAGCTCTGAAGATTTAGGGAAGCTTTATTTTCCTTCTCTCCATAATGCCATTCAAAATAGTGTCCACCTCAGGGGACTGCATAAGGGTTAATGAAGATAATGCAGGAAAAACATTTCAGAGAAAGACCGGAAGAAGATAAATGCTTGACCAGTGTTTGTCACTTCACATTTTCTTAGTGTGAAGTTACAACAGGGGAGTCTCCTCAGGCAAAACCAGCCACCCTGCTGTGTAGTGAAGGGCTCAGCCTCATCCAAAGGGAAGTCTGCACTTTTCCCTTTTTCCTGGGAGCTCCTCTCTAAAGCCTTAGGTGGTTTCCTCTGGGGAAGGGTGACTAAAGGTGTAAAAGGTTGACACTGAGAAAAGTGCTTTTGTTTATGTGAAGGTCTTGGGCCAGCCTGATAGAGATGTAAACAGTGTGATTTAGAATAAAAACTTTGGGCCACAAGAATGATGTGATTCAGGATGGGGGTTTTGCTCATGCAGTATCAGCTGTACATCTAGAGAGGTTTGAGCCTGAGATCAGCTGTATGGACCGTCAGTCATGCCTTGGCGATGGAGCCCCAGTAAAAACTCTGGACAAGGAGCCTGGAGTGAGCTCCCGGGTCTGCAAGTGCTCTTTGCTGGTACATAAGTGCTGGGACCATAACGCTCCCCATGACTCCACTGGAGGAGGACAACCAGAAGCTCCACATTTCACAATTTCTTTGACTCTGCCCTGTATACCTTTTCCCTAGGCCACTTTTAATCTGTATCCTTTAAAGAGCTGCAAACTCCTGGGCATATACCAGGAGAAAACCATAATTTGAAAAGATACATGTACCTCAATGTTCATTGCGGCACTGATTACAATAGCCAGGACATGGAAGCAACCTAGATGTCCATCAGCAGAGGATGGATAAAGAAGATGTAGTTCAGATATACAATGGAAGATTACTCAGCAGTAATCAGAGTAATAATCAGAGCAGTAATCAGAACAAAATGCCATTTGCATCAACATGAGTGGCATACTGAGTGAATAGTCAGCCAGAGACAACTATCGTATGATATTGCTTATATGTGGAATGTAAAAAAAGAACAAATTTTTTACATTCCACATATGTACAAATGAACAAATTTACAATGAATAAATGGTACAAATTTACAAGCAGAAATAGAGTCACAGATGTAGAAACAATCTTATGGTTACCAGGGGGGGAATGGGGAGGGATAAACTGAGATTGGGATTGACATATACATAATACTATATGTATATATTATATATAACATATATATATATAATATATATAATAGGTAATTAATAAGGACCTACTATATAGCATAGGGAACTCTACTTAATACTCTGTAATGACCTACATGGGAAAGAATCTAAAAAAGAGTGGATATATATATATAAAACTGATTCACTTTGCTGTACAAGATAAGCTGACATTTGCAACATTGTAAATCAACAATACTCCACTAAAAAAAAAAAAAAAAAACTAAAATAAAAATAAAACGAAGAGCTGCAATAAACCATAACAGCTTTCAGTGAGGTCTTGGACTCCTTGGTGATTATCAAACCCAAGAATGGTCTCAGGGATCCCCGAACTTGGGATTACTGTTCAGAAACGAATAATGTCTTATGGACTTTTTACTATAAAATTGCATCTGCCAGAATCCTTTTTCTTTGTATCCATAAGCTTGATGTTTTCATGTTGGTCAACTAGAATATTGTGATACTTAGTCTAGGAACTCAGTAATTAACTCTTGTATTCCAAATAGAACATGTATGGGGGAGAATTTCAGCGAATGATAACCAAGGAAGACCATAGAGATACTCATATATTGTTGTGAAGTCCATCAAGGAGTTTGCCTTCTCAGACCTTCCACCTGGGATTGCTGGTCCTTATGCAGCTTTCTTACTTGTCTTCCAATCAGCACCGCAGAGTATTAACAATGGATATGGTATTGGGTTACCTAAGACTAGTAGGTCTCCTCACAAGGTGCTATGGTCTAAATGCTTGAGTTCTCTGAAGATTCATATGTTAAAAACCTAATGCCCAAAGTGATGGTGTTAGGAGGTGGGACCATTGGGAAATGACTAAGTCATAAGGACAGGGCCCACATGAATGGGATTAGCATTTTTTTTGAAAGAGACCTGAAATACTTGCTCATCCCTTCTATCTAGGGGTGGAAGAAATGTCTGTGTCCTGGAAGAGACCCTCACTCACTTGACCATGCTGGCACCCTGATCTTGGCCTCTAGAACTGTGATAAATGTGTATAAACCACCCAGGCTCTGGTATTTTGTAATAGCAGCCTGAATGGCTTAAGACACTAGACATGATTCAATGGGAAAAAAAATTTGTCAGCCTTGCTTTCCCTTCAACGATCAGGAAGGTGGAACAGGTAGCATAGATATTCAATCCCAAATAAAGTGGCACATGGCAACATAATCCATGGAACTGTAAATTTCTTTTTGTAGATCTCTGACATGCTCACCTGGGAAGGCATTTTCTTAGATGTAATTAACATTTAAACCAATAGGTTCTGAGTAAAACAAATCACCTTCTATAATGTGGGTGGGCTTTATGCAATCAGTTGAGGGCCTTAAGAGCAATGATGAGGTTTCCCAAAATAAAAGCAATTCAGCTCCAAGACTGCACCCGAATTTCCAGCCTGTCAACCTAGTCCACAGAGATGGAGCAACTAGACACTAAGGCCTGTCACTGGGCTCTCATTTGAGTCCTAAAACAAATGTTCTTTGATTTAAAAAACTTATTTTCACTTCTCTAGGCCTAAGTTTTCTCAACTACACAAGGAAATTAGATTTGAAAATCCTTTACATTGCCAAAGATGATGCAAATCTCTGTATAAAACATGACCCCAAGCTGAGGTTTTATTTGTGGCTTTCTCAAAAAGAAAATTATCGATTTGTTTTGCAGCTTCCCTGTTTGGATCTCTTATACTCATTATCTGTTCTGTCTCACACTGTATTTCTCTAGCTTAGCTTTACGAAGAAATCCTTTATAGAAATAATTACCTGACTGTTATGGAATTCTATTTTTATCTCCTAGTCTTCCATGTGAAAGCCTGAGTTGTAGTCAATGCACTCTAGTGAGATAAATTATTTCAAAATGTCAGCATGTCACCTTGGAGAAGTTTACCAGTTTTAAAATGGGTCTTGAAGTATACAGAAGAGGCATGATTTGCATGCTTTTGTTTTCTGCAACTGTCCTTTTTTCCCCAAATAACATATCTATTCTGTTTCTGTTTGCCTGAAGCTATATCGAATGCAGGTGTGTTAGTGGCTCAGATGGTAAAAGAATCTGCCTTGCAGTGCAGGAGACCTGGGTTCCATCCATGGGTTAAGAAGATCCCCTGGAGAAAGGAATGGCTACCCACTCCAGTCTTCTTGCCTGGAGAATTCCATGGACAGAGTAGCCTGGTGCTTTCGAGTCCGTGAGATCACAGAGAGTCGGACATGACTTAGTGACTAACACTTTCCCTTTCGTATAGAATGCATTCTCTGTTTGAAAGAGGAAATTAACAAAAAGGGAACTTTCATCTGGAATAGCAGTTAAGATTTTCTCCAGTCATCCAATCCAAAATATTAATCTCATTGTAGGACCATTGTCCCCACGAGGGTGGAATTCCCATGTAAATTGTCACTAACATCAATTTGACAGTCACTCATTTAATATGTGCTATGTACAAAGACTCATGCTACAGAGGAATTTAAAGAAAAGCAACTTCTCTGAAAATCAATTTCCTCATCTCTGAAATGCTTATGGTTATAATATTTACCTCCAAAAACACTATGAAGATGGTATGTGTAAAAGACTGATTCTGGCATGCTTGAGATACTAAATAGTAACTTCAGTGCAGCTGATATAGCTTTTGTAGCCCTTAGGGAACTGAATTTAAGTAGTGGGAATTAACATTGTTCAGATAATTAACTATAAGCCAAAATGTGGTCAGTGAGATAAAAATGGTGAGAATGAATTTAGGAAGCAACAAGGAGGAAGATGGTACTTTTTTTCATCTAGAAAAAAGTAGGTAACAATTCATCAAGGAGGTGAATTTCTTTTGTACCTTGGAAGAGAGATTAGGTGTTTGTGTGCAGTGTAAGAATATTTGATTTGTAGACTCTCCTTAAAGTGTCAGTCATGATCAGAAAGTACAGCTGAGAAATTGAACTTCTGTGTTGGAGTATAATAATCCTATGGTAAGAGGTAGATTCAAGTGGCAGGTTCGGAACCACTAGTTCTGTCTCTAGTTCTGTCCTATTCAGTCTTTTTGTCAATCACTTGATTATCACATTATCTTAGGACATGAAAGTGGGAAGGCTAGTGTATGTGGAATAACAGACTGCAAAGTCAACGGTTTCCATCTAATTAGGTGATGATTAAAAGCAAATGCATTTACAGTTCTGTAATTATGTCCAAATAATCAGGCATAAGGGTTGGGTGGAAAAAAAATCAGTAATTTTAGTTCACTGTAAGGTGTGGGAGGTAGCATCTAAAAATTCATTGAAAATTTACACTAGGAATAAAACTGTTTCATTCTACAAATATCTAATGAAGGCCTGCTGATGCAAAGAATGGACAGCAGTGAAGAGTATAATTGTGGATATTGTAACTCAGGACTTAAACGTTAATAGAAAACAGAAATAAGATACATTTCAAAGTTAAATGCTGCCCAACAGCTGGGATAAATGTCAAGAGGGAAATGCGTGGAATACCATGTGTCCATATAACAAGGAGACCTGAGCTGTGTCAGAGCCAGGAAAGGCTGCTTTGTGGAAGTGGTTTTTACTGAGATCTGAAAGATGTTAGGGAAGTAATCAGGTCAAAAAGAGAGGGTCTTCCAAGTAGAGGAAACAGCATTTATAAAGCACTTTAGCCCAGGTGATTCAGTGGTAAAGAATCTGCCTGCAGTGCAGAAGACCCAGGTTCAATCCCTGGGTTGGGAAGATCCCCTGGAGAAGTGAATGGCAACCAACTCCAGTATTCATGCCTGGAAAATCCCATGGACAGAGGAACCTGATGGTCTACAGTCCTTGGGGTCACAAAAGAGCTGGACATGACTTAGTGACTAACACTTTTACTAGCCATATGTAAGAATATTGAGTGAGAAGAAAACACATGAGAGGGTTGAACCTTAAAGGAATTTAGTTTGATTCGTAAAACCTATGATAACTAGAAACAAATACAAAATGGAATGTGGCCAGTGCTGTGAAAGAGATAAGAATGAAGTTTTGCAGAGCATAGGAGATATTTTTGTTTGCCGAGGGAATTTGGTAGAGATTCATCAAGAAAATGACATTTCGATGGGGTCTCTAGAGTAAGATTGAATTTTGGCAGGCAGAGTTAGGGTGTTCTCAATATACAAACACTGGTTAGAGAAGAAGGGATGGGTCAGTTAAATTACCAACAGAAAGGTATGAAGAGAATCAGGAGAAAGTGAGGTCCTAGGAATTAAAGAAAGATTGCATTACAAAGATAGAAAGATCACAGTTTGGAATGATTTAATAGACTTCAAATAATATGAGGACTAAACTGCATCTGCTGTATTTACTGAAGTGGAAGACATTGGTGAACTTAGCCTGAGTAGTTGAAGCTGAGAGTATAAAGTGAGGAAACAGCTAAGAGCAGGTGGCAAATTGTCAGATTCAATGGCAGGATACCTGTGATCATCAGTTTTGTGTTTTTGGAAGGAAACCTAATACAATAGTCTTGTAGTAGTTATATAAAAGTTAATTTCATTTGTTGAATGAATGAATATTTAGGGGAAAAAAGGTTAATTATGCTTGAAATAGGACAAGACTTTGGGGAAAAGAGTTGAGATTATCCTCTGGTTCTAGCAAATTACTAACTTTGTGACCTTGGGCAAGTCTTGTAACTAACCACTCTGAGCCCTAGTTTCCTCACTTATAAAATGAGGATAATGATAATTGATCTCATTTCCCGAGAGAGTTGGCAGAAGTAAGAAACTTTACACAAATGTGTTTTATATGTGGAGTTCTAACCTAATAGAAGGTACTATTTTAGTATAAATAGACTAGAAGCTGTATCAGACCCTGACCAGCTGGACTGCCCATTTCCTCTTCTTACACGATATTTCTTGGTGACCCTTCCAATGAGGTGGCCACATATCCTAGTTTGAGCCAATGACAATGCCCAGAGGTGTTAGGTACCACTTCCAAGACTCAACCATGGAGACCTCCCACTAGGGCTCCTCCATGCTCCTTCTGTTTCTGCTGGCTTGATACATGTGGGTGAGTGGTTGGGGGAACCTTGGAAAATATATATTGATGGGTTTTCTCATTGTTACTACTAATTTGGAAAATGATTTGGCAATAAATTCAAAGTTTGAATAATCTCATACTTCATAGTCCTGCAATGGTACTCCTATGTATATTTACTCTAGAGATACTGCAAATATGCTTTAGGAGACATCTATGAGTGGGTTTATTGTTTATAATAACTTCAAACTGAAAACAACGCAGATGTTCATTAATTGGAAAACCAAATACCCATTGATAGAAGAATGGAGGAAATTTATAGTCACACAAAATTAAATAACAGTGAAAAGTAATCCCCATATCTATGTGAAACTACATAGATGAGAGCAAGAAATATAATGGTAAATGAAAATAACAGATCATAAAGGAAAGGATGTATGATAAAATTATTAAAAAAAAAACTTTAAACCATCTACCCCCCCCAAAAATCTGGACCCAGTGATATAGATTTTAGCATCATAGGCACCTGCATTTTTTAAGAGGAAGAGAACTGTGTAAGTAATGCATTCCCAAAACAATATTTCAGATAACAACCTCAAAATTTATTAGCTTAAAGAAAGAAACATGTATTCTTTATCTAGCTCACAAGTGTACTGCATTCACCTGATCTTGCCCTGTTCAGCTGATCTTGGCTAGGCTTGCTTATGCTTCAGTGGGAGCTAGAGGTCATCCAAGTCATTCTGGTCATCGTGGCTGACACCTGTTCTCAGCTTGGCTATTGAGTGATCTCAGATAGCCATGATGTAGTGTGAACAGCTTTGCTTCACATGTCTGTCAACGTCCAGTGGGCTAGCCTGGCCATGTTCTCATGTCAAGCCCCGGAGGGAAAAGACAAGCAAGTGCCATCCTGCAGAGGCGCCAGCAGGAATCTGCATGTGCTTTCCAAAGCTCTATTTGCATCTCATTTGCTTACACCCTATGTGCAAAAACAAGTCACATGTCCCAGCCTGGCATCAGAATGGAAAGGGACAATAATGTTATAGGCCAAAGGCCAGGGGAGGACCTTAATGGGGCTACGAATGCAATCCATCTGCCGCAAGAACACGCACCGTAGAATTCAGGATCACAATGACTGCTGTCAGGAAGGCAGGGGTGGACAGGACAAAGAATACACAGGCAGCTGCCAGGTTAATAGGCAATGTGGTAGTTCTTAACTGGGGTGACGTTTTACTGGGTTTTATTTTATATTATGCTTTGTAACTTGCATGTATCTTACATGCATACTTGTGTAAGCATCACATGCTATATTTAAAAAAATATTTTTGGGGTCTTCAATGATGAGAAAAACTGAAGGGCCAATTTAGGAAGTCTGTGGAAATGGGGGTCGCTGAATTCTCTTTTTGAGTTTCTGAAAAATGGAATACTGTCACTTTTTAAAAGAAGATGGTGACTTTGACCAAAAAAAAAAAAATCATTTATTAATAGAAACTGAAGGGTGTGCCTTGCTAAAGTGGTGAGAATAATTCTCTCTTTCTTCTGGGGACCTCAGATCAAATTTCATCCGTGTAGAAAACACACGTTTATTCTTCTCTCTTTTATTCAGTTTGTTTTATTCCTGGAACAAAAGATACCCCAGCTTCTCTTCGAAAGACTTCCATGTGAGTTTGAAAGAGTGTAGAATTTGGAACATGCTATATAGTTCAGATAAAACTCCTGATTTTTTTTTTCAAAGTGCTCCTCAATTGGACCCAGATCCCAGACCTCCAGGGTGGCGATCCATTCATCTCTAGCCGAAACTAGGTTTTCTCGCCCCTCTCCAGAAGACTAGGAGATTCATTTGAAAGAGACGCTGCTGCTGCTCTTTTCACATCACAAAAGAATTAATGTTCGAGCCGTCCTTTGAAGATGTGGTGTCACGCATGTGCTATTATTAATAATAAACTACAGATCTGCTTCACACCATCTGAAAAACAGGGCTGTGCCCCCATGAAAGGACTTTTATTTCCACCGGTTCTCCATTATGTTTAGCCCAGATCCAGCTCAGCCTCAGACTGGGGCTAGTCCCAGAATGTGAGGGAAGAAAAGCAGCAGCTGGAGGGAAACAAAACAACATATACCACCCAATACATTGAAAAAATACAAGTGAAAAGGAGGCTTTCATAACCGTTAGAGATCAGTGCCACCCACTGCAAGCATTTCAGTGAGAAGGTGGGTTTGGGACACAGCACCTCCTGAAGACAGGACCTAAAGGAGGATTTATCTTTGATTCTTTATACATTCTGGGGAAGATAAATATTTCCAGGGTTCCTGAGCCTGCCTGGACAGGAAACAAGGCGCTGATCGCAATCTGCTGTTAGCCTTGCCTTTTATATTTGCTTACTGACTTGAGTTGTTCTTTCTCTTCTTTTCTGAAACCACTAATACCGTTCCTCCTGTAACTTTTAGGGTTTACAAGCTCCCTTTTACAGGCCTTGGTTTTGAGGGGATAGGTGTAGAACGAGGCTACTGCAAATAACAGTCCAGTAAAGGCTTCAGGGCAGGTTCCCTTTGAAGAGGCGAGTGCAGACAGAGAGCTGAATGATGAGAGTGGCTTCTCGTGGTTCCACTGCCAGCAGGCGCTCCCGTCTGACAGAGGCCTGAGAAGGAGCAAATTTGAGAGCCGCGTCTGTTATTTTTATTGGAAAAAAACCCCCAACTCTGCACCTGTCTTTGGTGGCAAGATTCTCAACTTATGCTCCTGGCTTCAGGCTCTGCCTGTTTTGGAGCCGGTTATTCAAAATGAACTCCAACCTTATTTCGGAATCATAGGGCTGTGCAGAAGGGGAAAGAATTTCTTATTCCATTTCAGGCCCCAACACTGAAGGTGGTGTGTATGGAAAAGGGGACTGGAGAGAGAGAGAGAAAAAAAGAGAGGGAGGGAGGAAAAAAAAAGAGGCAAACACAAAACTCAAGGAAATCAAGACCATGCTGTGCAAAATTGTTACAGCTGTTTCTGTTTTTATTGGCTCACTCTTTTGGCTTCACTTTTTCAGCAACTGTGGTTCATATGAGCAGGAAGGCAATCCAGCATGGCCGGGTTGCAGGGGGGCTCAGAGGTGGGGGGGTTGGGGGGTTAGAGGGGCTGGTAAAGGTGGGGGCTGTGGGGGTTGAGGGGGAGCTGAGGGGGTGGGACCAGCCAGGAAATGAGAGGGAGAGGGCGGGGAGCTCGAGGGAGGAGGTTCTGAATTGTGTACAGCGCTCTGAGGGGACACACATCAAAGCCTTTCTTTCTGATAGCTTGGTGGAAGCCTGAGCAATAGAATTCAGATGCACTTAATGGAAAGCTCCTAAAAGCGTCGCTTCTCCCTGGCTGGATCAGATTAGTGGTCTGTTTAAGGCATTGTACTAGCCCTGCAAGTGACGTTCTGGTATCTCTGAGGAAATAAAGTGTCAGGACGCATCCCTCTCCCAACCTCTCCCCGACTGTGATTCACCTAGACCACTGCACAGGGCTGAGCATATGGAGAGTGCATATTTTCCCGGGGGGCTCTATTTCTCATGGTTACAAATGGAATGAGCTATATGCCTGCTCACTGACCCTAGGAGGATATTGGCAGCTGGGATCCAGTGCCCCAGGGCTTGGGGTAAGCCGCTCACCCACCTCCATCCCCCTGCACGGAGGCTGGAAGGTGAACCAGAAACAGGCACGTGAAGGAAGCCACTGTCTCTCTCCCCCACACTCTTTCTTAAAACTTCCTACGAGTGATTTAAATGATATTTTTAAGTTTTATAAAATTGCTTAAGCTGGCGTTCTTGAATTTGATACTATTCTTAACCACACTTGCTACACACACACACCACTCACGCTCACTCTTAATCATATTAATTCTACAAACACTAAGGAAATCCTCTAAAATGGTATTCCCAAATGAGGGGAAATAGGCAGAGAACTGGAAGGTAAGAAATACAACAAGGGGAAAAATATTTATTATACTTAAGTTTGGCTGGCAGTTCCAGCAAAAGGAAAAATATAATGAAAAATGGATTAACCAAAACCCCTACATCTGATGATAAAATATTATGTTCTCTCACACTGGGAAAAAAAAAAAAAAAAGCCAATGAGCAGCACAGCTGTAGAATGAAAGGCAGATCCTGAGCCCAGCACCCATGTATTGGTTCTGTTTTTGAGCCTTACTGGGTTTTTCTGTACTCTACTTCTGACCTGTTTGGACACAGGAAAGAAAATCACAACCTGTATGCCTCTGTATTCTCATCTAAATGTGGAGCTGGACTTGGGAAGAAGGACTAATTTAAGGTTACAAAGCACTTTGAGACTATAAAATGCCAGGTAATTGCAAACATTAAATCTAATAACATAATTAGGTGTTGAAGGTTGTGTCTTGGTCATTTTGTTTTCTGAATGGAGGAAAGGACTCCTTCAAAGCTTGTTCTAATAATTTTCCCAAGGAAGTCATTGAATAGCTTGAAAAAAAATGGTGATTTGGACTAATGCTGTCTTAAACAATTATATATTTTGAGATATACCATGCTTTTTCCACATTTTCTAATATCCTTCTACTCATGGTTGCTTTTCCCTTTGTGTTAATAGTGGCTGACAATACATTATTAACAAATATTAAATTTGTTTAAAACTTTTCAGTTGAGGCCATATATGATAAATGTAGAGTGAGACTGCCTTTTTGAAAGGCTTGTTAACTCTTCTAAACAGGAAAATGAATGATTTCAAGAATTAGCAATGCCCAGAGAAAGCTGTCCTCTTGGAAAGATTTAAACTGTTCCTCATGAAAAATAACCCCACTAAATTTCATATTTAGCACTGAGACTTCAACTTTGGCATAGTGAGTATTTCATTCTCACCTCAGGTTCTGACTCAATGTAAGGGTTGCCAATTTTTTTTTTTTCTTGGATCTTGACCACAAGATGGGTTGGTTGTGCTGGACCCCAAATGAAGTTTGTACAGTTGAGATTGGGAAGCATACAGAACTTTTCTATTCTTTGAGAACATTCCCCTCTTGTGCATCTGTTAGCTGTTCTTACAATTTGGGATGCCATTCATCAGTAGCATCTTTTACAAATGAGTAGATTTTGGCCTGTTGAGGTTCAGCCAGGCACCCCCATTGGTTGGCGAACATTGAACTCCCTTGCAAAAACATGTTTCTGCTATTATCCTTACAGAAGGCTGTGTGTTCACACACATGAACAATTATGAGCCTGAACAGCCCCTTCCCCTTTGGGTTGCTCTTTGATCTCTTGTTGTTTTGCTGCTTGCATCCATATGGAAATGTTACCAACTAGGGGGCAATTCCTTTCCTTGAGGATTTCTCATCCATAGTCTTTCCCCTTGTTGTTCCTTATTTGTGTTGGGCTCCAGATTGATGCCAGTATTTCAAAGGCACACGCCTCATCGGGTTCAAAAGCTCAATTTACTTTAAGTAGCCATCACAACTTACACTTAGATTTAAGTACCTGTTTATACGTAAGTTTTCCCGATATGCCATGACAACTAGGGCATCTGAAGAGAAGCACAATTTTCTTGTGAGACCAGGCAGACCTTTGGGATTAAGTAGGTAGATCATACATACTGTCAGTCTCGTGCTCTCTGTTAATTTCCAGATCAGTGTTTACCAACTAGGGGTATATATAATATACACACGGGCATGACCTCATCCAAAGAAAATTGATTGAAAATTATCAAACCCTGAAAAAACTCCATTTGTGGATGCCAATTTATATCCATTCTTAATTTTTTTTTCCTATCCATGGTACCCAATAACTGTAGACTTATAAATCCTTCCTTTTATTACACTAGAAAATGCCAAAGATCTGAGAGCATAGAAGTATGTGCTTACTAAGGGAACTTTCTTTCTTTTTTTTTTAAAGAGCCTTCTGAAGCTCCTCCCTAGGAGAGATTAAATAAAGTCAGTGCTTTCCCACTTCCCAAGTCTATCTCCACACATCAAACAAATGAAAATCCTTCTAAAACTCATCTTCCTTCATGCCCACACTCAAATATGCTGTTTTATGTGGGTCGACCAAAGTCTTTTTCTGATTTTCCTCCCCATCTGTTCTTTGAATAAACATGCATCCTAAAGAGAAGGAGGACTTAAAGGATCAGATTTGGTTCCTGTATTTGGAAATGTTTTCAAAAGACCACACCGCACTTGGCTATTCGGTCAAATTAGGTTCCGTTTGCTTCTAATAGCACTTAATTACCTCCCACACGCTTCTCAGACTCTTCTACTTCTTAGTCTGCACAACTTAGCTATTACGATGTCCAAAAAAGTTTGTTTTTGTTAAAAAAAAAAAAAGAAATCGTGTGTGTGAGCTGGTAAAACTGCTGCCACTGGTTCTGTCTCTACCAGACCAAAGCTATCTGTGTTTCCAGATGACCACACTGGTTGCACTGGGTGTCTGGAAGTGTGGAAACCAAGCAAGCAGAGATATAAGGAGTTGTGTTTTTTTAAACTTTTTAAGTAATTTGGTACCATACACAGATTGCCTCAATTTCTTTCTTTTATAAATAAATTAAGACACTCAACCATGGACACTGATGAATCTCCTAAAGTACAAACCCAAAGATGAAGAATTCAGAACAGATCATCATGTAGTATCTGCAAGGTGGGATTAGCTATCTTGATGAGTTAGCTTTCATTTTCCTTTCTCCAGATTAAAAGGGAGCGGGGGGTGGGGTAAAACACTTCTGTGGCATGTCATGCATGTTTTCAGTTTTCATTATTTCCAGCTTGAAATCTCTGAATAGGTTGAGACAATGTTTGTTAATCTGAATTGAATTCCAGTGGCATAACATCCAAAGTTGAATTATTTTCCTTATCACAATTTAGCTGAAAGCTGGGGTTGGGAAACCTTTCTTGTTCTTTGGGAAAAAAAAGAGAAAGGCCAAATAGTAAGTGATTTAGGATTTGTGGTGATGTTTTAGTCGCTAAGTCGAATCTGACCCTTCGCGACCTCTTGGCCAGGGTCCTTCTATCCATGGGATTTCCCAGGCAAGAATACAGGAGTGGGTTACC
This sequence comes from Bubalus kerabau, assembly GCF_029407905.1. Classification (NCBI taxonomy): domain Eukaryota; kingdom Metazoa; phylum Chordata; class Mammalia; order Artiodactyla; family Bovidae; genus Bubalus; species Bubalus kerabau. The sequence continues at coordinate 16,534,140 of NC_073626.1, forward strand.
ATTTCCTTCTCCAGGGGATCTTCCTGAACCAGGAATCAAACCTGCGTCTCCTGCATTGACAAGTGGGTTCTTCACTGCTGAGCCACCAGGGAAGCCCAGGATTTGTGGACCAAGAGCAAAATTGAAGATACCATTTAGGTACTTATATGAGAAGAAAGTACCTAAATGGACGGAAGAGCCTGGTAGGCTGCAGTCCATGGGGTCGTTAGAGTCGGACACGACTGAACGATTTCACTTTCACTTTTCACTTTCATGCATTGGAGAAGGAAATGGCAATCCACTCCAGTGTTCTTGCCTGGAGAATCCTAGGGACGGTGGAGCCTGGTGGGCTGCCGTCTATGGGGTCGCACAGAGTCGGACACAACTGAAGCGACTTAGCAGCAGCAGCATGAGAAGAAAGAACGCTCTTCTCTGGCTGTAGCCCTGGTTGTCTGCATTTGCATCCTTCCAGGCCGTGGGCGCACTGCTCACAGTTGTTGTCAGCTTGAGACATTCTGTAGTTCCAGTGGGCTGGCAGGTGTGTGGGGCTCAGGAGCTGGGAATGGGGAGGGTGAGTGGTCACCAGCCAGGGGGCGGGCACTGAGAGCCAAAGGAGGAACTGGGGTAGAAGGGAACCCTCTAGTTTAGCCTCTGTAACTCACAGTGTTAGCACACGGGGCCAGTGCCCAAGGGTCATTCAAAAATAAGCTTGGGTCTGGATTTGGTCCCCTTGGCTATACTTTGCCAACTTTTGGTTCAACAAATACCTAGATACTGATGACTCCCAAATCTAAATCTCTGGTATGAGCTCCAGCTCTCTTTTGTACATTTCCTCTTAGCTACTTGGCAGGCACTTTAAAGAGTGTTCCAAACTGAACTCATTATTACCTTCTTCCCTCTGTGCCCTGTTTCTGTAAATAGCACCAGTACTTAACAGTTGCCCACGTCAGACACACCGTGTTCATTTTCAACTCCTCTCTTCCTTCGTTCTCCTATTCCTTGTGCTGTATAGTGGCTGGACTGGAAGCAATGGAAAGACAAGGTCAGACTTAGCTTATATTTGTATTTCAAACTCTCATGCTGTAGGCTTTTAAAAATTTGTTTTTGGGGTCTTCTCTGGAAGTCTTGTGGTTAAGACTCCATACTCCCAATGCTGGGGGCATGGCTTTGATTCCTGCTCAGGGAACTAAGATCCCAAGAGCTACATGGTGTGGCCTATAAAAGAGAGAGAAAAACAAAACAAAACAGAACAGATGTTGAATTAATCTCTCAATCACCAAACAGTCGATTTCACTCCTCTGTAAAAACTCTTCCATGGCTTTCCACTGGTTAGAGAATAAGCATAAAATATTTGTCAGACCATGCACAACTCTTTGTGTTTTGACTTTGTCTAAAGACTGACATATTACATGAAATGTACCAGTGTCTCCCATCCTTCACATCTCTCATCCTGCTTGTCTCTATCCAGGCTACATTGTTTCCTCTTCCCACATGACCCTTTCCCATGGATTTTATGTGATAATCCCCACTCATCTTTCCAGATTAGACTCACTGATCATCTATCTGCAGGAAGGCCCCCCAGGTCCCTCTCTATTCATTAGGAGTTTGCTGTGGTCTTTCACAATACTTCATCAATGCTGAGATTCTTTGCCAAGTTCATTTAGCCCTTTCCAGATTATTAGCATGGTGGCAAGACTATATTTGTCGATGTTTTCTGGTATCTTAGTTTGGTACTTGGAACGTGGCAGATGAGAAATGATCACCCAACCAAACTAAAGGTTTACCCCTCAGTGTAACTGAGAAAACTTAGAACACTTTCTGTATCCATACAAACGTAAGAGGGCCTTTTCTTTGTTCCATTGGGCTTTTCCCAAACCTAAGGAAGTGAAACCCCACAGGCCCTTCCCCAGGGACATACACCCCTTCCCCCCACACCCCACCCCAACCTGTGTCCACCCACTTCTTGTTTGTGGAAAAGCTTTAGCCTTCTAGGCCTTCCCTGAGTTCCAAAGAACGGATTTAAATTGAGAAAGCAAAGCGAGAAAATGCAGAAACAAAGGAAAGCAATCACGTAAGACAATGTAATGATGGTTTAGACATAAAACAAAGTTGAGGATCCTTGGTTCTTCAAGGACTATAGATAATATCCTGAATCATATCCGTGAAATATTTTGCAGCTACTAAAACCTCGACCAGGTGGAAGGAGTTAACAGCATGCTGACCACCGGAATCTAGACCCCAAACTGTTAGAACCAGAAGCTTGGTGATGTTAACACCTGAAATACCACCCTGTTACTTCAACGCCAACAAATAGAAGGATGTCCACAACTTGACCAATCACCCTATGACCCTGTCTCTCATCTCGCCTTTAAAGTGTCCATCCATAGATGAATGGATAAAGAAAATGTGGACTACAACTCAGTCATAAAGAAGAAAGAAATTTTACCATTTGCTGCAACATGGTTGGATTTGGAGGGCATTAGACTGAGGGAAATAATTCAGACAGAGAAAGACAAAGATTCTACGATATCCCTTATATATGGAATCTAAAAAAGATGATACAAAAAAAGAAGTGAATTCACAGATATAGAGAACAAAGTAGTGGTTACTGATGGGGAGAGGGGAGGAGAGAAAGGGGAGTTAAGATAGGATTACATGAAATCATGTATGTGAGACTTTTGAGAACTGTAAAGCAGCAAAGAATTGAAAGACTCTTAGTCAATAAAAGTAAATACAATTAAAAGGCAAAACCAGAAATCCCTTCCCTGAAAGTTGTCAGGAAGTTTGAGTTTTTCAAGAGTGACCTGCCCATTCTTGCTTGGCATTACGTTGGGTGCCCTGCAAAATTTGGGATTGTTTTGTGTGCTGAAAGAACAAAGAGGGAGGACAGTTCTTTGGTGTAAAAATTCCCCTGGCTTTGGATTTGCATTGCACATAAGGCAAGGACATTGCACTTAACAGTTCCCTAGACAAAAAGAAGCTGCATTTGACTGCTCCCAGCCTTCTGGGGACAGCACTAAGGTGTACCTTTTGTCTTACAAGTCACAGAAAGAATGTGCAAACAACTCCAGAGACAGCTGTAAGACCCTTGTCATGTTTCTTTATATGCTTAAAATAAAACTCCAGAATGATCATTGTAAACAGTGATTGTAATACCTCTATGTGAATGTTGATGTTGAGAGAAAACAAATGACTCACAACAAAATCAAGCAATATACTACTTAATTTCTCTCTTTCCTTTTTGAAATTTAGGTAGGTGGAGAACTACAAAGAGGCAAACTATGAAAGATAAGCAGCCACATGGCTGTATGATTTCAGAAAATCTGGAACAAGGCCTGATGGCAATGACATCAGGAGAGAATATAATATTGGCTAAGTTATTACTTGGATGTAAGCATTAGGTTGTTTAATGCGTTCATCATAAAATTAGGTGTCATTAAAAATCTCTGGAGCAGACATTGATGATTACAGTATAATGAAGGAAGAGAGATGGTAGAGGGAAGATTATAGACTCTTGAAGGAAGTTGCTTTCTTAAATTTAATAAGGAATTTAATAAGGTACCCAAGGACACTGTATTCAGACTTTCCAGTTATATTCTTTCTTTAAACATGAGGGCCTAGAAGTTAGGTGAATTTGAATTACTACTATTTATAAACGAGGAAAACTTACGAAAGCGGACACTTGCAAAATTCCTATTGTGTTTCCTTTTCCCCTACTTTTCCTTTCACCCCAGCAAAAAAGGGGTGAAAGTCCCACTTTCAAATCATCTAAGAACAGGACTTTTTAGTTATTAAGAACTACCCTCCCACTCCCAAATAATACAATTAATTTACTCAAAACCTGTGACTCATTAACTTCTTTAAGGCAAAAACTTCCTATGTTCTCCTATTGTCCTGTTTTCTGGGATAGAAAATAATACGTAATGCTTTGATCCATAATTAATTATGAGGGAATAGAATTCATTTTTGCCCTGAAAATGTTGATACTGGGGAAAAGGGGATATAGATTTTTTTCCCCTGTCTTCTTTCTTTTTGTATGAGGAAAGAAGCTGGCAGAAATAAACGAACCACACAATTGTCTATGAACAAATCAGACTTCTGGAATTAATGAGATCTGTCTATGAAGAACTTTCTCTGAGGCCAGGTTTAGGCTCTGGGAAAAAAAAAAGAAAAAAGAAAGCTTGCAGAGCTTTAAAGATGAAAACTGTTTCCTCTGCATGGTAAAGCAGAAAAGGATTCACCCCGCAACATTTCCCCAGAGTCCTCCCTAATAAGACAAAGTCAGCTGAAAATCACTTTGCTCAGCATGGACTATGACTTTTGAAAGGCTTATTGAAATTAATCAGTACGTTTTCTGTCGTATACCATCTTTATGTTTTACACATAAGAATGTTCATTAGGGCCACGTGAGGAAGAGACGGTTTCCCACACAGAGGGTGCTGGCAGTCTTGGCAGGTGTCACTTCCTTACAAGGTGGGCTGACACAGCCTGAAAGCCGCTCGTCTGAAAGGTCTTGTATGTTGCTGTCGCCGCCGTACTTGATGAATGGAGCTGACAAGCCTCTGTGTTACCTACTTTCTTCATTCTGGGTTATTCTGCTCTGGATTATTTCAGGCAGGCTTTCAAGACGGCATAAAAGACTGAATGACCACACTGCCAGGCAGAAATTAAAGGGAGCAGCCGGGAGAGAATGTATTGTGTGCTGGACACTCCACAAACCACCAGGAAAACAGCATATGCGTTTGTGGGAGACCCCAGTGGCTCTTTCTAGCCCTGGGGTTTTCATGGTTGACTTTGGGATTCCATCATAAATGACCTTGTCCTTTTATTTCAGCCATGTCTGCTTTTCTCATCTATTAGAGTGTCATCTTTTAGAGGTTTGGAATGTCTCTGGGCTTCTTCAGCCTTGCCATAGAACTTTGTTCAGTGCTTTGAAGAAAGGAAATATTCAATAGAACTTGAGAAATTGGATTGTAAAGTGAATGATGGAAATGATACATAAACTCTTGTCCTACAGCAAGATAGTCCAAGATTTTCTTTCACTTTTGACATTTAAGTAAAATACTTAAGATCACTTTTCAGGTTTATGTGTAAGCTTTCCTTTCTTTAATTACTATATTTTTGAAAAAGTTTTTTCTGGCATCTGTACTTTCTCTTTCCTCCACTTTTCTTAGGCGAGTTAATACATTTATCATTAGGCTTTATGTCTCTTCTTCTAATAAATTCATTGTGAAGTCACTCAGTCGTGTCCAACTCTTTGCGACCCCGTGGACTGTAGCCTATCAGCCTCCTCCGTCCATGGGATTTTCCAGGCAAGAGTGCTGGAGTGGATTGCCATTTCCTTCTCCAGGGGATCTTCTCAACCCAGGAATCGAACCCGGGTCTCCTGCATTGCAGGCAGACACTTTACCATCTGAGCCACCAGGGAAGCCTAATACATTAATAGTTAGGCTTTATGTCTTCTCTTCTAATAAATTCATTTCCATTCTAGATTTAGAATTGGAATCAATTTACTAGTTCCTCATTTGCTAGTTCCTAAGTTTTTGCAGTTTTCCTAAATTGTTAATTTATCTTTTCCTGCTTCCTCAGTTTTTGCGATTTTCTTATGTAGTCTGGGTCTACTTCTTAAGAATGAGGTGGCAGATATAATGTTATGTGTTCACCAAATGTCATTTGATTTTTTCTCTTCCTTGGGTATATGGCCAATATACTTCCCAGGCCCTCTCAGTTATGTGGAGGCAGTTGATGGATCCTGGCTAATGAAATGTGAAAGGAAACAACATGTGTCAGTTCTGGACTGAGACTGTGAGAAACCCTCGTAGGGTTTTTTTTTTTTTTGGTCAGTTTCATCCCTGCCATGGAGAATAGGGAGGCCTCACATTGAGATGGAACAGCCTCAAGATCAAAGTCACTTGGATGGCTGGGTTGCTGTGTGGGAGAATGGCCTGGTCTCACTGCAGACTTTGCATCTCTTTGGTTAAATAACTAAGATTACTGGGTTGTTCCTTACACAGCATAAGCCCAGCCTATTCTAGCTGATACTGAAAGGATGTAGTAGGAATGCTTACCCACTCTCCTGTGAGCATCTCTGGTTCATCACTGGTGATCACATGGGCCATAAACAAGAGTCTCTTAAAAAAAAAAAAACAACAACTGCTTTTTAAAAATAAGCATCAACTTTATTGAGACTTCACTAGTTTTACATGCACTGATTCATGTTTGATTCTATGCAATTTTATTTTTATCACATGTGCAGATTTGTGTGGCCGTTGTCACAGTTCAGATACAGAATCGGTCCATTGCAAGGATCCCTCATGCCATCCTACCACAGACACAGGCACCTTCCTTATTCCTCTCTTATTCCTCTCCCTTATTCCTCTCTCACCATTGGTAACCACTAATCTGTTCTTCATTTCTTCTTCTTTGTCATTTCAAGAGTGCTATGTGATGGAATCGCACAGGATACAACTTTTTGAAATGTTCTTTTTTTAAATTGAAGTATAATTGACACTATATTAGTTCCAGGTACATAACATAGTGACTCGACATTTCCATACATGACAAAAGATTCACAATATGTCTAGTTGCCATCTGTCACTATGCTGCTGCTTAGTCACTTCAGTCGTGTCCAACCCTCTCTGACCCCATGGACCATGGCCCGCCAGGCTTCTCTGTCCATGGGATTCTCCAGGCAAGAATACTGGAGTGAGTTGCCATTTCCTTCTCCAATGATAAAGTAAGAAGTGAGTGAAGTGAAGTCGTTCAGTTGTGTCTGACTCTTTGCGCCCCCATGAACTGTAGCCTACCAGGCTCCTCCGTCCATGGGATTTTCCAGGCAAGAGGACTGCAGTGGGTTGCCATTTCCTTCTCCAATCTGTCACCATACAAAGATATTAAAATATTATCAACTATATTCTCCATGCTGTACATTTCATCCTTGTGGCTCATTTATTTTGTACCGATGTAAACAATAGTTTTGAGCTGAGAATCCTAGTTTTTTTTTTTTTTTTTTTTTTTTTTGATAGAAGGCTCCTAATTTCTCATTTGTCTCCTAGTCCCATTCAACCAAAGGGTAAAGTAGAATAAGGTATATATTGAAGACAAGGTGCCACGTTGGAAAAAAATAATCATGTTGAAATAAGATCGCCCTGGATAAGACTCCCAGTCTGTCTCTTATTACCTCTATTTCTTTGAACTTTGTAATTTCCTTTCTAAGTCTCAGTTACCTCATCATTAAAATGAGGATAATAATCTCTACTTTTACTACTTTATAGATTTGGTGAGAGAATGTATTGGCATATGCATCATTCATAATAAAACTCATTGAGTTTTGTTTTTGCCATTAACAGGCTGTGTGACCTTGAGCGAGATACTTCACTTTTGTGAGCATGAGGGGTTTTTTGTTTCAATGTAGAAGCAATACCTACGTCCCCTTATTGGGGGGTTGTAGTAAGGATTAAGGAGAGTGTATATGTTCTGTGTTGGCTGGCACATGCTAAATTCTCAATAAATCATGATTCCTACCATGACTTGATGAACAGACTCATTGGGATTTACTCTTCATACTGGTATCACCAGGGGCTTAATCTCTGATTAAGAGCATGATGAGTTTCTCTGACCCAAGGCTCCATGTAGAGCCAAAGAGTTTCCTTTTGCTGCTCAGTAGGGTGGTGCAAATGTTGTGCTTAAGCCCCACTGTGTAATGTTTTTATGGATAGCTTTTCACCATCATTTTGGATTCTGCATGGAGAGAAATAGGCTTCAAGTATATTCTCATTCTGGGATTATGATGTCATAGAGATAAAACCTATTTTGGATTTTCTTGAGGTTTTCAAGAAAACTTACACATTGTCTACTTTTGTACTTTCACTAATTAGTTTTCCAAACCATCCTAATCTATTTTTACTAAAAAAGAAAAAGAAAAAGAAAAAAAAAACAATCACACATACAATGGAAATGTGAGATAGTTTGTTCTCCTGAGTCTGCTGCCAGCCTTTCCATTCGTGATGTTTTAGGCAGTCAAGTTCATTAGAGGAGGTTTGAGAAGTAGAAGCACAGATATCAAGCTGGAATCTTGCATACATTATCTTGCAGTGATTCACATACATTACTGTATGTACAGCTGTTAATGAAGAGTCTCAAAGCAGAGATACTGGTTTTATGATTTGCTCTATACAACTCATTAAAAAAAGATATCTTTATAGCTTCTTCTGTTCATCTAGCCCCTTTACATTTATGTCATTTTGTTATTGTTGATGTTGTTCAGTTGCCCAGTTGTGTCCAACTCTTTGCAACCCCATGGACTGCAGCACGCCAGGCCTCCCTGTCCCTCACCATCTCCCAGAGTTTGTCCAAGTTCATGTTCATTGCATTAGTGATGCCGTTCAGCCATCTCATCCTCTGACTCCCTCTTCTCCTTCTGCCCTTGATCTTTCCCAGCACTGGGAACTTTTCCAATGAGTCATCTGTGCACATCAGATGACTAGTATTGACCAAAATACTAGAGCTTCAGCTTTAGCATCAGTTTTTCCAGTGAATATTCAGGGTTGATCTCCCTTAAGATTGACTGGTTTGATCTCCTTGCTGTCCAAGGGACTTTCAGGAGTCTTCTCTAACACCACAGTTTGAAGGCATCAATTCTTTGGCATTCTGCCTTTTTTACGGTTCAGCACTCACAACTGTATGTGACCACTGGGAAGGCCATAGCCTCAACTGTACGGACCTTTCTCGGCAGAATAATGTCTCTGCTTTTCAACACACTGTCTAGGTTTGTCATCACTTTCTTGCCAAGAAGCAAACATCTTATGATTTCATGGCTGCAGTCACCACCCACAGTGATTTTGGAGCCCCAAAAGAGGAAGTCTATCACTACTTCCAACTTTTCCCCTTCTATTTGCCATGCAGTAATCAAGATTGCCGGGAGAAATATCAATAACCTCAGATATGCAGATGACACCACCCTTATGGCAGAAAGTGAAGAGGAACTAAAAAGCCTCTTGATGAAAGTGAAAGTGGAGAGTGAAAAAGTTGGCTTAAAGCTCAACATTCAGAAAACGAAGATCATGGCATCTGGTCCCATCACTTCATGGGAAATAGACGGGGAAACAGTGGAAATAGTGTCAGACTTTATTTTTCTGGGCTCCAAAATCACTGCAGATGGTGACTGCAGCCATGAAATTAAAAGAGGCTTACTCCTTGGAAGGAAAGTTATGACCAACCTAGATAGCATATTCAAAAGCAGAGACGTTACTTTGCCAACAAAGATCCGTCTAGTCAAGGCGATGGTTTTTCCTATGGTCATGTATGGATGTGAGAGTTGGACTGTGAAGAAAGCTGAGCGCTGTAGAATTGATGCTTTTTTTTTTTTAATTTTATTTTATTTTTAAACTTTACATAACTGTATTAGTTTTGCCAAATATCAAAATGAATCCGCCACAGGTATACATGTGTTCCCCATCCTGAACCCTCCTCCCTCCTCCCTCCCCATTCCATCCCTCTGGGTCGTCCCAGTGCTTTTGAACTGTGGTGTTGGAGAAGACTCTTGAGAGTCCCTTGGACTGCAAGGAGATCCAACCAGTCCATTCTGAAGGAGATCAGCCCTGGGATCTCTTTGGAAGGACTGATGCTAAAGCTGAAACTCCAGTACTTTGGCCACCTCATAAGAAGAGTTGACTCATTGGAAAAGACTCTGATGCTGGGAGGGATTGGAGGCAGGAGGAGAAGGGGATGACAGAGGATGAGATGGCTGGATGGCATCACTGACTCGATGGACATGAGTCTGGGTGAACTCCGGGAGTTGGTGATGGACAGGGAGGCCTGGCGTGCTGCAATTCATGGGGTCGCAAAGAGTTGGACACGACTGAGTGACTGAACTGAACTGAATGGGACCGGATGCCATGATCTTAGTTTTTTTAATATTTACTCTTAAGATGGCTCTTTCAGTCTCCTCTTGCACCCTCATCAAGGGGTGAAGGCCTCATCAAGAGGCTCTTATGTCATTTGCTGCTGCTGCTGCTAAGTTGCTTCAGTCGTGTCCGACTCTGTGTGACCCCATAGACTGCAGCCCACCAGGCTCCCCCGTCCCTGGGATTCTCCAGGCAAGAACACTGGAGTGGGTTGCCATTTCCTTCTCCAATGCATGAAAGTGAAAAGTGAAAGTGAAGTCACTCAGTTGTGCCTGACCCTTAGTGACCCCATGGACTGCAGCCTACCAGGCTCCTCCATCCATGGGATTTTCCAGGCAAGAGTACTGGAGTGGGGTGCCATTGCCTTCTCTGTTATGTCATTTAGGATTCTTCAAATTTTATGAGTGATATTGGCCCACATTGTCTTGTGTTCCAGATGGATTAAGATGTAACTGGAGGGACTTTCCTGCCAATCCAGTGGCTTAAGAATCCTGCTGCCAATGCAGGGGATGTAGGCTTGATCCCTAAGATCCCACATGCATGGGGCAATTAAGCCCGCACCACCACTAGATAGAAGCCCACACACCACAGTGAAAGATCCCACATGTGCAACTATAAGACCCAACACAGCCATAAATAAATACATACATATATAAATAAATATTTTTTCAAAAAAAGATGTAACTGGATTCTCTTAAATCTCCATGATTAACTTTTTTTTGCCAGCTTCCTACACTTTAGGCCTTCCACTTCTCAGGAACTCCAACCCCCTCTGGCTGTCCTGGTCAACCTGCCAGCAGTCTGTTGGAGGAAATCATTTTAAGTTTGTAATGACTTTATCACACACTAAATAAGTGCATGAATTTGAGCAAGACAGTCAGTCACCTCTTGGTGTATTTCCTCATCTGTAAAATAATGACATTTGACTGGATGACATATTATAAAACCATTCAAGGGTGAGGATTGTATGGCTAACCAGAAATCATGTCAAGAGCATTAGGGCTTTCAAATAGAAGACCAGAAGGAGGTGATGCTGAATGTAACTAAATAATTAATTTCTAGCACTAGACGGTATTATAATGTTTGCAAATGTTTGTTGAACACATTCCATATGCATGTCACTGTGCATTAGGGTGGAAGAAAAAAAATGCAGCACACATTGTTCCTGCCCTGAAGGAGTTTTCAATTCAGTAGTGGAGACATGTTTATAAGTAACATTATGTCATAGGATTAAATGAAATTAACTAATGTCATAATGGAGTCACAATCAGCACGATGGCTGGCTTATGTCCATTTTAGTCAGCTATAGTTTGGTAGACAATTACAGTTGCTTACTGCATCAAAGATAGGATCATTTTTGGAGAGGAAAACAATGCCTGAAATAATTGCCAGCATTGTATTTGGAGATTTGTGGTCTACTTGTTTATTGCAAAGAGAATGTTTTATGTATTCTCTAGCAAAGCATTAAAACCAACACATCCTCCATTTTGAATTTTCCAAGAAGCAAAGAAGATGCCCTCACGATAAAAGGAGGTAATTTAGTGCCTTTAAACAACCATTTCAGTTTGGTTGCAGTTGTGTGTGGGTCACTGATTTAAGAAGAACTCATCTGGGCAGGTCATCTTTATCCACATGAGATCACTTGGGGACCTGCTTCTACAATGCTTCTTCATGAAGTATCATTTCATCTCCATGTTCTTTATCTTTCTCCATATGGAGTATCATTTTTCAAGGTCTCTCTGTGTAGTTTGAGCTCCTTATGGCCAAATGATCATGAGTAATTTTACTTTTTATCTGGTGACTGGATTCTAAGAGGGCAAAACATTACTTAAACATTCTCTCAAAGGTTAGGTCCAGGAATATATTTTATTCCATTAGCCAAAGCTATCATGGAGAACATTCCTCTAGATGGAAAGAGTATCAAAGAATTGAGGTCATCTTTCATCTGCCATACACTCTTTGAGGCATGTGGTCTAATGTGAAATCATAATGCCATGATTTTCATATGCTTGGTTTTTATGAGAAGGAAACAAGTAGTCCAAACAACTTTCTTAACAGCATTTAACTCGCATTTTGATTGAGGCACTTCTTTGCATGGGTGTCTGCTAAAAGCCATAGGGTATTTCATATCCAGCATCCACTAAATGCCATTGGTGCCTTTACCCCCTTTTATTGTCATTGGACAATAAAAACACGATCTAAAACATTTCAAAACTCTCTGTGGTGGAGCAGACGGTTCTTCTCCCAGACAAAAACCATAGGCCTAATGTCTTAAGATGGGAGATTTCCTGGAGAGGTTCTAACCAGGTTACTGTGTGGGCTTATGCATATGTGTGCCTGCTTAGATGCTTTAGTCTCATCTGACCCTTTGCGACCCCATGGACTGTAGCCCACCAGGCTCCTCTGTCCATGGGATTCTCCAGGCAAGAATACTGGAGTGGGTTGCGGGACCCTCCTGCAGGGGATCTTCCCCACCCAGGGATCGGACTCAGATCTCCTGCATCTTCTGCATCCCAGGTGGATTCTTCACTGCTGAGCCACCAGGGAAGCCCCATGTGTGGGCTGTATAGATGTAGGTAATCATAAAATGACTAGTGTCTGTTCTGTTCCAAGCCATACAACTCAAAGTTCTTACTGAGTACCTAGATCCTCTGTGTTTCTGTCAAGGCACATCATTGCAGAACTGTAGAAACATGTAATATGTACCCTGCCCTCAAGCAGGAGCTAACATTATTGGAGACATATTATTTAATCTTCAATGAAAAACATGTCATGCCACTTTCAATATGAAAAAGACATTTATTTTAGGATATTAGAAAATGTAGAAACTAAAGAACACCCACACCTTGGATGGTGCAATTCAGGTGTACCACTGTTGACATTTTGATGGATCTCACTCCAGCTTTTAATATGTGTATCTGTATGGAAGGATTTGATATATATGTAACCATATATATAATAGATAACATATAGTACTTTCTAATACTTTATAATAGAGATATGCTGTTACATATAGTACTTTCTATAATATGTTTTTGCTAACTCTTATTACTGAAAAACACTAGAGTTAATTTTAAAACAAAATATTCCTTAAATGAAGTGTTAAACAGAATCAAAGGGTAAAAACCTGTATGGGGATGCTGACTGGAGTTAGGTAGACTTCATATAGTAACTGAAGCTTCATTAGGAGCTTGAAGAATGAGTTGAATTAGGATTAATAAGTCCCAATCAATAATTTCATGGTAAGAATGGACATAATATAATTAGAAGACAGTCTGGTTTTTATCTTTGTTATTTTTTCTAATTTTGGTAAATATGATAAGGTCTTAAAAGTTTTACAGAGTTTTAAATTTGAAAATGGTAATACAGTCAAGAGACACCAGCAAAGTAGGAGAAGGCTGCTACTAAGTCGCTTCAGTCGTGTCCAACTCTGTGCGACCCCACAGACGGCAGCCCACCAGGTTCCCCCGTCCCTGGGATTCTCCAGGCAAGAACACTGGAGTGGGTTGCCATTTCCTTCTCCAATGCATGAAAGTGAAAAGTGAAAGGGAAGTCATTCAGTCATGCCCGACTCTTCTTGACCCCATGGACTGCAGCCTACCTGGCTCCTTCATCCATGGGCGTTTCCAGGTAAGTGTACTGGAGTGGGGTGCCATCGCCTTCTCTGGTAGGAGAAGGCATTGGCTCTTAAAAAGCTCTCTTAAAGGGTCGGACACCACTTAGTGACTAAACCACCATCACCACCAAAGATGCCATTAAAATCTGCATAGGATCTAAATAAACCCAACAGCTAAATAGGCTGTCAGCGACAGCTGTGATATGTTTGTCCTGCAGGGAATGGTGGCCTGGGGATTTCAGAAGTTGGTGAGCAAGGAAATAATACAAGATGCCCTCTAAAGAACACATTGTTCACAGTGAGATCAGCTCCAGAATTTCTGAATTTCTGGATCTTTCCCAAAGTGAAAGAAACCAAGCTTTCTCTTACTCCTTTCAGTTTACTGCTTGCTATTTGGTAAAGAAGATGAGATAGTTATTAACAACCACCTTGGCAGTAAAATTTATATTCTGAACAATATTAATATATTTACTAATATTACTCATAGGATATATAACTGAAATTACTCATATGCTAATAAAAGAAAAATAATACAAATAAATGTAAGTTGCATGAGGGCAGAAATTTTATTTTGTTCTCTTTTCTCTCTTAACCACTCAACAGTTATTAGCATAATGTTGAATGCCTGATTACATGAATGAATGATTCCATATTGAGAAGCCTGTATTTCCGTATGAAAATTGAGAGAAGAAATAAATGGCATGAACAAAAATCAGGAATTACTTCTACAGCAAATGTTAATTTTTGCCTAAGACTTGTCTAGTAAAATGCTGTTTTATACTATTACAACTTGACTGAGTATAACCTACCTGACAGCAAATCTAGGAAATCTTTATATAAGCAAACAAACTTAAGATTCTCACCTACTTCTATGGTTCATTTAGCTGTAATTTATTTAAGACAATATTTTAAAAGTGACTGAAAGATTATTTTGTTAAAATTTGAGAGTGCATGATCGTTATTAAAATTCATGCTCTTATATAAAGTAGAAAGCCAGAAAATGGTAGGTAGAGAAATGGTGCATTATTTTAAACACCACTCAGTATAAGGTAAATTAGATCCTAAGCACTTTATAAATACTTGTTATTGAATGAAGAAAATGGTTTGCTTGTATTATATCTAAATGAAGATGAGTCAGTAGGATAAGAAAAGGCGATTTCTAAAAGAAATAAGCATATTAAAAGAATAATTTTAGTTCATACTTATAAACTTTTTGGAGAAGGAAATGGCAATCCACTCCAGTACTATTGCCTGGAAAATCCCATGGACAGAGGAACCTGGTAGGCTACAGTCCATGGGGTTGCAAAGAGTCGGACAACTGAGTGACTTCACTTTCACTTTATAAACTTTTTATTAAAAAAATAACCATTGCAAAATAACTAGGATAGACTCATAATGATCAATGAACCAATGAATCCTGGTCAAATGAAAAAATGTCTCTTAGTTAATTGGAAATTCTAATGCTTCACTTGATAAAGTCAATATTTTAAGTAACGTTGTTATTCTATGCATTAGGAACTGTAAGGGGAGCCACTATTTACGGACAACAGTGGTTAAATTTTAGTGGTTGGGAGACTCAGTTGGGAAAGTTGTTAAAAGTCTGATTTCCGGTCCTTCACACTAAGGTATCCTCATTCAGCAAGTCTGGGGTCAGCTTCCTGAACCTGCGTCTGTAATTTGTATTTCAGGTGATTGTTGGGCAGGTGATCTGCATCTGCAACCTGGAAAAACATTTCTTGGAATGTTTGCTGCTTTATCCCTGCTCAGAAGATTCAAGCTGTAAGTAATTCATGGGCCCTAGGTACTGTTGTTTGGGGGAGGGGACATTTTTGTTACAGCTTCTGGGCATTCTTTTGGGGTTGGCCTTTCAACTGAGTTTAATTCCCCTAAAATCCTCTTTGCCTCTCTGAAATAACTGCTCATTTGTAGAACTAGAGAGGTTGTTTCCTACCTGTGGGAAAATAACTACCCTTACCCACTCAAGCCTTATGTTCACAAGTGAGACTGGTCTGAAAATTCCTTTCTTGTGTACTCTTTACTGGGTTTTAATAGCCATGTTACATATGTCTTTCTTCCCTTTCTATGCTATGGAGAAGACTAAATTGCCTTAGAATTAACTGCTTTTAAAAGTTTGTAAAATCCCCCATGAGACAATGTGGACCTGATCATTTTGATAAAGGGGAGACTGGATCTTTGAGCAATTCCTATGTTTTTCTTTTATTTGTATTTGACCTCATTGGCTATTTTTATCACTTATTTTTGGAGAAAGCAATGGCACCCCACTCCAGTACTCTTGCCTGGAAAGTCCCATGGGTGGAGGAGCCTGGTGGGCTGCAGTCCATGGGGTTGCGAAGAGTCGGGCACGATTGAGCGACTTCCCTTTCACTTTTCACTTTCATGCATTGGAGAAGGAAATGGCAACCCACTCCAGTGTTTTTGCCTGGAGAATCCCAGGGACGGGGGAGCTTGGTGGGCTGCCATGTATGGGGTCACACAGAGTCAGACACGACTGAAGTGACTTAGCAGCAGCAGAGTAAATTTTACATTTTTGAAAATTGTAGATTTCGTGTGTTCATTTTTTTTTGTTTGTGCCAGATTCAGTAAGCTAGTTCCATATGCTTCTTTGAATTTTATCTATATTTGTGACTATCCCACCCTGTTTCTTATTTTGTATATTTTTTTCATATCTCTTTTCCCTTCAATTAGCTTATAGGTGAGTCATGGAAAAAAAATGGCAGCAAGTAATTGAAATAAAATAATTTTTAAAATTAGAAAAATAAGATGAGTTTCAAAAAATTAGAACTAAAACGGGTTTCCTCGAAGATAGGAAGAGTGTATACAAATAGACATATGAATCTGCCATTTCACATTCCAGTTAATCTTTTAGTGTCCTTGACAAATGGGGCTTGTTCTAATGCATTTATACAATACTTACATGGAAATATAAATAAAGAATGCAGTTCTAGCTTACTAATAGTGTATGCGATTTAAAAACAGTTTTAATTTTTAACACTGATGTGTTGTTGTGTTGTTCAATTGGTAAGTCATGTCTCACTGTTTGTGACCCCCTGATCGGCAGCACAGCAGGCTTCCCTGTCCTTCACTATCTCCCACACTGTTTTAAGAATTACCACACTGTGACAAAGAGAAATAAGGTGAGCAAATGCTGTTGGAAAGATGGTTCCAATAGACTTGCTTGGAGAGGTCTGCCACAAACCTTCAATTTGTAAAAAATGAAATATCTGCAAAGTACAAAATGAAGCACAATAAAATGAGATATGCTTGCATCTTCCATATTGAACTGGATTAAACTTTTTCAAATGATGAGAATGTTTAGAGATTTGTTAAAAATCTCCTAAACATAGCATCAAGGGTTGAGATCAGGAAATATGGTGGAATGAGGTGGATAAGATAGCAGTGAGATGTGTTCCATGCATGTCAGTGTTAGGTGGTCAATTTGTTGTCACCAAACTCCTCCTAAATCTCAAATTTGTGTTACCTGTCATCATTTATTTGAGTGGTCTGGAAAGAAGGAGAAGTAATATAGTATTAAGTGTCTTAATCATACTGGGTAATGTTAATCACATTTCACTTATTTTATTCTAATACATATAATTCTAATAGTCTTATGGGGGTAGAAATGTAGAGACATGGAGTTTGAAGATACTTGGTCTTCTTTGTGTATAAAAGTAAAATACTCTTTTTTGCAAAGCTCATTTGTGGCACTAGAGAGGTCGTTTCCTACCTGTAGGTTTGTGATGGATTGAAGGCAGAATTCTAATAACTTTTTCAGCACATGTTGACTCCTGTAGTCTTTTCTTTCCCAAGGTGTGTGGGGGGTGGGCTCTCGTTTTGTGCAAAATTGCTCTGAAGATGCCCTCTGTCATAATAGGTGCCAGATGCACAGCTAGTGCTCAGTAACTAATGGATAATGATAGGGTATATTCACACCTTGGAAATGAGGTGGTGAATTTTTTGAATTTTCTGATAGAGTTCAGCACAATGAGAATCCCCACGGAGGTACATGGGGTGAGAATCTGTCCCAGCGATAGCAGGTGATGACAGGGGGACTCTGTTTCAATATGTTTTGGAGGGAAAATCACGGCTTTGGTCTGCCGAAGCTGGTGAATTGTCATCACTTATACACCAGCGGTGTTACAGACTTGTGGAATATGTCATTCTAAAAGGATTTAGAAAGCCAGAGAGTGACTCTTATCCCACATGACACTGGCATCCCCTGGCATTGAAAATTAAATGTATGAAGTGAGAACGTCTCCAAAAACAGTAACACAAACGTAACTATGAGGGCAGTAAGAAAGTGGTGCTGTTTTCCAAGTTGAGGCTAGAAAGAAAGAGGTTTGATCTCATTTATAGAAACTCAAATTACTATACAAAGTATAGACAGACCATGTTTGGGGTGAACTTAATCCTATTTAAATTTTTTTAATAGTTTCAGATTCTTTAAAAAAATTGTTTAGTAGAGGATGAGGGGAAGGGGTAATTAGAGAGTTTGGGATCCACATGTACACACTGCTATGTTTAAACTGGATAACCAACAAGGACCTACTGTATAGCACAGAGAACTCTGCTCAAAGTTATATGGCAGCTTGGATGGGAAGGGAGTTTAGGGGAAAATGAGTACATGTATATGTATGCCTGAGTCCCTTTGCTGTCTACCTGCAGCTATCACAACATTGTTAATGAGCTATACCCCAAAACAAAAGTTAAGTAATTGTTTTAATTGACAGTTGAAGTTGGATTCCAGACTCATATTTAAAGGCCACTGTTACCCTGCAGAAAAAAGTGAAATTGTATTAGTACTCCAGTGTATTGGAGAGCTTTATTAAGAGTGACTCTGAGTTAGTCATTTTGAATTTCTCCATAAAGACTACAAAGTCTGTTGGTATTTATTGGGACTCATGCCTGGAAAATCTCATGGACGGAGGACCCTGGTGGGCTGCAGTCCATGGGGTCGCTAAGAGTCGGACATGACTGAGCGACTTCACTTTCACTTTTCACTTTCACACATTGGAGAAGGAAATGGCAACCCACTCCAGTGTTCTTGCCTGGAGAATCCCAGGGACAGGGGAGCCTGGTGGGCTGCCGTCTATGGGGTCGCACAGAGTTGGACACAACTGAAGTGACTTAGCAGCAGCAGCAGTAGCAGCAGCGGCATCCAATATTAATTAGGGCTTCACAGGTAACTCAGTGGTAAAGAATCCACCTCCCAATGGCCAATGCAGGAGATGCAGTTTCTGTCCCTGGTTTGGGAAGATCCCCTGGAGTAGGAAATGGCAACCTGCTCCAGTATTCTTGCCTGGAAAATTCCATGGACAGGATCCTGCCAGGCTACAGTCCATGGGACTGCAAGGAGTCCGACATGACTGACTAAACATTTACAAGCATCCAATATTGCGTGAAAAGCGAAAGTAACTTCATCAGTTTGGGGGTTTATGTTTTCCTACTTGTATGCCCCAAGGGGCTCATTTCCAGGGAGTGAGGTGAGGACAGATGGGACCATTCCACCTACCCAGGGCCTCGCTGAGTCATCTTGCTGAGGTCAGAGAGTTATAGCAACTAAACCCTTCCTACGTTAAGTGAGTCACTGCTTGGCCATTCAGTCCTGGTCAGTTTGGGGGTCCTGCCTGACCTAAAGGTCTGTTCTCTATGTGTTAGGAAAAAGGCAGGGTCAGCTAAGTAGACACTCTAGGTCATGCTGACCTGTAATCCTAAGATTTGAACATTGGACTTTTAAAAAAAATAATGATTTCCTGTCTGATCTTTTCCTAGTATATATTTTCCTCTGTTCAAATTTGCCCCAGTTCCTTTCTGAAAACAACTGCTTTCCTGAATCCCATGTTGGGGCAAGCCTCTTTCACAAGTCATATTCCTCTGTTTGGGGCATTGCACAGCACTCTTTGAAAATGCTTTCCAGTAGTTTGAGAGAGTGTAATTAGTTGGCCAGTACGATTTCAGCCCCTCAGTAGATTTTGTGTTGCCTTATGAAAATGTACTTTCACTATGCTGTTGCAAGGTTGTGAGTTTATCACAGTCGCAAATGTTTAGATAGACCCTGAAAATATAGTCAGTTAAGCCAAGTGTGATGTATCTTAATGACAACATTGATTCAATTATTCAGCTTCCATTTCCTTTCTCTAGGATGTGAGTAGATTTTTAAAAATTTAACTTGGTCGATTTCTGGTCCTCTGAAGACAGTGTCTGTGATTAAACTTCATCCTCCCTTTCCCAGATCCAGTGTCTACCTCGAATTTGTTCCTGGTGAGTTACAGCAAGTTCATGGTCTCAGTTAGATTTTTCCTTCTTGCATTTCTCAAAACTGCTTTCTCTTCTTTCTGTATGTCTTAGGGTTTTGTTTGGGCATGCATTTGAGAGTTTTTTAGGGTTTTGTCTTAAGCTCCTTGGATTGGAATCTTTAAGTTCCTGTCAAGTATCACCCAGAAGCTAGCAGCCCTGCCTTTCCATGCTGGTCCGTCAGCAGCATCACTTAGTGTAGAGGCCAGTCTCATCTTTTTCCCAGAAGGATCACTGAAATAGCTTGTACCAGTGTGCATGCTGAGAGAAGCACCCTGCTGGACTTTACCTCCTGAGTTGACTTTTCAGGCTTAGAAAAGCCCTCCAAACATTCCACACTATATTACCCATTTGCAAAATATTGACCGATCAAAAAATGAATCCAGTTTGTAAATAAACAGTGGATGAGTTCCTGTGACTATGTCATCCTCTTTCGTATGAGTTTTCAGATGTTAGCCATGAGATGTGCCCTAGGATCCCATAAATGCAGGAGTGTTAGACCTTTAGGTTTGTCCATGCAAGTGAGTAAAGGACTTTTCTGAACAAGAGTACTAAGATTTCAAACAATTCCTTTGTTTTTAACCTAATGATAAATGTGAAAAAGAAAAAGCCATTTTGTTTGCTTTCTCAATTCTAAACAGTTTACCTATGGATATGTGTATCCAGAGGCTATAGAGGTGATGGGCTTGGGATCAAAGGATGAGATGAATCTGAGCTACCAGAGCTTGGCGACAGAGACAGAAGGGACTGAGCTTTAAGATGGGGTCACCTTGACGACCCGTGCTCCAGGCATGCACTCGTCATTGTGTATCTAAGTACAAAAGAATCAGGGAAACAAAATGTACATTCAGCCACATGGTCTCTGCAGAACCTCTATTAAGACTGTTGGATCTTTCCTTTCATTTGACATGGACCTCAGATGGTCACAAACATGTGCTACTCAGAGAACAGAGGTAACCTCAGTATCACCCAGCTGCAGTGGTGTTAGGTGTGGTACAACCCAGCTGGATTCTGTACAGGATTTCATAGGAAGCAAGTTGAGTGTATGCTTAGAAATGAAAGAAACCAAGAAGGAAGGAGAGGAACTCTCCAACATGAGAATTCAGATGACTGCTCCATCAAGGAACTCCTTTCCAGAAAAATGAGGGAGGTAGGGAGAATGAAATGGCAATCCACTCCAGTATCCTTACCTGGAAAATCCCACGGAGAGAAGGCGCTGGTGGGCTATGGTCCATGGGGTCACAAAGAGTCTGTCACGACTGAGCAACTCACACACACACACAGGGGAAAAACATCGAGTCAGTGATCATCAGAGCATCATTTCAAGCAAATTGAGACAAAGAAATAGGTGGGAAACTGCCTCATAATTTCCCCCAGTAACTAGGATCTCTGATTTTCTATAAGAAGGTTATTTTTTTTTATTAATTTTTTTATTGAAGGATAATTTCTTTACAGAATTTTGTTATTTTCTGTCAAACCTCAATATGAGTCAGCCATAGGTATACATATACCCCTCCCTTTTGAACCTCCCTCCATCTCCCTTTCCATCCCACCCCTCTAGGTTGATACAGAGCCCCTGTTTGAGTTTCCTGAGCCATACAGCAAATTCCCATTGGCTATCTATTTTGCATATGGTAATGTAAGTTTCCCTGTTACTCTTTCCATACATCTCACCCTCTCCTCCCCTTCCTTCAGGTCCATAAGTCTATTCTCCATGTCTGTTTCTCCATTGCTGCCCTGTATATAAATTCTTCAGTACCATTCTTCTAGATTCCATATATATGTGTTAGAATATGGTATCTATCTTTCTCTTTCTGACTCATTTCATTCTGTATAATAGGTTTTAGGTTCATCCACCTCATCAGAACTGACTCAAATGCATTCCTTTTTATGACTGAGTAATAATCCATTGTGTAAATGTACCACAACTTCTTTATCCATTCATCTGTGGATGGACATCTAGGTTGCTTCCATGTTCTAGCTATTGCAAATAGTGCTGCAAGGAACAATGGGATATATGTGTCTTTTTCAAGCCTGGTTTCCTCAGGGTATATGCCTAGGAGTGGGATTGCTGGGTCATATGGTGATTTTATTCCTAGTTTTTTAAGGAATCTCTATACTGTCTTCCATAGTGGCTATATGAATTTACATTCCACCAAGAGTGCAAAAGAGTGTTCCCTTTTCTCCACACCCTCTCCAGCATTTATTGTTTGTAGACTTTTTGATGATGGCCATTCTGACCCATGTAAGGTGATATCTCATTGTAGTTTTGATTTGCATTTCTGTAATAATGAGTGATGTTGAGCATCTTTTCATGTGTTTGTTAGCCATCTGTATGTCTTCTTTGGAGAAATGTCTGTCTAGGTCTTTTCCCCACTTTTTGATTGGGCTGTTTGTTTTTCTGGTATTGAGTTGTATGAGCTGCTTGTATATTTTGGAAATTAATCCTCTGTCAGTTTTGCTGCTGCTGCTGCTGCTAAGTCACCTCAGTCGTGTCTGACTCTGTGTGACCCCAGAGACGGCAGCCCACCAGGCTTCCCCGTCCCTGGGATTCTCCAGGCAAGAACACTGGAGTGGGGTGCCATTTCCTTCTCCAATGCATGAAAGTGAAAAGTGAAAGTGAAGTCGCTCAGTCGTGTCCGACTCTAGCGACCCCATGGACTGCAGCCCACCAGGCTCCTCCGTCCATGGGATTTTCCAGGCAAAAGTACTGGAGTGGGATGCCTTTGCCTTCTCCGTTTGTCAGTTTTATTTGCTATTATTTTCTCCCATTCTGAGGGTTGTCTTTTCACCTTGCTTATAGAATAAACCCAATGTGATCATGGTGTATGAGCTTTTTGATGTGCTTCTGAATTGTTTGCTAAAATTTTGTTGAGGATTTTTGCTTCTATGTTCATCAGTGATATTGGCCTGTAGTTTTCTTTTTTTTGTGTTGTCTTTGTCTGGTTTTGGTATCAGGGTGATGGTGGCCTCATCGAATGAGTTTGGAAGTGTTCCTTTCTCTGCAATTTTTTGAAAGAGTTTTAGAAGGAGAGGCATTAGCTCTTCTTTAAATGTTTAATAGAATTCTCCTGTGAAGCCATCTGGTCCTGGGCTTTTGTTTTTTGGGAGATTTTTTATCACAGCTTCAGTTTCAGTGATTATAATTGGGTTTTCCATAATTTCTATTTCTTCCTGGTTCAGTCTTGGAAGATTGAACTTTTCTACACATCTGTCCATTTCTTCCAGGTTATCCATTTTATTGCCATATAGTTGTTCATAATAGTCTGTTATAATCCTTTGTATTTATGCATTGTCTGTTGTAACCTCTCCTTTTTCATTTCTCATTTTGTTGATTTGATTCTTCTCTCTTTTTTTCTTGAAGAATCTGGCTAAAGATTTGTCAATTTTCTTCATCTTTTCAAAGAACTGTCCTTTAGTTTTATTAATCTTTACTATTGTTTCTTTCATTTCTTTTCAACTTATTTCTGCTCAGATCTTTATGTGTTCTTTCCTTCTACTACTTTTGGGGTATTTTTGTTCTTTTTTTCCAGTTGTTTTAGGTGTAAAGTTAGGTTGTCTAGTCGATGCTTTTCTTGTTTCTTGAGGTAGGATTGTATTCCTATAAACTTCCCTCTTAGAACTGCTTTTGCTGCATCCCATAGGTTTTGAATTGTCGTGTTTTCATTGTCATTTGTTTCTAGAAATTTTTTTATTTCTCTTTTTGCTTCTTTAGTAACCTGTTGGTTATTTAGAAATGTGTTGTTTAATCTCTGTGTGTTTGTAATTCTTACAGATTTTTTCTGTAATTGATATCTAGTCTCATAGTGTTGTGGTCAGAGAAAATGCTTGATATGATTTCAATTTTCTTAAATTTACTGAGGTTTGATTTGTAACCCAAGATGTGGTCTGTCCTGGAGAATGTTCCATGTGAACTTGAGAAGAAGGTGTATTCTTCTCCATCTTGATGGAATGCCCTGAAGATATCAATGAGATCCATCTTGTCTAATGTCATTTAAGACTTGTGTTTCCTTATTAATTTTCTGTATTGATGATCTGTCTATTGGTGTGAGTGGGATGTTAAACTCTCCTACTATTATTGTGTTATTTAAATTTCTCTTTTTATGTCTGTTAGTGTTTGTCTTATGTATTGAGATGTTCCTATGTTGGGTGCATAGATATTTACAATTGTTATGCCTTCCTCTTGGATTGATCCCTTGATCATCATGTAGTGTGCTTCTTTATCTCTTGTAATCTTTATTTTAAGGTCTATTTTGTCTGATATGAGGATTGTTACTCCAGCTTTCTTTTGCTTTCCATTTGCATGGGATATATTTCCCCATCCTCTCACTTTCAGTCTATCTGTGTCTTTAGGTCTGAAGTAGGGTTTCTTACAGACAGTATATATATGTGTCTTGTTTTTGTATCCATTCAGCCAGTCTGTGTCTTTTGGTTGGAGCATTTAATCCATTTAAAGTAATTATATATATATATATTCCTATTGCCATTTCCTTAATTGTTTGGGGTTGATTTTTTAGATCTTTCTGCTTCTCTTGTATTTCATGACTATCTAAGTCCCTTTAACATTTGTTGTAAAGCTGGTTTGGTAGTAATGAATTCTCTTAACTTTTGCTTGTCTGAAAAGCTTTTTATTTCTCCTTCAATTTTGAATGAGATCCTTGCTGGATACAGTAATCTTGGTTGCAGATTTTTCCCTTTGAGTACTTTAAATATATCTTGCCATTCCTTTCTAGCTTGCAGCATTTCTGCTGAAAGATCAGCTGTTAAGTGTATAGGGTTTCCCTTGTATGGTACTTGTTGCTTCTCCCTTGCTGCTTTTAATATTCTTTCTTTGTGTTTAGTCTCTGTTAGTTTGATTAGTATGTGTCTTGATAGGTTTCTCCTTGGGTTTATCCTGTATGGGACTCTTTGTGCCTCTTGGATTTGATTGACTATTTCCTTTTCCATGTTGGGGAAATTTTCAACTATAATCTGTTCAAAATTTTCTCATACCTTTTCTTTTTCTCTTCTTCTTCTGGGACCCCTATAATTTGAATGTTGACGCATTTGATATTGTCCCAGATGTCTCTGAGACTATCTTCAGTTCCTTTCATTATTTTTACTTTATTCTGCTCTTCAGAAGTTATTTCCACCATTTTCTCTTCCAGCTCACTGATTCATTCCTCTTCTTCATATATTCTGCTATTGATTCCTTCTAGAGTATTTTTAATTTCAGTAATTGTGTTTGTCTCTGTATGTTTATTCTTTAATTCTTCTAGATCTTTGTTAATTAATTGCATTTTCTCCATTTTTTCCTCAAGGTTTTTATCATTTTTACTATCATTATTCTGAATTCTTTTTCATGTAGTTTGCCTATTTCCTCCTCATTTATTTGGACTTCTGTGCTCCTACTTTCTTCCTTCATTTGTGTAGTATTGCTCTGCCTTTTAATTCTTTTTTTTTTTTTTAACTTATTGTGTTTGAGATCTCCTTTTCCCAGGCTTCAAGGTTGAATCCTTTCTTCCTTTTGGTTTCTGCCCTCCTAAGGTTGGTCCAGTGGTTTGTGAAAGCTTTTTATAGGGTGAGACTTGTGCTGAGTTTTTGTTTGTTTGTTTTTCCTCTGATGGGCAAGGCTGAGTGAGGTGGTAATCCTGTCTGCTGATGATTGAGTTTGTATTTTTGTTTTGTTTGTTGTTTAGATGAGGGGTCCTGCACAGGGTGCTACTGGTGGTTGGGTGATGCTGGGTCTTGTATTAAAGTTGTTTCTTTTATGTGAATTCTCACTATTTGATACTCCCTAGGGTTAGTTCTCTCATAGTCTAGGGTCTTGGAGTCAGTACTCCAACTCCAAAGACTCAGGGCTTGATCTCTGGTCAGGAATGAAGATTCCACAAGTGGTTTGTTATGGCATTAAGTGAGATTAAAGCAAATATCCAAAAACATGAAACTGAAGATCAACCCCAGACAAATGGAAGTTACAAAATCAGGCAAATTATAATTAAAATAATAGAATATATACATATACATTTACACCCATGAACAAAGTCAAAACAGTCCAACAAAAATAAAGTACAGTAGATTGACCTGGGGAACATAGGAAATCAAAAATTATACTTACCAGTTAAGAACAAAACTAACCAAAGCACAAACTGGAAAACAAAAATAAGCAAGGTGCCACATGGCACCTTGAAAACAAAACTAACAAGTATGTTGAGAGGAAAGGAAAGAAAGAAAAGAAAGAATAGATATGCAAAGTTAAATAGAGGTAGATGAAGATTTATATACATTAAAGATGAACTGCAAGGGGAAAAGAAGAGTAGGAAAGGCAAACAAAGGAATAAATGTAGAAAAAATATGATAGGCTTAAAAAATTAAAAATTAAAATTATAAAAAAGAAAGAAAAATGAAAGAATAAAGAAAAAAGGAAGAAAAAAAAAAGCAAACCTCCACAGAACTGCCAAAGCCCAATGTAGAGGTTTATAACAATAAAAAGTGTGACTGAATAAACACATATACGTATACACCCATAAGCAAAATCAAAACAGTCCAACAAAAATAAAGTACAATAGATTGACCTGGTGAACAAGGGATAGGAAAAATTATATCTACCAGAAAAAAACTCACTAAAGCACAAACTGAAAAACAAAACTAAAACAAGGTGCCAATTGGGGAATAAAGCCCCGAAAATAAAATAACAAATATGTTTAGAGGAAAGAGAAGAAAGAAAGAATAGATATGCAAAGTTAAATAGAGGTAGATAAAGAAGATTTATATACATTAAAGGTTAACTGCAAGGGGAAACGAACAGTAGGAAAAACAAACAAAGGAATAAATGTAGAAAAAATAATAATAGGTTTAAAAAATTAAAAATTAAAATTAAAAAAGAGAAAAGGAAAACTCCACAGAACTGCAAAAGCCCAACGTAGAGGCAGAGGTTTATAACAACAGTAAAAAATATGACTGAAGGGAAAAAAAAAAAGCTCAAATGCTTAATTAGATTTCATAGTGCCAATAAAATCAACAACTACACAGAGGGGGGAATAAAGGAAAAAATCTGAAAGAATCTACAGAACAAGTGAAAACATAAGAATAATAAATGATTTTCTTGAGTTATTGCTGTCAGAGTCCTTTCCCTTGCTGGGAGTCATAGTCCACCTCACCTTCCTAGGAGGCCCTCCAACACTGTCCTGTCCTGATCTCTGTACCTGCTCTGGGGGCACTCAGATTCTAATCTTGTCCTATTCCTGTGTGTTCTTGCCTCCAATGTCCACAGCTTTCAGAGCTAGTGCGTTTTCTTTTGTGGGAACTCTCAATGTCCTTTTATATATTCCATAGGCACAGAGTCTGCCTAGTTGATCATATGGATTTAATCTGCAGCTTGTATAGCTGGTGGGAAGGTGTTGGCTCTTCTTCCTTAGCCTCACTGCTCCTGGGTTTCAGTTGTGGTTTTATTTCCACCTCTGGATATGGGCTGTCCACTGGGGTTTGCTGCTGAGGCTGCCCTAGAGGACTTGGGTTTGCCCCTGTGAGGGCCAGATGTGGAGGTGGTGCAGCTGCTTGGGTCGCAGGAGCTCTGGCAGCACCAGGTACTCAGGGGAGTTGGCGGCTAGGGCAGCAGGAAATACAGCGCTCTAGAAGGGTATGGCAACCAGTACTGGCCAATAGGCTTCAGTATTCTTGCCTGGAGAGCCCCCTCCCTGATAGAGAAACCTGGCAGGCCACAGTCTATAGGGCTGCAAGAAGTCGGACACTACCGAAGCGACCCTGTGTGCATAGATGCAAGACATTTTTTTGCCTGTGGCAGCTCTTCCCCAGTGAGAGTTGAGCGTGAAGGTAGTGCAGCTGCTTGCTTGCGGGGACCCTGGTGGCACCAAGTGTGCAGGGACATGGACTGTCTCTGCTGCAGGAGTTATGGCCCTATCAGAGTCTTTTTTCGAGCCTCTTGTAGTTGACCATCAGAAGGCCTCTTTGGCCAGTCTTTCTCCGTAGCTCCACCCATTCAGGCACTTAGAGGGTTCCGTTGCCTGGGGTCCTTCTCTGTTGTTTGGCAAGTCAGGCACATAGAAGGGCCCCCATACTGCAGTCCTACTCTGTAGATCGGTGCGTCAGGTGTTTGATGGGCCAGCCTCTCTATTGTTCAGCTGCTGATGCTGGCCTATGGGGAGTGAGAGGCTATGGTGACGGCTCCACCCTCTATGTGTGACTCAGCAGGATCCCCTTGCTTCCATGGCTGCCCAGCTTTCCTCCACAGGCATTTCCCACCATGATCTCCTCTCTCACATCCCCTCAATCCTTCTCTCCACAGTCAACAGCAGCCCTCACCCTGGGATTGCTCCACTTTCCCTAAACTCCAGCTCTTAGCCGCTGCATCTTCCAGGGGATCTGTGTCCCTATTCGTGATATGTACGGCCACGGCAAGGAAGGACTGTCTGATTTTCATTCCATTTAGCCTGCCACAGATCTGCTGTTTCACTCTCAGCCTTAAGTGTTTCTCCTCTGACTCAGACAGTTGCCCCGATGTGGGGATCAGACCCCCTGCTTCAGTTCCCCCACTGGCCGAGGGCAGGTCCAGTCCTACTAACACTCCTGTTTTTCCCCCTAGTTCCTTCGTCCTACAAAGTTTTGCCTGGCTCTATATATTCTTTTCCACTGGTCAGGTCCTCCTGTTCACTCTTGGCTGGTGTTTTCCATGCAGTTATGTGTCTTAAGGTGTATTCCTGATGTATCCATGGAGAGAGATGTACTCCATATCCACCTACTCCTCTGCCATCTTGTTCTCTCTATAAGAAGGCTATTTTAACAGAGGCTTGTGCTATTGACATTACTTTGCCAACAAAGGTCCATCTAGTCAGGCTGTGGTTTTCCCGTGGTCATGTATGGATGTGAGAGTTGGACTGTGAAGAAGGCTGAGCGCCGAAGAATTGATGCTTTTGAACTGTGGTGTTGGAGAAGACTCTTGAAAGTCCCTTGGACTGCAAGGAGATCCAACAAGTCCATTCTGAAGGAGATCAGCCCTGGGATTTCTTTGGAAGGAATGATGCTAAAGCTGAAACTCCAGTACTTTGGCCACCTCATGCAAAGAGTTGACTCATTGGAAAAGACTCTGATGCTGGGAGGGATTGGGGGCAGGAGGAGAAGGGGATGACAGAGGATGAGATGGCTGGATGGCATCACTGACTCGATGGACATGAGTTTGGGTAAACTCCGGGAGTTGGTGATGGACAGGGAGGCCTGGCGTGCTGCAATTCATGGGGTCGCAAAGAGTCAGACACGACTGAGCGACTGAACTGAACTGAACTGTGCTATTGACGGAGAAGTAGAGTTAGGGTGGATTCTGAGGTCATAACATTACATATTAGGGGAAATCCAACCAGACAAGTTATTTCAGGCCCTTCCATTTACACTTAATTTGAGTTATTTTATTTTTCTCCTTTAAATATTAGTCTACTGGATTAGTCTACAGAGCAGTACTCCAGTTGTTGCTGGTTTCTGGTTTCTCTCTTTGTTTTTTGGCTCACTGTTGATTATTTGAATATTTTGAGGAATATAAACCATTTTCCATCTTCTGAGCAAAGAAGTACATATTTAGAACATAGGCAAACCCGAAAATTGTAGCTCAGCAAAGCCGCTTGGTCTCCTTGGAAAGAAAGTTGTCCTTTTTCTTTTTGTGTTTCTTTACTTGTAGTCTTTGTCTGAAATTTTAACATTTATTGTCCACATGATTATAATTTCTTTGTGTGTGTGCTAAGTCACTTTAGTTGTGTCCAACTCTTTGCAGCCCTGTAGACTGTAGCCTGTCAAGCTCTTCTGTCCATGGGATTCTCCAGGCCAGAATAGTGGAGTTGGGTAGCTGTTACCTTCCTCCCGAGGACTTTCCTGATCTGGGGATTGAACCGAGTCTCTTACGTCTCCTGCACTGGCTGGCGGGTTCTTTACCACTACCATCACCTGGGAAGTTTTCATCTCTTGGGGTGGGGGTGGGGGGGCAGGGGGAGCACCAGAATCATGAGCCATATCTCATTTTCAGACTCTCAAAGCAAAATTATTTCTGAGAATGCATTTCTCAAAATATATATCACAGGCAGTGATTTGTACTTGTTTCAATTGGAAGTTTGGTAGCTGTGGTTTCTGTCAGTAGGACAGCATTTGTTAGGTTGGTTCAGCATTATATTGATCAGTTCTTCCTTCCATACTCCAAGGACACTGTTTTTCCTTTGCGGAATATATCTTGAGTCAGTGTTAAACTTTCAGTGTTAAATCTATTGTAGACCTCTCCTTTCTATGGTTGGAGAGAATTTTCAACTCACCCAGCATTCTTATATCTATATAGCAAATTACATTGTGTGTTCCCAAATGTCTTGTACCTTTGGCATTGTTTATTTTGGTTTGGGAGTCCTAGGGACCTCTGGATCTTACTACTTCTCCTAGAAGCTGTACAGTAGATTTCCAGAATGTCTGTTGTATTGTATGAAGAGATACATTCATCATAGAGTTTATAATTTAAGAGGTTGTTGTGGTCTTTATCCAGATAGCTATTACAGTCAGAAAAATCACCCATATGAATGTTTGGACCCCCCACCCCCACTCCACCCCCTTGCCATCACTTTATGGCCCAATGGTCCCTTGGCCCACTGAATTAGAAATAATCGAGATTTTTAAAAAGTTATCCAACCATGTCTGACTAGCAGGGAGCAGAGATACTGGAAATAGCATGCCTTAAGTGTCCAACTTTTTGTATGTTTTCATTTTAAAATGTGGAAAAGGGTGACACTTGGCTGTCAGAGATAACATTCCTGACACTTTTGCATTTCTACATTTGGGATTTTAAATTTCAGTTGTGACGTTGACTTAAAGCATCTTAGAGCATCAATACAGGACTTACAAAAGTGAAAGTGAATTCCTTTACTATATGGAGAAGGCAATGGCAACCCACTCCTGTACTCTTGCCTGGAAAATCCCATGGACAGAGGAGCCTGGAAGGCTGCAGTCCATGGGGTCGCTAAGAGTCAGGCACGACTAAGCGACTTCACTTTCACTTTTTACTTTCATGAATTGGAGAAGGAAATGGCAACCCACTCCAGTATTCTTGCCTGGAGAATCCCAGGGACAGAGGAGCCTGATGGGCTGCCATCTATGGGGTCGCACAGAGTCGGACACGACTGAAGTGACTTAGCAGCAGCAGCAGAGCATCAATACAGGACTTATAAAAGTAAAAGTGAATTCCTTTACTATATATATTTAAGATTTTTGCTGCCAGGTGTACAAAAATCATAAAAGAGTTTCTGTAATCTAAATCACCAAACTTATTTCAGTTTTATCTATTCTTTGCAGTTGTTGTTGTTTAGTTGCTAAATTGTGTCTGACTCTTTGAGACCCCATGGACTGTAGCCCACCAGGCTCTTCTGTTCATGGAATTTTCCAGGCAAGAATACTGGAGTGGGTTGCCATTTTCTCCTCCAGGGGATCTTCCCAAGCCAGGGATCAAACCCATGTCTCCTGAATCGCAGGCAGCTTCTTTATCACTAAGCCACCTGGGAAGACCAGTTCTTTGAAATACGCTGCATTAAAAATGATGACATGGTATGAAACATGTACTTCCTGTAGCACCACAGGGAAATCACCAAATCCATATCCCCTCCTCCCACTGGAAATGTCAGTGACAAGAAAGTCAATGACAAGACACTTCAGATGGTGTGAGCTCTACAAACATGGAGATTGTATAATGTGATGCAGCACTGTTGACTTTCTCAACTGC
Organism: Bubalus kerabau; assembly: GCF_029407905.1. NCBI lineage: Eukaryota > Metazoa > Chordata > Mammalia > Artiodactyla > Bovidae > Bubalus > Bubalus kerabau. The sequence continues at coordinate 16,565,686 of NC_073626.1, forward strand.
CCCATCCCACTCCTGAGAATCCCTCCTTATCCTGCCCTGCAGGTGTGGCTCCCTGCAAGGGTGACCATCTGCCTCCATTTGCCTGAAAGTGAAAGTCACCCAGTTGTGTCCAACTCTTTGTGACCCCATGGACTATACAGTCCATGGAATTCTCCAGGCCAGCATACTGGAGTGGGTAGCCTTTCCTTTTTCCAGGGGATCTTCCTAAGCCAGGGATCGAACCCAGGTCTCCTGCATTGCAGGCAGATTTTTTTATCAGCTGAGCCAGAAGGGAAGCCCAAGAATACTGGAATGTGTAGCCTATCCCTTCTCCAGGGGATTTTCCCAACCCAGGAATTGAACCAGGGTCTCCTGCATTGCAGGCGGATTCTTTACCAACTGAGCTATGAGGGAAGCCCTGGACTTCTCCCAATTTTAGTACCCAAAGTCTCATGTCCCAGGGAACTCCTTAGTCCCAGGCAACCAGGACAACTGGTCTACCTATCCTGCAGCCATGTTCTGGTTCATGAGCCTCCCCTAGGGCCATGACTGACACAGCCCATGGTCCTTGTTGTTCTGAAATTGGACCGGTCACCTTCTCTGCTCTTGAGATTCTGAATGCTGAACTGAGAGAAATTCACTAGGAGACTAGGGGTTGTTTTGCAGCATTATTATATTACATGCAGTTCTTTAGAGCAGTTCCACATCAAATGCATGTTAAAATCACCTGGGACACTTAAAACATGCTGCTGAGTAGGCCTGGGCCCCTGAAACCGATTTAATTGGTTTGAGATGGGGCCTGCATATGGTCGGAGAAGGCAATGGCAACCCACTCCAGTACTCTTGCCTGGAAAATCCCATGGATGGAGGGGCCTGGTGGGCTGCAGTCCATGGGGTCGCTAGGAGTTGGACACGACTAAACGACTTCACTTTCACTTTTCACTTTCATGCATTGGAGAAGAAAATGGCACCCCACTCCAGTATTCTTGCCTGGAGAATCCCAGGGATGGGGGAGCCTGGTGGGCTGCCATCTATGGGGTCGCACAGAGTCGGACACGACTGACACGACTTAGCAGCAGCAGCAGCAGCAGGAGCTGCTGCATATGGTACTTTAAAGCAGTCTTATCTGTTGGTTCTAGGTTGTAGCCAGAGTCCCTCATCCACTCCTCCTAAATAAAGATATACAAAGCCCCAAAACTTCCAGTATTGAGGTTTCTGGGATTGCCTTGATTTTTGCTATTTCTGAAGCTTGCTTATTCAACAATTTTTTGGATTACAGGTACTCTAATACCATCCTAGTAACTCAATTAAAAAAAATTTACCTTTACAACCAAAATAAACACAAATATTATACAAAGTCAGTTTTTCCGAGTTTTCTACTTTGAGTAAAGCAGTTGGAGAATGTGGATCAACACAAGGTACAGTGATGAAGGAAAGACTTTTGCTTAGGACCCAAGAATAACAGTATTATAGCTAAGGCCAAAGCCTCAGCATAGCACATATTAAACATTCAAGCATCACAAACTGAATGAGTTAATTGATGACTGAATGAATTAATTGATGAATTCCATAGCCCCATGCTATGGAATATGGATAAAAAACCAGATGATCATTTAGAGTTAAGTTATAGGAAAAGCTGTCATCCCAGATAAATGAGTATGCTTTTCATTTTAAAAATAAAATATTAGAACAGCTGTAGCACTGTTTTCTGTTATTTTGTCTCTGTTGCCAGGAAACTTAGAACCAAAATTATGCTTAATTAATAAGCATATTTCCTTATGTTTAAAGCACTTTTTATTTTTCCGTTCCTTTCCAAAGTTTACAGTTTTTCTTTTTATTAAAATTGTTATATTTCATGAGTCTCACATATTAAGCTGTTTTAAAGTTTCTTTTGAGCTAAAATGTTGCAGACTAAAAAGAACACAATATTTAAGAATGAAGTGTTCATAAGATGAAAGTCACTATGAATACTCATGGACATGGCTTTTGGAGATAAAGATATTTTAAATTACAAATGCTGATAAATAAGTGCTATGATAATAAATTTGGGAAAAAAATCAGAATGTAGACAAGGAAATATTTTCAGAACATGCTTAATACAAAAAATTAATATTTTTAATATAAAAATCTTATAAGTAAAAAGATAAAAGATAAAAATCCAATAAAAATGAGAAAAGATTATAATAATTCACAACATTAAAAAGGCTAATAATCACATTAAAATATGTTCATCATTACAAGTAGTCAAAATTAAGCAAATTAAGACAAGAATAAGATGTTTTATTTTTCAAACAGGCAAAGGTTTTTTAAATATCCAAGGTTGTCAAAAATTATGTATAAATAAGAACTGTTGACTGGGATCAATAAGTAGAAATGGAATGATATTTCTAGAGGACAAATTGATAATATAGATTAAGGTATTCATAGTTTTGCAACTCTGAAAGTACAGTTGACCCTTGGTATCCATGGGTTCCTCATCAGAGAATTCAGCCAACCACAAATGGAATATATTCAGGAAAAAAAAAAAAAAACAAACCCAATCCAGAATATTCCAAAAAGCAAAACTTGAATTTGTAGTGTGCCCTGGAAACTATTTATATGCATTTACATTGTATTTATAGCTTTTATATAGCATTAAAATTGTATTAGCTATTTTAAGTAATTTAGAGGTGATTTACTGAGAAGGCAATGGCACCCCACTCCAGTACTCTTGCCTGGAAAATCCCATGGATGGAGGAGCCTGGTAGACTGCAGTCCATGGGGTTTCTAAGAGTCGTAGACGACCGAGCGACTTCACTTTCACTTTTCACTTTCATGCATTGGAGAAGGAAATGGCAACCCACTCCAGTGTTCTTGCCTGGAGAATCCCAGGGACAGGGTAGCCTAGCGGGCTGCCGTCTATGGGGCTGCACAGAGTCGGACACGACTGAAGCGACTTAGCAGCAGCAGCAGCAGCAGCAGCAGCAGCAGCAGCAGAGGTGATTTAAAATGTATGGGAGAATATGCATAGGTTATATGCAAATTCTAGGCTATTTTATGTAAAAGATTTGAGCACCTGAAGATTTTGATATCCACTGGGGTCCTGGAGAAGGCAATGGCACCCCACTCCAGTACTCTTGCCTGGAAAATCCCATGGGCAGAGGAGCCTGGTAGGCTGCAGTCCATGGGGTAGCACAGAGTCGAACACGACTGAAGCGACTTAGCAGCAGCAGCAGCAGCAGCAGGGGTCCTGGAACCTGTCACCCATGGATACCGAGGGATGATTATACTCATAACTCATTATATGTTATAGTGAAAGTGAAAGTCGCTCAGTCGTGTCCAACTCTTTGCGACCCCATGGACTATACAGTCCTTGGAATTCTCCAGGCCAGAATACTGGAGTGGGTAGCCTTTCCCATTTTCAGGTGTTCTTCCCAACCCAGGAATCAAACATAAAAGCAAATACATATGTTCATTTTTACTCTGTGTGTGCACACACACATACATATAGCAAAATTCTTACTAGGATATTGACCTGTACTGCTATTATTGATGATTTTTTATTTTCCTTTCTATCATTCTTACATTACTTTAATGAATGTATTATTAAAAATCAATAAACTTTGTCAAGTAATTTGTAGGAGAAGGCAATGGCACCCCACTCCAGTACTCTTGCCTGGAAAATCCCATGGATGGAGGAGCCTGGAAGGCTGCAGTCCATGGGGTCACTAAGAGTCGAACACGACTGAGCAACTTCCCTTTCACTTTTCACTTTCATGCATTGGAGAAGGAAATGGCAACCCACTCCAGTGTTCTTGCCTGGAGAATCTCAAGGACGGGGGAGCCCGGTGGGCTTCCGTCAACGGGGCTGCACAGAGTCGGACACGACTGAAGCAACTTAGCAGCAGCAGCAGCAGCAGTAATTTGTAACCAATATATATAAAAGTCATTCTCTTCAGTTCATACTATTCTGAAATATAGTTCTGTATTCACTGTAGTTCACTATAGTTTTTGTAGCTGTATTAGTTGTTTCCTAAAAGTGAAAGTGTTAGTCACTCAGTTGTGTCTGACTCTTTTGCAGCCCCAGGGATTATAGCCTGCCAGGCTTCTCTGTCCATAGCATTTCCCAGGCAAGAATCCTGGAGTGGATTGCCATTTCCGTCTCCAGGGGGTCTTCCTGACTCAGGGATTGAACCTGGGTCTCCCGCATTGCAGGCAGATTCTTTACCATCTGAGCCACCAGTGTGTAATGTTGAGAAATTGGATGTGTGTATGTAGCTATAATTCTCTGATGGAGGCTGGATTGACTTGCCCAGACTATGAATTTATCCTTAACTGTTGAAATATATCCATGAATTGGGAAGGAAAGGGTGCATGAGGGAAGAAACCTATTGTGTACTTTTAAATTCTTTTAAAGCTTTTGCATAACTACTGATATATGCTTTGGTTATAAATATTGTAGACAATCATAAAATTGCACTTGAACATGTTTGTTAGAATTAGTAGACTTTACTACCATACCAGAAAATTGGGATACAAACTTTAATTATGATAACCCACAGAAAACATCTTTTGTGGATTAAAAGCTATAATCAAAGCCTTTATGTGAATAGTTACATTTTGGAATAGAAGGGGGGTAATTTAAACATTGAGAATAGATCGATCATTTTCATTTCACTATGACCATTGCATGTTCCTTAGACTATTAAATATATTTATATACATATGATTAGCAATATATATGAAACCAAATTTTGCAATGATTTTTTGACAGAAAATTTTAATAACATCTATTAATTTTGAAACATTATTAAATATGAAGTATGGGACTAGATACTTTACATAACATGTCATTTAATTCTCCTATTAACCATTTAAGGTATTCCCATTGTAATAGGAATGATGAAAATAAATTGTTTGCTCATAGATGAATTATCTTTTGTCATCACCTTTATTTTAAAAATATGTAATTAGAATCTGTAATCTTCTAAGTCCTATGACTGTTTTATATACTTATTTGGCACAACAGATTTTTTTTTTCTTGTATCATATGCATTTTAGGTAATCACAAACTGTATATCTATTAGTATATCTTAGTGTAAGGAGAATTTGAGGTTATTGCTTTTGAGTTTTTGCTCATAATTTAGAAATGTGTACTACCCTGAATTTATACAAGTATTAATAAAAATAATTGGTGAAACTTCTGAAGAATTCCATTAAGCACTGATCATGGTCTTTCAAATTCAGTATTTTAAAATATCACACCTAATACTAAAATATAATACAGGGAAAAGTAAACTATAAAACAATAAATTACATATATATTACATTTTAAAAATATTAATGACATGAATTATCTTATTCTATTTAACTAGAACCTGTATTTCCAAAAATCTCCTTTGAGAATTTTGATGCAGCCAGCCTATGTGATGCTTTTTTGAAATCCCTAAACTGTTCCATGACTAAATAAGTTTGCAAAATGCTGGGTTAAGTGAAATTAAGCAAATTATTTGGTGTGGGACATCACAGAGTTTTTAAATGGCAGATATACTTTGAAAATTGCCCTAAGAATACTATAGTATGCACCATTTCTCAAATGTATTTGCCCCCAGAATCCTATTTAAAGGAAACCTACCTTGGGACTCAAGTCCTGTGAAACACTCTGAGAGTTTATGACATCTGGTCCTATGTTGCTAGAATGGAAATAATGAAAATGGCTTTATTTTTGGCAACCGGAATGCCCTCTCAGCTGACACTGCTGTCCCCAAATGAGCAAATATTTCTTACCAGTAACCATCATACACACAAACAGCGCTTATATCCCTGATAGTTTGCTATCTCCACACATGATTTGAACTTGAAGGCCATTTGAATGAAGAGTCTATTAGAATATGTATAATCACATTTGCTAAACAAAATAATACACCGTTTAACAGACTCCTTAAACCTATACTGGATTAACATATCTAACTAAAAATTATTGCCTTATAATACCTTTGATTAATAGTATAAGATATGTTTTTAATCATAACAGATATGTTTTTAATCAAAATTCAGCATCAAAAGGGACAAGCACAGAGGATTTTTCAGGTGGCAAAATGAATCTGTATGATACTCCAGTGGTAGATACATGTCATTATACATTTGTCCAAACCCACTGAATGACCAACACCAAGAGTGAACCCTAATGGACTTTGAGTGATAATGATATATCAATGCGGGTTATCAGTTATAACAAATGTATACCTCAGGGGTGGGATGTTGAGAGTGGGGAGGCTGTGGATATGTGGTTCTGGGAAATACACCTTCCACTCAATTTTGCTGTGAGCCTAAAACTGCTCTTAAAAATAGTGTATTAAAAAAAAAGTGGCAAGCTTATACGTTTTCAAAACATGAAAAGGAACCTCTTTTTCTCTCTTCTAATGGAGGCATAAGTTGAATGAAGATGAAAGAACAAGATCGTTGGGAAATATAATGGATTTATAGAAACTTTATGCTCTAAGCACATTTCACGTAAAAAATAGGTCAGTAAAAGCTTTTGCACGTGGATGGATAATCGCAGCACTACTGATACCAGATATCTCAATGGCCAGAAATTCTTCAGATGCATTTCCTTTTTTCATAGAATTATTACCGACAGATAGGAAAGCCAGTTTTATTTCAGAGAAGAGCAAATATGCACACAAAAAATCCCTAAAATATCACTGATAGCCAAGTTTGATATTTCTTTTTTTAATTGAAGTATAGTTGATTTACAAAATTGTGTTAGTTTTACAGAGAAGTGATTCAGTTACACGCACACATATATTTTCAGATTCTTTTCTATTATAGGTTATTACAAGACATGAATATAGTTCCTTGTGCTATACAATAAATCCTTGTTGCTTATCTCTTTTACATATATTTTCGTGTGTTTGACATTTATTGAAATCAAAATTTACTTCAATGGATTTATCGCTTTTAATTAGGAGTACAGGTTTTCCATAGAACCCTTGAGTTAGAAATGCAAAGCGTAACTTGGAGGATATATGATCTTAAGGATAATGAGTTTAATTAAAAAGTCACTTAATGAAGACTGTGGACAAAGTGCATGAAATGTAGAAAAGATTTTTGCTTTCTACCCGATTGAGTCATTCTAGATTCTAAGTCTTAAGTATAAATGTTGGGGGGACTTCCCTGGCAGTCCAATGGTTAAGACTTCACTTTTCAGTGTAAGGGGTGTGGATTCAATCCCTGGTAGGGGAGATAAAATCTCACATGCCTCATGGCAACAAAATTAAAACATAAAACAGAAACAATATTGTAACAAATTCAATAAAGACTTTAAAAAATGGTCCACATCAAAAAAAATTCAATAATAAATGAATAGATAAATAAATATTGGCATTTGAGAAAGTGTGGCCATCTGTTTTAGTTTTTAGTTTATATTTATTTATTATTAAAAATTTTATTGATGTATAATTGACATACAATATTACATTAGTTTCATATGTATAGCCTAGTGGGTCAACATTTGACTACCTTGAGAAATGATCACCACAATAAATCTAGTTATCATCTGTAACCATAAAAAAATAATGCAATATTTTTGACTATATTCCCCATGCTTTAGTGGGGAGATGGAGAAAGAAGAAGGTATTACTCAATTATCCTCCCTTCTCCCTGTATCCCAAGGATGGTGTCCTTATGATTTGAGGGCCCTTTCTTAGGATATCATGGTCCTGCGATAGATGTGATGTTAATTACCTATCTAGGATTTTAGCTTACTCCACCGGGCTCTCACCTCAGATGCTTGCCTGAGACCTGACTTTTTACCGAAGTGTCACAAAAAAGCAATGGACACAAGCAACGACCCTTTTCACTGGCTTATTTCTCCTCAGAGTCTCATTGCTTCTTTACTTGTATGGTACCATCAGCAGCTGGTCCTTATACCACATTTGCTCAAGTATTTCTGTATAGTCCTTGGTAAAGCAAAGTTTAACATAACTCCAAGGTAGCATTTTTTGTTTGTTAACAGTAGCTGACAAAAGCAAGATTAATTTTGTTTTTGTTTTAAACAAAGCTTTCAATAGTTAACTGTTTTTTGATTTTTACCTCATTACCTTATCCCTTAAGAAAAACACAACAAATGCAAAAAAATACAGTAAGGAAAATTACTTTAGTGCAGATGTACCTCGAAGGTACTGCAGGTTTGGTTTTAGACCACCTCAATTAAGCAAATATCACAATGAAGTGAGTCATACTAATTTTCTGGTTTCCCAGTGCATATAAAAGGCATATTTATACTCTCCTGTTGTCTACATGTGCAATAGCATTATATCTAAAAAAGTGATGTACAATAAAAAATAATTTATTGCTAAAAAATGTTAACAATCATGTGAGGTTTCAGCAAGTCATATATATATATATTTTTTTTTTGTAATTGGGATATAGTTGCTTTACAATGTTGTTTGGTTTCTGCCCCCACTACTGGGCATATACCCTGGGAAGTCATAATCTTTTTGTTGATGGTTGGTCTTGCTTCTTGTTGATGGCTACTGACTGATTAGGGTAGTGGCTGCTGAAGTTTGGGTGGTTTTGGCAGTTTCTTAAAGTAAGACAACAGTGAAGTTTGCCTCACCGATTGACTCTTCCTTGCACAGACAGTTTCTCTGTAGCCCGAAATGCTGTTTGATAGTGTTTTTCCCAGAGAAGAACTTTCAAAATTTGAGCCAATCATCTCTAATCTTGCCACTGCTTAATCAACTAAGTTTATGACATATTCTGAATCCTTTGTTGTCATTTCAACAATCTTCACAGCATCTTCACCAGGAGTAGATTCTATCTCAAGAAGCCACTTTCTTTGCTCATAAGAAGCAACTCTTCATCTATTAATATTTTATCATGAGATTGCAGCAATTCAGTCATACCTTCGGGCTCTATTTCTAATTCTAATTCACTTGCTGTTTTCACCAGCTCTGCACCTTCCTTCACTGAAGTCTTGAATCCTTCAAAGTCATTCATGAGAGTTGGAATCAACTTTTTCCAAGCTCCTTTTAATGATGATATTTTAAACTCTTTCTATGAATCTTGGGTCTTCTTAATGGTGCCTAGAATAGTGAATCTTTTTTTAGGTTTTCAATTTGTTCAGGCCCATCAGAAAACTCACTATCTATGGCAGCTAAAGCCTCACAAAATGTATTTCTTAAATAATGAGACTTGAAATCACTCCTTGATCCATAGGCTGTAGAATGGATGTAGTGTTAGCAGGCATTAAAGACAACATTAATCTCATTGTACATCTCTGTTTAGAGCTCTTGGGTGGCCAGGTGCATTGTCAATGAGAAGTAATAGTTTGAAAGGTATGTTTTTTTCTGAGCATTAAGTCTCAACATTTGGCTTCAAATATTCGGTAAACCATGTTGTAAACAAATGTGCTGTGACCCCGGCTTTACTGTTCCATTTATAGAGCACAAGGAAAGTAGATTTTACGTCATTCTTTGGGTCTTTTCAGAAAGGTAAATGAGCATTGGCTTCAGTTTCACGTCACCAGCTGAATTAACCCCTAATGAGAGAGTTAGTCAGCCTTTCCTTTGAAACTTTGAACCCAGGCATTGAGTTCTCTTTAACTATGAAAGTTCTAAATGGCATCATCTTCCAATAGAAAGCTGTTTCATCTACATTGAAAACTTGTTGTTTAGTATAGTCACCTTCATTAATTATCTTAGCTAGATCTTCAGAATAACTTGCTACAGCTTCTGCATTAGCACATGCTGCTTCACCTTACATTTTTACTTATGGAGGCAGTTTCTTTTCTTAAACCTCATCTGCTACCTTAAAAATTTTCTTCTGCAACATCCTTAGCTCTCTCAACCTTCATAGAATTGAAGATAGTTAGGCTTTGTTTTAAAAGGAAGGTTGTGACTACTTTGACCTTCTATCCAGACCACTAAAACTTTCTCCATATCAGCAATAAGGCTGTTTCACTTATCGTTCATGTGCTCACTGGAGTAGCACTTTTAATTTCCTTCAAGAACTTTTCCTTTGCGTTCACAACTTGGCTAAGTATTTGACTCAAGACTCCTAGCTTTCATCTTATATCTGTTTTCAGAATGCCTTCCTCACTAAGTTGAATCATTTCTAGCTTTTGATTTGAAGTGATCCTTTCTTTCACTTGGACACTTAGAAGCCATTGTAGGGTTATTGATTGGCCCAATTTCAATATTGTTGTGTCTCAGCATATAAGGGGGCTTGAGGAAAGGGAGAGGGACAGGGATTGGTTGATTGATGGAGCAGTCCGATCACACAAATGTTTATTCATTGTTTGCTATCTTATATGGGTACCATTTGCAGGCCCCCAAATAAACACAAGAGTGACATCAAAGATCACTGATCACAGATGACCATAACAAATATAATAATAATAATAATAATGAAAAAGCTTGAAATATTGCAAGAATTACCAAAATGTGACACAAAGACAAAAAGTGAACAAATGCTGTTGGAAAAATGGTACTCATACACTTGCTCGATGCAGGGTTGCCAAAAACCTTCGATTTATCAAAAAAAGCATCTGTAAGTCACAATAAAGTGAAGCACAGTGAAATGAGGTATGTTTGTAATACGTTTAGCAGTGTGAATCTATAATCAAAGATTTGTAAGAAATTAGTAAATTTCCTCAGTATTAACTGACTACTTAATTCAGTAGCTTAAAAACATGCTGTTTTTGAATGCTGAAACAAGAGAATCAAATGTGCTTTATTTCTGGCTCAGGGGTTCTTGGGAAAAGTCCTGTTGGCATGTGGGTGGGAAGAGACCTCTTTGGCAGAATGTTTAGTTACTGTAGGACAGTAATCCACTGCTTGCAATAAGCTTTCTCCAGGCATTCTGACCACTAGAAACCTACTCCTTTCTACATGTTTCTTGATGGCCCCTAGGAAACACAGTATCACTCCAGGTGAGTGGGATTATATTGATCTAATCTATAAAATGGGGCTTCCCTGGTGGCCTAGTTGGTAAAGAATCCACCTGCAATGCAGGAGACTGGGTTCAATTCCTGGGTCAGGAAGATCCCCTGGAGAAGGAAATGGCAAATCATTTCAGTATTCTTGCCTCAGAAATCCCATGGACAGAGGAGCCTGGAGGACTACAGTCTGTGGGGTCCCAAAGTGTCAGACAAAACTGAGCAACTATACCACCGCCACCAATCTATAAAATAGTTGACTCTGAAAAACAGTGTTGCATAAATTGGCAAATATTTAATAAATTAGAATTGTCAGTCCTTTTGACTGAGAATTTGCTGTACTTTGTTTCTGGGTGCAACATATTATATCTTGTCCTAATGAAGACCAAGTCAATTTTCCTCTATACATGATCCCTTTACTCCCTACTGAAAGTCATGCTGATGTAAGAACATTCCTAAGAGTCCTTTAGATGTCTTTAATGTTAAAACCTCTAGAAACTTTGGTAGAAAAGTCAATTTCACTCTAAAATACTATGTTTAAGGAAGGGAATTCGCTTAGCAAATGTAAAAGTTTTATTATAAAACTCAAAATTATAAAATTTTATTATTGAAGATCAACACTTTAATAGGGAGGATAAATCAAAAAGAGTGAAAGAATAGGATGGCATATTTATAATAGCCAGGACATGGAAGCAACCTAGATGTCCATCAGCAGATGAATGGATAAGAAAGCTGTGGTACATATACACAATGGAGTACTACTCAGCCATTAAAAAGAATACATTTGAATCAGTTCTAATGAGGTGGATGAAACTGGAGCCTATTATACAGAGTGAAGTAAGCCAGAAAGAAAAACACCAATACAGTATACTAACGCATATATATGGAATTTAGAAAGATGGTAATGACAACCGTGTATGCAAGACAGCAAAAGAGACACAGATGTATAGAACAGTCTTTTGGACTCTGTGGGAGAGGGAGTTGGGGGATGATTTGGGAGAATGGCATTAAAACATGTATAATATCATATAAGAAATGAATCTCCAGTCCAGGTTTGATGCAGGACACAGGAAGCTTGGGGCTGGTGCACTGGGATGACCCAGAGGGATGGTATGGGCAGGGAGGTGGGAGAGGGGGTTCAGGATGGGGAACACGTGTACACCCATGGCGGATGCATGTTGATGTATGGCAAAACCAATACAATATTGTAAAGTAAAAATAATAATAATAATAATAATAATTTTAAAAATGATGTGTTGTACAAGATTTAAGTATAAAGCTTATTGCTGATTTTTAAAAAAATATTTATTTATTTGGCTATACAGGTTCTTATTTGCAGCATACCTACTCTCAGTTGCCACATTTGTGACCTAGTTCCCTGACCATGGATTGAATCTGGCCCCCATGCATTGGGAGCTTGGAGTCTGAGTCACTGGACCGTCAGGGAAGTCCCAGTCTGGTTCTGGTTTTAAGTGTGTACCTAGGTGACCTGGATCTTGTCACCACTTTATCAGCCCTCAGTTTTCTCATCTATAACATGCAGGATTCACATGTTCTCAGTTAGATCTGAAATTCACTCTTTCTGTAATGTCCAGTTCATTTCTATAGAAACAATTAAATGGCAACAACACCTAGGTTTGAAATAAGTATCTCCAGAATTATATGTTACAGCTGTTGAAGAATGAGATTTGAATGAGAAAAGATGGCCAACTGAACTTTGTTTTTATATTAAAACTCTATTAAAGAAAAAGCTAACTTACATAATGTTAATGCCCAGCAACATTCTAGGTAAAGTAGCAATGACTTTATTTTTACTTTGAGGTCAGATTTCTTGAGGAAGTTATAGTGGGATCATATGGATGGCTGTGGATTTATTCAACTCTTTTTTTAACGTGGACTTGTGATAGATAGTACAGAAAATTGTGTGGAGTCTAAACACTATTTAATATTACAGGCTGCCAAATCATGCTAAGGGCTCATTAGCTGCCTCTGAGTTGTGTTTCAAGAGTGACTTAATTCAAAATAGAAGACAAGTGGCATAGTATATAAACTCGTAACTTTTTTGCTTCCCTAGTAGAATGGATTAGTAGTTCTTATCCCAGGAAAGACTGAGAGAATGTAGCACCTTCCAATAGTGTGTTCATATTCATTTTCTTAGCTTAAATTCTTCCTGATGCAGTTAATGAATTATAAGAATAAAGAACTTTTTCACTGAATGACCTGATGTATGTGAAGTTCCAAAGAAGCGATGCTTAAATTAATTTGTTTACTTCATTTATCTATCCCGATTATCTTTTGAGTTCCTACTGGAACTCAAAAGTAGAAAGTAGCACATTGTAAAGCAACTATAGATCAATAAAATTAATTTTTAAACATGGAATACCAGCATCTACCTGGATGATAATATTTCATAGAGAAGGTAATTAAAAGACTTAAGGGAAAATCAGAGGATGCACTGGAATTTATTCTTATGTCCTAGGAGCAGGTGGATGGGGAGAGTGTTTTAGACAAAGGCAGCACAGGATTAAGGCGTGGAGGATGGGAGAGGCAGTGCTATGGGAGGTATTGGAAGCTTTTGGGGGCTTGTAGGTTTTACAGTTGAGGAAGTTGAGACAGAACAACTTCCATGTAAGTCAGACCAATATAATTTTTTTTTTTTGCATTTAAGGCTAAAATGATGAGATATAGTCATATTGCACTTGCTTCCCAATACAGGCTTAATTTAAACTTGGGTTTAAACATGAACACGTCAGTGGATACTTGAGGTTGCTGTATACCCAAGCAAGCAGCGTGTTCTTTGAACATCAATTACACTTAAGTAATTTGAAATTTTTATTGACACACATATGTATTGTATGGCCGAAAAGTTCATTTAGGTTTTTCTGTTACATCTTATGAAAGATGTAAGAACTAGAAAACAAACGTGCATTTTAGAGACTAAACATAATATTTCAAAGAAAATTCTCTAATGAAGCTGAAGTTGAGTGCTACATACCCAGAGCCTCAGTGGGTTTGTTTGCCTTTGATTTCCTTGGTCATTGAAGCCTCTTTAGCACAGGGGCTTATAAAAGTTTCCTGAATTGTGATGTATTACTGACTTCCAAAACAAGATAATGAAAAAAAAAAAAAGCTATAGTTTACAATGAAATAAAGTTTAACTTCTTTTTTATTGCAACCGTAAGAAATATGTCCATCAAAATAATTAAAGTTTGTTATTAATATTGGTAGCCTCATCCATTATACTACTCTATTGTGTTTATCAAAGTTAAGGAGTAGAATAAAAGGATCCTTTGTCATATGAGGCAGTCCAGTAGAGTTTTGTATTATGTTTTGGAACTTGAGACTTAGGCGGTCCTGAAGGCAGACATATGCCCCCTAACAGATCTTCCAGGATGCATGAAGAGTTGATGACTTAGATCTAGGCACTTTTGTCACACTGAAAAATGACATTTTACATCATAGTGATTTAATCATTAAGTTGTGTCTGACTCTTGCAACCCCATGGGCTGTAGTCCACCAGGCTCCTCTGTCCACGGAATTTTCTAGGCAAGAATACTGGAGTGAGTATTCCTTCTCCAGGGGATCTTCCTGACCTAAGGATTAAAACTGGATCTCCTGCACTGCAGGCAGTCTCCTGCATTGCAGGCAGATTCTTTACAGACTGAACCCAGTCGTGTCTAACTCTTTGGGACCCCTTGGACTATATACAGTTCATGGAATTCTCCAGGCCAGAATACTGGAGTAGATAGCTGTTCCCCTCTCCAGGGGATCTTCCCAACCCAGGGATCGAACCCAGGTCTCCTTCATTACAGGTGGATTCTTTACCAGCTGAGCCACCAGGGAAGCCCATTATAAAACTACACATAGTTAAATAAAACAGTATCCTAACTGAACTGAGCATGAAACCAAGAGAGATATGTAACTGTTACTTTAAGTTCCTCTTATTCATGGCCCACATGGACTTTAATTTTTAGGGACTGATTAATAATCTTTTTATTTGAAAATTATTATTTCAAAGGCATTTGGTAACAAGTGTCACACATTAAACTGAATTTGTGATTACTTAATTGAAGATAGTGATAACAAAAAGGGGATCACAAGCTTATTCAGTATTATTCAACAAACCAGTAAGCAAAAAGAATTTGTAATGAAAGAAAAACAATGTTTAAAGTCTAGTCACTTTAAGAGAATCCAGAAAGCCTTTATTTATTACTAAAGGTGGATACAATGGTGATGTTCTTGAAAATTCCATTTTCTGTTCCTCTTTCATACACTTGAAATCTCCTTGACCCTGGCAAAGGTGCGTAATCTCTCACTCTCCTTTCTCCATTTTGAAAAGGATATAGAAATTTATCAATCTTTTTAGTCTATGGTTGAATGAACTAATGTCTGTAAACTAAAATATTTTATGCAAATATAAGGTAGCACTGTTATTTTGTTGGTTAGTGACCATAAATGGTCTCTTACAGGCTATGATAATTTTCCTTTACTTTTGTGGAATTAAAAAAAAAACAGTTTTGTACAGGCAAGCTGGTCACGCTTTCCATATAATAGATTTGTCCATATCTTGAAATTGAACTTTAATTCACATTGTTTCTGTTTTCATATTGCTTATTCCTGATTTTGTGGTTGCCACATTCTTACAAAGCAGAAAAATAATGTCATAAGATAAAAATAAAAGTAATACAAATGTATTACAACCACAATTTCCCCCATTTAAAAAAAAAGAGAGAGAGCAGCCATATTGCTACCATCCAAATATAACTGCTATTTCCTGCCAGTCTTTCTTCCTATTTATTATTAGCGTATTCATATAATTTCTTATATAATATTATAGCATAAGAGTTTTTCCTTCTTCCTCGTCATCTAAATCTGGGGTTCAGCAAACCTGTTCTGCAAGCGCCAGAAGGTAAATACTTTAGGCTTATGGGCCATTGAGTCTTTTCACATCTACTCCACTCTGTCACTGAAGTGGCCATAAATGGTATGTGAATGAGTAAGTGTTGCTGTGTTTCTGTAAAAGTTTATTAACAAACATAGGCTGAGGGTTAGATTTGGCCCATGGGTCCATAGTTTGCTAACCCTAGGTCAAAATGATTACAAGTTCTTATATAACCATGGAATTATTGTATTTCTCTAGAATTTTTTTATATATCTTTCTTCCTCAATTGAAATTCGTCTTAAATCCAATGTTGGGCTTTAGTTTTTTTTTTTTCCTTTTCTTTTTTTCCTTCTATAATTACTGTCTAAGAACATTGTTGAAGTAAAATTGTATTGGGAGGTGTAATTCTTTTCATCTACTTCTGAGAACACTGTTCTAATTGAAAATTTTGACATGTAACATTGTATAAATTTGAGGTCCTTTGTCTGTTTTTTAATTGGATTGTTTGGGGTTTTTTATGCTATTTGAGTTCTTTATATATTTTGGATATTAATCTTATCAAATATACTTTGTAAATATCTTCTCCTGTTCAGTAGATTGCCTTTTAATTTTGTTGATCTATTTCATTTTTCATACCCTGAATCTCTACTTGTTTTGTTTCTTTTCCAAATGACAATCCATTTCTGTATCTTATCTCCAGTATCTTCCCTTATCTCTTCAAGTACATTTATTATACTTATTTAAAATTCTTCTTTTCTAATGTATTATATTAATTTTGCTTTGTTTGTTATAGGTTTTTAAATTTATTGAATTTTTAAAATAGCATTTATGTTTAAATGTCTCCTTTTCCCTCATGAGATCATTCTCTGGGTCTAGTAATGTGTTCTTGGGAAGAAATACTGGCAAAATACTAGATTACATCCCTCTTGGAATATTTCAGAAGGGGAACATGTTTCAGGGAGAAGATTCTTTGGGATTGTGATCTACTGGGATGAACCATTCTCATTTTCCGCCTCTGCTGTACTCCCTTTCCCTAGTAAATGTCCTTATATTTTTAGTTCAGTCTTTGCTCTTTCCCAAATGCTGGTTCTGTGAGTTGTAGTTGTCTAGTCCTCAAGGTATTTTAACATAGAGGGGAAATGCTCAGGGTCTACCATGGGCCTATGCTTGTTCTTGTCCCTTCCCTATCTGGCCAGAACACTGATCTCAAGTTACCTGGTCATTCCAGGCTGGTACTAGCACAAGACTGTGGATATATCACAGCCTGATATGATTGTGGATTTTATTTTATATTCTGTATGTATGTATTTTTTCAATCCCACAGAGCCAATGGAATGGTAAACAGTGTGATAAAAGATGTAAAGGGGGAAGGAATAGCAAAGAATGACTACAAAACTCCTCTTTTTCTCTATTCTCAAATGTGACCCCTAGCCTTTGAACTCTATTACTGTTCCTGCCCTCAGCATATATGCCAGAACTCAGGCTCCTTCTATTTCCACCAAAGGATTATCAAGGTTTCTATGATATTTTCTCACATCCGTTTCTTTCTCACTTCTATAACATCTCCAGCACTGTATTGTGATTTGAGGAGGCTACCTAATTCCATGTCTAGTTCACCTTCTCATCAGTACGACAAGTCAAGTTGATTCTTTAAGAAAGGCTTATGAAATCTATGATCTGATTCATGTAACTGAAAATGTCCATCTTATACTTGAATGATATTTTGGCTGGGTACACAAATTTATGGCCTCACTTTCTTTCCTTGGGGCTTCATGTGTGTAGCTTACCTGCTCAAAGACATTCTGAGAACTGTCTGATTATTTTCCTCTTTAAACTGCCATGGTTTCTCTGCTTTGATTTTTGAGATTATTTCTTTATATGTAAAGTCCAGTAGGTCAATTATTTTACTCTTGGGTCTGGTTGGTAAACAGTAAGTAACTTTTTTTTCTCCTGAAACACCAAGTACTTCTTAAAACTTCAGAGTCAGTTGTCTTCAGTTTCTGAAGTTTCTTTGAATGAAAAATAATTAAAAAAAAAATCTGTTTTGTTTGTTTTTTTTCCTCACCTTTTGGAGACACCGATTGTGCCTAAGTTGAATCACGTTTGTATTACATGCATTCCATTTTCTTTAGAAATTCTTGGATCATTTGTTCACTTCTCTTAAGCTTTTCTTGCACATCCATCTTCTTTTCTATTTTGCTGCTTCCAATGCAGACTTTATTTTGTGACGGTTTTATTATTTGCATTTTCTCTCTTAAGTTCTGCCAAATCATTTTTCATTTCCTAATCTGATGTCTCCTCATTTCTTCAATCCATATCTCTCTTGTGATCTCTTATTTTATAGACTTGTATTTTTTTAAAATTTCATTAAAGTTCTTGGAAATGGCTGAGGTCATGAAGTTTAATCTGTAGAAACATGTTTTCAGAGGTGTTCTTTGTGGTTTGTTTTCCTTATTCCTTTATTGCTTTTTGAAGAGAGTTTAAAATATGCTGCATTTGTTTTTCTCTGATTATTAGCCATCTTTTAAAGTATACAACATACAAAATTTAATAGCTAAAATGAGCCTAAATTGTATGGGGGAACAAATAAGGTCACATAAAAAGAATATCAGAATGTTTTCCACATTGACTGACAAGCTTATAGGGATTAAACAAAATAATATTTAAAAATAGCAATGATTGTCTTTAGGCCTCATTTTTAGCCTTTAGTTAATTAGTGACATAGGAGTCTATCTATACAGCAATTTTTTATTTATGTACTGTCTCTAGAAACAATGGTTTATTGTTTATTCGTTCCTTCACTGATATCCTTCCTATCAGGTTTCTGACATATGTTCCTTCTTTCTAAAGAATTTTCTTTTAAACTTCCTTGCAAGGCAGGTTCACCAGCAACAAAATTTCAACTTTTGTTTGTCTTAGAAAGTTTTTATTTCTTCTTCACTGTTACAGGATACATTCACAGGGTACAGAATTTTCGATTGGTGTTTTTTCCCCAGAATTATTCATAAAGGACAGTTCAGGTATCCCTACCCACACTGATTCCCACAGACGCTGCTCTGATTCTCTGGATTCATCTGTTTGTCTCTCGCATTTGGAGATATTCAGTTCAGTTCAGTTTAGTCACTCAGTTGTGTCTGACTCTTTGCGACCCCATGGACTACAGCACACCAGGCTTCCCTGTATATCACCAACTCCCGGAGCTTGCTCAAACTCATGTCCATTGGGTCAGTGATGCCATCCAACCATCTCATCCTCTGCTATCCCCTTCTCCTCCTGCATTCAATCTTTCCCAGCATCAGGGTCTTTTCTAAAGAGTCAGTTCTTCACATCAGGTGGCCAAAGTATTGGAGCTTCAGTTTCATCATCAGTCCTTCCCATGAATAGGAATATTCTCTTCACTGGGGATATTAGAGAAATCGAAGGAAGTCTTGTTCAGGCTTCTGACCTGCTTGGACACTGCCCTGATTCTGTGCCTGCCTGCAAACACAGAAAGTCAGGCAGCACTTCATGTAAGAAGGGGAGTGGATCTTGGAATCTCTTAAGCCCCTGAGGGTCTGGACAGTACCACCCTGCCCCGGGGGTCCAAAGTGAAAAAACAGCATTGTAAAAGTTAAATCAGAGTTGCATTTTTGCACACAAACAGGATGATATCAGTTTGTGGCCTGGGATTATAAGTGGAAGCTCCCAAACTGCAATTTGAAGTCTCACCTATTGGGTGGGCGCACTGCCTGGGACCTTTTCCAATTGGGACTCCAGATTGCTGTTAACAGGGACTTCCCAGTGTTGTTCAAGTCTGGATGTAGGTCAGTCCAGTTTGGTGATATAGACCCTCTTACTTCTCTCTATTGTTTCTATTTCTTTTCTTTTAGTGACTGTATATGAGATTAAGTCAAATAATCTCCTGTAAAAAATTGAAATTCTTTATTTGTGAGTAACAAGTGGTTTCTTTAGTTAACCAGTCTTTTGAACCTAAAATGAAAGTAACTTTTGGCAAAACAGGGGGACAGACCTCACTTACACATCTTAGAAGAGTTGTTGATTTTTCAGTTTGTTCAGTTTTCATCTGTTTTTAGGATGGAGTGATGACTTCCAAGCTCCTTACCTGCTGCTCTGGGTACAGGATGTCCTATTACTTATTTTTAAATGAGTAATGAGGCTTTGTCCTCGCATTCCTGCCACTTTGAGGAGGTCAAATGTGATACAAGATGCCTCTGTAGCCAATGCTTTTATCTCAGTTTTTTTTCTCTGAGTGAGAAAATTTTGTTTTGGTCCTTCATCACATCCATCAAGCTAAAGAAATCTGTGCCTCACACACTGTTTTCTAGGAGCACAGTTCTGGGTGCCTATGCTTTGTGTCATTTTCACCCTTACCCAACTAAACTGTGTTCAAAGTTCCTTGTCATTTATGTTAACTTCCAAGATCTTAATGTTAACTTAATTAATAATGGGAGAGGAGGAAACAGAGATGGTAATAAATTGCCATTTTAAAATTGGAAGATACCTGGGGACTTCCCTCTTGGCCCGGTGGCTAGGACTTTGCACTCCCAATGCAGGGGGCCTGAGTTTGATCCCTGGTTAGGGAACTATATCCCGCAAGCCACAACCAAAAATTCCACAAGGAAGATCAAAGATCTTATATGGCATAACTAAGACTCAGCACAGGCAAATAAATACTTTAAAAAATGGAAGATGAGCATTTTATTTTGCAGCTTAACCCCTCTCCTCTTTTTCTATATTATGGACACACCATGCTCTAGATGTTCTCCTAAAGAAAAGAGCCACCTAGCTAGATATCTACTCTTAGCCAAAATGGATTGTTAGGAGTTTTACAATCATGACTCTGCTTAACCTTCAGCAAATTAAATTCTTACAGGTCTCCACTTCCCACATTACAGCAAAGAGTACCACATTTGGGAAAAAGAGAAAAGTTTATGATCTTAATGTTTAGGGAAAAATCCTACAGATAGTCCCTGGGGATGGTAGATAAACTAATTCAGAGAAAGAAGGGTAACTTTTTCATGATCTAGGGGGATCACAGAGTGAATATATGATGTTTGTTTTCTGTCCTCTGAGAAGTGATGATGATATTTTCAGTCACGTTCTTCCTGATCCATAGCCCAAATTGAATGGAACATGTGCTGTTGTGTCCCTACTACTTAAATTATGATCAACACAAAGCACAAAATTTTTCCAAATATCTCTGCCAACATGCCAAATCATCAGTGATATCTTTTCTTTATATTTAAAATAGTTTGTTAGAAATTTCCTTAACCTATAAAATTGAAGGTAAAAGTATTTTCATACCCATTTTCTTTAAGTGAAAGGAATCCTTTTGTATCATATAGAAGAAACAGGAGAGAAATGAACAATTAGTGTGTCGTTGATTGTATTATTTATTCAGACAAGAGGCATCGTTAGCGTGGAGACCACCAGAATTGCATCAGCATCCAAAGTTTCTCTATGTAGTGTCAGTCTCCAACTTTGAATTAAATAGAAGAAACAGTCCAAGCCTTAAAGCTTCATTGTCTGATAGACAAGTTTGATAAACATATAAGGCCTGAACAGATGACTAACTTCAAAGGAATCAAAATATCTCATGGACAACCAAAGGGATTCAGACCTCAAGGATACAATTCATGAAAACTATGTATTTAGATTGGGTTGTCACGAGGGGGATTCATTGCTTTTCCTTTGCTTAGATATATCTATGTCTAATGAATCATTTAGGAAATATTTATCAGGTAACCACTGCCTGAGAAATAGCAATGCTAGAGACATAGTGACAGATATAAAATAAATCAGACATGGATCCCTCCCTCTACTAACTAACAATGTAAGAGAAGAAAGTCCACAACATAAAATAGAAGGTGGAAAGTAGTGGGTGTTATTAAAAGAGTTCTTGCAGATACCTGGCGGCTCCTTCTATTGCTGTTCGGTGGTTTTTCTACATCATCAACTCAATATGAGGTTTAGCCTCATCTGTGATTTTAACAGCAAATATACAACCATCAAGAAGAATAAAAGTACTTACACAGACTTGGCAGATAGGTTGAAGGTTTGGTGGAGATGTAGACTGGAATATATCATGTAAATCAACAAAACCTTAAATTTCATATTAGGATCCCTTTTACTGAAATTTATTTGGCAGCTCTATCTTGATACCCTTCCAGTCCTTGTATACAAGTACCATTTTCATCAAAAAGTGGTGTGTTTATAAGATTGTGTTCTCTATTTTGTGCAAATGAGTATAGTCTGAGTGTCTCTAATAAGAAAAAATACTGTTTCCAAATAAATAAGGAGATTTCAAGTCTTTCCTTACTTTGCATAGGATTCACAAATGTTCATAGTATACTATTTATGAGGCATGGGACACATATAGGGCATTGCTTTTCCATGGGGATCTAATTACTTCTGTACGGTCCCTTTATGTGGAACTGGTAACCTAACAACATTTATTCATGGATTGAAAATTGGTTGCATGAAAAATGGCCCATGTAAAAAGTCTTAGAATCTCAGGATATTAGACCTTGAAAGGATCGTAGAGATTCTAAGCTTCACCCCTTTATGTTACGGTTGAGAACCTGAGACATAGAAAGGTCTACCCAAGGACACCTGGCTATCTTATGGGATCGAGCAATTTATAACCTTCTCTTATAGTTCCTAAGATTTACATGCCATAAAGTGGTGTGTGAAGTCATAATACAGGAGATTTCACCCTTGAGAATTGTTTTTAAGACCTTTAGAATTTATGTGATTTTCCATCTCCCTAGATTGATCATTTCTGATGTTTTATAGCTGCAAGTTAATGCATAACCCAGATCCAAATCATTTCCATAGAAGAGAAAATATCATTTTACAACACAGTATAGAGTTTGGTTTTAATTTAAAAATTGAAATGAAAACCTTGCTCAAAGTTTAATATTATTTTTTGCTTTTAAACTTCCCTAGCACTTACCTGTATCTTTAATATTGCTGTTATACCTTTATTACTTATATAATTACTTACATTTTATATTTTTGTTAATCAACTATAATCATTCTGAAAGCAGAGACAACCATATCAATGACCCCCATGTGGGTTATCCCAGTGTTTTCCCATAAACATTGGTCCATAAATGTTTGATGCATTAATGAAAAATGAAAGAAACATCTTTTTGCTAAATATAAACTTACTGTTTTCCCCTTTAAAAAATATATATATGGTGATAAAGGTAAAATGGAGCAAAGACCTACACTGTAGGTAAAGGACTAGCTTTTCTGGCTGATTGAAGTTAACTTTTTTCCACAGTGAAGTATCTAAATATAACTGGGACTAATTTTTTTCTATTCATAGTTACCAAGCATTTTATTCTTTTCCTTGGTCAACATGTTTTATTTTCATGATAGTCTTTTATTTCAATGCACTAAATATATAATGATTTACTATGAAGTTTTCTGCCTTTTCCTCATTATATGAGACTGTTTTTAGATTTGACTTGCAGCATGGATTCATTTTAGCAGAGTCCGACGGTGACTTTGTGGTGAAGATGATTAGTTTTTTTGTTTTTTTTTACATTATTATTCCTAATTACTGATTCTCAATTTTAGAAGGACTTTTCATATACTATCTGTAAATTCATCAATTGGACCATTTTCCAAATAGTTAGACTGGTAACATCCACTTCAATTCATTAAGACTATCAGGGTACACTCTAGCATATTTTAAGTGTTATTCCACACTGAGCCTTTGCTTACTTCCATTTTTAATGGAAAAAGCATAAGGCCCTTCAGGTCAAACCCGCTAACAATCAATAGTACAAAAAAATCATTAAAAAAATAAAACAATCCATTATTGATGAAGCTCAATGGTGGCATCTTCCCATGTTAACATTTATAAGTTAATAATAGATCTATAGAGTGGGGAACATAAAATATTAAAAAAATGAATAATTGATTTGATGGAGGATCATTCATTAAGATTAGAAGTATTTTACCAATATGGAAATGAGCAGGTAGAAACAATATTGTAATTCATTCCTGAGAAATTACCATTTGGCTGAGGAATAGAAAAGATTGAGAGAATGAGAGAAACATTATTAATCTCAATTATTTAATTTGAAAGAAAGATATAGGTTAGAAGTAAGTGGCTGAAGCTTTATTTCTTAGAAGGAAATGGCAACCCACTCCAGTGTTCTTACCTGGAGAATCCCAGGGACGGGGGAGCCTGGTGGGCTGCCGTCTATGGGGTCGCACAGAGTCGGACACGACTGAGGCGACTTAGCAGCAGCAGCAGCAGCAGCCACACTTCTGGAGTCTTTTAGGGCAAGACTTATTTTGCTCTAAGGATCAAAACTATTATAATAAAAGAGTTTGCAGCATGAGTACATTAGAAGTTTGTGTTTATAGGGCTAAAAAGCGCAGTGCAATAATATTCTTGCCTATAAACTTTTGAGAATGGTGTAGGTGACATTTTCATGGTCAAATCTGGTTTCCCACTTGGGAGAAAATCTGAAGGTTATTTCAAGAAAAGAGGATTATATTTCCCCACAAAGGAAGCCAAAGGTGGATATGAATGTGTTGAATAGCTTTAGCATTTTCCTGGCTCCTGCCAACTAATACAGAGACGCTTGACCTAAGTCCAGCTCCTCCCTAGGACTCTGAGGTTTGAGGAAATGACCCAAGGTGTAGGGTCAGATACAGACTTTTTCTGACACAGTTTGGAGTTGCGAGTCTGGTTATGGAGCAGAGGGTAGAGTCAGCATCCTTTCTGTAAAAGTATCTGGGCTGTGTTCTGCCCTTCTCCAATCTTCCTCAAGTCTGATTTTTTTTTTTTTTTTTTACCATTACCAGAAATTCTTTCAGTTGCCCAATTTCTGATTAAATTAGCCAGATTCCCCCCCTGATTTATCTGTACTACATTTTTTTCATCAATGAAGCAGAGATTAAAAATTGCACCTATTGAATGAATTGAGTACATTCAGTACCATGTGTAGAACAGACCGCTAGTGGAAAGCAGCTCAGTGCTCTGTGATGGCCCAGATGAGTGGGATGAGGGGGCGGGAGGGGGGCTCTAGAGAGAGGGGATATACGTGCACTAATAGCTGATTCACATTGTTGTACCTCAGGAACTAACACAATATTGTAAAGCAGTTATACTCCAGTTTTAAAAAGTGTACCTTTCTTAGAAGATTTGAGGATTAAATAAGATAATTTGAAAAGTGTTTGGGCCTTGGCTCATAGTCAATACTTGGTAAATGCTGGGTATTATTTTCATCAGTCTATCAGCATAGTTGGTTTCAATTAGATCCTGCCAAAAATATTTTGTCTTGGCTGGATTAATTATCTACCTGATTAGTGCAATGAGCTAGACCAAATGACATTTTACAGCTTCCTCTATTGATTTCCTAAAGGTTGTTTATTCCTTGGAGGAAAGCAGTAGCTTCTGGATTCTTGTTCAGGATGAGGATGTTGTTCTCAAATTGGCATGGTGCATCAAATGCATAAGAAGATGTCATTAGAAATGTCATAAATACAGATCACAGAGTAATTTGGAAATCCAAAATAAATGTTTTAGGTCAAAGTTGAGGAAATTTTGTGGATGAGTTCCTAATTATATTTCTGTGGTTTTGAAACAATCTCTTTGTGTCTCCTTTGGGTGACTTGGCCAAGATCTACTTTTTCTGGGGTAGAAGACTGAGTCCAGGAAGTGACTGAGGACTCTCTCTACCTTCCTCAGGTCTTGGAGTCACAGGTCATAGAAGACCAGTATTTCTAGGCTGTTGGAAAAGAAATTAGATTCTGTTTCTTTAAGAGAGTCATTTTGCCTAACTCTCTCCTGAGTCTACCCAAAATGAATATGTACATCATGTTCCTCACTGGAAAATGAACATACCAATTGGGCTAATATTTTTCACCTAAAATTGAAATTACGTGTTTCAATTAATCTTGCATACCCGTGCCTCAGAAAAAATTATTACTGTCTACAAGTGGAAAAAACTAGGCAAACATATGTTTCATGATTCCACCATATGAGGTAATTTCAAAGTGGCCCTAGGAATGAAATACTGACTTCCTGACTTAGCTTAAAGTGTTTAAGTATATGTTTGGTCTTTAGTGGAAAGACATCTTTTCTAAAACTCTTTTTGTCAACTTTTGATGGAAACAGATCATTTTTCTGAAGGTTTTATTTCTAAATGTCTAATTTTAACCATTGAAATGGTGGCATTCTCTTAACATGAGGACATCCTTTTTTAACTGCAGTCACTTAACTTTACCAACCATTTTCTTCCCTTTTCATTAAGCTTCCTTCCTTCATTCTTCCTTTCAATCACTTAATTATCCCACCATTTTTTCATGCCCATATTTCTACTATGTATCATGTACTTTGTTAGTTTTGGGGATTATCATGATAAATAAGGCATTGTTCTCACCCCAAAATCTCTCACTTCAATGAGGAAGATGGAGAAATGAATAGAAGATTATAATTTAGCAGTAAGTTATTTTATGCCTATCCCCCGTCACCTAGCAGACTATACACTCCAAGACAGCAGAGACTATCTAGTTTTTAGCATAATGCCTAGAATGTAGTAAACAATAAATATTTGTAGAATTGATGAAATAGGTGAATAAGAAGAGGGGAAGCTCATTATAATGGGTAGCTGACTTTATCTGTCTTCCACAAAAATTACCAGAGGATCCCACTGCATATTATATTCTGTAATTCACAGATCACACTTCATCCTAACAAATGAACATAGTCAGTGCTTTATTTCCTTGTTGGAAATCTAATTTTTATATACCAGTAGGAAATGTTGGTAGGAAGTGAAGGGTAGACACAAACAAAAGAATATGCGCTTTGTTTTCAGGTTTACGGTAATTTGCTATTTATGTCATCCTGGGTCTTAGTCATCATGAGAAATGCTGGGCTGGAGGAAGCACAAGCTGGAATCAAGATTGCTGGGAGAAATATCAATAACCTCAGATAGGCAGATGACACCACCCTTATGGCAGAAAGTGAAGAAGAACTGAAGAGCCTCTTGATGAAAGTGAAAGAGGAGAGTGAAAAAGTTGGCTTAAAGCTCAACATTCAGAATACTAAGATCATGGCATCCGGTCCCATCACTTCATGGCAAATAGATGGAGAAACAGTGTCAGACTTTATTTTTGGGGGCTCTAAAATCACTGCAGATGGTGATTGTAGTCATGAAATTAAAAGACCCTTACTCCTTGGAAGGAAAGTTATGACCAACCTAGACAGCATATTAAAAAGCAGAGACATTACTTTGCCAACAAAGGTCCGTCTAGTCAAGGCTATGGTTTTTCCAGTGGTCATGTATGGATGTGAGAATTGGACTATAAAGAAAGCTGAGTGCTGAAGAATTGATGCTTTTGAACTGTGGTGTTGGAGAAGACTCTTGAGAGTCCCATGGACTGCAAGGAGATCCAACCAGTCCATCCTAAAGGAGATCAGTCCTGGGTGTTCATTGGTAAGACTGATTTTGAAGCTGAAATTCCAATACTTTGGACTTTGGATGACAGAGGATGAGATGGTTGGATGGCATCACCGACTCAATGGACATGAGTTTGGGTAAACTCCAGGAGTTGGTGATGGACAGGGGAGGCCTGGCATGCTGCGGTTCATGGGGTCGCAAAGAGTCGGACACGGCTGAGCAACTGAACTGAAGTGAACTGAACTGGGTCTTAGTATCATGTGAGTTATAAAATTGGAAATATTTATCTTTGCCTTGACTCGTCTCATCTATTACCCAAGCAGTGTATATCACTATCGTCCTTTATGTTAGCTAGTTTACGTCTCTGGAGGTGAAGGCTGATTTCAGTGATGAATGTTTTAATTCTTTGTCTAACCTAATAGTATAACTACATATTATGCCCTTTCTCAATCTTACATTTCCCACTGTCAGCAAATTCTTCCTGATATTTAGATGAATGATTTCTTTCCTCCTACTTTATTCTGACCCTAGTGTATGACAACAGATATAATTCTTATAATTTTTTATGTTACTCTTATAAAAATATATGCTAAATAGTAAAAAGTGTTCAATATAATAAGAATATAAATATCTATATAGACTCATTAACCTTAATTTATCTCACCCTTTTCCCTGTAGTACTATTGAGTCAAGTTAAATTGAATTTTTTCTTATCACAATTAGATAGGTCAAAAACTCATTTGTTAGAGGATTAGGATAAATTGGAAAATTACCTTAATAACTGCAGTTATTTTCTTTGTCTTCACACACTTTCTTTCTTAACTTAAACTAGATATTCTAGATCATTGCTCTCTGGATAAATGTAATACCTACATAAATCTTTAAATAGCTTCTTAAACAATTTTTTCAGTCATTTCCATCTACTGTTCAATCTTATATATGCATTTTATTCATTCATTTATTCACCAAATATTTACTGATCCCTGGTAAGACATGATGCTAACAGTACATATTAAGGATAGAACAGAGAAAGACTAATTGCAGGGAAAAATCATGAGGATTGCATCAGCTACCAAAGAAACCTGATTTTTATTTATCAATATTAAATTAGGTTTTAAATTATTTGTGTGTATTTGCATTTTACATTCACCTCCACCTTTAATACTGGGAGTATTTCACAGTTTTGTTTGCCACATTTAACATGAGTAATCAATAATTCATTTTCCCTTCAAATTTCTTCCTCAAAAAGCACCTTATCAATGTTGATAAGAAGTTCCAGAGATAAATCAAAGTTTTGAGCTCATTGTTCACCCATTTTTCGTAGGAATATCAGTCTAACTTTATCAGAATGGCAGCTCTATCCTCCCCGTTCACTTTGTCCTTCCCCACTCAAAAAATTTACATTTTGCTTTTCACTCCTTTGTGTGAAGGAGTGAGATTCCTTCTAAAATTCCACCTTTCTAAAATTCCACCTTTCATTGACATCTGCTACCTTAGTCTAGGCTATGGATTTCTGCTTATGTTAGATAGGGTAACCTAACTTACTTCTACTATGGTTGTAAGAAAAGCTAAATACTCCGCACAACCCCTTTTAGTGGCGTTTGGGGGTCACAGGACACAGTTCTGGCTCTGGAGGAAAGTACTACAAGGTGTCTGGAAAAGCTTTTGCCTTTCTGACACGCAACAGTAGTAAACATGTACTGGCTTTCTGTGAGATTCCGTGTGTGATGGCTAAGATTTGTCACTTTCAGGGGAGACTCACAGCAAAAGTTGGTGACTTGAGGTACCTGATTGCTCCTCTGTTTATTGTAGCGTGAAATGCCACATGTATCCACCGTGAAGGACAGCGGGCTGAACCTGGACTCTGTGTGCCTGAGGAGTTCTCTGTCCAGCACGGTAGTTCTGCCCACTCCCAGTGCCCAGAGCTTTCTTCTCTACACAGAGCTCAGATGGCAGTACCAAAGCTTGAGTGTCTGGTCTCTGATGTTTCCCTTATATGCCACTATGGAAAATTGGGAAAAGTACTCAGATAGTTCATGTACATCATCATCATTAATGTCTTTAGGAGGAAATAAGAGAAATCCATTGTGAACCCCACTGCTGGTATCAGTTCAGTTCAGTTCAGTTGCTCAGTCGTGTCCGACTCTTTGTGACCCTATGAACCACAGCACACCAGGCCTCCCCATCCATCACCAACTCCCGGAGTTTACCCAAACTCATGTCCATTGAGTCAGTGATCCCATCCAACCATCTCATCCTCTGTTGTCCCCTTCTCCTCCTGCCCTCATTCTTTCCCAGCATCAGGGTCCTCAAATGAGTCAGCTCTTTGCATCAGGTGGCCAAAGTATTGGAGCTGCAGCTTCAACATTAATCCTTCGAAATGAACACCCAGGACTGATCTCCTTTAGGATGGACTGGTTGGATCTCCTTGCAGTCCAAGGGACTCTCAAGAGTCTTCTCCAACACCACAGTTCAAAAGCATCCATTCTTCAGTGCTCAGCTATCTTTATAGTCCAACTCTCACATCCATATATGACTGCTGGTATGATATTAGGCAAATGCTCCAATGTGGCATTGGGCCAGAGAGTAAATTGTAGCCATTAAAGAAGTTCCTGCCTCAGGTAAAATGGGTTCCACCCTTTCAGTGTTCCTTTGGCGTTTCTTGTCTCGTCATCTACCTTTTAGCTGACAGTGACCTCAGGCTGCTAAAACAACTCCACAGTCACCAGCCTAGGCCTGCCCTGTTCAGTGCCTGATGCCCTCAAATTGACTTTTTTACAGGGTCCACCCAAATAGAATTGCCTGTTCTTTCAATTCCCCTCAGTAGTTTGCTCTTGGAGAGAGTTAACTGGTTAAACCAAATTATATTTAGGTATTCATGGCTGCTGCTGCTGCTGCTAAATCACTTCAGTCATGTCCAACTCTGTGTGACCCCATAGACGGCAGCCCACCAGGCTCCCCCATCCCTGGGATTCTCCAAGCGAGAACACTGGAGTGGGTTGCCATTTCCTTCTCCAATGCATGAAAGTGAAAAGTGAAAGTGAAGTCGCTTAGTCGTGTCTGACTCTTCGCGACCCCATGGACTGCAGCCCACCAGGCTGCACCATCCATGGGATTTTCCAGGCAAGAGCACTGGAGTGGGTTGCCATTGCCTTCTCCTCAGGTATTCATGGGGTTATTGCTAAAGGCATCACAGATCCAGTAATTTATTTGTCAGTTAATTGGAGGCCTAATGAAAAATCTGAAGGAATCAAATTTAGATACAGAGAATATTTACTGAAGAACCTACCTCTTAATGAATGAGACACCATGGAAGGAGATTTTGTGTATATCTGTGAATCTTTTCCACCTGGTAATATGGGTATTCGTATTCTTTAAGTGAAGTTACACATTTTCATGTAGCTATGTAGTGAGGAGTTGAGCTTCAAAATTAGTTCCTTTAACTCCCAGTTTGGTGATATATCTGTGTTGAGGGTTAAGTGTAGGCTAATGGTTAAGAGCATGAATCTGGAGTTATGTTAACTTGGTTTGATACTGACTTTGCTGCTAGTTAGCTGTGTGACCTTGGACAAGTTACTTAATATCTCTGAGCCCCAGTTTCCTCTAGTGTAACATGAACATGGTAATAGAGATCAGAAATACTCCATAGGATGACTCTGTGAAGATTAAATGAGTTGGTATCTATAAAGGCTTAGAATAGTACTTAGACTATAGTAAATGATGATCAAAGTATTTATAATTATTAACTGAATTTTGGGCTATTTTTGATTGGGCATTTCTGGACTTCTAAACCATCACATGGAAAACTGTCTACCTGATAATGCTTATGTATGGCTTATTATGAGATACAAGAAAGTTTTGCTAAAGGAAAGTGTATAATATTCTTCCAGGTAGACCCATAAAGTAAAAAGATAACTCAGGACATGTGGGACATTTTGGTTACACTATTCAGTAAGGCCAGTAAGGAGATAAAGGTATCACTTTTAAGTAACCTTTTAGCAATCACCTATGAGTCCAGCTGGTCAAATAGCAAGTTGTTTTCCACAAGTCTGCCAGAACCTTCTAAAGCAATTTACATGTCATTTTCTAGGGTAACCATCTTGGCCTATTAAATTCACATTTACATCCGTGAAAAGTTTTCCATTCTTATCCTATATTGCTAAATTAGAGTTACATTGATCTTACATAGATCACTTTTATGGTATAGACATTTAACTTAGAGTATAAATATCTTGTCCTTGTAATGTGCTTTGCGTGAAGTGATATAGAGGGACTTAAATGGAACTGGGAAAGCCTGAAGCATAATTCCGAGCAGGCAGTGGTGCCCACTATATTTGGTGCTGATATGATTTAGCCTGATACCAAATCTAACATCTGCATTAAATCAACCACTTCTATTAACCTAAAAGGTATTATCTCATCCACTGAAAAGCAAATATGCTCACACATTTGGTTGTAAGGTTATTATTGAGGCCAAGCAACGTTACAGAGAGGAAGCCCCATAACCTGTACCCTCCCAATTCTTCCTCAGTCTGCAAATTTGGGGTCAATTCAATGCAACAAACACTTATTGAAGAGCTTAGCCCTGGAAATTCTAGTTGTATTAACAGAATTGTATAATGATACTATAACCCATTAACTGTTATAATTAGAAGTATGAGGAGCAGTAGAAATGAAGATGAAAGGGCACAGAGGGAGTTGTCATATCATACCTAACCACCAAATGCTGGCTAGCTCCAAAGCTGAGCAGTCTTAATCAGGTAGAGCAGCAACCTACTATTTAGGGAAAAATTAGAGCATTTCACATACATTGTCTCATTTAATATCTGCCTAATGTAGTACGTAGATATTATTTTCATGCCTTTAGATGGCTAAATGGACACTCAGAAGGTGAAGTAACTAGCAAAAGGTCATAGAGATAATACACCACTGAACTGAAATTAAAATTCACACAGGCTGACTCAAAAACAAAGCCTTAAAATCTCTGTGCTATTGAAATTTTGTAACACTTCAGTTTACGCTTTTTACTCTGGTGGAGACTATTTTAGTCATCTCATTTTCCCATTTTGTTGCCTCTTTGGCCCTGTGACAATCAGGAGGAGGAATTATTAGTCTGTTTTTCCAAGTGAATAGGCAAATGTTTAGAGAAGTGCAGTGGTTTGCCTAAATCAGAAAGTTAGTTAAGACAGGAGCTAGGGTGTCAATCCAGTTCTAACTCCAAAGACTGTGCTTACTTTAGGGAAAAGACAGCCACTATTAGATTTGGGTAATAATCAAAGTTTGTGTTTGCTCTCTCTCATTCTTTGTGGGTCTGATCCCAAGTATTGTTCAGTGGTCCCACAACTGGAGCTTTCATTAAGGAACATAATCCAGTAATTCTTTTAAAATACTGTGTGTGTATGTGTGTGTGTCAGTCAAGTCAATAAAGACTTTTACAAGTCTTTATTGAATTTGTTTCAATATTGTTTCTGTTTTATGTTTTGGTTTTTGGCTGTGAGAATCTCAGCTCCCCAACCAGGGATCAAATCCACACCTCCTGTATTGGAAGGCAAAGTCCCAACCACCAGACTGCCAGGGAAGTCGAATTATTGGACTCAATAACTATTTCATTCTGTACTGTTATAGTTAATGAGTATCATTATATCAAAAGTATTGCTTTAAACAGGAATGTATAGCTTCTGGGGAGGTTTCAGCCATTCAGTGTTATTTGGAACTGGAGTTTCTTTTCATTCTACCTCAAAAAAGTATGGAAATACCCGGCCTAATTCTCACGATTGACTATGGTAATCTCCGATAAATAGGTACCCCATTTGCAGACTAAGTCCTCTCCAGCCTCTAACACCTCAACTTGGGTTGCTGATAGATTCTTGTCTTGTACTGGGTTTGCATCACATGCCTCACCCCTCAGGTGCAACCTCCCTACAAACCCCTCTCCCCTGCACCCCCCTGTGCCCTGTCCCCCTTCCCCCACACACACACCTTTGCCTAAATTAGTGTGTTTTGACTTCCTGCCAATTATCCAGTTCTTCTGGTCTATACCTTGGACCTTTCTTGCTCTGAAATCTTCTACACTAGTGTCGGTGAGTGAAGTGCTGACAAGCAGCCGAACTTTGCTCCCTGCTGCATTGCTTCTCTATGCTGTGTAACCAATTACTGCAAATTTATCAACTTAAAACAACACACATATTTTAGCTCAGGCTTTTGGTAGGTCAGAAGTCTAGGCTTCAGATGCTTCAGGGTCTCACCAGGCTGCAATTTTGGTATTGGCCAGATCTGTGTACTCATCAGAGGCTCAACTGGGGCAAGGTCCACTCCTAGGCAGTACCAGTGTGTTGGCAGAATTCATTTCCTTACAGTAGGGTTGAGATCACAGGGGGTTTTTTTTGTCTTTTTTTTTTTAACTTGGTTGTCTTGGCTGGGGGCAACTTTAAGCTCTTAAAGGTCATCTTCAGTTCTTTGCTGTGACCCTCCTGGTATGCCCTCTTTCAACATGAAAACTGACTTCAAAGCCAGTTGGTAGGAGTCTGTTGCTCTGGTTTGTTTAGACAGAGTCTTATATAAGGTAATGGAATCATGGGAATGATGTGCCTGTCACTTTGGCCAAATTCTGTTGGTTAGAAGCAAGGCACAGGTTTTGCCAGGATTCAGGGGGAGAGGATTATTCAAGGGCATGACTCATTGGTGAGTCAGTTACAGTGTGTTGACCACATCTGGGAACAATTTTCTTTAACCTGAAGGCCACTTATGTGGATTTCTGGGAGCTGTTTCTCTGACATCTTGTTTTCCTATCTTTGCCCATTTGATGACTGGACAGGTCACTGGATAGGGCAGAGACCTCTAAGCAGAGCTAAGCATCCCTGAATTAATCACAAATATGATACTTGTAAAATGAAATTTTCACACGTGACTTTTATGTGATAATTGAAATGTAGTTAGAACAACCTCTAATGAAAATTCTTGAAAGTTCTTCATCTGTCTAGGCCTGGTTGCGTGAAATAATTTTTCAGTGCACAGGTAAGAGTTGCAAGTAGCAATTCTACCTCCTTTGAGACCAGCAACTTAACTGGCCCCTGAAATCATGTGAAATTCTGAAACCAAACAACACTTGACTTGCCATGATTTGCCACAATTAAGTGATTTCTCTATTATTCAAGTCATTTTAAGGATCTTTCAAATATTTGTCTGTTGCACAAAGCCATAGTTCTAGGGCAATACTTAATAAAATGTTACCTTACATTAGATGGCCCTCATGATTTCCTTATTTTGAAGATGAAATATTTTATAGCAGATCAGTTTCTTCCAGTCCTCTACAGAGATGTTTAATTAAGGCTTTCACAGGGCATTACATTCTTACTCTGACTAGGATGTTCCTGAGTCTCCATAGGGCCGTGCCTGTCAGAAACTACTGGATTTCTTATCACCAGCGGCTCACCTCTGTTTTCAGTGTTGGTGATCATACCCCTTTGGTCTTCTGAACGTCGGCCTCTCTGTTTATCCCATTAGCTGTGTTACTCCACTTGTACATTCAGCTCCTGGGACCTTCCCTCCCCACAACCCCATCTCCATGCTCTTGTTCTACACAGCACTTGGAGTTACGATGGATTTGGGCAAGCAAGCCATGAATGACATTTTATATTGTTGTAATTTATAAGCTTATTAACATGCCTTGATCCCCACAATAACTCTCGAGGGGGTGTATTTCCAAACTTTGAATGTGACGGGCTTTATTGAGAATGGAGGGAGGGAGATCGTGTAGTTTCCTTTTGGTTCCTGTGCTTCTTTTTGGAGCAGCCGAGAGGCTGAGAACTGACCATGCTATGATTTAACTATCCATTGGTAGTAACAGATCCTTCATATTAACCTGCCACAGGTTGAGGGATGTCCAGTTGAACAAACAACATCTCAGTCCCATCTACTGACACTGAAATTCACATCCACTTAACTTAGCTAAGTGGGTGACCAGTGCAATTGGTTTTTTATTTTCACATGATACGAATGGTAAGAGAAATGACCCTTTTTATTATTTCAAGGAATAAAAAATGTGTCAATTCCGATCTTTCACTCTGCCAAAGTAGCAAATTGAAGGCTGGAAATACAGCGAAAACTGATGAAAGATGGAGGTAGACATGAAATGGCAAAAATACAGATCCGTTGAAGCAAGATTGGAAGAGAGGAAGCTAGGCAAATTCAACTTGCCCAGACCTGATAGAAGTACATTTTCCTGCTAGATACGATAGAATGTGATTCACACAGAGTGAATGAATGATTGTCTTCAAACCTGGGGACTCTCTCTGTCTCTGTGTCTTTCTCTCAGAGTCATTTACATATTAAGGTTTTAAACAACTGAAAAACATATCCACTGTCAGACTGAAGATACAAATTCACTAAAACCTGAGAATCTATGAATTCCATACTTCAGCAATATTCACATTCAAGCATCATGTGCTTAGTTTTGATGAATGTTTTGTTGCCAGATTCTGCTTGGTGTGGAAACATCAATAGGAAACTGTCCTGGTTCCTACAATATTTAATTCAGTTTAACCCAAAGGAACTATAATGGCCAAAAACTTAGGTTCCAAGGCAGTCTCTAAATTCAGTTTGTAAATAAAAACTCAAACAGCATATGATGTCCACACTAGATAAAGCGAACTGCCTGAATTCTGCGGCTTCATTAGTGAGTACTACTTTATCCATAAATGGAGAAGGTAATGGCACCCCACTCCAGTACTCTTGCCTGGAAAATCCCATGGACGGGGGAGCCTGGTGGGCTGCCATCTATGGGGTCGCACAGAGTCGGACATGAC
Organism: Bubalus kerabau; assembly: GCF_029407905.1. Taxonomy (NCBI): domain Eukaryota; kingdom Metazoa; phylum Chordata; class Mammalia; order Artiodactyla; family Bovidae; genus Bubalus; species Bubalus kerabau. The sequence goes on from NC_073626.1 coordinate 16,601,701, forward strand.
TGAAGTGACTTAGCAGCAGCAGCAGCAGCAGCACTCTTATCTGACATCATTCTTTCCTGTTTCCCCTCTTTCTTCCTTTCATAATCTCCTCTTCGTTTATTTATCCATTCATGGTGGCATTTCCTTGGGTTTAGCCAGTCTCGCTTTTCAACTCTGTGCCTTCCCGCAGCAACCTTTCCAGTGCTCACTGCGTCTAATGCTACCTGGATTCTGATGACTGCAAATCAGTATCTCCACTCTTGACTTTCCTTAGCTCTCTTCTCTTCTCTCTCTCTTCCCCCCCACCCTGCCCCATTAACTCCCTGCTATTTATTACTATCAGGATATCCTACAAGAAAAATCCAACATATGTAGAGCCAAAATTGTTTTCTTTCTCCCTTGACTTGCTCTGATGTTGTGTATATACCAAAAATCTGGACATAATTACAAACTTCTCCCTTTCTGCCAATCCCTAATCTCTCATATTCATCTAGTCACTCAATATTATAGGTTCTCCTTACTTATCATCTCTCAATCAGTCAATACTTCTTCAATCCCAGTGCTAATGCCCTATTTCAGGTCTTCATCAGCTCTCTTTTCTGGACTGTTTTAAGGATTTCTTTACTGATCTTTCTCTCTATGATTTCTCCATGTCTGTCTTCTATATTGTTGGTAGTTTTAATTTTTAATGAAAATAATATTATATTACTTCCATGCTTCAAATCTTCTTGTTTGCAACCAGAAAAAGTTATATTCCTTGGCAAGCAAGGTGGCAGTAGTTGAGTCCTGACCTGTACAGGAGGTACTATAACACCAGCAAGTAAGTGGTTAGACAATACCGACAATTCTAAATTATCTCCAGGTAATATTACACACTTGCAGAGCATCTTAGTAAAGCCTTTGATTTTGTATCAGCGAACTCTGAATCACATATGAAATATACATCTTCCCTCTTATCTTCCTTGCTTACTGAAAATGATGGAAAAAAAAGGCTTATCCTAAGGGAGGAGCTGCATTTGCTTTATAAGTTTCTGACATTGACTTTCTCTGGTTCTTACTAAGAAAAACATGAAATGCAGTTGTTTGTGCTGAAACATTCATGTATTGAACATTCAACATGCTATGCTATGCTATGCTAAGTCACTTCAGTCGTGTCCGACTCTGTGTGACCCCATAGACGGTAGCCTACCGGGTTCCCCCGTCCCTGGGATTCTCCAGGCAAGAACACTGGAGTGGGTTGCCATTTCCTTCTCCAATGCATGAAAGTGAAAAGTGAAAGTGAAGTCGCTCAGTCATGTCCGACTCTTAGCAACCCCATGGACTGCAGCCTACCAGGCTTCTCCATCCATGGGATTTTCCAGGCATGAGTACTGGAGTGGGGTGCCATTGCCTTCTCCAGAACATTCAACATAGCAATGATAAAATATGTATTTTAGATGTAGTTCCTTCTTTTAGAAATGTATTACCTTGAACTTCACTATGAAGAACATTTTAGGACTCATCAGCCATGTATGTATGTGCTCTGTTATCTATACGACGATTGCATCTTTTCAATAAACATGCTCCCCCATTGATTATGTATTATTTATTCCTTCGTTTGTTGTTTATGTATTAAGAGCTATCATATGGCAGCAACTATCCTGGGTCCACAGATGGAACTGAACCAAACCAGAAATAAAGTCTTTGCCTTCATGGATCTGACAGTCTAGTGAGAGATGCAATCAAATATCTCATGAACAAATTAAAACCATGCTTCTGTTGGAAGAAATAAATGGCTCAAAGAAAAGTGTATGAGAAGAGTTCCACCTGGTCAGGAAGATCAAGATGATATCTACAAATAAGTGAATTTTGAACTGAAGAGAATTAACTAGGTTGTGATAAAGCTGAAACTCCAGTACTTTGGCCACCTCATGCAAAGAGTTGACTCATTGGAAAAGACTCTGACGCTGGGAGGGATTGGGGGCAGGAGGAAAAGGGGACGACAGAGGATGAGATGGCTGGATGGCATCACCGACTCGATGGACGTGAGTTTGAGTGAACTCCGGGAGTTGGTGATGGACAAGGAGGCCTGGTGTGCTGCGATTCATGGGGTCACAAAGAGTCGGACACGACTGAGCGACTGAACTGAACTGAGAGAGAGATAAGTGTTTTAGTTATAAGGAACAGAATTTATTGTTTCAAAAGTTGTTTCTGATATAACATGGAAGCAACATTTGTGTTTGTTAGGCCTAAGTTTTTTCTTTTTAAAATTAAGATATACTTGACATATAAATTGTGTTAGTTTTACATGTATAGCATCATTATATATATATATATATATATAAATGAACATCACAGCAAGTTTATTTATCCCTCAGCACATATAGTTACAATTTTTTTTTTCTTGTAGGGAAAACTCTTAAGGTGATCTACTCTCTTAATAGCTTTCAAATATGCAATATAGTATTGATATCTCTAGTCACCATACTGTATATTACATCCCCTGAAAATTAGTCCTACATTTAAATCTCAATGTTTATTCCACCTGAGTGGACTTGCTTTAAATTTGTACCCAGAGATAAAACATACCCCTGTGGCTTTTTGTAAAGATAATAATGAAATTAATGTGACTAGTTTTAAAACATTCTTTAGTTAAAAATATTTATTTTTTTTTACTAAAAATTGTTTTATTTCTTTGCCTTTTTTTGTCTTCTTTCCTGCTTTATTTCTATCAACTGTACTAAATGTAAGCTTCTACTTTTAGCCATTAGGAAAAAGGAGTTAAGAAATTAAGAAGTGTACCATCCTGCCATAGGAATTGAAGAAAGATTTTGAAGACAAGCCTCTCGATTTTTCAGCATCTGATTTTCTCTATTCATTTATGGTCTTCTTTTTCTTTTCTGCAGTACTTGATTATATTAAACCCAGTTACCTTCCCCAAACCTGAATTATCTTGTTTATTATTGTTGTCCTTTAAAATTCAAGGTTGTGGTACACTGGGTGTATTAAAGATTCTAATTCTTCAATCTTCTCCACTGAGATGCCTTTGGTCGTATGACTTCGCAGCTTTTCTTACTAATGCAGTCGAGTCTGCTGCCCTGTCCTTTTGGATCTGAGTAGAACTTGGAACTTGCTTCTGTTAATGAGCTGTCAGCAGAGACAGCACAAGCAGAGGCTGGAAAAAGCCTTTGTGTGCTTCTGGCTTGCCTTGGCTCTCCTGAAATTGTCTTGAGAACGTGCCCCGGCGAACCTCCTGGAAGATGAGACAGACAGGTGGAGGGAAGCCAGATCATCTCAGTTGTCATGGCTGATGCCATCCTCATCAGCAAAAGCTGGGTGAGCCCAGGCCAGAACAGTCCAGCCAAGCCCAGCTGAGCCACCAGGGTCACTGACCTGGGGACTTACAAACAAAACAGATGCAGATTGTTTTAAGCCACTGAGTTTGGGGTGGTTTGTCATGCCATGTTACTGTGGCAGTAGAAAACTGATCCACGAAGAAACTCTCATTTGTAACTTTATTATTTCTTCATAGATTTCCTCAGTGACCCATATTTGATTTTCTAATGGAACCCAATAAGACAGTTATAAAATAGATATTTGGCTATAAATAACCTACTCCAGTATTCTTGCCTGGAGATTCCTATGGACAGGGGAGCCTGGAAGGCTACAGTTCATAGGGTCATACAGAGTTGAACATGACTGAAGCGACTTAGCATGAAAGCACAACCTTTCAGGAAGATTTGTATTCTGTGAAGTGGGGTATACCTTTAGTTAGATACTGGAATATGGGGGGGGGGAAACTCCTTTTTTTCTATAAATATAATAAAATATGTAGTCAGTTTGTCCAAATAACATTTATTTTCTTTATCTATGAAGAAATTCAGATCACCACACGATTATGATCTAGAAACCAGTGTGTATGAAGATCATGGCCATTCATTTTATTATGAGAGATGCATAAAGCTATGCTGGTTTGGAGTTTTACTGTATATAAACTCATGTTAATTTTATTAGCTGCAAAGAAACTTTCTTACATCCCTGCTCCTTAGAAATGTGCGTGCCTTCTTAGGCGTGGAAATGTAACTACACTGCCAAGTTTCACTGCTGATTCTGGATAACCACTTAATTCCACGTCCCTGAAAGCAAGTGATTTGAAAGGCAAACAAATGGGAAGGCCTTGAGTTATGTCAGTTAGGGTGTTGTATATAGTTGCAGAGGTACACACTAAGGATTACATATATTTTTAGCTAGTTTATATTCAAGGAAGTTGTGAGGTTATTAAAAGAAATTTAGGTTGGATTTGGACTGTTTTTTTCCCAGCTACTCTTGCCTTCTTCCTGCCAAGAGTTCAGAAGATGGGAAAACTATCTAACCAGTGAAGCTTTCCAGTCTTGGGGAAAAGGATACAGAATGAGAAGATTGTGGAAGAAGGCCATAGGGCCCATGAGAGGTCCTGGCCTGCTCTGGGGAATGCTTTATTTATTATGTTGCTTTTTAAATTGAAGTATAATTGCTTGACAATGTTGTGTTAGTTTCTGCTGTACAACAACGTGAATCAGTTGTGGAAATCAATATACGTAAGAAAAAACAACCCAATCAAAAACTGGGCAGAAGACCTAAATAGACATCGCTCCAAAGAAGACATACAGATGGCCAAGAGACACATGAAAAGATGCTCAGTATCACTAGTTATTAGAGAAATGTAAATTGAAACTTCAATGAGGTGTCACCTCATACGGCCAGTCAGAATGGCCATCATCAAGAAGCTACCAACAATGAATGCTGGAGAGGGTGTGGAGAAAAAGGAACCCTCCTACACTGTTAATAGGAATATAAATAGATACAATCACTGTGGAGAAGAGTATGGAGGTTCCATGACCCAGCAATCCCACTACAGGGCATATATGCTGAGAAAACTCTAACTCCAAAAGACACATGGACCTCAGTGTTCATAGAAGCACTATTTATAAGATCCAGGACACCTATTAATAGATGTCTTTCAACAGATGAATAAATAAAGGAATGTGATACATATATATGATGGAATATTACTCAGCCATAAAAAGGACTGCTTTATTTTAACATAGCTCATACTGTGTAGGTCGTGACAGTTGACTACATCAAGTCAGCTGTCATGTTTGACATGTTTTTCAGAAGTTTCATTCCTTTAGCTAGCATGGCACCCCACTCCAGTACTCTTGCCTGGAAAATCCCATGGATGGAGGAGCCTGGTAGGCTGCAGTCCATGGGGTTGCTAAGAGTGGGACACGACTGAGAGACTTCACTTTGACTTTTCACTTTCATGCCTTGGAGAAGAAACTGGCAACCCACTCCAGTATTCTTGCCTGGAGAATCCCAGGGATGGGGGAGCCTGGTGGGCTGCCGTCTATGGGGTCACACAGAGTCGGACACGACTGAAGCGACTTAGCAGCAGCAGCAGCAGCATCTCTATGGATGTGATTTCCATTAGTTGTAGATTTATGTTCATCTTTAGATAATGTTGAAATGATTATTTTATTGGCTATCCATAAAATGAAATAGTATACAACACTGAAAATGATACATTTAAAGAAAATGTTAATGGCTTCAAAAATGCTCCATATGTAGATGAAAAAGGCCAATTTTAAAACTGGGCATGCAATATAGTCATAATTATGTGCATGTGTATTTATCTATTTATAATATGAAAAATGCCAGAAGGAAATATACCAGAATGATTATCTCTATGTGATGGATTTATGATTATTTTTAATCTCCTTCATACTTTTTTAATTTTTCAATTAAAAATGATTATATGACATTTATGATTAGAGAAATTAATGTATTAATTAAAATATGCTGGTTTAGGAGCACTTTGAAAGACAAGGGTTGTGTCTTTTTTTCCCCCAAATTCCAGTACTATGGCACCTAGTCCCTTGAGAGTCCCTTGAACAAGATCAAAACAGTCCATCCTAAAGGAAATCAGTCCTGAATATTCATTGGAATGACTGATGCTGAAGCTGAAGCTCCAATACTTTGGCCACCTGATGTGAAAAGACCCTGATTATGGGAACGATTGAAGGCAGGAGGAAAAGGGGACGACAGAGGATGAGATGGCTGGATGGCATCACTGACTCGATGGACATGAGTTTGAGCAAGCTCCAGGAGTTGGTGATGGACAGGAAAGCCTGGCGTGCTGCAGTCCATGGGGTCGCAAAGAGTCGGACACGACTGAGCGACTGAATTGAACTGAACTAGCACCTAGTGCTTGGAATGTTGTAGGGGGAAACAAGAAAAAAGGAGACCTTAGACAAGGGTCCAGTAGGCAGAATAGGGCCTTGGTTAATAAAGCAGAACATCAAGGCTATTTTAAGGTACAGTTATAAGAAGGCAGAGATTCTGTTTCTTTAACATTAATGCATATATGTGGAATCTAGAAAAATGGTACAGATGAACCTAGTTCCAGGGCAGGAATAGAGACACAGACGTAGAGAACAGAGATATAGACACAGGTGGGGGAAGGAGGGAATGGGATGAATTGAGAGATTAGGTTTGATATAAATACACTACCCTGTGTAAAATACATAGCTAGTGGGAAGCTGCTATATAGCATAGGGAGCTCAGCACAGTGCTCAGTGATGACCTAAGTGGGTGGGACGGGAGAGGGAGGGAGGTCCAAGAGGGAGGGGATATATATACACATATAACTGATTCACTTCGTTATATAGCAGAAACTAACACAACCTTGTGAAGCAATTATATTAAAAAAAAAAATCGTCGCAGGAGTGCTCAGTTGTGTCTGACTCTTTGTGGCCAACGGACTGTAGTCCACCAGGCTCCTCTGTCCATGGGATTTTTCCAGGCAAGAAAACTGGAGTGGGTTGCCATTTCCTTCTCTAGAGGATCTTCCCAACCCAGGGATCAAACCCATGTCTCTTATATCTCCTGCATTGGCAGGAAGATTCTTTGCCACTAGCGCCACCTAGGAAGCAGGAATTAAAAAAAAAAAAAAGTTACTGTCATCCTTATGGTAGAATACTTAGAGCTTTGTGAGATCTAGGAACCATTTTTTTTTTTTTTAATCAGTTGATGACCTTTGGATTGTTTCTTAATTGCTTTGTGTCCTTTTTTTCCTGTTGTTATAGAAGTGTGATTATTTTTGAATGCAGTGTTTCCCTGGAGTAACACTATGTGATGTGAGAGAGATACTGTAAATGACAAAGAAAATAAAGGGAGCAGTTTCACATTGATGAAAACTTCATTCCTTTCCTCCAGGAAGTCTTTCTTGATTACTGTAACTGCTGTTCTGCTTAACTGCCTTCACTGTGCTGTGCTTAGTTGCTCAGTTGTGTCTGACTCTTGGTGACCCTATGAACCATAGCCCACCAGGCTCCTCTGTCCATAGGATTCTCCAGACAAGAATACTGGAGTGGGTTGCCATGCCCTCCTCCAGGGGATCTTCCCAACCCGGGAATTGACAGGTCTCCTGCATTGCAGGCGGATTCTTTACCATCTGAGCCACGAGGGAAGCCCAACTACCTTCACTACCTACTGTCATTTAGCCAAAGCTATGCTGAATGCCTACACTTACTCATTTTGGTAGTGCTCCCTGGGCAGGAATCACTGCATAGAACTTTTCATTTCTACTGTAAAGTGAAAGCTCTTGGTGGAGGAAAATGCATGCAATTGCTGACTATGTGCTGGGCCCTGTCTTAAGCCCTCTTCTTATTCATCCTCTTGACAGCCATCAAACCCAGATGGTCCTTCTTGTTCCCATTTTACGGACGAGAAAACTGGGAGAGAAGTTAAGGCCCTTGCCAAAGTCACATGACTCATGAAGAGTAGAGCTTTGCTGCTCTAATTACCTTTGCCTGCTCTTCTATAATATTAATATTAAAGTGCCTAGTCAGTGTTCGTTGATCACTCAAAAAGAAGCCCCTGATATTTTTGTGATTCCAGAACCATCACAGACTGAAAATGAAGAAGAGTCGTTATATCTGACGAGTTTGATAGAAAAGTTTGAAAAATTGATCTCACTTTAAATGATAAATCACAAGCAAATGAATAATTACTGTTTGCCTTACTCAGGGGAACATGAGTTGTTGCACCTTGGGGATGAGTGTATTTCTGTGCTATTGGGGGAAGAAAACATGCCTGTGCATTTTCTTCACTCTGATTATGTTCTGATTCTTATTTTGCATATACGGCACTTTCTCAACTCATATTACAAAAAATAACAGAAACAGTGCAGACAACATCTATACCTGTTTAAATAAGGAGGTGAGTTGATGGGATAAGAAGATTTGGAAACGGTATGTGCAGTGCAGAGTCTGCCCTGTCTGGGCAGCTCCTGGGCAGAGCAGTCAGTCTGTGCAGACAGCAGGCCCGGTGGGTCAGATAATTCTGGAGAACAGAACATCACCCAGGAAGGTGGGCCTCAGCTCTTTCTTTCAGCCGTGCCCCAAATCACATGTCCACTCCTGTCCTAATCATGTTCCTTCTTTCTGCTTGAGTTTTCTTATCTGTCATTTGGGGAATTAAGAACCAGCCTTACCTTGGAAAGCCTTTTGAAACCATTCCCTGAAAGGTGTTGGTTGTCCCTGTTGTTATTAATATTACTGGATCACCATTACAGCCCAGCCCTGGGCTTGGGATGGAAAAAGTGAGCCGACCTTGCCTGACGTGATCGCAGCCCTGTGAGCCAGTCAGCTTTCTTTTCCATCTGACCCTGATGGCCTCGTGCTACCTGATGAGGCTCAGGCTTTTGACAGCTGGCCCAGGGTCATCCAGTTCAGAGCAAAAATGGGCCCTGTGGACCCAACACTTTGAGGGTTCTTTGAATGATTCGGCTGGGGCGGATCCAGGTTCGTTTCATGCCAGATGGAAACTCAGCCTGGGGAAACAGTACAGGGAGTGGTGCACTCTATTCTCTTTCCCCCAAACTCACATTTGGTCTGAGCTGCTGCATTTATATCCTTTATTACCTACCACTAACCATGAACATTTCCAAAGCCCATGGACTCTGCTTCATGGCTTTGAACTCATCACCTATGATGGAAACTTGAGATTTTATGTCTGCTTGGCTGAAATCTCCTCTGGGAGAGAAGACAGTAATTGCCTTTTGGGTGATTTCACCTCCACTAATTCTTTTTATATTCATAGAGGGGTTTTGGTAAAACCTAAAGAAACAAACCTGCTTCCTGAGCTACATCGGCCTTCCAGTGGCAGACTTCAGTGGCAGCAGCCTGTTTATAATCTCCTGGGCCCGTTTCTGTTTTCATTTTCCTGAAGATTGAAGTGGATGCGGTGCAGAAAACAATAGCAGGATAATACCGTAATCCTCTTGGTTCTCACACATGTTATTCACTAGCCTGCATTCAGAGATGTATGTAAGAATCTTCCGTCCTTATACCCGTGGGTAAACAAAGGAGCCCACGGTCTGTTGCCTATCCCTGGGGAATTAAAAACAAATGTATATACCATAATATTCCCAGAGATTAAGTTATTTGAAAGGCATTTTATTTTATAATCATGCAAATACATCTGTTCTTGTTTTTCAGGCTGGTAACCAGATCTCAAACGGCCAGTAAATAATCTCTCGTTTTTCTTTCTTTCTTTCTTCTCCTCTACTCTGTCTGCCCTGCCCTTTGCTCTTTGATGTGTGCGAGGGGATAGGAGGGTAATCAGGCACTGAGAAACCACAATTACGGAGGGTCGTTTTTCACTTATTATTTTTTCTGATGCTTTTACTTTTTGACTTTGCATGATTAAGGAAAGGGGAGGGAAGAAGGTTGGTGAGAAGGTCAGTCTATTGTGTTGCTTCTGGATTCTGTGTATTTACTCTTCCTAAGTCTGTGTACATTCTGCATCACTTGACATGCTGCACATTCTTCTATAAAATCTAGCTTGGCGCAGCAGTCTTTGGACACTGTCGAGGTACACTGAGTAATTCTAGGATTTGAATAGTTAAAAAAAAATAAAACTGAGAGTTTTTTTTTTTAAACAACCTGATGTCTTGGAGAAGATACTTTCCTTAATTAGCAGTGACTAATTCTATAGTTTTTCTTTTAAATGAACTACCATCATTATACATAATGTATGGAAGCATCGCTCTTTTACAGTAATAAAGTTCACACGGAATGTGTCCATTTCTGGTTTGCTGAATGGAAGCACCATTGCAAATGCTATGTGTTGCTTTTATAAATAACATAAATGGTAGAATCAAATGTCATAACGGGCTGCTAGAGATTATCTGATCTATTATTAGAATTCCAGTAAAATTATGTTGAAAGGGTTTGATAGAGCATTTGTTTAAGAATATATTATATTATAAAATATATAATAAAATATATATTAATATATTTTCATGAGCATATATTGCAGCTAAAGACAGAATACTAGTAATTCATAAAAATGCATCTACCTATTTGCCGATTTGAAAATTAAAGATTAATGTATAGTTTAATTTTGAAGGATAATCAAGTGCTATTCTAAGACTTTAAGTTGATTACAGGCATCAGCATTTGAAAACATCGACTGAATCTACTTAAAAATACGTGATGCATGAAATCCAAACAGTATGAAAATTTAAATATTTATAATCACAGATGGATATTAAGAAAACTTATAATGATTAAAATGTATTATTGACTTTTAAAAATTATTAATAATTATGAGTAATCAGAGATTTCTAGGCAAATTATCTCTCACAAGAAAGATAGTTATTGTGTTTTCGAACAAACTTCTTGTAATCATTAAGTCATATGACCTGTTACTTCATTGTAAAATGATCCATAATTTGATTACTTAAGAGATTATTAACCCAATCTAATGTTTTCAGAACCATTAAAACCTGACTGGGGGGGGGGGGGGTTGGTGACATTTTAGTAATCCGGAATCTGTTAGTTTATGCTGGATTCTAGCACTCATTGGCATTTTGCTGGGTAATCTCACCAAAGGGCTATACTATAAATCCAAGTGTGTTTCCTTCCTGAGCTTGAGCCACATGAAACCAAAAGACTTCTGTGTGTCGAACATGGGTTTTGTTCCTGATTTGAGCATCAAAGCCAAAGGTTGAATTAAACCATACTTTTTCAGTTCAAGTCTGTACTGGAATCATTTTATACTTTATAGTCTAAGAATATTTGGAATTATAATGAATGAGTGGAAGCTTTTATTTGCTTTCCCTGCCATTGACAGTTTTTTATGTTTAGTCCTTAGCCATGGCATTCATTTAGAGCAGCAGTTATCAAGGATGGGGATACAGAGTGAAGTAGCATGGGTGCTCAGTCACTAAGTCATGTCCGACTCTTCAACCCCATGGGCTGTAGCCCACCAGGCCTCTCTGTCCATGGGATGTTCCAGGCAAGAATACTGGAGTGGGTTGCCATTTCCTCCTCCAGGGGACCTTCCTGACCCAGGGATCGAACCTGCGTCTCTAGTATTGGCAGGAAGACTCCTTTCCACTGAGCCACTGGTCCAGTTAAGTCTCTGTGCTCCCAGTACAGGGGCCCTGGTTCAATCCCTGGTCATGGAACTAGATCCCACGTGCAGCAACTAAGACCTAGCACAGCCAAATAAATAAATATTATTTTAAAAAGAAGTGGGGCTAAATTAGCACTCAGATAAAACTACTCTCTAGGCCTTATGCCAAATGGTTTAAAACCATTTAACAAATGGATCAAAGTAGCCACATGGGAAGCCCTAGTGAAGTAGAAGAAATGGTATATCAGAATCTCTGGGAAGGAGGCTTGAATTGAATGTTGGGATTCAAAAAATATGCTTGCCTACTTGAGAAGTGATTCCATAGTGAAACTCTGTCACTAATGGGATCATGCTAGGTGAAAGTGATAGACTTGAAGCCATTGGCTTAAAGTATTTGTAGCTGAGTGGTCTGTTTAAGTGAATGCAAAGATCTCTCTCTCCCAAAAGGGCTTTTTTCATGATCTGATACATAATGTGTGTGTGTGTGTGTGGGTGCGTGTGTGCACTCATGGAAGAAGTTTGGAGAGAGGGTGGTGCTCTTACCCTCTCCAAGTGACAGGAAAGACAGGGAACTGGAGGACAGGTAGTGTCTGCTTTCTCTCCTGTACTCAGAGCTGACTCTGTTACACTCACATATGAGGAGCCTCTAGGGACTCCCAGGATACTTGTAGACACCTCAGCGGTGGTCTGAGATCCTGTAATCAATTGTCAGGTCTCAGAGGTAAATAAGGGAAATCCAGATGGTAAGGTCAACATTTCATTTTTCTCACAAGCTTGTGAGACCAGAAAAGCTTTGGGCAATATTGTTTTACTTTAACAATTAAGATAATGGGTATTTTAGTAATTCAGAATTCTATGTAAGTATCATATTCTGAAGGCTGAATTTTAGACACAGAGTCATTGGCATCAAGAAGATATATTAATAAAAAATCCTGATTTTTTTTAAATGAAAAAGAAGCCTTCCAGCAAAATAATATATTCTGAATTTTTTTTCCACTTGTGGATTATAGCTCATAAGTATTTTAAATGCTTGGGTAAAAGTTAATGTCTGGGATAGTTCTTGACTCAGATAATGTATTGGCTGTGTGACTTTTGACAAGTCTTTTAATGCTCTGTGCCGCAGATTCCCTGTCACTGGAAGAAAGTTAATACTGCCCTAGATACATCAGGAAAAGTGCCTTATTAATGTTTTATTTGCATTCCTTAACAGTGACTGAAGCAAGGTGAAGCTTATTTGTGAACTTAGTTTATCAGAAAGCTGAGAAACAAAGTTTCAGAAAATCATCTGCTGGTTTCCAAAGTTATGGCAGAGTTCTTATAGAATCCCTATGCCCTCTACTCTACCTCCCCTACACAAAGAAAACCACCCCCTCCACAAAAAACCACCTTTGATGCCACTGAATTTTATGCATGCTGTTTATTATGATTAAAAAGATCAGTTGTCTTTGTGAGCAGATATCAATGTTTATACGTATAATATTTCTGATTGTAAATGAGATGAGTGCTTTTTGCCTGGAGAAAACTCATATCACTTCATTGTTTAGTTGCTCAATCAGGTCTGATACTACAGCGCAGGGAGCAGAAATCCAGATGGAATCCAGCAGTCTTGCAGAGTTGAGGAGATGGACACTAGTTTTCAGAAGTCCAAGATTCTAGAATTTTCAAGGCGCAGTACTGGGAGGAGGGAGCTATTCAGAGAAAGAGGTCCTGAAATATTCATGAGACCCCTTGAGACCTGTTGAATATGGTTTGCAAGTGCCTGGGTGGAAACTCCACAAGGCCAGATAAAAACAACTTTCCAAAGACGTAACTATTACTTGGGGCTGTAAGACAAATGGCGACACAGGTCTGGAAATTTTGTTCCTTCTAACTGAATCCAAGTAGAGAGACCTGGGACATTCAGTAGACATCCTAGCAAAGGTATAACTTAGAATTGGGCTATAGGACTTCCTTGATGGTCCACTGACTAAGTCTCTGTGCTCCCAATACAGGGGCCTGGGTTCAATCCCTGGTCAGGGAACTAGATCCCACATGCGGCAACTAAGACCTGGTACAGCCAAATAAATAAATATTATTTAAAAAAGAAGTAGGGCTAAATTAGCACTCAATAAAACTACTCTAGAAAGGCAATGGCAACCCACTCCAGTACTTTTGCCTGGAAAATCCCATGGATGGAGGAGCCTGGTAGGCTGCAGTCCATGGGGTCGCTAAGAGTCGGAGACGACTGAGCGACTTCACTTTCACTTTTCACTTTCATGCATTGGAGAAGGAAATGGCAACCCACTCCAGTGTTCTTGCCTGGAGAATCCCAGGGATGGGGGAGCCTGGTGGGCTGCTGTCTATGGGGTCGCACAGAGTCGGACACGACTGAAGTGACTTAGCAGCAGCAGCAGGTATTTAACAAATGGATCAAACTAGCCTACAATTAACTTAATTATCTGCTAGAGAAATTCCAGTGCTCTTTAAAGAAATACAACAACATTAGTTGCTCAAAAGCAGAAAAATTGAAATATACTGTCTCCAGAAAATCACTAAAAATTTGAAAAAACAGAAACTATAACACATAACCATCAGGAAATAATTCAATAAAACATCCAGAAATTATAGAGTAAAGAAATTAACAAAAAAGAAAATATGTCTCTTATGCACAAAATAAAAGGTAACATGTTCTTCATTATGAAGATGAATAGAGAAATGGAAAATATGAAAAATAATACAAATATAACTTGTAGAGATAAAAAGCACAATATCTGAAATTAAAAAATACCATAAATGGAAATTATAGCAGATTCCACACTGGAAATAAAAATGCCAGTGGAATTAAAGTGACGGCAACAGGAAAAATTCAAAATTAAAGTATGGTGCATTAAAAAATAAAGTCTCAGAGACCTACTGGATAATATTCAGTGGTATAATATATGTTTAATTGGATGCAAAGATGGTGAGTCAAGTAATACTTGAACAAATGATAAAAATTTTCCCAATTTGATGAAAATGATAAAGCCTCATATCAGAAACTTAAATACTCAAATAAGAAAAGAAAATGGCCTAAAATGAATGATTTAAGCTTCTATTTAGGGGAAAAATATCAGATTAAGCTCAAAGTAAGAAGTAGGAAGGAAACAGTAAAGATAAGGAACCAGTGAAATAGACTATGGAAAAGCAAAAGTTAAAAATAACTAAAAAGTTCTTTACAGAGATTATTAAAATTACTAAATGTTTAACAAGAGTAATCTAGAAAAGGAAAAACCGCAAGTTACCAATGTAAGAAATGAAGCTTAGAATATAAGTATAGACCCTACAAATAATGGGGAAAAAAAAAAAGAGGAAATGTTATAACAAGTTTATGTTGATTGTGACATGTAATGAAATAGACAAATTCCTTGAGACAGATACAAGCTTACCCACAGAGAAAGAAGTAACAGAAATAGCTTTATATCATTGAATTTGTAGTCAAAATTCTTCTCACAAAGAAAATATAGTTGTAATTGGTTTCATTAGTGAAGTTACCAAAAATTCAAATATATAATAACAACTTAAATGCAAAGGGCCTAGAAAAACCAACATAGTGAAAAACAAACAAAACTGAAGGACTTGAATCACTCAAGAATTACCATGCATTTACAAAAATACAGTATTAAGGTTGATATATAAATTAATGAAATAAAAGAGTCTAGAAGTTCAGTTTCCAAGGTAATTCAGTAGACTGGAGAAGAATCTTTTCATCAGATGAGGCTGGAACAAATCATCCATAGCAGAAACATGGGCCTCAAATCTTACCTCGCACTATATACAAAAATTAATTCAGTTTGGATCATATACCTAAATGTATAAGCCCAAGCCACAAACTACAGAAAAAAACAGGAGAAAAATTTTATGACCTTAAGTTAGACAAAGAAGTCTTAGATCACAGAGAAGAATCATAGACTTAATTGTAGGAGCCACAACTATAAAATTTCTAGAAGGAAACATTTGTCATCTTGGGTGACAAGATTTCTTAGATCTACTCAAAGAACTTGTACATAAAAGCAAAAATGGTGTGTTGGACTTCATCAAATTAAGAAGTTTAGCTCTCCAAGAATCACCATTAAGAAAAAGAAAAGGCCAGACATGGAATGGGAGAAAATACTTACAAAACATGTATTTGATAAAGGATTTGAATCCAGAGTAGGTAAAGAACATTTATAACTCAGTAACTAGAAATCCAACAGCTGACAAGAAAAAAGAAAAAAAAGAAAGGAAAAGCAAAAGAATTAAATATTCCACCAATGAATATGTATGAGTGGTTAAAAAACACAAGATGCTCAGCATTGTTAGTTAATAGTAAAATGTAAATTAAAACTACATACATTCGGAAACTACTAAAATTAAAAAGACCCCAAATGCTGAGTGTTGGTGTTGATGTAGAACAACTGGAAATATACAAAGCTGATGATGAAGTTCAATAATACAGCCATTTAGGAAACAGTATGGAAGTTTGCTGTCAGGTTAAATGGACTGTTTAAACCCAATTTTAAAGAAGCTTTCTGAACCACAATGCAGCTTACTATGTATTTATATACTCAACCACTTATTCACTCAACTAATTATATGAGCAAAGATCTTGCAATTAAGGCCACTTGTAACTGCATCAGTGTAAACACAACTTGGTACTGAAAGAACTTATAGTTTAGTTGGTTTAGTTAATTGGGCTCCTGGAATATAATGTCCAGAACGGCCCCTCTGGGGCTTCCCAGATGGTGCAGTGGAAAAGAATCCGCCTGCCAATGCAGGAGACACAGGAGACTTGGGTTCGATCCCTGAATTGGGATAATCCCCTGAGGAGGAAATGGCAACCCGCTCCAGTATTCTTGCTTGAGAAATCCCATGGACAGAGGAGGCTGGTGGGCTGCAGTCCATGGGGTCACAAAGAATCTGACGTGACTGAGCACACACACACACACACATATATATACACATACATAAATACACACACACACACACACACACACACACACACATATATATATATATAGGACCATGTAGAGAGACTATTGATACCAGATTTATGGGATAAGGGAAGGCTTTTTAGAGGTAAAGATAGCAAGTGGAAACCTGAAGATCAAGGTCTTCAAAATTCTGTACCATCTGGCTACTGGCTTTCTATGCTTCAGCCCACATAGCTTTGCAGATTTGTACCAGGCTATCCCCCAAAGCCAAGGGGTCAGAACTGCACTGCAAAAAGCCTTCCTCTCTAGTGAGATGTAGTAAGGAAATGGACAATGGTATGAACATGAAGTTTATCACAAGACTAGATGTATTGAGCCTTGGCCACCATATCTTGTTCATTTGTGTATACTTAACAATTAGGAGAAAATTGAATGAGGCAGAGAATAACTTTCTGAATGAATTACAAGGGAATTGCTGGGCATGAGTTGAACTGATGTAGTGATGGGGCATAATGGATTATCTGGGGATCCCAGGTCTGTGAGTAAATAGTAACCGCCACTGCTCGCAATGAGACCTGGTTGGTCTGGTGAGTGCATCGTATATGTCAGGATAGCTTTTGAGTGCTAGACAGACTTAGAGGTAAAATTTGGGATGATCTCCCTCTGCTCTTACCATGCATATTGTTCTCAAATAAATAGATACCAGGCCTGGAGAAAAGCTTTATAACATTTTTAAAGCTCTGTAGTAATAGGGAAATCTCAGATCTCTCTAGACTATTCTTAGTTCACTTTACCAGACTGAAGATTCCTTGATATATGCATTTTCTAAGAACATAGAACATGTATATTATTTTAAACAATTTGGTTCTTAGATACAATCAAATAACAGAAGTGTTTTCATTCATAGCAATTGATTTTAAAATAACATCTCTGATCTATCAATTTGGAATCGATGTTAGGTTGCATTAACAGAAAAAATGAATTTTTTTTGGTCTCTAAGAAAAAGCAAGTCTTATTTCTTCAAAGCTAGCTAAATAACCTAGGGTACTGAGGTCATGGAAGTAAAAACAAGGGATTTGTTGTTTTTTCTTTTTCATAAAATATAAATCTCTTTATGTTCTCTCTCTTTCATAGTACTCTTTGTTTTTGCTTTCCATCTTTCTTCATCCATGACTTTTTTTCACATTTTGCTTTGTTCATTCATATTCCCTAGCTTGTAAAGTTTCCATATTTCCTGTTTGAATCAATGTTTCTTTTTTTTAAATAACTTTGTTTTTTAATTGGAGAATAACTGCTTTGCAATGATGTATTGGTTTCCGCCATACAACTTGAATTGGTCATAATTATGTATGTGTCCCCTCCTTCTTAAGAGAGCCTCCGTGCCCCCTCCCATCCCACCCCTCTAGATTATCACAAGAGCGCCAGGCTGGGCTCCGTGTGTTATATGGTAACTTCCCACTGGCTATCTCTTTTACACATTACAGTGTACACATGTCAATGTCGTTTTCTTATTTGTCCTTCCCTCTTCTTTCCCCGCTGTGTCCACAAGTCCCTTCTGCATGTCTCTATTCCTTCCCTGAAAATAGGTTCATCATGACTATTTTTCTAGATCATACATATATGTCTTAATATAAAATATTTGTTTTTCTCTTTCTGACTTGCTTCACTCTGTACATCAGGCTCTGGGTTCATCCGCCTCACTACGACTGACTCACATTCATTCTATTTTATGGCTGGGTAATATTCCATTGTCTATATGGTTCTTAAACTTGAATATACATCATCACAGTCATTTAGAAGGTTTGGGAAACACAGAGGACTGAGTAACAACTCTAAAGTCTGATTCAGAAAGAGGAGAAATGTGTGTGAAAATCTGCATTTGTAATAAGTTCCCAGGTGAGGCTAAAGCTCCTGGTTCTGAGACCATACCTTGATAATCACCAACCCATAAATCATCCTACAGGTAGCAGGCTAGGGAGATACTGACTGTTCTAGAATGTGCTCAAATGGAATCTAAGTGGTCTGAAAGCCTAATTGCAAGGGAACCAGGTAATAAATCTGCCATCTCAAGGTTAATTGCCTATGTTGTTTTTAACCTTGAGATTGGAGGTGCTTTAAAATCTTTTTATAGGGGTTCCAGTAGACTATAAATCCAGAAAGTATATAGTTGTGAAACTTTTACCATTGTTGTCTCTTCCCCAGTATGTTTTTTACCCCTTGGTTTGCATAATCACCTCATAATCTTTAAGCTTTGCTGAATACTTTCTACTGAAAACATAAAGTAGATCAAATCTTATTATTAAACGGTTCTGACAGCTGAAGAAAATGAAAACGATTGTTTGTATTTAATAAGTCAAGAATGGAAGAGTAATTGTTTAACATAAATGAAAAAAATGCAGAGCTCCATATTATCTGTACACTTGGCATTTCACCGAGTGGAGCAACACATCTTTCTTTGCAGCCCTGGTAGTTAAACCTTTTCCATATGTTTTGCCAAAGCTAAAACATAACAAAATTAATAAATAAAAACCCTCTGAAAAGCCAGGATCTGCTTTTAGAATTTCTATCAGGCCCCAGAAAAATCGCTCTGCCTGTTTTTTTTTATACCAATTTTTTTCTTTCTTCATTTGACATTCCTGAGTTTAAATTATGTTTGTGGATTTGCCATCCAGTCTTTTTCTTATTCATATTTGTTTATTTGTTTTTGTCCTTTGCAGTAAAGATGGTTTCTCTATTTTTAAGTACTGTTATTATTTTTATGTGGGTAGAGTAGCTTTACAATGTTGTGTTAATTTCTGCTGTACCAAAATTGAATCAGCTATATGTATACAAATGTCCCCTCTTTCTTAGACACCCGCTCCCCTCATCCTACCCATCTACGTCACCACAGAGCACCGAGCTGAGTTCCCTGTGCTATACAGTATTGAGACCCATTTTACGTTTCCAGGTTACATCTGACTCCGGTGGACTCTGTGTCCGATACCTGAAAGGAGTATTGTGCATTTTGTGTAGTGCACTGATAGCTGGAAACAACCAGGTCCCTATTAGCCAATTCCACCTGGCAAGACGCAGCCTATTGCCCAAGATCTGGGGCCTTTTCAATCCAGACATGTAGTGCGCACCATGTGAGCATCAGAACAGTCTTGCCTCTTCCCCAGCTGTCTCCTTGTTTTTGCTGAATGGAGCAGGGGACATGGATGGTGGGCACATGGCTGAGGGAGAGAAGACTTGGGAAGAAATGCAGCCTGCTCATTAAGAAGCTTTTCCTACCACGAAAGAGAAAGCCTCTTAACAATTAAGATTTGCTCTTTGTTTTCAAAAATGCTTTTAGATTCCTTGTTTACCTAACATTCAGGTCAAAAACTGGAGAAGACCATCAATCATGTCACAAACTCTTAAATGTGTTTGACTGTGTGCTTAGGAAAGGGTGGTGGGTGCATACCAACCATACCAGCACACTCGTTACACCTCGGGCCCTCTTCTGAGCCCTTCAGGAGAGTCAATGGGAGCTTTGTGTCAACATGTAGCAAAGAACTGGACTCATTGTGTGTGCTTCTTTGCCTTCAGTCACCTGCGTTTGGATTTTAATCTCTTGAACTAAACCTTTGAGGTTGTTCTGGCTTGGTTATCCCCTCGTTCTATTCATTCCTCTTCCATGGGACACCTTGGTCATTTTTACTTGGAGAGAGTTCACACTGGTAAGTGGTCCTGATCCCAGACAGTGTGTTAGGGCCTGATAAATTGACATTGTTTGGGGCATGGCAGATGTTCAGAGACTGGTAATATGAAGAGAATGGGAGGAAAATGAGAATGGAGAAAAGTTAGTTATAATGTGGAGGCAGTCCGATTATAGGCTAAATAGAAGGTATTTAGGCCAAAGAGTTTTAGAAAACCATTCTCAATTCTAATCAGCCCCATATGTGTTATATTAACATGTTGCATGAAGACATTGTTTTATTGGAAACTTCTTAATATTCAGAAATCTTCGTGTAGATATTCTTCCTTTACTGAGGTTTTTTTCCTTCTTTAAAATTTTTTTTTTTTTTTTTTTTTTTTTTGCCATGAGGAAGTTTTGTTTGGCCTGGAGTAAATGAAACTTAGAGCCCAAAAGGCTCAGTTAAATTGAGCTTGAAACTGAGAACCCATGACACTCCTGCGAATGCTGAGCAAAAAGAAGAGCATTGGCTGTACTTCAGCCCAGTGGAATCATCTGACTTTTCTATTTGATTTCAGAACTAAGAAGATAAAAAATTATGGATATATAAAACTAAACCTTTTGAGATATTAAATTTTTATAAACTGGAACTCTTTAATAACTGATGCAATCATTCAAACTAAATTAATGTTGGTGTGAGCAGAGTTTATTGACTTAGTTGCAATGGAATGCCATGGCACTTCATGTCACCTGCCAACTGTCCATCATACAAACACTACCCTTGATATTGAAGCCAGCAGACCTATGCCAGCTGGCAGCTTTGGTGGCAAAGCCATTGATCCAAAGGGGATGGAGGAAGCACTGAGCCCTACTCTTACATGCCATACCTGTCCCAGGCTGAATTCAGGTTTGGGATGGTCCAGTGCAGGCCTGAGATAAATTCAGCAAAACTCATATTCGAGGCACCTGTGTGAGATCTTCACTGGACTGGAATCGTTACACCTGTCAACTCTCTGCAATAAATTAGTTTCCATGTCAACATTAAACCTGATAGAAAATTCCACCAGAAGGTAGAACATAGACATGGCAGTGTTTTCTTCATTGTAAAATGAAGAGTGGTGTGTGGAAGACACATTTCAGGAAAGACATTGAAGACTGGCTGGCATTTTAAAATTGGTCTCTGCCTATTGGCTTGGTTCATTCCTTATCATGAACCTTGGTAATTACATTCTGTACATCCCCTGAGGCTTCAGACTGACAGGACTGTTCATTAGAAGAAGGGATGGAAAACTCCCAACAATACTTGAATTCAGCTTACTTGGCTGCATGTATTATGACAACATCTTTCATCACTGTAGTAATCTCGTATAGTAATGTTGGGCAGCATAATAATATATTGCTTTTATCTTGCCTTTTTTTTTAGCTTAAAGATTTCCCTTGTAGCAAACATTTTTATGTAAAACTACACATATTTTTCTTAGTGTTTCCTTGGAGGGAAAAATTGGATTAAGTGTGTATGTGTTTGCATCTATTTGGTATTTTAGATTTCAATGAAAAAAATAAATGCTCATATTTTAAAGGCTTTCCTTGGTTTTAAACATTTACTATATCACAAAACTGCTTTTTAGTATTCTTAAAAGGAGCTATCTATATGCTAAATATGGCAAGTGAGAATTGAGTCATGATGGGAGAACTTGAAAAGGTAAAATAAGATGAAAATAGGTACTCTACTGAAATTATTTTAGGCAAAGTTTTCATACATCTAGTCTTGAGTGCTGTTGGGTTTTACTGTTATGAAGTAACATGAAGTTGATCCTGTTTGTACGTGAAAGATGTTACTTTGTTTTCATCTTGCCTGACATAGAAGAGAAATTCTAGTCCATTGTGAATCTCTGTGTTCTTCGAAATAGTGAAAGTAGCATTTAACATCAACTTAGTTTCCTTGTATGATGGCTATTCAGATCCTAAAGTTTTTAGACCAAGGTGAGGAATTAGTTCGCTGTAAGGTAACATTCAGAAAACTAAGATCATGGCATCTGGTCCCATCACTTCATGGGAAATAGATGGGGAAACAGTGGAAACAGTGTCAGACTTTACTTTTTTGGGCTCCAAAATCACTGCAGATGGTGATTGCAGCCATGAAATTAAGATGCTTACTCCTTGGAAGGAAAGTTATGACCAACCTATATAGCATATTGAAAAGCAGAGATATTACTTTGCCAACAAAGGTCCGTCTAGTCAAGGCTATGGTTTTTCCAGTGGTCGTGTATGGATGTGAGAGTTGGACTGTGAAGAAAGCTGAGCACTGAAGAATTGATGCTTTTGAACTGTGGTGTTGGGGAAGACTCTTGAGAGTCCCTTGGACTGCAAGGAGATCCAACCAGTCCATCCTAAAGGAGATTAGTCCTGGGTATTCATTGGAAGGAAGGATGCTAAAGCTGAAACTCCAGTACTTTGGCCACCTCATGTGAAGAGTTGACTCATTAGAAAAGACCCTGATGCTGGGAGGGATTGGGGGCAGGAGGAGAAGGGGATGACAGAGGATGAGATGGCTGGATGGCATTACCGACTCAATGGACATGAGTTTGAGTGAACTCTGGAAGTTGGTGAAGGACAGGGAGGCCTGGCATGCTGCAATTCATGGGGTCGCAAAGAGTCAGACACAACTGAGCAACTGAAATGAACTGAACTGAACTGAACTGAACTCTCTTAGATGCTTTAAATATGTCTCCTTATTGATGTGAATAACAACCCTTATAGCAAATACCATTATTGTCTCCATTTGTGGATGAGAAGACTGAAGAATTTCTTCAGTTTCTTTCAGGTTCTTCAAAGTCTACCAGTGAATTAAAAAAGAACTCTTACTTTTAAATATTGTACTTTAGAGTTAGAGATGTGAATATGGCTAAGGTTCTATTGCTTCTTTGCAAACCTAAAGTGTGATGGTTGTGTTTCTTCTTGTAGGGAATTATCTGTTGACTTTCACATTACAATAATCTACATTATTTCAATGACTGAAAAATTTTCTTCTGTATCCTTCTTTGGGTGGTAGAATTCATATTGGAGAAACACACTGGAAGTCTTCTCCTGTTAGATCCCTGCCCCAGTCTTTATCTTAGGACTGAGTTTTGACATCAAGATGACCAGAAGGCAAGTTTGTCTCTCTGTGGTCCCCTGGCAGAGGACTACTGGGAGAGAGAAAACTTCCCAGAGAGTTAAGAGAGGTCCCTCTATCCAGATCCTTGTACAAAAGTTTCCAAGATTATTAGCGAACAATCCACAATTGGAGGTTACCCAGTCTTAGGCCTAATTTGTTTCTTTAAAACTTTGGTATTCAAAAGGTGGTGCAAGGGCCACCCAGTCTTCACCTGGGAGACACCACCAATGAACATTCTTGACTCCCACTCCCAAGACCTACTGAGCCAGAGTCTGTGTTTTAACAGAGCCTTCAGCCATTCATCTGCACAGTGAGAAGCTCTGCTTTAAAGAGCATAAGTTAAAAAGGAATAAAACTCAGTCATTTGTAGTGAAGTGGATGGACCTAGGGTCTGGTCCCTAGAGTGAAGTAAGTCAGAAAGAGAAAAAACAAGTATCATATATTAACACACATATATGGGGTTTCCCTAGTGGCTCAGCTGGTAAAGAATCTGGTTGCATGCGGGAGACCTGGGTTTGATCCCTGGGTTGGGAAGATCCCCTGGAGAAGGGAATGGCAACCCACTCTAGTATTCTGGCCTGGAGAACTCCATGGACTATGCAGTCCATGGGGTCTCAAAGAGTTGGACATGACTGAGTGATTTACACTTCACTTCATGGAATCTAGAAAGACAGTGCAGATGAGTCTACTTGCAGGGCAGGAATAGAGACTCAGACATAGAAAATGGACATATGGACATAGGGCAGGAAGGAGAGGGTGAGATGAATTGAGAGTACCATTGAGAGTACCATGAATTGAGAGTATATATATATATATATATATATATATATATGTATAAAATAGATAAATGTATAAAATGTATAAAATAGATAGCCAGTGGGAAGCTGCTATATAGCACAGGGAGCTCAGCTCAGTGCTCTGTGATGACCTAAAGTGGTTGAATGGAGGAGGTGGTGGGAGGCAGGTCCAACATCCGCTGGATCATAGAAAAAGCAAGAGAGTTCCAGAAAAACATCTATTTCTGCTTTATTGACTATGCCAAAGCCTTTGTGTGGATCACAATAAACTGTGGAAAATTCTTCAAGAGATGGGAATACCAGACCACCTGATCTGCCTCTTGAGAAATTTGTATGCAGGTCAGGAAGCAACAGTTAGAACTGGACATGGAACAACAGACTGGTTCCAAATAGGAAAAGGAGTTCGTCAAGGCTGTATATTGTCACCCTGTTTATTTAACTTATATGCAGAGTACATCTTGAGAAATGCTGGACTGGAAGAAACACAAGCTGGAATCAAGATTGCCGGGAGAAATATCAATAACCTCAGATATGCAGATGACACCACCCTTATGGCAGAAAGTGAAGAGGAACTCAAAAGCCTCTTGATGAAAGTAAAAGTGGAGAGTGAAAACGTTGGCTTAAAGCTCAACATTCAGAGAACAAAGATCATGGCATCCAGTCCCACCACTTCATGGGAAATAGATGGGGAAACAGTGGAAACAGTGTCAGACTTTATTTTTATCAGTTCCAAAATCACTGCAGATGGTGACTGCAGCCATGAAATTAAAAGACACTTACTCCTTGGAAGGAGCGTTATGACCAACCTAGATAGCATATTCAAAAGCAGAGACATTACTTTGCCAACTAAGGTTCGTCTAGTCAAGGCTATGGTTTTTCCAGTGGTCATGTATGGATATGAGAGTTGGACTGTGAAGAAGGCTGAGCGCCAAAGAATTGATGCTTTTGAACTTTGGTGTTGGAGAAGACTCTTGAGAGTCCCTTGGACTGCAAGGAGATCCAACCAGTCCATTCTGAAGGAGATCAGCTCTGGGATTTCTTTGGAAGGAATGATGCTAAAGCTGAAACTCCAGTACTTTGGCCACCTCATGTGAAGGGTTGACTCATTGGAAAAGACGCTGATGCTGGGAGGGATTGGGGGCAGGAGGAGAAGGGGACGACAGAGGATGAGATGGCTGGCTGGCATCACTGACTCGATGGACGTGAGTCTGAGTGAACTTTGGGAGTTGGTGATGGACAGGGAGGCCTGGCGTGCTGTGATTCATGGGGTCGCAAAGAATCGGACAGGACTGAGCGATTGATCTGATCTGATCTGATAGCTGTTTCACTCTATTATATAGCAGGAACTAACATAACATTGTAAAGCAACTACACTAAAAAAAAAAGAGCATGGGTGTCTATACTGCTAGAATGTAATCCAAAGGTCCAGATCCCACCTCTGTCAGATACTGCAGATATTGGCTATGTAAACTCAGGCAAGTCACATGATATGTGGGCCTAAGTTTCCACATCTGCAAAGGAGAGAAACTAACCAACAATGCAGGTCTGTTGAAGGATGAAAATAGGGAACACATGTAAAGCCCATGGTCTAAGTTGTCAAATGACTCTGCTCACTTACGAGTCAGGCTGACCCTGTGCAGATGTGACACTTTGTGTCAGGGTGATCTTGAGGGCAGAGACCACTCCATCCTTTTAGTTCTGTCCACAGACTCCACCAGAGTAGTGCTGTCACTGTGGAAAGAGGTTGAAGGGATGGGTGGAGTGGTTGAGGGTCACATGTTCCTGATGGCCAGAGGCCTGGAAGCTCTGACATCAAGGAATGTTCTGGAAGCAGGAAGAAGGCAGCCGGTGTTCAGGGAGACTTTCTCCTTTTAGCTTGATTTGTATATTATTTGATAGCATTATATTAACACATGCTTCCCTGGTGGCTCAGAGGTTAAAGTGTCCACCTGCAATGCTGGAGACCTGGGTTCGATCCCTGGGTTGGGAAGATCCCCTGGAGAAGGAAATGGCAACCCACTCCAGTATTCTTGCCTGGAGAATCCCAGGGACAGCGGAGCCTGCTGGGCTACAGTCCACGGGGTTGCAAAGGGTCGGACATGACTGAGCGACTTCACTTCACTATTAACACATGGACATCATCACACATCCAGTGCAAAATAGGTGCCTGTCCAGTGTAAGAACTGAAAAGGGGAAACATAAGTCAGCAATCAAGAAATTTAAACATAAAAGAGAGAGGATTAAGAAGGCAGCAAAAAGGGGGTTAGATGGTTACATAGCATCACTGACTCAATGGACTTGAATCTGAGCAGACTCCGGGATATAGTGGAGGACAGAGGAGCCTGGCATGCTGTGGTCCATGGGATTGCTAAGAGTCAGACACAACTTAGTCATTGAACAACAACAACAAAAGAGGGATTGCCGGCCACACGTAAACTCTGAAAGTGCTTTGAGGACATTAATGAGCCTATGAGAAGAAGAGTTCCACAGGCAGGTCTGCCTGCCTCTGTGGACTGTGCAGGGGAATGCAGGGATGGAGTAGGAATTTTCCTGGTGTCACTGATGGGCCTGGGACACCCTTTCAGAAGGCATTATAAACACAGCACTTCCTTAGTGTCCCTCACTGTGGTCACACTTCCTGCTCAACACGGACTTTGTTATAGTAGTTTCTTACTGTTGACAGAAATGTCGTTGGCGACCTCAGGCAGCCTGCAGATGGACAGTGAGCCAAAACAAACACACCCCTAGGTTATCCTAGCTTCAGATGATTGTAGTTTTTGCATATGTGCCCTGGCAGCCTCCACTTCTATCAGTGCTATTGTTTCAGTTTATGGTTAAATTTTTTATCTAGTAAAAGATATATGTTCCATCACAGGACAAGGGTTAGCTGAGTTCACTGAAACAGGAGAAAATGGAGAGAGAGGTGTAAAGCTGCCTGGGGCAGCATTCTTTACCAACAAGGGGATTCATGACCCCCGAGATCACCTTTCCAGTGTCCTGCAGCCAGAGTTGTTTTTCAGATTATATGGGCCACATGAGCCACTGAGTGTGAAATATGCCAACATGACCCTGAATGTAATAGTTATTTTTTTCCACCTGGTTTTAATTTTGGTCACCAACAATTCAAGAAAATTAATAAAAATAAATAGGGCTTCTATTTTTTTCTTTATTTCTGTTATTTATTATTTCCATTCCTATTTTTGTTTTGGTATTTCTATGCATCAGCTATTCATTTGAACCCCCGAGATTGTGGCAAATAGAGTGCCCAACAGACCATTTTATTTTTTCTGCCTACTGGCAGTCTGCCTACTCAGTTATTTTCTCTTTCTCCTTCTTTGATTGTTTTCCTGACTCTCACAGGCCAGAAGTTTAGCAGATGTGTATGTGCTAGAAACTTCCATGGAGGCTTATCCACCGAGTCTTATGTCCCACTTTCCACAGCATGGCTTCCTCATCCTTTGCCCGTTTCCGGCAGATATTTGTATAACTTTCATTTAACACTTGTCATCTGGCTCAGGTTTTTAAGCTGCTAGCTTCTCTGATCAAAAGACGTTGTCACTTTTTAATCTTCCTCATTTGCATCTTCATTTGAACATTCTTTTGAGCTAAGCAGCTGTGAAGACACATTTATGAAATTATTTAATTCTATCATTTCCTGCTCTGGGTCACTAACAGGGATGATGAGAGAATTTGATAATCTCTAAATTTCCCAAATGCTAAAGAAGTAATCAAACTCATGATATCTAAAAACCTTAATTAAAGTAAATGGAGACACTGCCAAGCAACCAGTTTGTACCCTATGACCCTTCAGGCTGGTTTGCTCCCTTTTCACTCTGTTTTACCCTAAATTACTTAATTTAGATAAGAAGCAACAATCCCATCCCTGTACCCCTTTTCCCACCTATGACACTGGTCAACACCGTCAGGACATATGTAAGTTATGTTTTTCCTTCTGAGTTCAGGAGTGAAGAGCAGCAAATAGATGACCTTTCTTCACCAACTAGGGTCCCAGCTGGAGGAGAGCCTCTGTGGACCATCAGACTGGCCCCTACATATAACTAACTCATCTGTGAGGTTGCTAAAAATGCATCCGTAAGACAAATCTTCCAAAGAACTCAGGATTGTTTCTTCCCTACCCCTCCTTGGCATTTCTGTCACATTGTCAGAACAACCCTGCCTTTTTAAAAGTGCCAGTCCATGGGCACCTAAAGAACAAAAGGACTGGGACTTCCCTGGTTGGTCCAGGGGTTAAGAATCTGCCTGCCAATGCAGGGGACACGGGTTCAGTCCCTTGCCTGGGAAGATTCCACATGCCACAAGACAACTAAGCCCCTGTGCCACGGCTACTGAAGCCTGCGTGCCCCAGAGTCTGTGGTCTGCAACGAGAGAAGCTGCTGCAACAAGAACCCTGTGCACCACAACTAGAGAAGACCCAGGGGTAGCCAGGAAGACCCAGTGCCACTAAAATAAGTAAATAAGTAAACGAACACAGGGCTTGACTGTCTTTTTTTTTTTTTTAAATCTGGAAGAAAAACAATCTTGTTAGTTGATAGCACCTGGGGGGCCTCAAGTATAAGGAGGACAAAAATCCATAATGGAAGCCATCATTGGGTTTGATGGTTCTTTGTGGGAGGCTGAAAAATATTGCCAATTACAGCATAATATTACAAGTGCTAGAGTAAAGTGATATGTGAGATGCTATGCGTTTATGTTTTATTGAGGCTTTTTTGACCTTCCTCAAAGGTGTAGACCTTCCAGAGCATTTGAAATCTGTATAGTGTGATTGAGGAACTAAAAATTTTCCTTTTAAATTTTAATAAATATACACAGAAATTTAAATAACCACACATGCTATTGACTTGTGTATTGGACAGTGCAGTTCCAGCCAGTCCATTGCATCAAACATTTCTCGGTAGCCCATGTTTGCATCTCATTTCCTGAAATATGCAAAGCAAATTAAGCACACTAGCTAGCTCACCAAGGTCATCAGTGAGAAGCCTTTAGGCATGAACTTATCTTTCCTTTAGAAAATCTTCCTACAACTGAATGCTTTCATAGAAAGTTTGTTCAGGTTTTTCCATTTTTTTTTAAATTGGAGGATAATTACTTTACAATATTGTGGTCTCTGCTGTACATCAATGCAAATTCAATGCGAATACATCATAATTATATATATGTTGCCTCCCTCTCTCTCCTCTATCCCACCCTTCTAGGTTTTCACAGAGCGCCAGGCTGGGCTTCCTAACAGCTTACAGAAAACCTGAACGAACATTTTGGCCAACCCAATACTTATCCCCTCTTGGCATTAAAATTACCTATTTGTTTACATATTCCCCACTTAACTGTATACTCTGGGGGAAAAGGGAGGGGGTTGGTTTTCTCTTATGCACCAGTGTGTACTGAGTACAGACTACAATTTCTTATCAAGTACTTGAAAAATATCTGTTGAAAAATAGTTTTCCATATGGATTATCTATAGGGTGAAAAAATATCAAAGCCAAGAAGGTTTTTGTTACAGCAGCATCTCCCCTGTTGCCTACTCTAAATCATTTTTTAGCTCTTACTCTGGCTGGCAAAAGCCAGTGATATCAGGGTGTTCATGCCTCGTCACCATTACTCAGTGAAATGTGGCCCTTTCTTCCCAATTCTATGGGTGAATCCTCATTGATATAAACAAGTCATGCCTGTTTGGTTCAATTCCCTTGGCAATAATCCATTTAAAGG
The DNA here is from genome assembly GCF_029407905.1 of Bubalus kerabau. Classification (NCBI taxonomy): domain Eukaryota; kingdom Metazoa; phylum Chordata; class Mammalia; order Artiodactyla; family Bovidae; genus Bubalus; species Bubalus kerabau. Next base: position 16,631,383 of record NC_073626.1, read on the forward strand.
TGAACATATAACCTAGATCTGATCAGTAATTTGTGAGTTTTCTTCCAGGAGTTTTCTGAGGAAAGCTTGACTCTTAAAAGGGATATAAGAAACAGTTGGCCTATCTTTTGCCTCGAGGTATTCCTATGTCCCTTGGACTGCAAGGAGATCCAACTAGTCCATCTTAAAGGAAATCAGTCCTGAATATTCTTTGGAAGGACTGATGCTGAAGCTGAAACTCCAATACTGTGGCCACCTGATGTGAAGAACTGACTCATTTGAAAAGACCCTGATGCTGGGAAAGATTGAAGGCAAGAGGAGAAGGGGATGTCAGAGGATGAGATGGTTGGATGGCATCACTGACTCAATGGACATGAGTTTGGGTAAACTCCAGGAGTTGGTGATGGACAGGGAGTCCTGGCGTGCTGCAGCCCATGGGCTCGCAGAGTCGGACACGACTGAGCAACTGAACTGAACTGATTCCTATGTCTGAATGTGAAGTCTAGAGCTTCTATAGCCATTTTGGAAACACTGGGGGAATTGAACTGAGGGTAGAGAGTTGGGACAGATATGTAGTCTTTGATGTCGAGCTTCTTAAGCAACCAACCCTGAAATCTGCGCAGTATCTACATATTTTGGTTATGGGCAATAGTACATTTCCTTTGGTTTTTTTTTTTTTTTTTTGGCGGTGCTGGGTCTTCATCATGCACATGGGCTTTCTCCAGTTGTGGTGAGCGGAGGCTACTCTTCATTGCGGTGCATGGGCTTCTCATGGTGGTGGCTTCTCTTGTTGAGGAGCATGGGCTCTAGGCACATGGGCTCAGTGGTTGTGGCTCATGGGCTTAATTCCTCCCTGGCACATCGAATCTTCCCAGACCTGGGGTTGAACCTGTGTCCCCTCCATTGGCAGGTGGCTTCCTAACTAATGGACAACCAGGGAAGCCCACATTTGCTTATTTTTAAAGCCAATCAAGTCAGGAGGTTCACGTGGCTTAACTGGGTCCTCTGCAAAGCTATAATCAAGGAGTAAGCTGAGGCTGGGTTCTGAGCTGGAAGCCCCTGAGGAAGGATCCAATTCCATACTCATATCATTGTTGGTGGCATTCAGTTCTTTGTAGACTACTACTAAACTCAGCTCCTCGTTACATGGCCTTTTCTACGTGTCAGCCCACATCTCAGTTTGCTTCTTCAAAACCATCAAGAAAGAGTCTCCTCAAACATGGCTGCTACGGTCCTATGTAATGTATCATGTCCTTCTTGTCACCTATGCTGTGTTCTGTTGGTTAGAAGTAAGTCTCAGAACCTGCCCACACACTAGGGCAGAGGATCACACGAGAGCTTGATCATGGGGCCACCCCAGAGTCTGTTTGCCAAACCTCCTCATTTTAAGGATGAAGAAGCAGGCCCAGAGGGATGACTTGGCTTTCCAAAGATATAGCTGCTTGGTTGAAGAACTGAGAGTAGATGCTCCACTCTTTAATTTCAAGCCAGTACTTGAGCCAGAATCTGGTTCTGCCAAATTATCCATGTTACTCAATTTCTTTGAGCCTCAGTTTTCTAATTACTAAAACAAGGTTATGATATCTATCTTTAAGAGATTATTTTAGAGAGTTTCCTATGGTAACATTTGTATATCCCTGTCTGTGTTTCTGCAGATATTAGATGTTAAAAAGCTACTTTATGGTTTCTTCCTTTGTTACTGTATCATGTAGTCCTGTTCTCTTATCTCCTTAGTGCTGATGACTAGAAGATTTGGCTTTCTATGTTTCCATTTTGAGTTTTAGAATGTAATCTGTAAGGCTGAAAAGAATGGTAAGTGAAGTTTATTGAACCATCTTGGGAGTGAAGGTCTGGGTCCAGAGTCAAATAGGGATCCTTTATTTAAAACGTGCTAACATAACTGTGTCTCTGCTTTGGCCACATCTCTGAACTCTAAGTCAAAGCAATTGTATTGCTGAATTGAACTCTGGGGACTTTCTCCCTAGCATTTTGGTTTTCGCTTTTTAAATCAAGGTCAACCAGCTGCAGTGGAGGGCATTTTTTGATGCCAGCTGATCATCATAAATAATACACCAATAACTGCTTTAAAAGGAGGATACAGGCTGAATGGTTAATGAAAATTCTTAAAGTGATGCTGTTATGCTGTGATTCTTGAAATGAAATTCAGAAATTTCCATGGGTTCAAGATAAGTTCACTCCATAAAGTCTGCATGAAAATTCTATGCCTTTTTTCCTGACCCACGCTGAATTGTTTTATAGCAGTTCAATGGGGTTTGCGTTATTTTTCACTACACTATCAGCCTGCTGTCCTTTGGGGACCAGAGTTTTTATACACTGGTGAACTGTCACGAGTCATGTGAAAGTAATGTCTCATGATAGACTTTGATGGAGTTAAGAGCCAGACTGTTGTCCCCTTATTTATTAAGTTAGTCTCCTGAGTGACAAAATGTATATTAAAAATGTTTCAACATTTCAAATGGACATTTCTCCTAGGTTCTTTGTTCCATGGTGCCATTTTGGTCTTTACTGGAAATCTGAATTGCTTTAGCTAAAATGATTTTGTAGCCTCTGTCTTGTAATTATAATAAAATCAGCTTATATTTATTGAGATCTGACTATGAACAAGCCAAACTTCGTTCTAAATGCTTTACAAGTCTTACGTCACTTAGTTCTCTCCAATACTTTGACTTAGGTGCTGCATTCCCATGAAGCATGAGTTTTTTTTTGTTTTGTTTTTAAACAGATACAGATACAGCATAGGCCCCAAATTACATTTGTCTCTTATTTTTTCTGCAAAATGCAAAATATTATTCATGGTATTGTGGGCAAATCTAGTCTTTTTATCTGTATTTGTCCAATGCAACATCTAACAAGTTGATTTACACTGGCTTTTGCCAAAGTAGGAGAGCCAAAGTATTCAGAAGCTTGTAGTTTATTTTGGAGACTACTCTAGGGTTTTGAGGATAAGAACTGTCTTGAAAAAAAAAAACAAAAAACTGTTAGTCGCTCAGTAGTGTCCAACTCTTTGTGACCCCATGGACTATATATCCTGCCAGGCTCATCTGTCCATGAAATTCTCCAGGCAAGAAAAGAATACTGGAGTGGATTGCCATTCCCTTCTCCAGGGCATCTTCCTGACCCAGGGATCGAACCTGGGTCTCCCACATTGCAGGCAGATTCTTTACCATCTGAGCCACCAGGGAAGCCCAACTTGTTATTTTTTTGCCTATAGCTATTATTCATTAAATATTATAAAACTGGAATTGGGGTTACTATAAATATGCCTTATGGATTGTATGCTTGTTACACTACAGATTTACTCATGTACAAATGTTTCATGCTAAGTAGAAGAAAAGGGCACTTCTTAACTAAGATTTACTTCAATACAGTAATGAAAACAATAGTGTACAATGTTCAATTCCAATGGCCTATGATTATGTGTATGTTTGCTAAGTCACTTCAGTCGTGTCCAACTCTTTTCGACCCTATGGACTGTAGCCCACCAGGCTCCTCTGTCCATGGGATTCTCCAGGCAAGAATACAGAAGTGAGTTGCCATGCTCTTCTCCAATGACTGTGTATCAATAATTAATATATGTTAGCATCCTTACTTAGTTTCATGAGCTTTTAAAAAGGGTGAGCCTTTTGTGCTGGCACGAATAGCACTGTGCCTCCTTTTCTCAACTGACTTTTGTTGTAGGAGAGATGCTTACTCATGTTTCTGTACTATACACAACTGTGCCGTCACCTCTTTTTATTGGATTGCCACGAATTAGAGCAGTATTGTAATTCTTCCCCTTGGGTAAAAGAGGATCACATGCCTCTAATTTCAACTCTGGAACAACTACCAAATTTTATAGTCTGAGAAATCGCATTTTAGTGGTGGGCTGTAATGAATTAATCATCTTCAGGATGGAAAAAAAAAACTCTACTTTAATATTCTGTGGCCAGCAGATATTTCGAATAAAGAAGTTGTTCGATGATGAGGGTTTTTTAAGCTAATAGCTATGACTGATACTTCAAAGCTACCCAACGTTTTTAAGTTGATGCCAAGACCTTTCTGATGTAATAGTCTGCCGAATTACGCTTGGTTTAACTTATCTTAGCATCCTCTAGAGGCCATATAGAAACTAAAATCCAGTGTGAGAAATCCTTTCAAGGATATACTATGCATGTTATTTTGAGACGTATTAAAAGCAGCTAGATCCAGCAGAGCCTCAGAATTACATATCAGTAACTTGATAAGTTCCTTTATGCTCTTCACTGCCAGAATAACTGGGTAACAAGAACAATGGATTTAGTTGGAAAGTTTTATTTCTCCCATATGCATGAGCATTAGAATCACAAAAATGGACATGATTATTTGTGTGGCATCTTCATAGCCAATAGACAGCTGACATTTTAACTGAACAGATAGGTTCATAAGGAGCTTGGGTGCTAACATATGGTGACATTTCCAATTATAGGCCCCTACTGTACTGTAAAACTGCTGATTTTTTTAAAAATTTAGTAACACACAACAAATATCTCTTAATGTCCATTTCTTAAAATGTCTGAAAGAAGTTGCAAAATAGTTGGTGTGCAATGTAACTAAAGGAAAAACATGTACTGCCTGAGATAATCACAAAAATATGTTATGTTTAGAAAAATCAAGGAATATGTGTTGTGGGAGAGGTTTGCTGTCTTTCCAAGCCTTATACCTGGCTTTGCTTAGATCTTAGATGCCTGGATCAAATTAGTATATCCCAGGAGAAATCAGCAGGACTGATTATATTCAAGATTGAAAACCCCTGGCAGAGGCTTTTTGTCATGGAGTCTAGTTTGTCTGGAGTGGGGCAGCTGGGTACCCAACTCTAAGGATTTGCTTAATCAGGAAGTCTGACACAGGCATAAGAATCTGGGGAGAATTTAATTCCAAATTTCTAAGCGTAGTTTTAATTTTTAATGTGTAGTAGTTCCATATTTGTGTGTGTGTGCATGTGTATAAGCCTTTTAAGAACCAGATTGAGGAGGAACTCTCAACAGTTTTAACAGTGAGCTACTTACATTTGTCGGAGAAGGCGATGGCACCCCACTCCAGTACTCTTGCCTGGAAAATCCATGGACAGAGGAGCCTGGTAGGCTGCAGTCCATGGGGGCGCTAAGAGTCGGGAATGACTGAGCAACTTCACTTTCACGTTTCACTTTCATGCATTGGAGAAGGAAATGGCAACCCACTCCAGTGTTCTTGCCTGGAGAATCCCAGGGACGGGGAAGCCTGGTGGGCTGCTGTCTCTGGGGTCGCACAGAGTCGGACACGACTGAAGCGACTTAGCAGCAGCAGCAGCACTTACATTTGTATCTATATGGAACATTATGGTCATTAACCCTATTTCAATATTTCTTCCTTCTAAGTCTAATTTAGTTTTCATTTCTCTATGTTATATTTTACTTTGAGTTAATACCTATGGGTGTAACTATTTGGCATGTTTGTTTTAATTCTATTGATAATAGTTAATTAATAAAGTGAAAAAGATGGGTGTTTATATCAACAAATGAATTAGAATTTTGGCCCCCAAATGATCCATTTCTTTGATTTTAACCAATTTTTGTCTTTTTTTATTTCTTGAAGTTTGCCCAGAGAAAATTTCCTACTTAACTAATTAACCTATTGACATTTCAAATTAATTTTTCACCTAAAACATGCTATTAAGATTAGAGAAATAAGATTGGTTAGACTTAAGTATTAACCTTCACATTCTCTGATAATAAAGCTGTTTGAAATATGGCATCCATTATTTGTTACCCTAATTCTCTGTGTGTACACACTGAGACAGTCAGTGCAGGGTGTGTGTTAGCTGAGTTAAGCAGACACAGAAATATATTCACAATCAACTAATCAACATTTGTGTATGGAAGCTCTGTGTTGGCTTTTATACAATGGAATCATTTTCCACTAGCAATTGCTAAGTTTTCAGCATGAAATTGCGAAGAGTTTATATTCCCTAACATTACAAATTGCTGATCCCCCCACAATTTATCATTTCTCAAGTTCAGCCTTTTTTTTTTTTTTTAATGAAAGCAGATTTACAAACTTTAGACACTATTTCACTTATGGTTTGAAATTTGGCAGCATTAGAATTGCTGGGAAAATCAGTTTTCATTATGAAATTAAATCTACTTTCTTTCATACAGAAATTAGACTTGCTTCTGATTTGTGGGCTAACATCTAAGTAGTAAAAATGGTCTGAAGCATGGCCTTTAATTTGACAAATATGCAGATCTTTTGAATAAACCCCTACTAGATAACACTCTAAGTAGGATTAACTTCAAGTTTCTCCATGGACATAAGGCAAGGAATTCATTAAAATAAATACTTCAAACTCCTTGCCTGACAAATGAGAGTAAAATTAGATCAGCAGTCAAGGCCTTAAGCTCTAATAGATTCATGAATGTATTTCTTTATAAAGTTCAGAGATTTACAAGAAGGCACACTACAAGAAGGCTAATTTCCATCTTTGATGTTGGAAGACGAGGGAAGGAAGGGAACAAAGAGGTGCGGGAAAGAGAAAAAGGTGGCTCTTTCTCCTTTCCTGCATAACTCTATTTCCAAAAAAAATTAATTTCTCTTACCATGGCTTGCTGATTTGAGATTGCCTTCAAAAGTCTCTCATTATTTTCCTACCATGGGCATGGTAGAGTGGGCAATGAGACAAACAATAAAAAATGGTTTCCTGCCTTCCTGGCATTTCAGTAGGTTGGGAGATCAATAGACCTAAAAATAATAATTTTATTTTCCACGGTTCTCATATTTCAAGATAAAACATCTCTTATGAAGAAGAACACAAAGATGGGGAAAAATGGTTTTGGAAAAAAATGGGGAAAAAAAGCAAATACTGCATGAAAATGGATCCATAATGTTTGAATGAGTGAGAGCAGATGAAATTATCTACCCTTCTTGCTGCTGCTGCTAAGTCGCTTCAGTCGTGTCCAACTCTGTGCAGCCCCATAGACAGCAGCCCACCAGGATGCCCCATCCCTGGGATTCTCAAGGCAAGAATACTGGAGTGGGTTGCCATTTCCTTCTCCAATGCATGAAAGTGAAAAGTAAAAGTGAAGTTGCTCAGTCGTGTCTGACTCTTAGCGACCCCATGGACTGCAGCCTACCAGGCTCCCCCATCCATGGGATTTTCCAGGCAAGAGTACTGGAGTGGGGTGCCATTGCCTTCTCCTCTACCCTTCTTGAGGTTATCCCAAAGGAAGCTGGAAGCTCATAGTGTCCAAGACTCACCAAGTCTATTTTAATAGAATGAGATGGGCTACAGGTTTGTAAGGTGACCAAGCTTTTCTCTAGGAACTCTGGGAAGCCTTAGCACTGAGACAAAGAAAAACTTCAGTTTAGCTTTCAAAAGAACTATGGCAAATTTATTTATGGCAAATAAATTCTTTCTGGCAAACTTTTCCATTTCATTACTTAAGCTCACTAAAATGTTACTTTTTTTCTAAGCTTGGTATACACAGTCAACCTTTACACTTACTTCAAATTCAAACAAAATTGTCCAGATTCTGAAATATGGTAGTTTGTTGAATTATCTTTAATTTTTCCCTGTATGACTTTTCTCACTGCCCAGTGTTTTAAAATAGTACATGTCTGTTCATCTTCTTTAAAGGTTAATCTCTATCTCTGGCAAGGGCTTGCATATGTGTGTGTATATTACTCTTTCTTAAGGATAAATGAACAGGCATCCTTGATCATATGTTTATAAATATATAGTAGTTTATATCCTATAAATAGTGAAGATCATTTGTATACATGAGAACCTGAAAATTTCTTCTGATGAGAAAATGAGAGATTTTGTGTATTGGATTAATCTAAGTGATGCTGAAGCATTTATTTATTGGGGAAAAATTTCATAGAGTTGGATGAATCCAGATGTACTTTCAGATTGTGAAACAGCTCAGGCTATTATGTAAATGTTTGGGTTGTGGTAGAAAGCATAATGTATTTTTCCAAAAGCCATGCTCCTTCCATTTTCAACTTTTGTGCTCTTTGAGGGAAATTTAGTCCATGTGTTTGTGATTCATTTACACTTAACTCATCAAAATAATGTTTGCTAAGAGCTATTGGGTATCCAACAGGCTTCTTAATCTATGTGGATTTATTTTTTACGTTCTTTTTTTTGCTCCTTAGAACCAGGAAGATGCTTTTGGTCAAACCACTTGAATTTTTGCTTTTTTAAAATTTTCGAAAACTTGAAAACATAAAAGATTTAGTAGATTTAAAGCTGTAAGATACCTGATCTCTCTTATTAAGCAATCGCTCTTTTAAGACGGGGATGATGAAAGAAATGAACTTCTAAGAAGTGAACTTTCTAGTGTTAAAACAGTTAGGTTCCTAAGAATGACTAATGCTTGATGTCTTGAGTGCAGTGATTAAAGAACATAGTAGCGAGACTAGATCATCAAAAGTAATATGTTCTCTGCTTTTAACAAAAATGTTTTAAAAATAGTCTAGTGTGGTAACATAAAAGAAATAGTTCAGTATGGCGACTGTAGTTAATAATATATGTTGTATACTTGAAATTTGCCAAGAGTGTAGATTTGAATTGCTCTCACCAAAACACAAAAAAACATATTTTGTGAGGTGATCCATGTGTTAATTAAACTTACTGTGTTAATCATTCCACAATATATGTATATCATCACCTCATACACTTTAAACTTATATAGTGTTATCTGTTACTTATTTCTAATAAAACTGGACAAGAAAAGAAAGATAGGGAACAAGAAATAGACATTTTTAAAAAGGAGGCTTGATAAGGCAACAGAGACATTATTACTCTACTTAGAGTGATAAAAACTCAAGGAATACGTGAAATATAGCGTTGGCCAAGAGCATTCTCTAGGGAAAAACAAATGCTTTTAAAGTACTTGACTCAGAGAAAAAAGATATCTGTGTAGCTCTTTGGTTCACAAGTAAATTCTCCATTTTTAGGTTTTTGAATTTTATGAGATTGGAAAATTATAGATAGGTGGAAGAATTTTGCCTTTTCTGCAGAGATGGAAACTTTTGTGATAGCAAAATTTAGATTTTACTGTTGTTACTCAAAAGGAGTGGGGGGAACATGTTATTAAGCAAAAGGGAAAGGGAATATCTACCATGAAATCAAGAAGGTAGGCAGGAATCAGTCCATGCTGTCCACTTTAGGCTGTGAGAAGGAGTTTAGATTTGGTTTAACTGTGATGGGAAACTGCTTATGGATTTTAGGCAGGGGAGTGAAGCATTCAATTCATGCTTCCAAGATCACTTGGGTTGCTCTATGGAGAATGGATCACAGAAAGGCAATGGCATAAAAAGTAAGACCAGTTAGGTGGTGCCTGGAGTAGTTTAGAAAGAGATGATGGTGATTTGGCCAATGGTGCTAGGAGCTAGATTAAGGAAAAGAAAAATGAACAGATTCCTATTGTATTCTGAAGACAGAATCCACTGGACTTGATGACAGACTTCATGGTGGAGAAACAATACAGCCAGGTGACTCCTTGTCTGCCTTTAGTAACTTGCAATATGGTGGTGTCATATTCTGGAGAAATGGGTGTGCTCACAGGGGTCATTTGTTTTGGTTTTGCTTCTTAAAAAGCAAAGACATTACTTTACCAACAAAGGTCCATCTAGTCAAGGCTATGGTTTTTCCAGTGGTCATGTATGGATGTGAGAGTTGGACTGTGAAGAAAGCTGAGCGCTGAATAATTGATGCTTTTGAACTGTGGTGTTGGAGAAGACTCTTGAGAGTCCCTTGGACTGCAAGGAGATCCAACCAGTCCATCCTAAAGAAGATCAGTCCTGGGTGTTCATTGGAAGGACTGATGTTGAAGCTGAAACTCCAGTACTTTGGCCACCTCATGTGAAGAATTGACTCATTGGAAAAGACCCTAATGCTGGGAAGGATTGGGGGCAGGAGGAGAAGGGGACGACAGAGGATGAGATGGCTGGATGGCATGACCGACTCAATGGACATGGGTTTGGGTAGACTCCGGGAGTTGGTGATGGACAGGGAGGCCTGGCGTGCTGCAATTTATGGGGTCACAAAGAGTCGGACACGACTGAGCGACTGAACTGAACTAGGTTACTATGTGGCCTATTAAAATGCCAGGCAAAGTGTAGGTGGTGATAATGTATACTAGGTATTCTCACTAAATATGATTGCTGTCAAAAAGTTCTTAGGTAAAAGTATTCCTACCTGTACTCTCTACATGGACTCTTCAGATTGTTTTAATGAAAACCAGGATGTCAAAGTGGTCAACATGGGTAATCCTATTTGAACATTTCTTTAAGACACATCTACTTAAGTATTTTCCTAAACCTAGGAGAAGAAGAATTAAAATCATCTACCTGCTGTTTATTATTTATGGAGTACTGTTAATTATTTTATACTTAAATTAACCTGGTGACTTCCCTGGTGGCTCAGAGAGTAAAGTGTCTGCCTACAATGCGGGAGACCCAGGTTCAAACCCTGGGTCGGGAAGGTCCTCTGGAGAAGGAAATGGCAACCCACTCTCATACTGTTACCTGGAAAATGCCATGGATGGAGGAGTGTGGTAGGCTATAGTCCATGGGGTTGCAAAAAGTCGGACATGACTGAGCGATTTCACATTCACTTTCTTTCACTTAAATTAACCATTTGCTGTTTGCATTAATTCATTCTAAAATCCCATATTCAGTTAATCCTTTTGTTATAGAAAGTTCTCTGGTTGTTACTGAAGATAAGTCTCTCTTTAACATTACCACACACCAGATGGATTTATTACAATGGCGTTTGTTCTAAAAAACTTACATATATATTTATATGTAAAATATAAATTTTATATATAGCATAAATATACATGTATAAACATACATTTATGTTTAGATATGTATGTATTACAAAATAGCTATTGCTCCCCCCCAAAAAAAATCCCTAAGTTTTTTTGGTATATTCTCAGCCAATCAATACTTAACAGGATTTTCTGAGTTAAGTATATTTTGTAGAAAAAAAAAGTTTTCCTGCTGTGATCTGTCCTTCTGCCAATGATTTGTGCTCTGGCAGTTTTGATCCTACTCAGCGACTTCACTTTCACTTTTCATTTTCCTGCATTGGAGAAGGAAATAGCAACCCACTCCAGTGTTCTTGCCTGGAGAATCCCAGGGACAGAGGAGCCTAGTGGGCTGCCGTCTATGGGGTCGCACAGAGTCGGACACGACTGAAGCAACTTAGCAGCAGCAGAAGTTTTGATCCATTAACTGGATAAAAGTAACAGTGCTGAACCTACAACAAAGAGATTATTAGCCTTGTAGTTGCTAATATGCAAGTTACTTAGTACCTTGAAATACCTTTAAGAAATGGCCCATTATGCAGAGGGAACAATCAGTAGCCAATAAGGGACTGGTAGAACTTCACTGACATTACAATGTGCTTCATTCATATCACTGCAGCATGGAAAAATTTGCCTGGGGTTATATGAACTATATCTGGGTACATCTATGGCTGGACAAAGTGTGTTCTTCTAGGGAGTATACTATCATGACACCACATAGAGCTGGGCCAGTTAGTGATGCCATTTCCAGAAACATACGCCTCATGCAAAACGAGGTGCTGATTTGTATGTGTATATTCCGAATTGAGTGAATACCAAATCCAAAGTAAGCACACCTGGTAAGCATCTGCCTCATAGAATGAGCCTGAGCATATCTTGTTATATATGAAACCTCTATCATGTTAAAGAAGTTAATGCAGGATAATGTATTGAAGCAACAGCACTCCTTTGTTTCCCATCATGATACATAAATTGAATGGTATTCATTAGGTAACACTTTTTGATGTGAAATTCCCAGTGTTATAGCTGAAACTCTCCCACATTTTTCCTGCTCAAAAAGTTATGCATGTAAGAATGCAAGTTTATGGTAATAAAAATATACAGATACTCTCATCATTGCTCTAATTTGTATTCAAACCTGTAATCATCCACTCATTCTGATTCAGTTATTAATAATTAATTGTATCAAGCACATCTGAGAGCTAATGGCTGTACTGATGAGTGGTTCTGAGATTCTAAGTATGGCAAATCCAAACCCTTTAATGATCTAAGTGTGACATCCCTCCTCAGAATTAAACCAACACTAAGCCTGAGCTTCCCACAGTCCAATCTTAGGAAGCAGCTTTGTTCATGTTATAAGTTTTGACCACTTTCCTTTTATGTCTTTTGAGTTGTATGCCACACATAGAAATGTTTTCCCTTTCCCAGGATTCGATTTTTAGAAATAATGCATGTTTTCTTCTAGTACTTTTATGGTTTACTTTTTTTTAATGTTAGTGCTTGGCACCTATGCTCCAATTGAGCTGTGGAGAAATCCTATCACAGCTAGCTAATTTGCTGAAAATAGGTCGAAGACTTTTACCATATATTAAATCTGGAAACAAGAATTTGCAGATTACAGAGATAATAATTAGGTTTTAGAGGAAGAATAGGCTGTGAAGATCATCTAGTCAGATGTTCTCATTTTCAAGGTGGGGAAAGGGAAATGAATGTAAAGAATTCCAGCATAGTAAAATATCTTACTTAGGGTCCTGCAGTGTCAGGTGCCAACAGGAAGATCTCTTTCCATGCTCATGAGGTTGCTTCTTACTGCATTCATTCCTCCACTTTGCCAGCACTTAATGAGCAAATCATGATCTGGGCATCACATGATTTTAGTTGGCCACATTTATTGATCATCTTGTTCAATTTAAGAGGATAAAGTGTACTCCAGGTTTTAAAGCTTTTTGGAGGGGAAGCTTGGGAACCTAGTACATCTCAAGTGTCAAACTGTACATATTTCACTTCTTGCTCAGATTCAGAATATTGTCACCGGTTATTATGAAGTCTAGGTTTAGTTATAAAAATATCTGTTAATGTGAAACAAATCTGATTTTATTTAGCACTTGTAAGAAGGTTGAGATGAGGAGAGGAAAGAGTTGCTGCTGCTGCTGCTAAGTCGCTTCAGTCGTGTCCGACTCTGTGCGACCCCATAGATGGCAGCCCACCAGGCTCCCCCGTCCCTGGGATTCTCCAGGCAAGAACACTGGAGTGGGTTGCCATTGCCTTCTCCAATGCATGAAAGTGAAAAGTGAAAGTGAAGTCACTCAGTCGTGTCCAACACTTAGCAACCCCATGGACAGCAGCCTACCAGGCTCTGCCATCCATGGGATTTTCCAGGCAAGAGTACTGGGGTTGTTTGCCATTGCCTTCTCCGAGTAAAGAGTTGAGAATCCATTAACTGCCTTCAGCAATATCACAGTATCCTAAATAAGCAGAATGTTGCTCCCCTGTGTCATTCTGTAGTCTTACTGGACCACCAAGTCAGCCAAAGGATGCTTTCAGAGGGGACTGAGATTTAGTGAGATGGAAATTGCAGAACTCAGTTTTCTATGACACAGACATTCTCTAGTCTCAACAATTAATATGGTCTATTTTCAAGAAACCCATGAAAAGACTAGATCTGTTTCTTTGGGGGAATACACTTGCTTTGTAGAGACTGAGGATTCATGGAGCCATTTCTCTGAAATATTGTCCTTGGGACCCAGTATTTAAACTCACAAAGCTGCATGCAGATAATTCTTAATAATGGTTATTGTTTTAAAGAAACCATATTGCCCACCAGACACCACAGTGCTCCTTCTCCTCCCCCCCAAATAAATACCTTTACCTTTCTCACTCCCTAGTAGCATCTCAGGCTGTTTAAAAAAATGACAATGGATGTAAATATTAATCTAATTATAGTTAGAAGAGATTTACAGCTCTAATTACAACTGCTGTTAAATTTCAAAGGGACTGACATAAGCAATCAACACAGCCCATACAAGAATCCATCTTGCTGTTAAAAAAGGTACTTGCCAATTGTTTGTCAGTTGAATGACATGCAACACTGCACACATTATCTCCAGAATTAGTGATACTGACAGTTTTGCCATGTTTGAAGTATGTAGGCAGCATGATGCAAAGGCATGGAACCTAGGAATTACTCACTTAGGGATTACTGTGTTACCAGTATGTACAAGTTCATCAAGTATGTTATCATCAAAGCAATTCTTTAAAATTTAGGTCAACCAACTACATGTTTAGAACTTTTGTATGGTAAAAATGAGCATTCTGAGAAATACATACACTTGCAATCTAATTATTTAATGGCACCCCACTCCAGTACTCTTACCTGGAAAATGCCACGGACAGAGGGGCCTGGTGGGCTGCAGTCCATGGGGTTGCTAAGAGTTGGACACAACTGAGCTACTTCACTTTCACTTTTCACTTTCACGCATTGGAGAGGGAAATGGCAACCCACTCCAGTGTTCTTGCCTGGAGAATCCCAGGGACGGGGGAGCCTGGTGAGCTGCCGTCTATGGGGTTGCATAGTGATGGACACGACTGAAGTGACTTAGCAGCAGCAGCAGCAGACATATATATATGTATGACAAGTTTATTACCTGTTATATAACAATTATATATATTATATAACAATTACAAGGTATATGATACCTGTCAGCACTGAAATTATATAACAGTCTCATTTGAGGCTCAGAATAATCCTTTCATGTTTGTATTGCTGTATTATTCTTTTGGATAATTTCCGTTATGAAATAAATATTTGTAAACCTGCTGGGGTAAGGCAGACATATATGCTTTTACAAAAACTTGCTGATAACTTTCACAGGCTGAGGAAAAATTGATCAAACCATATCTGTTCTGGCTGTGCATACTGACCTCCATATCTGAGGCTTCAGCCTTACCTGGGATTCCTGAACCACCTGGACAAGGCATATTTAATTCATTCTAGACTAGTTGTCTATTGCAACTTCACATTAGTCATGCTCTGCTCTCTGGAATTTGGGGATCCCAATGCAAACCTTCTGGCATCCTGTAATGTTCTCTAACTCAGTGTTTCCTGCTTCCCTGTTAGAGACCTTCTTACCCTGGAGATCTTGACTGGGACAAGGACTGTGCTTATAAATTTCAGCCCAGGGATAAGGTTCTGTCCTGTATTCAGACCCAATGATGATAACTTCTTACTAACATGTTACCACTCTCCAGAGATATGTTACCAAAACATTCTTCTAGCTCCTTAGAACCTGCTGTTTTCTGGTCTGGAACTCCTGGTCTGACTGTTAGTAAGACCAGGGTTTGTCTTAGGATTGCTATTCAGAGAGTATGAAGCAGTGAGGACATATCAGTTGCTCAAGTAGTGAGATGCTTCCCAGCAGTTGGTAATGAACTATAGATGCCAGGACCTCCTCTCACCCCCAAGTGTTCCTCAGTTCCCTCAGCTATTACAGCCTCTCTTGCAGGGCTCCTAAACTGGAGTTTATTATTCAGCAGCTGAAGGGTGCGACCCTGGCATACCAGGAAACATATGGCATACTATTTCCTCTATAACTGGTGTCCATTCTTCTTGGTTAGTAGTCATATTTGTTGTGCTACGTCTGTTAATGTTTTGAAATTTTGACCTTGTCATTTGTCTTTGGTGTAGACAAAATAGACAGGCTTCTATTTTAGGATGAGTTTTGTGCCTGATCTTTTCTCCTTCTCACTCCTTAGTTTCTCCTGTTGTTATGAGAAGTCCAACTGCCCTCTTACAACCCCTACCTCACAAATGATGGATTGATATTTTCATTTTTTAATTACTTTCATGTTTTTTAAAATGCAACTATAAGAAGCAGAGACATCGCTTTGCTGACAAAGGTTTGTATAGTCAAAGCTATGGTTTTTCCAGTAGTCATGTATGGAGGTATGGGTATGTTGGACCATAAAGACTTGAACACCAAAGAATTGATGCTTTCAAACTGTGGTGCTGGAGAAGACTCTTGAAAATCCCTTGGGCAGCAAGGAGACTTAAAGCAGTCAATCTTAAAGGAAATCAGTCCTGAATATTCACTGGAAGAATGGATGATGAAACTGAAGCTCCAATACTTTGGTTACCTTATGTGACAAGCCAACTCATTGGAGAAGACCCTGATGCTGGGAAAGATTGAGGGCAGGAGGAGAAGTGGGCAGTAGAGGATGAGATGTTTGGATGGCATCATTGAGTCAATGGACATGAGTTTGAGCAAACTCTGGGAAATAGTGAAGGACGGGGAAGCCTGGCATGTTGCAGTCCATGGGGTCACAAAGAGTCGAACACGACTGAGCAACAATGGACAACACAGCTTTTAATCAGTCTAAGAAGAATAAAGAGGCACTGTGCTAGCAAAATGAAGGACTTTTTAAAAACAGGGTTTGGTAGTGGCAAATACAGTGTAACTAGCTTGTAGGTCAAAGCAGTTGGACACATCTCTGATTCAGTGACATTTGAAAGACATAATTACAGCAAGATGGCTGCATGCATGCCAACATGAATAGTATTTTTTTTTGAGATAACTGATCCCAGAGTGGGGCAGGAATTATTTTCTTATGTATTCTACTGGCATTTGTTTTGTCAGAACATAACAAATTATACATAAATCCTATTTTATAAATGATATGCTGTGCTTTAAAAACAGCCCAATATGTCATTCTGTCAGAGATTAGCAAAAGCAAACTGTTCTGTTGATTGATTCATTATTCTCAGTGCCCAATTGATAAAATTATTACCAAATTTATGATGAAAAATTTCCTTTAAATGAATTATTTACATAGTTTACGCTGAAATAATAACAAAGGCATTTTTTAGGTTTTTCGTGTTAAAATTACTGAGCCACTGACACATCTTCCTCATCACCCTGAGAATTCCCTATAGCATTAGTGATTTATTAGATAGCTACATAAATGGTGTTTTCAGTTCAGTTCAGTTCATTTCAGTCACTCAGTCGTGTCCGACTCTTTGTGACCCCATGAATCTCAGCACGCCAGGCCTCCCTGTCCATCACCAACCCCCGGAGTTCACTCAGACTCACGTCCATCGAGTCAGTGATGCCATCCAGCCATCTCATCCTCTGTCGTCCCCTTCTCCTCCTGCTCCCAATCCCTCCCAGCATCAGAGTCTTTTCCAATGAGTCAACTCTTCGCATGAGGTGGCCAAAGTACTGGAGTTTCAGCTTTAGCATCATTCCTTCCAAAGAAATCCCAGGGCTTATCTCCTTCAGAATGGACTGGTTGGATCTCCTTGCAGTCCAAGGGACTCTCAAGAGTCTTCTCCAACACCACAGTTCAAAAGCATCAATTCTTTGGCGCTCAGCCTTCTTCACAGTCCAACTCTCATATCCATACATGACCACTGGAAAAACCATAGCCTTGACTAGACGGACCTTTGTTGGCAAAGTAATGTCTCTGCTTTTGAATATGCTATCTAGGTTGGTCATAACTTTTCTTCCAAGGAGTAAGCGTCTTTTAATTTGGTTACCACTAATATGAAATTTGTGTGACAGCCCGAGTTACTTTTTTAATAGTACCTGGCAGTTTTCAGGAAAGTCTGCAACTCTACATCACTTCAAATTTCTTGTTTGATATTTTATTCCCATTCATTTTTATTTTAAATGTCTAAATGCCCTCACTGAATTAAGAACACATAGCTTTGGCAAACCCAGTGGTTGCTAGGTACTTGCTATGTAGAAGGCTTGGATGGCATCACGACTCAATGGACATGAGTTTGAGCAAGCTCCTGGAGTTGGTGAAGGACAGGGAAGCCTGGCATGTTGCAGTCCATGGGGTAGCAAAGAGTCCAACACAACTGAGCGACTGAACTGAACTGAAACTCAAAGATTATATCTAAATGGCACCAGTAAATCAGAGACAAAATTAAACCCACATCATCATTCAATATTTGACTTTTGTCTCTTGGGCAGTGAATAACTTGGCTGTCTTAATTTGAGTAATTAAATTAGTAAGTCCTTGCTTGGGTTTCTCTTGCCATTTCCTTTAGGAATCCACAGCTTGAATTCTCTGAACTGAAAACTTATCACATTCACCTTATTTATGGTTTCCTGGTCAAGATTTTTATCACAGTGGCTTCTGAACTCTAGGGTAATTACCATGAATTCAGAAATCTGAGTTTTCCTGTTTATAAAGTTTTGGCTTAAATTTTTCTTTCTTTGGTCACAGAATGCTTTCCTCAAATCAGTCTAAGCAACACTAACTGTGGAATTGTGTTATTTTCTGTTCTAAGAGGGCAGATAAGGACAAAAACTTGATCTGTTTGTGTAACAAGGCATGGAGTTCCCTTTTATCTCTTTATGGATTAGGCAGTGATCCTCTGATGACTGGGTAAATCCCAATATGGATCGAATGAGTCCCCATTTTACTGATTTGGTTTCAACTCTGAAACCAAAGAAGAGAATCTCCAAAAAAGATGACCTTGAAGGCCCTTTTAAACTTACTTATTCTGTTAATTTTCTAAAGGAGCTCAGTTTCATCCTTCCTTTCCTCCAAAGAAGGAGTTAGAAGATAAAATACATTTGATTTTCATTAGCTCTTCAGCACTGCTTTTAGCCTTAATAAACATTTTCACAGAATTTAAGATTTAGAAAGAGCTATTGAATTTACACCAACAGAAAGAAGAAAACACAGAAGGAAAGAAAGAAAGAAAACTCCTTGTTTTGAAATCCTTCAAATTGTATGAAGGAATGAATTTCTCACAAATGCCCTGAAGAAAGCAAAGAATCTAAGTCAATAGAATTCACTGGAGCACACTTGGCACCAATAGAAAGATCAAGGCATTGGACAATAACCTGAAAAGAAGTAACTTGAGAATACCAAATCCAGCTGAACATCCTGTGATAGAAAGCCCCAACTGGTTTAAAAGTTAAAGAGACAGAGTGTAAACCTTTCTTATTCATTTATTAAATTTCTGGGCCTTGTGTTAAAAATACAGATAACCCTGTGTACGAGACAGCAAAAGAGACACTGATGTATAGATCAGTCTTATGAACTCTGTGGGAGAGGGAGAGGGTGGGAAGATTTGGGAGAATGGCATTGAAACATGTAAAATATCATGTATGAAACTAGTTGCCAGTCCAGGTTCGATGCACGATACTGGGTGCTTGGGGCTGGTGCACTGGGACGACCCAGAGGGATGGTATGGGGAGGGAGGAGGGAAGAGGGTTCAGGATGGGGAATACATGTATACCTGTGGCGGATTCATTTTGGTATTTGGCAAAACTAATACAATTATGTAAAGTTTAAAAATAAAATAAAATTAAAAAAAATACAGATATAGATTGTTTTGCATTTTTAAAGTATCTTTCTGACAAAGACAGAGTCTTTAATAAAAGTTCAATGAATGAAACAGTTGATATATTCTTGGACTAAATTTACATGACTCATCTTTAGAGAAAAAGACCTGGACAGTTGAAAAATGCTCTGTTTTTAAATGAAGTAGAAGTCCATTTTTGTCCTGTTTAGGGTCCAGGTTAATTCTGAAAGTATATCTGAGATGTAACATTGTTAAAAACTTTAGAATTGTTAATAGCTTTGGTATTTCTAAAAAGCTTACTTTTTCAATTGTCAGTGTGAATTGATAAAAATTATTTCATAAAAAGAATATGTGATTGACATAAATAGGGATTAAGGTCCAATACTCTGACCACCTGATGTGAAGAGCTGACTCATTGGAAAAGACCCTGATGCTGGGAAAGATTGAGAGCAGGAGGAGAAGAGGGTGACAGAGGATGAGATAGTTGGATGGTATTACTGACTTAATGGACATGAGTTTGAACAAACTCTGGGAGATGGTGAAGGACAGGGAGGCCCTGCATGCTACAGTCCATGGGGTCACAGAGAGGCAGACACGATTTAGCAACTGAACAACAGCAATTTATGATGCTGTACAAATGTCAGAACAGTTTTGAGTTGATTGGCTCTGTCAGGCCTTGATCCTTATGTCCTCAAAGGAAAAAAAAAAAAAGGAAAAGAAAATTCACTGAAAGACTGAAATGAAGGAAACACTCAGCTCAGAAAGACTAACTTTATACAAGAGATATTCAAGGCAGACAATTGTTGGTATTTTTTTAAATTAAATTAAATTACCTTTCCGAGAAAAGGGCAGCTGGAGGCTTTCTTTTAGTAAAACAGAAATTGAATGTCTAGCCAGAAGATTAAGATGAAAATCTCCTATATGTCCTCTATATCGAATTAGCTAAATCTATTACAAATTAATATGTATATTATTAAAATGAAAACTTTAAAATAATTTGACAGCTCTGTGGCCAATTTTTCTAAGGATGGTCAAACATGTACAGTTCTTTCCTAAGATGTACATGTTAGGAATGGGGAAGACTTTTTCCTATCAGTATTTTTATGGTGCCAGAAAACAGAAAGATATACACACACATAAAAATTTCATTACAACTTCATTTCCTTTGGCTTTTTTCCTTACATACATTTACCCTTATTGTTTCTTTCCAAAATTCTATTTATGAGATTATTTTTTTCCGTCCACATTAAAAAGTTGATTGTACAGAATATCTTTAACATTTCTTACTTAAGACTTTATCTGTTCATTATGTTCATTAAATATTGGGGAAATATGTGTTATTTAATTACAGAATTCTTCTTCAAACTGTGCTTAATTAAATTGAAGGTTTGCTTTTAGAAAATGTATCTTAGCATTTCCAAGATTATTGACCTTCATTTCACTTTTGAAAACCTAGGTTAATTTGAAAATTGTGGGATTGTGGAATTGAAATGTAGACTTAAAATTTGTAAGGACACCATCTGTATTTCAATTTATTTATTTGATGTGTTCATTTTTACCAACTCGGACATAGTTTGAGCCATTCTCCGTGCCCTGGCAGCAGTTCGAGATTTAATAAGGTTGAGTGTGATCTTAACATACTGTTCTTATTTCTGACAGTATTTTCAGTTTTAACATCTTTAAGAGCACATCATTTTCCCTACACTATCATATCTAGTCCTGTGAGGAATGGATACACCATGCTCACCACCTGGATTTTGTTCCTTAATGACAGATCCATAAAATCATAGAGCTGGAGGAAGCCTTAGAGTCTGCAGTGTGCTGGGAGCTCTCTGAGACTTACCCTTAGTCCTTACCTCACTCTGGTCTGGAAAGAGAAGGGACTCTTTTCAATGTGAATTCCAATGTAACTCTACCCAGCTGAAGAGGGACTTTCTGTCTGGGAAGCCACGGAAAGGTGTTCAGAGGAAACCTGGCTGGATTTCTGTGGGTCACATCTGTTCCCTGGGCTTAAAGGTGGGTTTCTTTCTCCTTCCTTAAGAATGAAGCTCCTCTCCATTCACCATGAAAGGAGGCTCTGCCAGTTATTGGCACCCTTATGCAGGTAAATTATAATACATATTGAGATTCATATGTATCAGAAATTCCACAGGGTTGTAAATGTGATTTTCCAACTTTTGGTCAAGGTTGAGTGCATATTCATGCCACTCTTTTTCTCCAAACTGGTACCAAGAGTAGATAAAACATGAAAGGAGAAAATTAAGTAGATAGAGTCAAGGCTGAGAAGATGTGATAGTAACTCAAAGGCCCAGAAGTGAAATAGAAATGTAAAGAGAGAGGAGTGAAGAGAAGAGTTTGCCAGAGTCTGAGTCCCAAGGTAGGTGGTAGACTTGAAAAGTTCTGTTCACAAGGGGCCTGAAAGTGCTCAGAAGAGAGTTCCACAGGTGGAAGTCAGGACCTAACAGAGACTCTGGTCCTCAAAGAGCACCTTATCCCCTCCCTAAAGTTATGTAAAAGGCTACCAAGTAAACTGCTATCAAGGACTTCCTAGATGGCTCAGCAGATAAAGAATTCTCCTGCAGTGTGAGATGTGGGAGATGGAGGTTCGATCCCCTCATGGAGGAGGAAATGGCAACCCACTCCAGTATTTTTGCCTGGGAAATCCCATGGATAGAAGAGCCTGGCAGGCTATAGTCCATGGGGTCACAAAGAGTCAGACATGACTGAGCAAGCAAGCAAGGAAACTGCTGCCAAATCACTGTCTTTGGTTCTAGATAACAAAGCTGATCTAGGTGACCAGGAACTAAAACAGGTCAACATTGGTTCAACAGTGGGTCCTGAAATGTCCTCAGTCTCACTGCAAAGCAAAGACTTTAATCCACCGTTCTAAAACCTGCTTCTGGAATGAGGGCAAAGAGATGTGGATAAGCAGAGATAATTTAAAAAGTAATAGCAACATCAATAAAACCAAGAATTCAGCAAGAAGAGAAATGAAAATAGAATACGGGTATAAGAGAATGGGACTAAAGAATTGGAAGTCTTAATCTTATAAGCTTGATCCAATAGATATGTGATATATACTCACTTCCATTTGGAATAGAAAATATTTTTTTGTTTTTTTCTAAGTTTTTATTGAAATATAGTCTATTTACAATGTTGTGTTAGCTTCAGGTGTACTGCAAAGTGATATACTCATATATATGCTCTTCTTCTTAACATTATCTTCCATTATAAGATATTGCGTATAGTTCCCTGGATAACACAGTGCGTCCTTGCTGGTTATGTGTGGTAGTGTGTATATTTCAATCCCAAACTTCTAAATTTATCCCTCACCCACTTTTCCCCTTTGGTAACCATCTTTATGTTCAATGTCTATGAGTCTATTTCTGTTTTGTAAATAAGTTCACTTCTATCACTTTTTTATATTTCACATATAAGTGATATCATATGATATTTGTCTTTCTCTGTCTGACTTAGTTCACTGAGTATGATAATCTCTGTGTGTACTGATGTTGCTCCAGATGGCATTATTTCATTATTTTTTTATGGCTGAGTAATTATTACTTAGTATATATATATATATATATATATATATATATATGCCACATCTTTTTTATCCATTCATCCGTTGATGGACATTTAGATTGCTTCCATGTCTTGGCTATACTTTTACAGTACACATGGAACATTTGCAAATATTGATCCCATAATGAATCACAAAGAATATCTTGACAAGTTTCAATGAACAGGTAACATGCAGTCTAATGCTGTACATTTCACAATAGAACTTTTTATTTTATCTTTATGTCCTTTACTGAATAAGCTATGTTGTGAGGCTCTTGTTTCTTGAGGAAGAGGGATAATTGAAAGTTACTGGAAGGGATGTAACTAAAGGGGATTAAAAGTATGTTACTGGATTGACCAATGGTGAGATCTGAAGCAGAAAGACCTATTTAGAGAACTATTGAATTAATTAAATTATAGGTAAAGAGGGATTTATATCTGATGTGATGGGGAAAGGCAGCGTAGTGTAGCAGTGAAAAGACTATAGACTTTGAATCACACAAACCTATGCTGACTAGGAGCTTCAGCGATAACTTATTATACCTTTCTGAGTCTACTTTGCAGGGTTGTTGGGAGGACTGCAGATAATATATGGAAACAACTTTGCAGTTCCTGGTACATAATTACTGCTGACCAAATGTTAGACTGGTGGCCATGGGGAGTGAAATTTAGGGGTATATGATGCTTCTATGTGAAAAATAGAAGGAAAATTACTTGATAATTGACTCTACTTTTGAAGTACAGAAGATTGTATTTCAGGAACTGTAGGAACCCAATATTTGAATAAAAATTGAATCCAGATATGTTTTTTACATAGTTTCAAAAATCTAGGCATTCATAAATGTCTAGATAATTAACTTACTGTTTTTTTAGTTTTTATTCACACATTTGGAGCCATGTCAATAGCCCACAGCCTACAAATCAACCTAGCAGTTATATAATTCCTATTTTGACCCCAACTAAGATGTTTTAAGACATAAGAATAAATACGCTGCATCTAAAATTTAAAATCTAAGGATTTATTTAGTGTTTCACCATTTTCAAATTGTGCTCAGTACACAAATCAGCCTCAGGTCCCTTTATAATTGGCACAGGCACTTTTCCTTGAATTCAATATGAGTTTAACTAAACTATAACCCACTTCACTATTGAGAAAATAGAGCTTTATCTGAAGTTCAATCTTTATGCTATTTTCTATGTTTTAAGAATTTGCAATATAAAATTATGAATAGTTTAAATCAGTCACTTTTTAAATATGGAAAAATTAAAGATCTTGATATTTAAAATCCCTTTATTGAAATAGCTTCATGACTTATATAACGTGTACATTTGCTAGAACGGAGATGTTTAAAAATTTATTTTTAATTGAAAGCCACGAGGGAAAAATTATGAACCATGAACAGAAAACACAAAATATATATGATACTATAAATAAAAAGTATATCTGTGTGTTTTAATATTATGTATCACTAGTTGAATGGGGACACCAAAGAAGATGCAGAATCAAATAAGCAAGTAAATAAACATGATGGATAAGGAAGTATGGAAGATTTAAAGATTTATCTAAAAAATATGAAATAGAGAACTTTTTAACCCTTATAAAAAAGGAAGCAGAGACACACCTGGATATAACCTTCTTTAATATGATGTTAAGTCTCACTGTGCTATACTATACTTTCTTATTTAAATATCTTTTCTTACTTAAAGGATGCTACCTACTACCATCCTTTCTAGATGCAGAGGGCATGATGTCCTGTCTCCATTTCAGGGAATTCTAATTGGCTTCTTCTTTCAATCATGTCACATTCCTTCTACTTATAAATTATTCCAAAAATGTTTCCTTCTTTTTTTTAAAGCATCTCCAGCGTCTTCTTGAAGTCTATTTTGAGATATATTGATACCCCCAGGTGCTGCCATCTGTACTATGTTTTGCTTTGTTTACATTATAAAATGTTTCAATGAGCTTAGTATATCTGATGCTTTCATTTTCTTGGTATCTGGTCACTTGTAAATTCAGCTATTCCAATTAAGTGGAATTCTTGATTAACAACAATAATTCAACCGTGAAATCTGAAGGTTTTTGTAAAGTCTTTCTTGTTTCATCTTTGCCTTTTAATAATAAAATTGCCTCTCTTCATCTTAAGATCTCTTCATCTAAGTTTTATAAAAGAACAAAATTCTAGTTCTTCACCTAACCACCATATCTCTCCTTGCCTCTTTCAAAGGTTATTTCCTCATTCCACCTTGCCTCTCCTTCCAAACACACTTTTCTTGTTTAATATCTACCTAATCACAGAGATCACATTTACTTTCTCCAATTTTGATCATCACTTTAAATGTAATCACTTCTAAAGATCCAAATTTAACCTTGACTTTAATCTGCCTATGTTAATGCTTCATTGCTTCAGTCATGTCTGACTCTTTGCAACCTTATAGACTATAGCCTGCTACATACTTGTTATTATTTTTTTTACTCTCAAGTGCCTAGGAGAGTGCTCTATACCATACTGGGTGATTAATAAGAATATTTTAACTGATTTTACTGATCGGAACTTGCTCATCCAATTATACCTCCTTCTTCGGTAAATTTCTTTTCCTAATCTCAATTTTTCACTCTCATCTGAGTTTTCAGAAAAAAGAAAAAGTCAAGTGTGGTTCTTAGTGATTGGAAAACAAATAGACGCTTCTTAAATTCCTAGGTGAAAAGATGTCAATTAAATACCACTGAGGTAAAATGGCTGACTTTCCTCCAGGCAGCTACCTGTTTTTGTTTGTTTGTTTGTTTGTTTTTTACTAATTAGAGCCACTTTGTGGGCCAACTGACCTCGCTTAAGATGACACACAACCAGGTTTGCCTGAGACAGTTCCATTTTATGCCTTTTGTCCTGGATTAATGATGAGAAGTTACTCCCTTTCACTCTCAAAAGTGATGATAAATGATATGGTTACTTCACCTATACTGCCTCCTGTTGAAATGAATTTTTTAAAATGGAAACTAAAAGGAAACACTCTGTAGTATTTCAACCATGTGTTGTTGAAGATTCCCTTATGATAAAAGCCCACAAGCACTTTTATTAACGGGCTGAATTTTGTGCTTTGGATGGGAAATGTGTTTGCTCTGAGGTGGCCTCACAATGTTTGCAAGTCCCACCTTAGATGATGTTCAGTGAAGCGTGAGGATGAGCTGAAGTTGATGAATTTATAATAGGCACCACACTGGGCTAAAGGCAGGAAGTTGTCCATGACTAAAGAAAACCAGAGAAACAGCTTTCAAAGAAAAGAGCATGGGACCAACTAGCCTGCACTTGACCTGAGCTACTGCTCACTGAGGAAAGGAAGCAGTTTCTAAATTAGATTGAGTTCAAACTGGGGCATAGATGCTACAAACCAAGGGTCAGAGATCGAAGATGGATGAAGCTGGGAACCTGTAAGGGGAAGAGAAGCAAGGAGCTTAAGTGACAAGCTGGCCCTAACATCAGCCGAAGTTTGGCTATACGGGTTAAAGGAATCAAGAAACTGTTTGTATATTTCCTCCGAGACATCATAGCTCTTAAAAAAATTCTTGGCGATGTTTCAGTTATCCTACAGAAATATGCTCAGTGTAGGCTCTCAGATTTCAGCAAGGGATTTGCTGTCAAGTGTTTCAGTTCTGATTCATGGCAAATTTTCACATCATTTATAGGAAACTTTCAGATTAACTCAGAGAACATACATATACAAGGAGTTGACAAAGCATGTTTTCAAATCTTAAAAGGAAAAAGAATCATTTAAAAATCTCCTCTCTCTCTGTCTCTCTCATATATACATCAGTTCAGTTTAGTTCAGTTTAGTCGCTCAGTCATGTCTGACTCTTTGCGACCCCATGAATTGCAGCACGCCAGGCCTCCCTGTCCATCACTAACTCCCGGAGTTCACTCAGACTCACGTCCATCGAATCGGTGATGCCATCCAGCCATCTCATCCTCTGTCATCCCCTTCTCCTCCCGCCCCCCATCCCTCCCAGCATCAGAGTCTTTTCCAATGAGTCAACTCTTCACATGAGGTGGCCAAAGTACTGGAGTTTCAGCTTTAGCATCATTCCTTCCAAAGAAATCCCAGGGCTGATCTCCTTCAGAATGGACTGGTTGGATCTCCTTATACATACATACATATATATATATATATATATAAAATCAGCCCATGTACTATTACATTCCTAAAGAGGTCTTCAGTTCCTCTCATTTGCAGTGTCATTTATATGTAATGGTTTGTTTCACTTGTAAAAAAAAAAAAATATGTAGCCCCACTCAGCAGTGAAGAATCTTCGCCTGCCAATACAGGAGACACAGGTTCGATCCCTGACTCGGGAAGATCCCCTGCAGAAGGAAATGGCTACCCACTCCAGTATTCTTGCCTGGGAAATCCCATGAACAGAGGAGCCTAGCGGGCTTCATGGAGTCACAAAAGAGTTGAACACAACTTAGTGACTAAACAACAGCAGCAAGTTCTCCATCTGCTTCGTCTAGAAGCATGCTGCAAAGGGCTGTGGTGGCATCTCAGCTTTCTTTTGTTACTCTTCTTGGTGGATTCCAACAGACAGGCTGCACTTGCAATCAAATTTGTGCCTCCTGAAGTTGTCAGTTCTGGTCTGAAATAGCATGACAGAGGGTTCATGTGTTTTGTTGGAGTTCCAAAGGGCACCCAAGTTTTATCCCCTGGTCCCCTCCCTTTCTTTGCTTTTCAAAATTATTCCACAATGCCACTTGGATTTTGGCCCCAACTCTGGGGCATGGGCATGTTGGCTAGATGGGGCTCCTTCTGCTCACCTTCCGAATGGAAGATGCTGAGGCTGGGAGGAATGGGAAAATTAAATTTGAAGTTATTAACTTTAAAATTCCCAAACCAGTTGCTGTACCTGTCACTTTAGGGTTCTGAATTTCATTAGTGTTGACAGAGATGAACGACACATCCTAATTGAGGGCTTGCACCTGCAGCTCGACAGTACTGCTTCTCTCTCAGCAGGAGCATGGGGCCTCATTCCCCATGTCTGATGTTCTGAGAGGCAGTCACCATCTCTGCGGAATGTGCAGTTGGAGAAGGGCAATGGACCTGCAAGTCAGCATCCAGCGAAAAATCTCTTCTACTTTCTCTATTCCTGTTTCCTTTCAGCCACTCTCTTGTATCTCCTTACCTCTAACATATTGAAATTCTAAGCCCTACAGAATATAAAGAGAAGAGAAAAGAGTGAATGAGGATAGGAGGAAGAAAAATAGATAAAAGGAAGAAGTATGATGGGAGAAAGGAAAAGAGAACAAATATTGGAGCTCATTTAAATGAAATCTCATGATTTTTATACTATGTTTTCAGAGCATTTTTCTGCTCATATACGTCTTCCTTTCAGTTTTATTAGTTTAGAAGTCTTAGAAGCAATGGCTTTGTGTTAACCTCATGTCTATAAGTACGACTGTAGGAATAAAAGACTTACTCATACCAAAGAATCTGAGTTATCTATTATGATTTTCAAATGAGATCAAAAAGGGTCAACTGACTACATTTCTTACCTACCATTCCTTGTAAGTACAAACTTATACATACTTAGTGCTGTTACATATAATACACATTTATACAATTAGCCATACTTGGTGTGCTGTGGACATTCAATAACTGCTCATTTGCTGTGTTTACTAAGTGCGGTTATTTCCACAATCCATGAATGAAAATTTGTTTCCTTAGTTTAATACACATGTGAATGCTCAGTCTCTTTGTCATGTCTGACTCTGTGACTCAAGGACTGCAGCCCACTAGGCTTCTCTGTCCATGAAATTTTCCAGGCAAAAATACTGAAGTGGGTTGCCATTTCCTACCCAAGGGGATCTTCCTGATCCAGGGATCAAACCCTTATCTCCTGCATCTCCTGCGCTGCAGGCCTATTCTTTACTGTCTGAGCCATGGTGGTAAAGAATCACATATAAAGTAGGTAACAAAAATACATCTGAAATTCTGATTTGAGTCAAATATTCTTAATTGTCATTCCCTTCATCCCCTTACTGAAGGGGATGCTTCAGTAAGGAAGCATTACCACTGAGGCTCAGATGGTAAAGAATCTGTGTGCCAATGTGGGAGACCTGGGTTCGATCCCTGAGTTGGAAAGATCCCCCAGAGAAGGTAATGGCTACCAACTCTAGTATTCTTGCCTGGAGAATTCCATAAACCAGAGGAGCCTGGCAAGCTACATTACGTGGGATTGAAAAGAGTTGGACATGACTGAGTGACTAATACTTACTACGTATGTATGTGTATATATATATGTGTGTGTGTGTGTGTGTGTGTGTGTCTCCTAATGTGTTTTACTTGAAAACTTAAAATATTTTAAAACAGAATTATTTAATATATTTATTAATAAATGCAATTACTTGGCTTTTTCCATAAGTTATTCTGTAGCTATTTGAGGGCGTGGGGATGAAGGGAATGAAAATTAAGAACATTTAACTCAGATTGGAATTTCAGATGTAGTTTTGCTACTTACTATATACATGATTTTGATTAAAATTGTTTAAACTACCAATTAGTAAGAAAAAAAAGGGCAATTCTGTAGAAAAATGGGAATAGGAACATCCCAAAAGAAGATGTTCAGATGGCCTGTGACCATCAGGGAAAATTAAGGTAGTATCTAATGTAATACCACAATGCAGTCCAGAGAATGGCTAATATTAGAAAGCTTGCCAATAGTATAGTAACTCTTAGCAACTTCTGGTGGAATTTCAAAATGGTGAAACCACTTTAAAAAGCAGTTTTCCATTCTCTAGTGAAGGTATATATAGGCATGGTCATATAATCCAACAGTTCCAATTTTAAGTATAGGTCCTAAAGAAATGCATGTATATATGCAACAGAGGATAGGAAAAACCAAGTTTGTAGAAACATCATTCAAAACAATCACAAGGCAAAAATAATGCTAATTTCACCAATGGGAGGATGGGCCATGTATGAATTAACAAAAATGATTGAACTCCAGTTATAAACAACACCATCAAAGGAATACATAAAGTTGAACAAAAGAAAACATAAAGTTGAACCGAAGAAACCAGACATAAATGAATAAGCACTGTATGATTTTGATTATAAAAAGCCTTAACTGCATTGTACAAGGAGAGATATTTAAGTAGTAAAGCAATAAAATGATAGGTATAAAAGTTGAGGTAGGAGTTATCTTTAAGGAGGAGGAAGGAGGTGGGATTAAGAAGAACATTTAGAGAGTGTCTGGGGACTGGTAATATTATATTTTTTGACTCAGGTAGTACTTACTGGTGCATTTCTATTTTGTATACTTTTTCTTACATGCATTGTTTTCACAATAAAATTAAATCTTTAAAATGCAATATTATTAGCTCTT
This sequence comes from Bubalus kerabau, assembly GCF_029407905.1. Taxonomy (NCBI): domain Eukaryota; kingdom Metazoa; phylum Chordata; class Mammalia; order Artiodactyla; family Bovidae; genus Bubalus; species Bubalus kerabau. The sequence goes on from NC_073626.1 coordinate 16,661,447, forward strand.
TATACTGATTTATACCAAATCTTCCAAGGAAGAATTCACAGTATCACAAGCAAACTTATTTGACTTTTTAAATCTAATCAGAAATTTTCAATTTTTAACCCCATCTCCTTAATCACATTTATATTCCGTCTCTTCAACCCAGTGTCCGTAGATTAAAATTAGAGGTCTTGAATCAGAATTTTAAAATGATTGTTTTAGCCTAATGTGTTTGCAAAAGAATCATATCAGTTAGGAGAAAAAGTTCCTCTTTTTTGATAGTTTGGGCTTGCTTAAGATTTGAGCTCATAATTCTTGTCCTTGATTGGGTTGTTCATATTCTTTGGCATGTTTCCCATATATTTTTTCTCCATATTTACGCCACATCCCCAGAGTGAAAAAAAAGCCATCTTCCATGGGAACTATGCAGAATTTCCGAGGACCCATCTGACTTTTCAGTACCATATCCTGTGTCTTACCTTGTGTGCTCTAGCAAGACAAGGCATAGGCAGAAAGTACTGGACTAGCCTAGAATAACTTCCTGGACCCCATACTAATCAGTAGTTCACACTCAACCTTAAGAAAGTTTGGGAATTTCTTAAATGTGTATTTGGCTGAGGGATCATCTAATCTGCTTGACGGATTGAGAAAGAACCTGAGGTTAGACCCAAGTCTAAGGCAGCTGGGGAAGGGATGAGTCCTAAAGTGGAAATCCCCAGGATGGAAAAACACAGCTAAAAACTCCCATTTCATTTTATCCTATCAAGCAGTTCTTCCCTCAGTTTCACCGTAAAACCCTCAGGGAAGAACTTACTAGAGAGGAGACATGTGTTCCCCCAACCCCAGTTGTTTAGAAGGGGTTAGAGAACAGAGTGTCAGATGTTCATCACTCTTTACCTGCATTTCCTTTTTTTCACCTCCTTGCATTGTCTGGATGTTATTCTCAAGGATACCTTGGCCTGGGCCTTCAGTGAAGCCCTAAGGCAATGGTCCAAGGTAAGGGAGGAGCAGAGCTGATGCCCTCTTTCCATCTTTCTCATCTCAGAGCGGCCACCCATTGCCCTGCTTTCCTGGTTGTGTAGTTTCTCCAAAGTTTTCATACTTGTCATGCTGCTGCCACCCTTGTTACTTCCTGCATTGCATGTTTTACTCTAATATTTCAAGGATGTGTGTGTGTGTGTGTGTGTGTGTGTGTTTGATGGCAGGTAGATAAATTCAGCTTGGTGAGAGCCTGAGTCAAGGCCTCCTTGGGTGTATGTGGGCTTGATAAGCAAATATCAAAATGAGCCTAGAAAACTATAGAATTCGTTATACGTTAAGTTCATAGTAGGTAATAAATGTGGATCAAGTCAAATTTTGAAGGCAAGGCTACTGGGGAGAATCAAAGCCAAGAAATCAGGTGTGAAAAATACAAAAAGTAGAAAGGGCAAGAAGGACAAAATAATCCACACAAGTTGGAGATGAGATATTATCAGCCTCTTCTGCAAGTTAAAAATACTGAGGATGTGAACTGATATTCAGCATAGAGTAGCTATTCACTGAATTCAGTGATGCAATTTTTAAAGATAGTTAACCAGTCAAAATTATTCAACTTCCTACTTTTCACATTATTAAACACCCTATTTGTGACTAGGCTAATGAGAGCATGACGGGCAATGGCACTGTCCACAGGGAGCTAATGATAGAAAATGACATATGTAGAAGTATATATAATTATATAGACCCATGTATTTCAATTTCAAGTTGATTGGATTTGGTGCACAGGTGAAGGATTTGGTATCCCACAAAGGCAGGGACTCTTCCACTGTAAAATATGACACAGGATAAAAGGTTTATAATAAAATAATAATAATATCAATAATATATAATATGCATTGTATTATGAGAATATTATAAATATTATAAATAATATTATTATCAACAATAAATAAAGGATTTATTTATTATCAGGGCTTCCCTTGTGGCTCAGTGGGTAAAGAATCCACCTGCAATGAGGGAAATCTGGGTTGGATCCCTGGGTTGGGAAGATGCCCTGGAGAAGGGAAAGGCTACCCATTCCAGTATTGTGGCCTGGAGAATTCCAAGGACTGTATAGTCCAAGGGGTCACAAAGAGGCGGACACAACTGAGCGACTAAACCACCACCATTTATTATTGATAATAAATAAATCAATAATAAAGGGGGAATTGATTTTTCCTAGGTGAGAAACTGACAATATCACCTACTGTGAGTGAGGAGGTAGCCAAAATTTGAAGATCTGTGGAGAGTGCAAAGACCAGAGTAAGACAGATGAGGATGGAAACACAGCAGTATTGTCAGAAATAAGATCAGCTGGGCTTGAAAATCATTACAGTGAACCAATGTGGGTTAATTTTGTGGTATTCTTAGCCATTTGCAACCAGCCAGATTAGATTCATCCATGATTGAGGTTGTTGAATAAGTCTGAATGAAAGAAGATTCAAGACATGAGGACACTGGACAAGAGAGTTAATTGGACTGTTGCAAAATTAAGTGTTGACACTATATAGAAAACTTTTGTTCAATACATCTAAACTTTCAAGATTGAAGAACAACAACCATACTCAACAATAACTGGAGCAACCTTCTACTAGTTGAATGCTATTAATTTGGCTTTGTAAATACAGCTTCAATTAGAAATTAAAAGAAAATTATGTACAAGATAGATGCTTTGAAAGCTTTCAGATACTCTTCTTTTATATTTGAGTCTGCAAAAATATTTAATAGCTACAAAACTGGGTAATTTGAGGAGCAGTTACTAGACAAAAGTTGACCTTTTTAGCAATGAACGTGCTAGAAAATAAGAAAGGTTTAGATGGGACCATGACTTAAGCTCCACCTCATTAATGCATGGAGAAATACTTGTCAAGATACTTAAAGAAAAGCTAAAACAAAAAGCATGAACATAATCTGTGGCAAATTGTGTTATCTCAGAATACACACTTGATGACCAAAGCAAACATAAAGAGTAAAAACACTAAGTCTGGTTTCTAAGTTTTTAGGCTTCTCTGGTGACTTGGATGGTGAAGAGGCTGCCTGCAATACGAGAGACCTGGGTTTGATTCGTGGGTCGGAAAGATCCCCCGGAAAAGGGAATGGCAATCCACTCCAGTATTCTTGCCTAGAAAATTCCATGGACAGAGTCAGACATGACCAAGTGACCAATGCTTCCACTTTTCTAAGTTTTTATTAGCTTTTGTTTATTATACCTGGACTAATAGGCAAATTTGGCCTTGGAGTATGGAGTAAAGCAGGGCAAAAGCTAATAAGAGTTTTGCCAAGAGGACGCACTGGTCATAGTAAACACCCTCTTCCAACAACACAAAAGAAGATGCTACACATGGACATCACCAGATGGTCAACACTGAAATCAGATTGGTTATATTCTTTGCAGCCAAAGATGGAGAAGCTCTATACAGTCAGCAAAAACAAGACCGGGAGCTGACTGTGGCTCAGATCATGAACTCCTTATTGCCAAATTCAGACTTAACTTGAAGAAAGTAGTGAAAACCACTAGACCATTCAGGTATGACCTAAACCAGATTCCTTATGATTATACAGTGGAAGTGAAAAATAGGTTTAAGGGACTAGATCTGATAGACAGAGTGCCTGATCACTATGGACAGAGGTTCATAACATTATACAGGAGACAGGGATCAAGACCATCCCCATGAAAAGAAATGCAAAAAAGCAAAGCGGCTGTCTGGTGAGGCCTTACAAATAGCTGTGAAAAGAAGAGAAGCGAAAAGCAAAGGAGAAAAGGAAAGATATACCCATTTTAATGCAGAGTTCCGAAGAATAGCAAGGAGAGATAAGAAACCCTTCCTCAGCGATCAATGCAAAGAAACAGAGGAAAACAACAGAATGGGAAAGACGAGAGATCTCTTCAAGAAAATTAGAGATACCAAGGGAACATTTCATGCAAAGATGGGCTCGATAAAGGACAGAAATGGTATGGACCTAACAGAAGCAGAAGATATTAAGAAGAGGTGGCAAGAATACACAGAAGAACTGTACAAGAAAGAACTTCATGACCCAGATAATCATGATGGTGGGATCACTGACCTAGAGCCAGACATCCTGGAATGTGAAGTCAAGTGGGCCTTAGAAAGCATCACTACGAACAAAGCTAGTGGAGGTGATAGAATTCCAGTTGAGCTATTTCAAATCCCGAAAGATGATGCTGTTAAAGTGTTGCACTCAACATGCCAGCAAATTTGGAAAACTCAGCAGTGGCCACAGGACTGGAAAAGGTCAGTTTTCATTCCAATCCCAAAGAAAGGCAATGCCAATGGATGCTCAAACTACTGCACAGTTGCACTCATCTCACACGCTGGTAAAGTAATGCTCAAAATTCTCCAAGCCAGGCTTCAGCAATACGTGTACCGTCAACTTCCAGATGTTCAAGCTGGTTTTAGAAAAAGCAGAGGAACCAGAGATCAAATTGCCAACATCCAATGGATCATCAAAAAAGCAAGAGAGTACCAGAAAACATCTATTTCTGCTTTATTGACTATGCCAAAGCCTTTGTGTGGATCACAATAAACTGTGGAAAATTCTGAAAGAGATGGGAATACCAGACCATCTGACCTGTCTCTTGAGAAACCTATATGCAGGTCAGGAAGCAACAGTTAGAACTGGACATGGAACAACCGACTGGTTCCAAATAGGAAAAGGAGTACATCAAGGCTGTATATTGTCACCCTGCTTATTTAACTTCTATGCAGAGTACATCATGAGAAATGCTGGGCTAGAAGAAGCACAAGCTGGAATCAAGTTTGCCAGGAAAAATATCAATAACCTCAGATATGCAGATAACACCACCCTTATGGCAGAAAGTGAAGAGGAACTCAAAAGCCTCTTGATGAAAGTGAAAGAGGAGAGTGAAAAAGTTGGCTTAAAGCTCAACATTCAGAAAATGAAGATCATGGCATCTGGTCCCATCACTTCATGGGAAATAGATGGGGAAACAGTGGAAACAGTGTCAGACTTTATTTTTTGGGGGGCTCCAAAATCACTGCAGATGGTGAGTGCAGCCATGAAATTAAAAGACGCTTACTCCTTGGAAGGAAAGTTATGACCAACCTAGATAGCATATTCAAAAGCAGAGACATTACTTTGCCAACAAAGGTCCATCTAGTCAAGGCTATGGTTTTTCCAGTGGTCATGCATGGATGTGAGAGTTGGACTGTGAAGAAAGCTGAGCGCCGAAGAATTGATGCTTTTTAACTGTGGTGCTGGATAAGACTCTTGCGAGTCCCTTGGACTGCAAGGAGATCCAACCAGTCCATCCTAAAGGAGACCAGTCCTGAGTGTTCATTGGAAGGACTGATGCTGAGGCTGAAACTCCAGTACTTTGGCCACCTCATGCAAAGAGTTGACTCATTGGAAAAGATCCTGATGCTGGGAGGGATTGGGGGCAGGAGGAAAAGGGGACGACAGAGGATGAGATGACTTGATGGCATCACCAACTTGATGCAGATGAGTTTGGGTGAATTCTGGGAGTTGGTGGTGGACAGGGAGCCCTGGCATGCTGCGATTCATGGGGTCACAAAAGTCGGACACGACTGAGTGACTGAACTGAACTGAACTTTGTTTATTACAAGTAGGTAGAAAGCTGGTTCTACTCTGTGTCCTTTCAAATTTTAATTAAGCACAATAGAACAGTCACTTAATATGATTACAGATTGAATCTAGCAAAACATTATAAGTCCTGGTGACCATGAAGGATGTGCTGTTGTTAATAGAGATCTGAAAGGATTTCTCAAATGGATAATGCAAACCTTGGCAACACCAGAATAGGAGTATCTCTTGATATTTGAGATCACTCTGATTCTGAAATTTTCTGAACATGGACATCAGCAGATTTATTTTATTTTGTTATAGCATGATATCTTTCAGTAGGAAGAAATGCCAAGGGATCAAAGCCCGGACATGTGCTTAAAAAAAACAGACACAGTGTAACCATCCACTAGAGTTAGGCAATCTTGAAAAAGGCTTTACTCTCCTAACCTCAGTTTCTTCAACTATAAATCAAAGTAATGCTACTCAATACTTTCTACAAGTCTTTTCGATTCAAATATTATGTTGCTTTTAAAGATAGCATTTTCTAGAGCATGTATATTATCTCCATACAGTGGCTGATCCAGTTTTTCCATAAAAAGAAAATAAATTATTCTGATGATATATTAAGAGGGTGATCTAACAGGTTTGTGGAGTAGGAAAAGTTACCAGAAAACATAAAACTTAGGTTTGTGTCTGGTAAATGTTGTTGACCACAGTTTCTGTGATGGCAACACGTGAATTTTCATAAACTCTTCCTGTTGCTGGATCAAGATGCAATAATATGTACAAAAGAATATTGATCAAATAGCATAAAAGGATGATAAAGAACTGTAAAAATATAAGTGACCTGTGGTCTGTGCGGGTTTGCTCACATGGCATCGTTAACCTATAGATACTGAAAGACTATGCAGTTGCATAGGGCCACAGTACTTTTAGGTCTACCGGGAAAATACGTAGTAGATTTGTTTGGATTATATGGATTGTGCATAGTAGATAGACCAAGTCTCCCCCCAATTAACCTTTTAATAAAAGCAACCCCAGATAATATCCCTGAAGGTTTATTTGGGTGACCTTATATTATAGGTTGGATACTAAAATTCATTTTGATGAGAAAAAGCACAAGAATATCCAAGACAATTTTGAAAAAGCCCAGTGCAGAAGGCAGTGGCAAGGCACGGGGTAGGGAGAGGTTTGTTCTGTGTGATAATACGGCTACGGCTAAGTCGCTTCAGTCGTGTCCGACTCTGTGCGACCCCATAGACAGCAGCCCACCAGGCTCCCCCAACCCTGGGATTCTCCAGGCAAGAACACTGGAGCGGGTTGCCATTTCCTTCTCCAATGCATGAAAGTGAAAAGTGAAAGTGAAGTCACTCAGTCGTGTCCGACTCTTAGCGACCCCATGGACTGCAGCCCACCAGGCTCCTCTGTCCATGGGATTTTCCAGGCAAGAGTACTGGAGTGGGGTGCCATTGCCTTCTCCATGTGTGATAATAGAAAGTTTTAAAGAACGGATGTTAAAACTCTGTCATTTTGGCCTGGGAATGGTCAAGAAACTATTAGTAGTGGTGTCTCCACCCATCTATTTAATTTTCTAATTGAGAATATTAAAATGGGGAAAACCTGAAACGTTCTACAGGATGGTGACAGTTCACTGTCCTTCCCACCCCCCTCCCCAAAACTTAGAATCCTGACAGTCACAAAATTTGAAATGTAAAAGAACAAAACTATAAAAACCATAGGATCACATATAGGAGAATGTGCTCACAAATTTGATCCTGGTTTGAATATATTTTTCATCAAGGTACAAAAGGCAAAAGTCATAAAGAAAAAAAATTAAGAAATAATGAAGTGCTAAATAGCAACTCTATAAACAAGGTTAAAAGATAATTTGCAGACTAAAATATTTACACCATATATAACAAATGGTTAATATTTACAATGAAGAAAGAGCTGTTTAAAAACATTAGAAATCCAAGAAAGGATAAAAGGAGGAAGGAAAGGAGGGAGGGAAAGAGGAATGAAGGAAGGAAGGATCAAAGGATATGGACCATACTCATAGGGGGAAATATAAAAATGTCTATATGTATATTATATCTATATATAGTGTACATTTATATGTTATATATACAATTTATGTATATGCAAAATCTATATATTTACATATATATGTATATACATATAAAACAGTGGAAACAGTGTCAGACTTTATTTTTTTGGGCTCCAAAATCACTGCAGATGGTGACTGCAGCCATGAAATTAAAAGACGCTTACTCCTTGGAAGGAAAGTTATGACCAACCTAGATAGCATATTCAAAAGCAGAGACATTACTTTGCCAACAAAGGTCCGTCTAGTCAAGGCTATGGTTTTTCCAGTGGTCATGTATGGATGCAAGAGTTGGATTGTGAAGAAAGCTGAGCGCCGAAGAATTGATGCTTTTGAACTGTGGTGTTGGAGAAGACTCTTGAGAGTCCCTTGGACTGCAAGGAGATCCAACCAGTCCATTCTGAAGGAGATCAGCCCTGGGATTTCTTTGGAAGGAATGATGCTAAAGCTGAAACTCCAATACTTTGGCCACCTCATGTGAAGAGTTGACTCATTGGAAAAGATCCTGATGCTGGGAAGGATTGCAGGCAGGAGGAGAAGGGGACAACAGAGGATGAGATGGCTGGATGGCATCACGGACTCAATGGATGTGAGTGTGAGTGAACTCCGGGAGATGGTGATGGACAGGGAGGCCTGGTGTGCTGCAGTTCATGGGGTTGCAAAGAGTTGGACACGACTGAGCAACTGAACTGAACTGAACATATATGAATGTATACAATTTATATTCACTTATTATTTTTGCATCTGGTGTATATTTATGTATATTACATAAATATTCATATCTGAATATGGCCAATTGTTGAGGGGGATTGATCTCCCTGTCAACATGATTGGACCATTGAGAATAAACAAGCAAAACCAAAAGTCAGGAGTTGAAAACTAATAGTGGGTCTTGTATTAGGAAAATCATAGCTGAGGTTGGAGAGTTTAAAATAAAACACATGTTTGAATATGAGAATCAGGGTCTTTAGAGTCTAGAGCTTCCTGACCTTCTACCATGATCTTACTTTCATACATGTAGGCTTAGAAAGGATACTTAACATGAACAGATTCCTCTAAGTTAAGTGTGGGGATAGATATGACAGAAAATCTGAAGTCACTGATGGTCATTGATAGCATTCTTAATTTCCTAGGACCAAATTAAACTGCTTTGCACTTTTTAAGGACCTTTGGACGTTAGAGAAACAGGAATGGGTTAGGGATGAGGCAGTTTTAGTTGTGTTTCTAGGTTTTCCTATCACCAAAAGATTTTATGAGAGACAGAAAAGTAAAACAGGAGAAATGCTTTAAATTGATTTTAAATGATTTTAAATTCTCATCACAATTAACCTGGGAATGCAAAGTCAAATTAAACACAATCAAATCAAAATAAAGTTTTCCAGTGATGTGGTTTGGCTTAATCAAGCATTTAACTACACTGTAACATTCTGTTTAAATTACATGAATTTAAAAAATACAATCCTATGTCAAGATAGACTTTTCATGTAAGTTTCTCCTATTCTTGTACATTCAAAGCTGTATTTATACGTATTTATGTGAAAATAGCACCTTTAATTTTACTTTAGCCATGCCCAAGAACAGTTAATAGCTTTTATAGAGTCAGGTCAAGGTCTAAATTTACATGAAAGCTCATGGTGGTCTTGAGTACACAGTTTTGTTTTGCTTTAAATATAGTTAGATTTCATTATGTGCCCAATAAATATTTTATTGCTGTTTCACAATGTCCGTGGCTGTACAGCTCTCTTAACAGCCAAAACATTTGTTGAACTTCAGTTCTGAGTTATATCAGTCATGGGAATTTGGTTGTTTGGGAACCGAAAGGACAGTTTGCTTAAGGCAGAGAGAAAGCAGCGTGGGGGTGCCCTCTCCTCTCTCTGCCCGAGGTTCTCTCCTACAGAAAGGTCTGCCCATCCCCAGGAGGTGATATCCTTTCTCTGGCCCTAAGAGCAGTCCGGAGGCTGGATGTCAGCAGAATGTTCCGCCTCACCCCTGTTCTGCTCATCTCACTACTTAACTCTTTCCCCCATTTCTTTTCCTGTGTGCCCACATCGACTCTGAACAGAGAGCAGTGAAGTGCCTTCCACAGGAAATGGTCGTCTAATGCTTAGAATAAATCACAGATGCTGGAACTCAGAATTAAAAACCTTCTGTGATCTCATCATGAACTGCGTCACCTGCCTTTCCCATTTCCCTTCGTAGCCCTGCCTGCAGGAGTCACGTATTACATTGTTGCCTTGCGCTTTCAGCCCACTCTAGCTTTATTCTCCTCCCCTTAAATACTCCTTCTCTCTTCCTTCTATCTCTACCTGTTCTAAATTCTGCTATTCTTCAGGGCCTTGGTCAACTTCCAGATACTTCTAAAAACTTTCCTCAGCCCTCTATCCTTTTTCATTGTTCATACCTTTGGAAGATCCTTGTTAAGTCTCTCTGACATTCATCACCTTAGATCTCATCTTGTGGTATGTCTCATTTACCAAGGAAATTCAGAAAAACAAACAAACAAACCTTGTTAAACTATGAAATGAAGATAGCAACAAACTCCAAGCTTTCTCTTTATATTTTATTTGGTTGAGAAGTATACCACTGGCTGAAATGATGGCTTAGAGCTCTCTGGACAATACTCGTCAGAGAAGGTAGATTCTGAGTCAAGAGGCCACTATGACAGTGAGTGTCACATTACGGAAATCTAGTTTGAGCAAGTCCAGTCTTTATTGGGGGAAATCTTGAGATTTTATAAAAATTAATTTTAAAAAAGTTTTATTTTTTAATTTTTGGCTTCACCAGGTCTTCATTGTTGCATGCAGGCTCCCTCTGGTTGCAGTGCTCGGGCTTCTCATTGTGGAGCACAGGCTTTCTAGCACAAAGGCTCAGTAGCTGTGGTGCATTGGCTTGCCCCAATGCAAGCAGAATCCTAGTTCCCTGATCAGGGACTGAACTTGCGTCCCCTGCATTGGAAGGCAATTCTTAACCTCTGGGCCACCAGGGAAGACCCAAACCCTGCGCTTTGATCTGAAGTAGCTCATAAAGACTGAGGGAAACTGGGTTTCCATAGCACCGCTCTGTGTAGTCGCCTAGGAGATAGCCCTCTTTCCCTTGCATTGAATAACTGAACCAGTTTTTATCTGGGTACCTTGCTGCCAGCTAAAATACTACATATCGCTTCTTCCCTTGAAGTTTTATGTAGGTCTGTGTTTTATTCAAAAGATGTTAAGTGAAAGTTTCCTTCATGAACTATTTCTAAAGTGTGCTTCTTTAGCTCCTTTTTTCATCTTGCTCTTTGGCGTAAGGAGGCTGGACTGGATAATTGTCCAAACAGCCACCTTGGACCATTCGGAGAGAGCTGTGCAGTAATGTAGAGATTATGGGAGGTGAAAAGTTTAGGTGCATTTTTATATTAGCACTCGGGTCACATGCAGCCAAACTTACTTCTCATATGCTCTGTAAAGCCTGGTTCACTTCTGCTAATCCAAGAACTGTGAACTTAGTTCATTCCCAAACCATTAGAAAATGACATGCAGCAGAACCCTGAGTCTACTGTGTGTGTTCTGAAAGATCATGCATAGATCAGACTCTTTGAGACAAAGACCAGAAAAATATTGACCTAAAGCCAGGACCCCAAGCATTACACTACTCGGACCTCTCCCAGTCCTGTTTCCATGGTCATGTCTGATTTTAGGCCACATTACTCCTCTTTTGGATTACTTGAAGGGTCGCTTGTCCAGTTTCTCCTTGTTCAGTTCTCCCTAATATATACTACTAATGGAGTTATCTTTTCAAGTATTGATTTTTGAATGTCCTACTGTTTGCTAAAGTGTAATTTTTTTTCCATTGCTATCTAATGTTTTTCAAACTACTTATCCAGGGAGGCAACACATGCTCTCAAATCAAGCTTTCTTTGGTTTGTTCCTGTCTATTCTTCCATGTACCCCCTATACTTCATCAGAATATATGGTTGTTTCTATGATGAGCCCAGCAATGATTCAGCTCCTGCACATAGCCTTGTCCATATTATTCCTGATATTTGCAAAGCTTTCTCACACCATTTGTCAGGGGTTTCATTCTACCCATCCTTAAAGACTCAGCTCTAATACTATCTCTTATTTGATACTTTCTTTGATAATAATAATGCCTTTTAAATTATGGGTATAGTAGTTTAATAATAATAATGACTAAATTTTAAGGAACTACTGCTTGCGTGCTAAGTCGCTTCAGTTGTGTCCAACTTTTTGAGACACTATGAACCATAGCCTACCAGCCTCCTCTGTCCATGGGATTCTCCAGACATGAATACTGGAGTGCGTTGCCATGCCCTACCCCAGGGGATCTTCCCAACCCAGGGATTGAACCAGTGTCTCTTATGTCTCCTGCATTGGCAAGTGGGTTCTTTACCACTAGTGCCACCTGGGAAGCCTAAGGAACTACTATTAAGATGTAAATAGTCTGAAAGTTTAGAGTACTTGCAAGCTAAAAATTTAACTGACCATTTATTTATGTCTGTTTATCTGTCTGTCTATCTGTGCATACATAAACACATCCACCAACTATATGTATCTGGGTCAGAGACAAAGGCTATTTATTACACACAACAACGCAGCAGCAAGAGCAATACTTTGCATGGATTCCTTACGGCTCCAGTTCCCACAGGGTGATGTTGTGAGTGCCAGATGTTGCTTGTGCATCAAAGGAAAGGAACTCCAAAATTAGGAAACTGATCGTATAAAGGGCTGCTGGTGACATGCCCATTCTCTCCTCTAGAAAGGAAGAGAAATCATTGAGCTTAATTGTAAGCAAATGTTCCCAGGAGAAGAGGGTAAAGGCATCTTTAGGATGATTACCCTGGAATGGAAGGGAAGGGAAGTTCTTTACCTTTATTGTCCCAGGATGTCTTCAAGGAGGGGATGTAATTCAGCTTTACTTTCTTGAAATATCTCCTTATATAAACATTGGCTATAAATGCCTTTTCTCAAAGGGCTTGAAATATGGGATGATCATAGAGAATTGTCTTTCTCCAACTACGTGTCAGGCACATCATCCACAGTATCTCCAATCCTAGCTGTAACTGTGTAATGTAGATATTACTATTCCAGTTTTGCAGACAAAGAGGAAAAGTTAAAATCACATGCCCAAAGCTACAAAGTTACCAGTATTGGAGTTAGGACTCACTATGGTCATTGGATATTAAAGTCAAAACTCTTTTCATCACAAAAATCAACATAGTAGGTCTTCAACTGAAAGCAGCCTCATGGAGCTTAATGTGAGTTTATTTTATGGAGTATATTTTCTATTTTTCCTATTCTCATGTAAGCGTCTTGAGGGCAGAGTCATGCTTATATTCTCCACTGTGCCTAATAAAGTGAATACCATGTTGCTATTGGATGCTTTATTAAGATGGTCTGAATGAAGAAAATCTGACAAACTATGTATGATGAAAACTTGACATTATACTTCCTAAATAATATATGATTGTGGAAAAGAGGTCACAGCATAAAATTCAAATATAGCAACCTCTTTCTTGAAATATTAATAATGATCTCAACTATTTTTTTACTTGGCTGACAATTTAGCTTGAATATTGATGAAAATTTGATGTCTAAAGTTTAGAGAAAGTAACTAAGAGTTGATAATAATCAATGAGCAGGAATATATAGAAACATTGCATGAGTCAACTCACATGAGAACTGATGTTTTAATATAGGATATGTCAAAAAATGAAAAATTTATTTTATTTTAGAACTAAACCTCTTCCATTCTAACCAAAAATATGCTCAATGCTGAAGAGTAAAAATCAGTGGTTGACTTACAGACTTTTTCCCTTTCAATCTTGTTCTGGGGCAAAAAGTCTTTTTCTTATTACTGTTTATTCTAAAGCACTTATCTTCTATTTACATAGTTCATCTTCTATTTTCATAATTTATATCCCTGGGATATGTGTTTAGGTCTTCTTGTCTGAAACCAGGCTGTTCCACTATTCAGAACTTAACGAGCTTCTTAAACAGAAACATTTAGGGGCTGTTAAACACCTATTGCAAACCTTAGCCCTGACTTTGTCATATAAATACTCCACTCAGATTATTTAGTAGAATAAATATATTTGGTTGTAGTTCCCCCTTTGGGCAGTAGTCACTGTTTTCTTTTCCTCCTTATGTCAAGTCATAAGTTTTTGAGTCTGTTTTTGCATTTCTACTAAATACTTGCTTGAATATGTGCCACTTCGTGAGATAAGAAACCTCTATTCCCAACATATATGGAAAGAACAAACTATATTTACATAATATTTTCATAAATATTAAAAGTGATGTTTTAAAATAAAGAAGATATTTTTACCTTTCCTCAAAAAGATATAACAAGAAAATAGAAATGCAAGTACTCATGCGTGGGAGGAAGGTGATGTTTCATTATACTTTAAACTACTTTGGCAGTTGTTTTCCTTACATATATGCAGGATATTAAAGTGTTAGCTGTGTGTGTGTGATTTACTGTGAAGCCTCTTTGCCCAAAAAAGCCCTGCTATTTTAGTAGAGTTCAATATATTTCCTTTGGGGGAGATTAAATAAAATATGTTAACTCAGTTAAATTTGGAGTCTGATGACAAATGACTAAATGTGTTCAAACGAGGCAGGCACAGGAAATCTGTCCAGCAAAGGACTAAACTGGGAAATAATGTTTGAATGTCCACTGGCACAGTTTTGCAGTGTGTTGTTCTAGAGTTCAGTATTACAGTATGCCATTAATTTTAAGTAGTGAATTAAACAAGAGAAATAAGATTCCTTTATTCTGGCACATGCATGCAACTCAGCTCTTCAGCCATACACTAAAATTCAAATGTACACAAAAAGATAAACTTAGGATGGGAAAGTGGAACATGTTTTAGATTTTAGTGTATGATATTTAAAAAAGAGAAGGATGTCTCAACCCCAAATTGCATGTCGAACTACATTCAGGAAGTACTGTTATTATATTCTGATACTGAAACTAAAGTATCCTGGAGGTAGGAATGCTGTGAATTTTACATCAATTATTTTCTATAAGGAGCAATTGTAAAGATAGTCTTAGGAATTAACTTGGGTCCAATCAAGTTCATGCCAGTTGACTTGGTAGATAAAGCTAGGAAAACAAGGACTGAGGCATAATTGTTAAGTGTTTTGCTTAAGATCAAAAGTGGAGTTGATGGCAGTTGGACATCCCAACTATACATGCTTCTGAAAGTAAAATTTCAGTATTAAGATAATCTTGATAATTTCACAGTGACTTATGCTGAGAGGTTTAAAGGACAGCCTATTGCTGCTGCTGCTGCTAAGTCGCTTCAGTTGTGTCCGACTCTGTGCAACCCCACAGACGGCAGCCCACCAGGCTTCGCTGTCCTTGGGATTGTCCAGGCAAGAACACTGAAGTGGGTTGCCATTTCCACTAAACTCACAAATGTAGGAGTAATTCTATGTTGTGAATTTCAAACCTTAGAAAAACATATACAGATACCAACAGAGACCTGGAGAATACTACTTATGCCCTAACATTTTCCTTTTAGTTAACTTTTGATGCTCAAACAGAGCTATACTCTTTAGTAAATACCCAGAGCACCCCTTTCATCCTCAGAATAGAAACTGGGTTCCACTGCTATGTCTGTTCATAGAATAACCTCAAGGGCAATTCATATGTCCAGCCCCTCATCTTCATTAAAGACAGAATCAAACCTAATGAGAACAAAAAGCCTTTAATAGTAAAGTAATATAACAAAATGGTTTATCTCAGTTTTTCTTACTTTTCCTATGAAGCCTAGTCTGGTTTCCCAATGCCATAAAGCTCAACAGATTATCATCTTATAAGATCAATCTTTTCTTCTATACCATCCAAAATACATCTTTGGTATGATGTTTTCTACTGAAGATAAATTAAAAGAGAAGGTATTTACATCATTAAATCACAATGATCTGCCTTGTTTTTCAATAAACTTATGTGTATAAACCCATTTCTAGTGTCTAAAGGAATTACAGCCTACCACTGAGGACAGGCCATTGAATTAAGGGTGGATAGGATTTCACTGACAAGTGAAATTTAATCTCACATCATGAACCAAAAGGATTTTAAAAGTTGATATTTTCAATGATGTTGAGTTAGCAATATTTTATAATGATGCTTGCATTACCTTGAAGAAATGACCTCTCTATTTTTAATATATGATGCTACAGAAAATGTAAAATAAACCTGTACACATGAGACCCTGCATGAGCATAGTTGGGAGATAAAAAAATGGGAAAGTAAAACATAAGACTTCATAATAACAAAACAAAAAAATAGGGCCTGGAAAAATATCTTCCACCAGAGAGAAAATAAACTATTTAAACTATTCTTAGAGTCTTATGCAAAATCAGATATATAATTGTAGTTTAGTTTGAAAGATTCCCTAAGTCTTTGAAACTGTTCTGATCCTATTTTTCTGTCTTGACACCAATGCACTGCAACCAACCACTCGCATGAAGCCTTAGTAGCAGGAGATACCATCACCTGTGGTGCTGTGTTGAACCTCTGTCAATTTTGATCAATTTTAAGTGTAAATGATTGAATAGCTTAAAAATGAGTAGCTTTTAGAGAACTATTATAGGTAAGAAGAACTGCACTTAAAAGATCACAAGATGGGGGTAGGTTAATGTGTCTGGCAGTCTAATTGTTATTGGAAAAAATAATCTTGAGCCTAACAGCCATGGAGAATTAGGCAGCAGGACTTTGACAGATAGGCATCAGACCTCTTTGAACTAAGTGTTTTTGCTTTTATCTCTGTCTATTCACGATAACTTCTGAGGAAGCTGGATGACTCTGACCCAATTTAGTAGAAAGTTCAAGGTGTACCTTAATGTCAATTAATGTGTTAGTTTGCCACCTTGATTGAAAAAAAGTTTGGATGATTTGGGCCTATTTTTAAAAATTATTTTTTCTATCTTTTTGTATCAAAGAAAATAGCTAGGACCTTTCATATTTCCTTCCTTGTTATAACTGTTGATTGATAGTAATTTTTGGTTTAATTTTCCATGGAGGCAATTTGTTTCAGATAATGTCTACATTTTGTTATGTGTGCTAAGTCACTTTCGTAGTGTCCGACTGACTCTTTGAGACCCTATGGACTGTAGTCCGTCAGGCTCCTCTGTCCATGGAATTCTCTGGGCAACAGTACTGGAGTGGGTTACCATTTCCTTCTCCAGGGGATCTTCCTGACCCAGGGACCGAATCTGTGTCTCCTGCATTGGCAGGCAGATTCTTTACCACTAGTGCCACCTGGAAAGACCTTTCAACATAAATAATAGTGGTGAAAGTTCTTCTCTTTTTAAATCAAATAATGTCTAGAAAAAAATTTTTCTGTAGTAGATAATGGAACTATGTCAATCTCTGAAAGCTCTAGCAACAAGCTAAGTTTAGTGAAACACCTGGTAGAACCTGAATCTTTTATAACCTATAGCTGGCAAATTCTGTGCTCTACCCATGTCTACCAATACATACACACCATTTTCATGAACTACAGTATCCTAAAATACTACCCAGGAGATATCTTAGATGTACCACGAAGCAGGTCTAGTCAGTTCCTATGCAGTATCATTCCATTTTCCTCCTCTTCTACTCAATTCTCCTGCACTGTTAGAAAGTCTGTGCTTCTAAGACCCATTGACATGGCTTATTGCTCAATTCTCTGGGGTTGTCCAAGTATAAAGGCAGGTTGTATTCTAAGCAGTGGTTTGGAAAATCAGTTTCAACAACCTAGTGCTTCATATGTCCATAATGGTCATTTTCAAAATAACCCTTAAAAAATGATAGACCCTCCCCTTCAAACATTTCCAAGGCTCCTACTACTCCATTAAGTGGAACTTGGGCTGGGACTTATGGTTTAAGGTAGTGCAGTGGTAAGGAATCCACTTACCGAGGCAGGAGACAAGCATTCAGTCCCTGGGTTGGGATGATCCCCTAGAGATGGAAATGGAAACCCACTCCAGTATTCTTGCCTGGAGAATTCCATGGACATAGGAACCTGATGAGCTATAATCCATGGGGCCACCAAGACTAGGACACAACTGAGCATACATGCACACACACAACAAATGTCCCTAGGAACAGCTCTCCCCACTGCTAATTAGGCTTTCTTACTGGGCCACATTGGTCTGCAGGGTTTTCTGTTACCACAGAGTTATCTTCCAGGAAACTGATCAGTCTCTTTAGCTGGTAGCCTTAAGTTAGGCTTAAATGCAGCTGTTTCAAAGCAGCAGCTTGTTAAGGCGGAGGCCATTTGCTTATCATCTCCATTACTTTTGTTGATGAAAATCCTCTGGAGGATAATAAGAACTATTTTGGTGCAAACTGTTCGTAAATCTTCTCAGTCATCCTCTGGAGACTGGCAGCTGCTGAGGGCAGAATCGATTCTGGAGGTAGCTTAAGATGCATGCTGTTGCAGGTTTCCCAGTGACCTAGCACACGCATTATTATTTTGGTTGTTATCGCTGTTATTGACTCTCTCGGGGCAGTCATTCTCTGGAAATGTATTAGTGAAACACAACCACCCCATAGGAGTAGCCACATATCAAAATACATGTATATTTTATGATGCATGGAGATTTTCTCTGAACTAGAGAGATGCTGTGTCTATGCTCTTCTCTCAGAATTCCATGGCTTATGTTCATATGCTGTCTGTAGAAACGTTCCCAAAATCTCATGAGCTTTTCAATACCCCACAGCCTCTTCGGTAATGACAGGGAAGCAGAAAAGGCTACCCTGTAGTTTAGTGAATCTCTCATCAGCCTTGGTATGTGCAAGCAACAGCTTCGTGGCCAGAAGCCCCCATCCAATGAGGAACTGTGTGTCTGATCCAGTCTTCTTTCTTGGATGGACCCAGGACACACCTCCCTTCTCTGACTCTGTCTGACTCCACAGACAATAATTCTTTTAGCGTCAAGCCAGTGCCAGGACTCTGGTATCAGCTTCCTGAATCTCCATAGTCTGTGATTACTGAAATATCATTGAAATTTGGACACAAAACTGAAGATAGTCAACGTAATATATGTGCTATATTGAGGACGTGTCTCTTTTTGCTTTTGCTAGAAAGTATCACAAGAAGAGTGTGTTGTTCCTACAACCTAATAAATCAAGAAGTTAAAATAGTTCACCCAGAAGGTAACTCCATCTCCTAAGAGCACAGCTGGAGAAAGCAAAGAAGAAATCTCCATAAATGGTATTTCCCCTGCACTTCAGCATCTTGCTCTTAAAATGTGTCTCTTATATATTTTATACCATTTCAGGCAAGCAAAATACTAAACTCTCTTCAAAAGAATAAGATAACCAAATTTCTCAAAGAAAAGGAACTCACATTTCAAAATATTTTTTTCTAATTGTGGAAATAATAGATGTTTATTCTGGAAATAAAAAAGTTATATTAAGTAGGAAAATAATGTCCTATAATCCCATCAGTGAGTGTTAACAGATGTTAATGTTTTATTCAATTTATTTGGAGTCTGTCTATGTACACATACCTATCTATAAACTGCCCATATGATAACAAGAATAATGGCAATAATGAAAGCTAATATTTATTGAGCATCTTCTGTCTTTTCAAACATTAACTAATTTAGTCTTCATGTATTTCTGTGAAAGATATTAAAAAGAAGTAGTATTATTGTAGTATTGTAAACAAATAGTATTATCCCCATTTTAAGAAAGAGAAAACTGAGATACAGAAAAGTTAAATAACTTTTTTCAGTGTCACATAACTTGCATTTGGTAAATATAAGAAAGTCACACACACACACACACGCACACGGAAACTCCCAGACCCACATATACATACTAACACACTTACATAGACACCACACACACATACATTTTAGGCAGCTTGGTAACAGCATTTTACAGTGAAAGATTTAAAAATAATATAAGCCTATTATGAAAACATAGAAAATGCACAAAAATTATAAAGAGAAAAGAATAGTCATCTAATCCCACCATTTAAAATAACCACTGTCAACACATGTAAACTATTTTCTTCTTCTCAACTGGTGCTAAGTTTTAAAATATTTTTCAGTGGCTTTTTAGGCCACTGTGTGTTTTCACTCAGTACTAAAACAAATACATTTTTTCATAATATGTCATACCCAACACCCTGATTCCCTACTTTTCTATTCTGGATTTCCCTCAAGAACTGCCCACTTTTCTCCTCCTATTATGCAGAAGAGTTTAGCACGTGTTATGACATCTTAGTGTGAGACAGCTCCTAGGCTCCAGGGAGGGAAAAGACAAGAACTCCCAGGCTGCACAAAGCATGGATTAAATAATTTTCCCAAAGGCAGTGTTCTCCCTAAGAGGAATTATGGTGCACATACATCTTCCTGTCTCGTTATTCTGAAAATGAAAAAAAATATATGCAATGTAACTAATATGCAATTTAACTGAAATTTATAGTGATAAATTAATTTTAAGTAAGAGTCAACATGTAGTAAGTGGTCAAAAATACATTATGGTGCACAGTTCTAAGTCAATTTCAGTTAAAATAAACAGGAACAACATACATATTCTACTTGCCTTGAGTAGTGTACTGTCTTATTAATGATACAAATACTACTTATAAATTTGTTGTTATTACTTAGTCACTAGGTCATGTCCCACTCTTTTGTGACCCCATAGACTGTAGGATCATCAAAAAAGCAAAAGAGTTCCAGAAAAACATCTATTTCTGCTTTATTGACTATGCTGAAGCCTTTGACTGTGTGGATCACAATAAACTGTGGAAAATTCTGAAAGAGATGGGAATACCAGACCACCTGACTTGACTCTTGAGAAACCTATATGCAGGTCAGGAAGCAACAGTTAGAACTGGATATGGAACAACAGACTGGTTCCAAATAGGAAAAGGAGTTCGTCAAGGCTGTATATTGTCACCCTGCTTATTTAACTTCTATGCAGAGTACATCATGAGAAATGCCAGGTTGGATGAAGCACAAACTGGAATCAAGATTGCTGGGAGAAATATAAACAACCTCAGATATATAGATGACACCATCCTTAACGCAGAAAGTGAAGAGGAACTAAAGAGCCTCTTGATGAGGGTAACAGAGGACAGTGAAAAACCTGGTTTAAAATTCAACATTCAAACAGGAAAGATCGTGGCATCTGGTCCCATCACTTCATGGCAAATAGATGGAGAAACAGTGGAAACAGTGTCAGACTTTATTTTTTTGGGCTCCAAAATCACTGCAGATGTTGACTGCAGTCATGAAATTAAAAGACACTTACTCCTTGGAAGGAAAGTTATGACCAACCTAGATAGCATATTAAAAAGCAGAGACATTACTTTGCCAACAAAGGTCTGCCTAGTCAAGGCTATGGTTTTTCCTGTGGTCATGTATGGATGTGAAAGTTGGACCATGAAGAAAGCTGAGTTGCCGAAGAATTGATGCTTTCCTTTTTTTTTGAATTGATGCTTTTGAACTGTGGTGCTGGAGAAGACTCTTGTGGGTCCCTTGGACTGCAAGGAGATCCAACCAGTCCATCCTAAAGGAGACCAGTCCTGGGTGTTCATTGGAAGGACTGATGCTGAAGCTGAAACTCCAATACTTTGGCCACCTCATGCAAAGAGCTGACTCATTGGAAAAGACCCTGATGCTGGGAGGGATTGGTGGCAGGAGGAGAAGGGGACGACAGAAGATGAGATGGCTGGCTGGCATCACCGACTTGATGCACGTGAGTTTGGGTGAACTCTGGGAGTTGGTGATGGACAGGAAGGCCTGATGTGCTGCGATTCACTGGGTCACAAAGAGTCGGACACGACTGAGCGACTGAACTGAACTGAACTGAGACTGTAGCCCACCAGGCTCCTCTGTCCATGCAATTTTCCAAACAAGAATACTGAAGTGGGTAGGCATTTCCTTCTCCAGGGAATCTTCCCAACTCAGGGATTGAACCTGTATCTCCTGGATTGGCATGCAGATTCTTTACCACTGAACCACCAGGAAGCCCTACTTATAAATTAGCATGTACTAAAATTAATGTAAAGAGAAATGTCCCAAAATGGCAAACCATTTAAAAATTGTAATTCATGATGACCATCCTTTCCTCCTTTTGGAAAATGTCAGAATAATTCTTTGGAGATAACACGTTAGGCTTTGGAGTTAAGATTTTTTTTGTGATAAGAAGGAGTGTTGGTAGTGGATGTATGGGTGCCATGTGAAGTTGTTACAAGAAACTTTCTGAAGATGGTATGATTTTTTTTTTTACCTGAAAATAACTGAATTTTGATAGTGACCTAAAAACATTGCAACATTTTGATGAGCTGGATATGAGTTTAACCAAATCATCATGGTGCTCACATTTGAGACATACTCCTAAGAAAATCTCTTCACTTAAAGTTTCTGCCTCAGATCTTGGGAGGCAGCTGCAAGTTTGCACAGTTTCAATGGATCCCTCAGCTACTGTCTGGGAATCCAAACATCCTCAAAAGCACCTTCTGACCCTGGTGATAGGTGTCTTAGTCATATCTACCATATAGATTTAAATAGCAAATTAATTTCAAATGTTTGGCTTGTAGCTTGTTTATTTTATAGTTCCTTTATTATAGTAGGTCTGTACCATCAAGGCTCCAATGATAAATATGTTTTGTGCCCAGCACAATAATCTCTATCACCAACAAAGACGATAATTTATTTCACACTTCATTACAGCTATCACTTAGTGAATTATTTTCAATGCTCATCTTAATGCATTGGTAGATATTTATAAACACACACAGGGTGTAGGAATACCATATTTTTTTTTCTCAGCAGACTATCTGATGTTTCTTAGCTAATGAGAGATTAAATGAGAAATCTGATCACTGCATGGATCATCTCTGCCTGTGAAGTATTGTTGATATTCTCAATTCCAACATCATCTCAAAATGACACCAAAGCCCCAGGAGCGGCATAGCATAAATTTACAAACTGTCAGTATCACACTTTTTCTTTCTCACACACAGGCTTAGTTACCTGCAAGTTTTCTAAAACTCTTTTATGGTTATGCTGCTCCTGTCTTTAAATTTTGCAATGGTTGCCATTATTTGAATTGAGATGGTGACCGTCACTTTCTTTGGACTAGAATTAAAATTTCTGAACCAAGTGCTAGCCATTTAGTAAATATTAAAATTAGTATCTTAATTGCATTGTGTACACACACACACACACACACACACACACACATATGGGCTTTCTAGGTGGCGCAGTGGTAAAGAATCCCTCTGCCAAACGGGAGAAGGGAGTTCAATCCCTGGGTTAGGAAGATCTCCTGGAGGAGGGCATGGCAACCCACTCCAGTATTCTTGTACCACCTGGGAAGTCCTGCCAAGACCATACTGTCCCAGAAATGCAGCCCAGATCCAGGAACATGATAAACTCTACAGAGCCCATCAAGCTCACTCAATCCAAACCAACTACTCATATGAAAGGCAAGCTATTGGAAGCCCTCATTTTAGACACCATAATATTGGGTTCTCAGTGTCATGTAGTCTCATATTGACTTATTAACATCATCTAAATGATGTTTATTATGCACTTGCTGTGTGTCTGACATTATATTCAACACTAAGGACATATTGATGAATAAAACAGATTCCATCTTTTCTAAAAGTCTTTCTAAATGTTGTCGGCAACACACTGCTGGATAGTAAATACACATTTGGATAATAAGTCCTCTGCTGGCAGTTTGATGCTTTCCTGGAAAACACATTAGAATATTTTGTATCACAGTATACCTTTCACAAAGGTGAAATGTAAATTAATTATGATTTTCACAGATATATTTTGATGTTACATTTTTAAGGTTTAACATAAGCTGTAAGGAATAATGTGGTCAATTTATCTTGACTAACATACTGTTAGGGTAGAGTTTGTCCTAACTGATTTTTATAAATAAAATGCTATTCTTTTTATGTGCTAAATTTATTTGATTATTACTATTGTATTGAATTTTATCAAAATGTCATAAAATAATGTTTCATAATATATTCACTAAAATATAAAAGGAATCAATATTCATTTTATTCTTATTATATAAAAATTATTCTGTATTTATTACATATATCCTTATTTTCAAATTTCAAATAATTGAAAATAAGATTTTTATTGGAGACTCAATCCATTTTACTTTAATTCTTCAGAGTATTATTTATTATGAAGCTATGTCAGTGAATCACATAAATTCATTCATAAATGAGTGATGAGATTTCTTGTCATTTTCAAAATAAAGTGCCCTTTCTTATATTGCAACGAGCATTTCCAGAACAGGGCAAAATACTCCTTTCAGTGTGAAAAGGCATCATTCAACAGTATACAACTAGATGCAAGTCAGGGTATTGCTAAGTTGTACAACCTGCACACTTCATACTAATTTTTTCAGAGGCAGCAGAATAATCAATTGGTAATATTCTCTAATCTGAAGGCACACTTGGAGATTGTCTCAGTGGCATACAAAGTGGAGGTTTAATTACTGTCTATGTACTAGCAGATATTTTTATATTGTAGTTGGATAAAACAATTGGCTTTTCATTTAAATAATGATTATTCTAAAAAACAATATAAACTTGAAATAGCATTTGGTTCCTAACTGACATAGTTTCAGCTATCTGATCAACAAGGACAGGCATTGTCACATGAACAAAAGAAGCTGCACAAAGATGACAATCCACTTACCACATTAATTAGAGGAAACAGTTGGAAGTTGATAATATGTCTTTGAATTTTGATTCAGTGGTGAAGAAAAGAATTAAAATTGAAAATACAATCAAATTTTGCCTCTAAAGATACGTTTTTCCAGCATGATATATACATCTATGCTACAGAATGCTGATTGTCAAGGAAAGGTACTCATGTAAATATCCGATGGGGGCAAGAGAAAATTTATTTAAAAAATAATTTCTTTAGGTGGTTGATAATGCCAAACAAAAAGTCAAGATTCTGTCAACATAACCTTCAGAATCAAATGATCATAGTTCCAAGTGCAAGACTGTCAGGATTTCTAAGAACTGTACTGTCATCAAAATGATTTCATTGTCAAGAAATTGACTTTTTACTACCCTCATTGGAAGACAGTTGATCATGTATTACTCGACATGTTTTGGAATAGCATCATATTTCCTCAACAGAACATAAATGTTTCCCAGCGCTGAGGGCCTGATTAAAAAGCAGTTACTATTATCACTCCTATTTGTCCTCAGTTGCTCAGTCATATCTGGCTCTTTGTGACCCCACAGACAGTAGCCTGCCAGACTCCTCTGTTCATGGGAGTTTTCAGGCATAGATACTGGAGTAGATAGCCATTTCCTCCTCCAGGGGATCTTCCTGACCCAGGGATTGAACCCATGTCTCCTGTGTCTCCTGCATTGGCAGGCAGATTCATTACCACTTAGCCATTTGGGAAGCTCATGTTGTATGGAGTACATTTTCAGAAATGGGAACTTAGGTAGTAGAGATCTCTGAGGACCCTCTGTAAGTGGCATACTTTAGAATTGTGGGTCTGTAGTTATTGAAGTACACAGATGCAGAACGGATGGGCTGTGTGCAGAAATACGTAAATAAGTAACGCTTAATTTCCTTTTCAGAGTCCAAAAACTTACTTGAAGTTAACCACAAATGAGAGAACTTCTTCATAACCTATAAAAAAGCCTTTTAAAAATCCTAATTATGCACACTTTTTAAGAAATGCCAAATGGTGATGATTTGGAAAGAGCTAGAAAAGAACCAAACCTCGAAAAAGGGCATGTCCTTCCCTAAGTCCAAATTGACTGCACATGCTCTTATTTAGCTTTCATTACAAAATAGTCTCATTTCCTTATTCATAAAATATGGAGCATTCTGATGTTGGGGTTTTTTTTTTCTTCTTCTTCTTCTTTCGACACCGAGAATAAAACATTAACTTTGTCTTAAGAAAGTCACAGATATATACCAACCTTAACTCTGCTGCTAATTAATGCTATCAAAAGACCTAGCAGGAGTTTCTGCAGCCTTTTTATCTCTGCATGATGAGTGGCTTCAAATAGCTCCCATCTCCCCTTACCAGTTGGATGTCATCTAAAAACTGAATAATAGCGGCAACTGTTCTTAGGAAAAATACTGCAGCCACTTCCTCTAGAATATAAAGTAAAAGAAAATGGGCAGCCACATAATTATCTAATGACCAGGTTTTTTCCAAGGTAGTTGTAAGGTCAAGATTAGCTGGGAAAGTAACACCAGAATATATTTCTGCTTTGACAGTAAGCAAAAAACAAAAACCTCTTTGCTTGAAACTCTTTCATGTAATTATTTCCATACTCTTTTTTTCTATACACACACCACCCACACTCACACATAAAATTAAAATGCTCACCATTTTAATTTTAGAAAGAAATGTTCTCTGCCTTCCTTAGCTGTGTATATTAGCAATGTCTGAAATGCTTCAAGGTGAATTAGTTTTAGGATTATATTGCACTATACTGCAGGAAAACATGATATAGGGTTTTTTGTAAAACATCTCCAGGATCTTTGCAATAAAATTAAGAGGATAAGCCAAGGCTTACATGTTACTGTCACATTCTATATGATACTTTATGTAGAATATCATTAAGAGGATACACTTTGTGCAGATACATAAATGACTCTTATCTTTTCCAACTGTACTTAAAAAATCATGTGTTCTGAATGCAACTCCCATCATTTCCAAAGTCTTTTATTTTTCTATTTTGCTATTAAGAATCAATTTATCCTATAAATGACTTGATTTCTAGTTTTAGAAAGTTGACGAGGTAAATCTTTTTAGTCTAAGAATTACAGAATAGACTGCATGGTTTTGTGAGCTAAAATTTTTAGGAATGAAGTTGGAAACACACAAAATAATTCCACATGCTCCACAATATTCCAAATAAGAACTAAAGTGAAAAATTTCTGACCAACTCTAGCAATTAAAGAATATTTAATCCACTATAATTTTCAATAGGATCTAGGGGAAAAAGTCACTGGTATATGATTACATTATCATCACACATCAAAAAACATAGTACCATGGTTTGAAATAGCAGGGTTTTTTTTTTTTTAAATAGAAAGTTATAATAGCTACTGAATAAATAATCAGTATTTGGAAAAATATTTTAACTAATCTTTTCCCCTCCTTTCTCAGAAGCTAAATTGTTTGCTATTTCTGAGACTAATACCATTATACTTGTTGGATAATTTACAGTAAACACACATCCTCTTAATCACATCACAGTAACTTAAATAGATTTGTAAAACCATTAAAAAATCAATACTTAGCTTTTAGGTGATGAATTAATTAATGGAGTGTGAATGCTTGAAGTCTGCATTACCCAGCATGCACTATGGCTTTTCATAATATCACTGTCAATGGGAACAGTATGCAAAGTAATGTAATGTAACTAGTGGGGAAGTGCAGATAAAAATATATCAATCTCTGATACCCAATGAGAATATTCCAGTAAAAACTTCCTTTTGGTAAGAAATGCAATTCAATATTTTTCTGTTATGTATAATGATGGAAGAAAGAAGCATTGTTGACAAATGAAATCCAGAGAAAAAATAGTCAGAAATGTCCCAACTCTTTTTAATTAATCAGGCAATAGATGATGATACAAGTAATCAGATCAGTCACTCAGTCGTGTCCGACTCTTTGCGACCCCATGAATCGCAGCACGCCAGGCCTCCCTGTCCATCACGAACACCCGGAATTCACTCAGACTCACGTCCATCGAGTCAGTGATGCCATCCAGCCATCTCATCCTCTGTCGTCCCCTTCTCCTGCCCCCAATCCCTCCCAGCATCAGAGTCTTTTCCAATGAGTCAACTCTTCGAATGAGGTGGCCAAAGTACTGGAGTTTCAGCTTCAGCATCATTCCCTCCAAAGAAATCCCAGGGCTGATCTCCTTCAGAACGGACTGGTTGGATCTCCTTGCAGTCCAAGGGACTCTCAAGCATCTTCTCCAACACCACAGTTCAAAGCATCAATTCTTCGGCGCTCAGCCTTCTTCACAGTCCAACTCTCACATGTAATGGCAAGATATAAAATTATGGAGGTCTGTATAAATTGGGGAATGAGACTTTACTTGTTTCCTCCATTGAAGTTTTTAAAAAGCCTTTTTCTGAAAAATAGATCACATTTTCCTATTTTCATTGCATTTATTCTATCCTAACCATCTTCCAGTGCTTCTTTCCACTTCTTTTAAAACTTCTTGCTCAAAGATACCGACTAAGGGACTTCCCTGGAGGTCTAGTGGTTGACTCTAAGCTTCCAGTGCCTTCACTGCAGGGGGTGCTGGTTTGATCCCTGGTCAGGGAACTAAGATCCCATATGCTGTGCACTGGACAGCCAAAAAAAAAAAAAAAAAGATACCAATTAAGAGTTCTACAGAAAAGTGTAGTCATATATTGGATATTGGTTGCTGCCTTCAATAACTTACATTCTAGTTGCATAACATTATAAAGTAGATCAATATTAACAACAAAGGAGTAATGGAAATGGAGGAAGTTGTATGTTTAAGGTGGCAAAACACATAATTTTGGAGACAATTTTTAAGAACAACAAGTTATAAACGTAAAATTAAATATGAGGGTTTTTTACTTTTGCTATAATTTCAGCCAGACCTCGGTTGTCACTTAAAGCTGAGAAAGTTTTCTTTAAAAGTGATCTGTTAAACTAGGAAACTGTTGTGGCAAACAAGACTTTAGGACAAACAATCTGACAATGGGAAACCATATAGGGAAGAAAGAATTCAACTTTAACTTCAGAACTTTTGTCAATTCTGGATATAGGGGAAAAGATTTAGTTAGGATCCAAAGTGTTGGACAGAGAACTCCTACTAAGAGGCAGAATAATAAGTAGAGATTTTGGCAATCTTGCAGGAACAGAGACCAAAACTACAGCCTCACAGACCCTAATTAAGTTAAAAACCAGTAACGAAAACAACAAAAAGTACTCAACTTTTAGCAAACTAAGCCTTACATTTCTAAATAATATGTTGGTCAGATAAGATACCAAAGGGAAATTTAAAAGAAATATTTTTGTGTGATAATGAAAATTAGATATCAGATGATTAGGATGCAGCTAAAGCTGAGTTAAAAAGAAAATGTAGTCTTCTATTCATATATTAGAAAATTTGAAAGGCTGGAAATTGATGATCTTACTATTTTAAGAAATTAGAAAAAAACAGTATATGAATATCAAAGAAATAAAAGGAAGAATATATAATAGCAGAAATGAATTTAATAGAAAAATCAACCGCCTCTTTATTTGTAAGCTATGTTATTACAAGTGTTCAGAAATCCAATATTGTTTTTATTATCCATACAAAGTAGTGGTTATTACTGTTTTATGCAACTGATGTTTGTTTACATTTACCCAGACATTTAACATTTTCTTTCTTCACCATTTCTTCTGACATACTTTTTTCTTTTTACATGGGTCTTCAGAAGGAATATTTGTGAGGGATCGTTTTTGGCATAAAATCCTCCAAATGTCTTTACTTTGCCATAACATTTGAAAGATAGTTTAACTGGGTGTATAACTCTAGATTGTGAGTTATCTCTCCTAGGACCTTAAAGATATTGTTTCATTGCCTTCTGACTTTTACTGCTGATATTTTAGTCGTTTATGCCTTATGGATTTTTTGTTTTGTCCTTCTCACTGTGTTATTTCTGAGAAAGTTGTCCTTCAGAATTCAAAGTTTTGTGGAAAATTGGAGGGAAGGTTGTGGCAGAAAAATGAGGATGGGGCTTTCTCTGCTCAGATTTCTACTTTGATTGGGTACCATGTTTTGTTTTGTTTTGTTTTTTTCGTCTCCTAATTATGTTTCTGTCCCCAGTACAGTTCAGGACCTAGTAGCTCTCAAGGAAAGCACTATTTCTAGAGTTTGCTTACCTCTCTTGCTTCATCTTTTAACATTTTTCCCCCCACCAATTTTGAAGATTTCCTTTGCTTTTCTGCCAGTTAAGCACAGCTTTTGAAGAGAAGTTAACACAAAATAGTTTTGGATCAATTGAAGTGTTTTTTGTTAGGATAAAGTTTCTGGAAATCTAGTCTCCCTTTTTACCAGAAAAGGCAGTGTGACAAGGATTTGTGTATTCTTTGCATGTGTTTGTTTACCCTCCTAGACTGCGAACTTCATCTCATCTGAGACTCTATTTATTTTTTATTCCCTTGACCCAGCATATCATCTGATATGAAAAATACATATCAAGGGATCTTGAGTTTTTATCTGGACTCAGACATTAGAAGGTAAATTTTATCTGGACTCAGACATTAGAAGGTAAATTTGAAAGAAAATTTGTAGGTGGTAGAGTGAAACAGAGTAGAGGGATGAGCAGAGGAGTCGGAATTAAATGGTGAAGTGGCTTCTCCAAGTAGAGTGTGAAGATGATGGGAAAAAAAGGTGGAGAGGGGGAGATTGATGGGAAGGGAGGATTAAGAAAATAACATTTCTTTTGAGAAAATAACATTTTTACTATGAAAGATCTTTAATCAGAACTTAAGAGTGGGAAGATCTGATAAAGACTGAAATATTAAAGAAAGGGAATTCTCTGACAGTCCACTGGTTAGGACTTTGAGCTTTCATCACTGAGGGTGCAGGCTCAGTGCCTGATTGGGGAACTAAGATCCTGCAAGCTGTGCAGCATGGCCAAAAATAAAAAAAAGAAAGAGTGAATAATTGATGGAACAAGTTCACTGAGAAGGAGTAAAAGTATGTGATCAGAAATAAGAATGGTGAACTTCAAAACAGAATAGAGAAAAAAGAATGGATGGTAATAAAATTCAGTTAAGGGACAAGAAAAGGAAGGGGAGTTTTTACCTGATAAAAATGGTTTTCTCATTTATTTATAATGTATTTCCCACCTATTACATAAAAAAGGATTAGAAGCATGTGGAATGCTGGTAAAAAGTCAAGAAAATGCATCCTGAATAATTTATTTTGGACAGCTGCAAGAGAATTTATAGATAGCTAACATTGAATTCCACATGAAAAGGTGACAGAGACAAAGGATTTGGGGAACAGGCCCATAAAAAAATATCTATACTCTCATTTATTTTCATTTAGCACTGTCATCTGAGAGGTGCTGGACATGAAACTTTTATTGTATTAATAGTTGTCACACTTACCAGACTGGCAGAGGTTTCTTTGACCTAAGATTGGAGATTCCAGGGGAAACATTGTGAGTCTTTCCTGAGACCAGAATGGAAACATCCCTATCCTTAAAATTAGGTGAAGACAAGAGTGGGGCCCAAGTCTGGACTGATTTTCCTTTCATTTTCAGCTCAGCTTTGAAGACCAGGGGACTCAGTGTCGAGTTTCAGTCTATGTAGAAACTTCAAAACATGGTGCCATATTTGCTATCAAGATGCTGAATCATGTCATGCAAAATATCATGTGAATTTCTATATGAAGCAGACCTAGAGAACATTTTATAATTAGAATTTGCTACAGTCTTCATTAGCATTCCTGGTATAATTGTGTCAGAAAAATTTTTTTCCCAAGACTTAAAATATTGTAGAATATTCAAGTTAAATAATATCCAAGGCAGGTAGGCCTTCTTTGAATCATTGGCAAGAAAGTATATATTTTGGGAGTCCCTTTTCTCGCCTTATATTTTCACAACTGATTGCTTTAGGTAGAAAAATCCACAGTGCTGAATACCGACTTACTGACTCACTGAAAGGCAATGGCCCAATACAAATATCAAAATAAAAGATGAAACTAAGAAGGAGCAAATAAGAGGCAAAGATCAAATGGAAAATGCTGTTTCCAAAATGAAACACTGAGTCCAGGAAACCCTCAAGTGTTAATCTTGAACCTGAGAAGAGCTTGGCTCTGAAATCTTGGCCTCCAGTATATGAGTGTATCTGTTACTCTCTGTGTGGCTCCATGTGACATATACTTCTCAAGTGTGGAAAAAGAAAACAAATTCCAACCTGGAGTGGAAGGCTGTCTAAAGATAGCATCTCATTCATCAACCACCCCTGCCACCCCCTCACAGGGTGCTGTTATCTAATTTCCTCTTTCCAATCCCAGGACCAGTGATCATGCTGTTCTGCATGGGCCATGAAGGAGGCTCTCGCTGCTTCACGCACACCTTGTTCCCCATTTGGTCTAAGTATCACCAACTATAATAGTAACTAGGACTCCTGTTAGTAAAGGCCAGTAGAACTAATTCATCTTATGTAACACATATGTTATTACAAGAGTCTTTTAAGGGAAAAGTTTTTATCCAGAAGAGTGGCTGTGATGGAGGTCATGTCAGGAGCTGGGAATAACAGTGGGAAAGCATGGATTGAAATCCATCTTGTGTCTCTTCTCGCCTAAAACTTTCAAGGTGAAGAAGAAGAATTTCTAATGTTTAAGGATCTCAAGCAAATCCTTCGTGCCAAACACTGTGTCTATTGCTTTCACATCCAGCGCTTCTTTCACACCTTCCAATAACAAGTGAAGAAACATGCCATAGGGGTTCACAACTTTCCTGCAGAGGATTTAAACTCAGGTGTGTTTAAAACTTAAGTCATGATAATTCCCTGTTCATGGTACTCTGATGCTTTCTCACCACACTTAAACTCCCAAGTCCACCATGTTCTACGAGGTCTTAGCTCTCTGGCCTCTGTCTACACCTCTGTCTTTATCTCCTACAATTACCCACTCTGTATCAGGTTACCCTCTCCCTATCGGTAGTCACCTTCTTGCTTTCTTTCTAACACAGCTAGTTTGCTCACATGCAGGGTCTTTGCATATCCTGATCCCACTGCTGGGAAAGCTCTTCCCTCGGCTATCTGTATAGTCACCTCTACTCAAACACTTCCTCTTCAGAGAAGCCTTGCCTACTACCTTATAGAAAGGAACACTGACCATCCTAAATCATTCTGTATTCCTTTATCCTACTTCATTTTCCTTTGTGGCCTTTTTCACTCTATGTCATGTTGGCAATATTCCATTATTTCTTGTCATATCATATTTTTGTTGTGTTTCCCACTAAAATGTAAGTAAACTCTGTGGGTGGAGGTATTGTATAACATGAGTGTTTGGAACAATGTCAGGCACTTAGGAGGTGCTCAATAAATGTCAAATATCTGAATAAATTATATGATAGTTTTAGCTCTGCAGTCCTGCACACCATTTTGATGCAACAGTAATGCTGGCATTTTACAGTTGTTGCTGATGTTTACTGGGTGCTCACTGCATTTGAAGTATAAACTCAATGCCTTACAGAATTTATTACATTTAATTTTCACACACTCACATAAAGGCATATGAGTGAGATTTTTTATTATATTTTTACCACCATAATTTCTCCCTCACTTACATGATGACACGCTGTGCTGCAAAAATTAAATAATAATCACAAAACTAAATAAGTGGAACAGCTGAGATTTGACTCTTGAGTCCATGTCACAAACACTATTGACAGACATGCTCATATTGTCTCATCAGTGATTTTGTTATATCCATCTCCTACTAGAATCAGTGATTTAGTCCTGCCCCTTTTTTTGTACAGATGAAAAAACTTGAGGCCAAGAGTAATTTTTTAAAAATATTTATTTATTAAACTGAGCCAGGTCCCACAGTTTCAGCATGTGGGATCTAGCTCCCTGGCCAGGGATCGAACCCAGGCCCCCTACATTGAAAGGGGACCACCAGGGAAGTCCTACTAGACCACCAGGGAAGTGCCCCAAGAGTAATTTAGAGCAGCAACCTTTTTGGCACCAGTGACTGGTATCGTGGAAGACAATTTTTCCACAGACCAAAAATGGGGAATAGTTTCAGGATAATTCAAGCATATTAAATTTATTGTGCACTTTATTTCTATTATTAATACATCATCTCCACCTGGGATCATCAGGTATTAGACCCCACAGGTTGGGGACACCTGATTTAGAGGGTAGGAAAGATGGCAAGATCTAGAACCCATACTTCTTTACACTTTCCTGAATGTACCAAAGCAGCCTGGGACTAATAAAGAATTTGCTGAATACCAATCAAGAAGGAAAAATGTTTAGGTACTTCCTGACAACACTAATCAAAATAATACATTCAGTGGCAAATTCAGAAGAGAAGTATGTAAAATTGACATTTGGAAGTGTGAACAATATTTGAAAGAAATAAGAATTCTTTGGATATAAACTTGAAGTTAACCCACAGTATGTAAGAGATTTTAGCACATCCGTGTGTGACAAAGGCAGCCTTTCAATTCCAAATAGACTTCTGGTCCAGTTTGCAACCATATTGAAGATATTTAAATGAGCATAATCTGGATGACCAAGAAACTCACTCCAGCACTTATTTCTTCACATTTGAAGACAATTGTTCTCGGATGCTGGAGCAGATTTCATTGTATGTTACTCACAGAGATTGAAAATTGCATTAACACTC
This sequence comes from Bubalus kerabau, assembly GCF_029407905.1. Taxonomy (NCBI): domain Eukaryota; kingdom Metazoa; phylum Chordata; class Mammalia; order Artiodactyla; family Bovidae; genus Bubalus; species Bubalus kerabau. The sequence continues at coordinate 16,695,496 of NC_073626.1, forward strand.
TATTACATGGGAGGGAAAAATCATCAAAAAACACGATGACTGAACTGTTTAAAAAGATAAAATATGGACGAATGGATGGATACCTAGACAGAGATTAGTACAGGTGTTTATCACTAGAGAAATTAATAAGTGAAACACTGTGGAAATAGTGCTGCATATTAACATGTATCTGTTGGAATCACAACCTATACGTGTGTATGTGTGTGCGTGTTTAGTAGTTCAGTTGTGTCTGACTCTTTGAGACCCTTTGGACTGCAGCCCTCCAGGCTCCTCTGTTCATGGGATTTTTCAGGCAAGAAACACTGGAGTGGGTTGCTATTTCCTACTCCACGGTATCTTCTAGACCCAGGGATCAAACCCGCATCCCTTCCATCTCCTGCATTGGCAGGCGGATTCTTGAGCCCCTCTGTTTCTTGACCTTCAGCTTTTACACCAGCTCTCTAGAGAAAGGTTTATTGGGTGGATTGGGGTGAGTTCAGTCAGAACTCTGTCTCTTTGTGAATGCTTGTGATCATAAACAGCCACATTCAGAATGAGAGGACTCAGTCAATGACCATTCAAGAAACAATTATTTTTCATGCATTTTAAAGAATTTTTGTTTTGGACTTACAAAGACCCTGAACTTTATATAATTATGGGATCCCTCTCGTTGTTTAGGATGATCAAATCACTACATAGAAGTTATCTCTATGAAACACATATTCAATAACATATTGAGAATTGTAACAAAGGTTAAGAAATATAGTATGTGTATACAGGTATATATTGTAGAAGGAAATGGCAACCCACTCCAATATTATTGCTTGGAAAATTCCATGGACAGATGAGCCTGGTGAGCTATATAGTCTATGAGGTCGCAAAGAGTTGGATGCAACTGAGCATGCAAGCATGCGTATGGGTATATATATTTACATTTATATTTGTACATACATGTTTTATATATATATTTCATGGACTTGACCCAGAGAACATTTGCTTTTATAAACAGTTTTATTGCTTAATTGGTAATTAGGTCCTGGCTTGCTTGTGTGTGGTATTAACATAAATTGATAGAGAGCCTCACCAGGTGCATTCAATTTAAAAAGTTTTAAAGTAAGGTATCATGTTTTACCACTTGGTTGCATTTTGAAAATATATTTAATAGGTTTATTCCAATGTCAGGGTTGCAATAAATGGAAGTCAAGCTGACTTAAAACAGACCAGTCTGTGGGTTAATCTTCCTGTCTCCTGATTTCCATCACCTACTTTGAACCTATTTAGTCATCCATTTGCAGACCTTGCCATAGCCCGTGGCTGAAGCCTGCAGTTGCTCATTTCCATGCACTAGAAGAGCTACATATTTTTCTTTGCCTGGAATGTTATTTGTCTGAGTCAGACTAACCATCAGAACTAACAAGGCACAGGGCCAAATATATCCATTATTTCTGTAAAATGGCTGGGTGAACTTCGGTGCAGCATGAATAAGAGAGACTTAAACACAGGCATTAAATAAACCGTGAGCCTATTTGTGAAAAGTCCTGCCTTTGGTTACTGTTCATTTACTGGCTCTTGGCTTGTGTGCTGAACCCCTAGTATGGGCCCTGATGAGCAGGCATCAGAGGTATATTAGGGAATTATGTAATGCAATTATTTTTAGGCTTTTCTGAGGATATGAACAGTTTATGAAGTAGCTTAAAGCTGAAAATTCAGGCAGAAGGAGTAAGAGACACTGAGCATTAGGTACTGGATTTCTCTGGGAAATGAATCAATACTGATCCAATTAGTTGTTGCTAATACTTTCCTGGAAGAATATTCCTTTAAATGCAATAACATAGTAGTTATAATCTTAGCATTTCTTAGAGGACGTAGATGTATGCACACATTTCCACCTCTTGCATCAGCTTCTGCAAAACTGAGTGACTACTGGGACAGGTTTTATGTGAAGCTATTTTAGGGCCCCCTTAAAATTATCTAATAGTCCCACTTGAGTGTGTACCCAGAGGTTTACAATTTAACACACTGTCTTTCTAATGGAAGTTCCTGAAAAGCCACTAATGGAAGTTACATATATTGCATCTTCTGGGCACATAATAAAGTGCATCTGTAAAGAATTAAAATTCATATATTTCCTACAAATCTTACTCATTCTGTAAGAAAAATCTCAACTCCTTCTGCTATGTTCAAAAAGCCTTCCCTGATTATTTTGGTATAAATGGGTACAAGTTTTTATTTTCATTAGAGTCTCTTTTGTATTCTCTAAATGTTTCTTGCTAGAATGTTTCATGTGAGAATCTTTTCTCCTCAATTAATTTGCAGACTGCTAAGGGGAAGGGTATGCATGACATTTTATAACTTCCTGATACCTAATTAAAATGTTATAAATTCACGCTTTGAGACCTTCCCTTTTTGATCCAACATATGGCAGAAAGCAGATAAAATATAAAAGATACAATTAAATATCTTTGACATACTGAAAGACCAGAAATGGGAGGAAATGAAAAATACTGAGAGGAACTAACACTGCAAGTCTGTTAGGATCTGAGACTAGAAGCAAGGAAAGGCAGATTCCATGGAGCAGAAGGAAATGTGGTTCCTCGGGTGCAATGGGGCACTAGAGCTGGTCTCACTGTGGAGCTTCTTGACACTGAAAAGGAGCTGAAAAAAATCCCTAATTTACTACTTTGGGGGGACACAGTGCTTATAACACTGCTTCTTATACAGGCACAAAGAAGCAGACAGCCTTGCAGCCAGGCAACCTTGAGCCAAGCCACCACTTGGCAGCAGGAAATGAACTCATGACAGATTAAATGAAAATAAGAGAAAAACATCAATAGTGGTTTTAAAATAAGTATGTTTAGAATCTCTAAAGGGAATGAGAAATGAGTAACTCAAGAATGAGAAATTATGAAACCAAAACAGATATAAATGTAATATTGAAGGACAAATATAAAAAAATTAAGAGATTCTTAAAATGAAAATTATTGTTTTTGAAATGGTCGTAATTAGAGTAACCTTTAAATGAGACATGAAGGATAAATAAATGGAAATACAGTTTTGGGGAAGTTTTACAGAATGTAGTACAGTAGATAGAGACATAAAACATGTATAAGAAGTATGGGCTATGGATTGGGATAATTTAATGTAATTATATCAGTGATCCCGCAGAGAAAATGTCTGAGGCTATATTTAAAAATGTAAGAATTTTCTGAATTAAGGACGTGTGCTAAGTCGCAGTAGTGTCCAACTCTTTGCCACCCCGTGGACTGTAGCCTGCCAGGCTCCTCTGTCTATGGGATTCTCCAAGCAAGGATACTGGAGTGGATTGCCCTCCTCCAGGGTATCTTCCAGACCCGGGGATCAAACCTCCATTTCCTGTGGCTCCTACATTGCAGGTGGATTCTTTATGGCTGAGCCACCTTTGAAGTCAGACATGAATTCAAAGTCTCCACCAACTATAATGGATGAAAATAAGTTGATAACGATACCTGTCTTAAAGAAACTGAAGTATATCAAGGATAAAGAAAAAGGACACTTGGCAAGGAATAATGATCACACAATGGGAGACTTCTCAGAAGCAGTAATGAATGCTAGAACACATAATGCCCTCATAATATTAAAGGAATAAAATTTTAAATATGAATTATATACCAAGCTAATATACTTTTTATAATGAGGTTGTAATAAATATATCTTCAACTATATAAAGCTAAGAGAGTATATCTACTACTCCACACCATCATTAAAACAATTACTACGTGACACATTGCCTTTATTGAAGTAAGAATGTGTAAGAACTTAATGATAAATATGTGGATAAATATAATAATTGCAAAAATACCTATTATGAACTTTTTAAAATGTAAAATTTTAGACAATTGCAAAGTTGAGTGTTAGGGCTACTTAAAATATGCTCAAGTCTTTAAATTTGGGTTTAAAAATTTATTCTTCTGCATATAAATTATATATGCAATAAATAATAATTACTGAAAATAATGAAGGAAGAGTTACCAACCAGCAAAGAGGAACCAGCAAAAAAGGAAAACAATAATAATAATGATGATAATGATTTTGGCTACCCACTCTAGTATTCTTGCCTGGAGAAACCCAAGGACAGAGGAGCTTGGTTGGCTACAGCCCATAGGGTCTCAAACAGTAGGATATAACTGAAGGGACTTAGCACACAGCACACAATGATTATATTACGAACTTTACTGACCTACAGGAAGGCAGAAAAGCAGAAAGGGAAAAAGAAAATCCTACAAAGGTGTAAGTCAAAAACACAAAATGAAGTGGTAGACACAGAATTCATCACGACATGTTAAGAAAGTTAAATTCTCTTGATGAAATATTAGATTGAAGACAATTTACTTACACAGTTGGCCCTCTGTATCCAAGGGTTTAGCGTCTATGGATTTGATCCATAGTTGGCAAAGACTCTACCTGCAACGCAGGAGACCCTGGTTTGATTCCTGGGTTGGGAAGATCCACTGGAGAAGGGATAGGCTACCCACTTAGGTATTCCTGGGCTTCCATAGTGCCTCAGCTGGTAAAGAATCTGCATGCAATGCAGGAGACCTGGGTTGGATCCCTGGGTTGGGAAGATCCCCTGGAGAAGGGAAAGGCTACCCACTCCAGTATTCTGGCCTGGAGAATTCCATGGACTGTATGGTCCATGGGATTGCAAACAGTTGGACATGACTGACTTTCACTTCACTGGTTGAATCCACAGAGGTGGAACCAGGGATGCTGGGGTGAGGGGGCGAGATGGGGGAGGGGCTACTGTACTCTGCCATTTTATATAATGGACTTGAGCTGTGGGGAATTTTTGGTATCAGGGGAGATGGGTGGACACTATCTTGGAACCAATTCCCTGCCTATACAGAGGGATGACCATATCCTGGTTTCAAAGGTATAACTAAACAAAATGACAAAGGAAACTTAAAGAACTGTTAACACTGAAATGCTAATCAAAAAAAGTAAAAGCAGCATGCTAATACAAAAGCAGAAATTAAAGCAACAACCTTCAATAAGGCAATCATTTCATTCTAATAAAATGAAGATTCTAATGAAAGTAAAACAATATCAAAATAAAGAATATGTAGGTACTTAAAGCAAAATGGCTGCCTGGGGAAGCCTTACAAATAGCTGTGAAAAGAAGAGAACCAAAAAGCAAAGGAGAAAAGGAAAGATATAAGCATCTGAATGCAGAGTTCCAAAGAATAGCAAGGAGAGATAAGAAAGCCTTCCTCAGCCCTCAATGCAAAGATAGAGGAAAACAACAGAATGGGAAGGACCAGAGATCTCTTCAAGAAAATTAGAGATACCAAGAGAACATTTCATGCAAAGATGGGCTCGATAAAGGACAGAAATGGTATGGACCTAACAGAAGCAGAAGATATTAAGAAGAGGTGGCAAGAATACACAGAAGAACTGTACAAAAAAGATCTTCACAACCAAGATAATCACGATGGTGTGATCACTCACCTAGAGCCAGACATCCTGGAATGTGAAGTCAAGTGGGCCTTAGAAAACATCATAACGAACAAAGCTAGTGGAAGTGATGGAATTCCAGTTGAGCTATTTCAAATCCTGAAAGATGATGCTGTGAAAGTGCTGCGCTCAATATGCCAGCAAATTTGGAAAACTTAGCAGTGGCCACAGGACTGGAAAAGGTCAGTTTTCATTCCGATCCCAAAGAAAAGTAACGCCAAAGAATGCTCAAACTACCGCACAATTGCACTCATCTCACACGCTAGTAAAGTAATGCTCAAAATTCTCCAAGCCAGGCTTCAGCAATATGTGAACCATGAACTTCCAGATGTTCACACTGGTTTTAGAAAAGGCAGAGGAACCAGAGATCAAATTGCCAACATCCACTGGATCATTGAAAAAGCAAGAGAGTTCCAGAAAAACCTCTATTTCTGCTTTATTGACTATGCCAAAGCCTTTGACTGTGTGGATCACAATAAACTGTGGAAAATTCTGAAAGAGGTGGGAATACCAGACCACCTGACCTGCCTCTTGAGAAACCTATATGCAGGTCAGGAAGCAACAGTTAGAACTGGACATGGAACAACAGACTGGTTCCAAACAGGAAAAGGAGGACGTCAAGGCTGTATATTGTCACCCTGCTTATTTAACTTATATGCAGAGTACATCATGAGAAACGCTGGGCTGGAAGAAGCACAAATTGGAATCAAGATTGCTGGGAGAAATATCAGTAACCTCAGATATGCAGATGACACCACCCTTATGGCAGAAAGTGAAGAGGAACTCAAAAGCCTCTTGATGAAAGTGAAAGAGGAGAGTGAAAAAGTTGGCTAAAGCTCAACATTCAGAAGACGAAGATCATGGCATCTGGTCCCATCACTTCATGGGAAATAGATGGGGAAACAGTGGAAACAGTGTAAGACTTTATTTTTTTGGGCTCCAAAATCACGGCAGATGGTGATTGCAGCCATGAAATTAAAAGACGCTTACTCCTTGGAAGGAAAGTTATGACCAACTTAGATAGCATATTAAAAAGCAGAGTTATTACTTTGCCAACAAAGGTCCATCTAGTCAAGGCTATGGTTTTTCCAGTAGTCATGTATGGATGTGAGAGTTGGAATGTGAAGAAAGCTGAGCGTCAAAGAATTGATGCTTTTGAACTGTGGTGTTGGAGAAGACTGTTGACAGTCCCTTGGACTGCAAGGAGATGCAACCAGTCCATTCTGAAGGAGATCAGTTCTGGGTGTTCTTTGGAAGGAATGATGTTAAAGCTGAAACTCTAGTACTTTGGCCACCTCATGAGAAGAGTTGACTCATTGGAAAAGACTCTGATGCTGGGAGGAATTGAGGGCAGGAGGAGAAGGGGATGACAGAGGATGAGACGGCTGGATGGCATCACCGACTGGATGGACGTGAGTCTGAGTGAACTCCAGGAGTTGGTGATGGACAGGGAGGCCTGGCATGCTGCAGTTCATGGGGTTGCAAAGAGTCGGATACGAGTGAGCGACTGAACTGAACTCAACTAACAGTAATAGAGCCTTGAAATGCACAAAGCAGAAATAAACCTAACTGGAAGGACAAATGACAAATCTAGAAATAAACCATGGAAAAAAAATTTTTTAATATGTTTTTAATTAAATAAAATAGATAAAATATTAGCAAGTACATAGAACTATTAACACTGAGATTGCTCTTGTATATTGAAAATGTATATGTGTAAATTATAAAACATCACAAATAATGTTTGAAAATATATCAAAAGACTGATATAACACAGACCACCTAGTGTGGTTAAAATATTCTACACTCATGATATATTTCTCATAGCACTAGCTTTCTGGTGGCCACATAGTAAGTACTCATAAACTGGATTGCCTGAACTAATGTCCTAAAAGATACATTACAGTCTAGATTTCAGTTTTCACTGTTTTCTATATATGCAGCCTACAAACTGCCTGTCAACTTACAGGAGTCCTATAAAGTGAACAAAAGAAAAAACTGAACAAAACCAGATTAATCTTTCCCAATATGAAAAAGCTATATGTTTTCATTCTTTTATTTTTTCCAGTTATATTTAAAAGTGTGAAACAGCTAAAATTAGTGAAGACAAAATAACTCAACTACTTCAAAATTATAATCAACTGAAGCGTCATTGTGGTGACTTAGTTGTTAAGTCGTGTCCCACTTTTGCGACCCCATGGACTGCAGCCTGCCAGGCTTCTCTGTCCAAAGGATTCTCCTATGCATCATTAACTAATTATTATTAATTAGCATAACATTGTTCAATTTAATAGTTATGCATTTTTTAATTTATCTGTTTTATGAAAACTGTTGATTTTGCTTTTTCTCAAAGAGCAAAAGGCTTGGTTCAGCCATCATGAAACAAGTTGGTAGCTGATAAAAAGCTCAGAATATATGCTTTTTGATAACTTCAAAAAAGTTCTCCTACATGGTTAGAGTTTAAAGTTATAAATATCGGAAGAGAAAAAGAATGGTGGGACATTTTTTAAAAAAGAAGCACATTTTATCTATAATATTTATATTGTAATATTTATTCCAATAAATAATATACATGTTCCCTAATACAGAAAATCCTAATCTCTTCAGGAGGCCAAATATTTCTCTCATAATGTTTAAAAGGAGAAAGTCACCCACCTCCAATAACTCTCTGGTTAAAAGATAACTATCAACTCAATACAGATATCACTAAATGAAAATTAAGTGAAAAGTTAAAGTCATTTTGTAATAATAAAATAGCAAAACCTTGATAAGTCAAAATGATTGTCCAGCTTCACATACCATTATCATTAATTCAAAATTAGACATCTTAGTTTAAAATTTTCTTCCTTTTCATTATTATTCACCTTGTTGATGACTTCCTTAACTTTTATAATTATTTATTCCCAAAGACTAATATTTTGATAATATTATTTCATATAAAATTTCAATATATGAAAGCTAGGAAACCACTGAGAAACAATTGAGATAAAGACAGAAGTTACATCATCAAAAACTTTAGCCTGACTTTCTGAAAACTTTGGTTGTTTTAACCAAATTTGTGTGATATTTTAATGTAATGGCAAGAAGTAAAAAACTGAAATTGCAAAACCAAGTTCCATATTTAGTTATAGATACGACATTGTTGATCTTAAATCTTTGAAAATGTATTTTTATTTTATGAAGAATGCATCCTTTCCAAAAAATAAGAAAAAAAAATATGATGATAATAAAATTAAAGAAACAACTTGAACAGGGGAAAATAATAGTTACAAGAAAAAATATGTATCATATACTGCAAAAAAATTACACTTTAACAAAACAAAATAGAGCATGTTGTTGTTGTTGTTTAATTGCTAAGTCATATCTGACTCTCTTTGCAACCCTGTGTACCCGCCAGGCTCCTCTGTCCATGGGATCTCCCAGGCAAGAATACCAGAGTGGTTGCCATTTCCTTCTCCAAGGGATGTTCTAACCCAGGAATTGAACCTGTGTCTCCTGCTTGGAAGGCCAATTCTTTACTACTGAGCCATCTGGGATGCCCAAGATAAAGCTAGAACTGGCTATTTTAATAGCAATGGCTAATAGTAACTGAATACTTAATAGGTGTCAGGCAACATACTTGACACACTGTTCTGCTTATTTTAAGCAGTGTTTCTCTCAAGATTATCCACATTTTAGATTTAAGGAACTGGGTTTCACGTAGGCTAATAAATTACTTATGTTATATATTTTGTCCTGTCTTTTCACTCAACTTCATATTGTAAGAATTTCCAAGTAACTAAATTATACTTTAAAAACTCTAAACACAGAAGATGACCATCTAATTATATAATTATTGTGTAAACAGATGATGTTATATACATCCAATACCTAATTATTGAATATTCACCAGCATTAACTTGTTTAAACTTTGCTAATTATGTAAATAAAAGGAAAAAACCCTCATATATTTTCATATAGCAGAGCTCAAATAAATATTATCATGCAAGATTCAAATTAGAAAAATATTCAAATTATTTGATACTTTTCATTTAAAACATTTTCCAGAGAGTAATTTTTAAAATCTTTAAGTGATCCCCAAATCAGTATGTTGTTGTGCTGGTGTATAGTTGCTAAGTCATATCCGGCTCTTTGGGACCCCATTTACTGTGGCCTGCCAGACTCCTCTGTCCAGGGGATTCTCCCGGCAAGAATACTGCAGTGGGTTGCCATTCCTTCTCCAGGGCATCTTCCCGACCCAAGGACTGAACCCGTCTCCTACATTGGCAGGTGGATTCTTGACCATTGATCCCCCAGGGAAGCCCTAAAATCATTATAATGAAATATTCCAAACCAGCCACATTTATTCATTTTACAGTGGTCATTTTCTTTCCAAGGTCCCTAAATTCTGATCTCTCTATATGGCCCTTCTGACACTCCACCCTGTGATATTTATGACTAGCCTGAATCACCAGTACACATAAACACATACATCACTTGGAAAATCGGCACTCCCATCTCTCCCCACGACCCCAAACTCATCATCAAATTAGACACAGACTTGACACACCATTCAAATTGATAATGATACAGCTCCTTAGGAACATTCCTTAAATTATCCGTTAGTTGCGGGACATCCCCCAGGTACGGAATTTATCCACCCCCAGCAGATCCTGTGGATTTCAGAAATCCCTGAGGCTTTAAAGATTAGGCTAAGTGTGCTTCCCTTGTGGCTCAGCTGGTAAAAAATCCACCTGCAATGCAGGAGACCTGGGTTCAATTCCTGGGTTAGGAAGATCTCCTGGAGAAGGGAAAGGCTACCCACTCTAGTATCTGGCCTGGAGAATTCCGTGGACTGTATAGTCCATGGGGTTGCAATGAGTTGGACATGACTGAGTGACTTTCACTTCACCCTGATAAAAAGAAGTGAATAAATACAGAAGTAGCTCACCTCCTATGACTTTTAAAGAAAGCAGGGTGGGGGATTTTCTATCCATGGTGGAGTAAGGGGCTTATTTTTTGTGTGATTATGTCTGCTAGAACATTTCAAAAAGAAAACCCTTGATCCCAAATACCAATTGTGTATAAATACTTCTGTTGTATAAACCCAGAGGCAGCTAATATTTTTTAATGAAGACAAAAGCACATAGAAGACAATTACATTTATTTTAAATCATAGTTTACACCAAAGTAATTGAATTTAAAACTAATTAAACAAGAAAACATCAATTAGATATCTATTCTCTCTCTTGTACAATTACATTGTTTTATTGCCCATGTTTCATAATTGTTACCAAGCAGCTTTTAAATCCTATCATTAGTTTTCCAGAAAAGGAAACTGTGATGTGTTATCTGTTCTGGAATCTAAGGTGTTTTGATAGGTTTGCTGCTGCTGCTGCTGCAATTAAGTCCTTTCTACAAATAGATGTTCTTGGTACATTTGATTTCATTAGAAATATGTGAGCTCATGGAGATCTAGTTTCTGAAAATTAATAATGAGAGTTGCTCATGGGTACTTTGTTTATATAATAGCCAAATATAGACCTAACCAAATTATCATGACCACTACTTATGTAGTCTCCTCACTTTGAGCAAAAGATAGACAATAACTTTAAGAACAAGTTGGTTTCAAGGGTAAAAGAAGCCAAGATCCTGTTATTTAATTCCATCAGGGAGCATGCAGGCACAAAATGAATGGGGTATCTGTCAAAATGATATCCAACTCTGTAAATGCATTCAACTTTGCTCAACCTTCCTCTTATCCTCCCCTTTTAGGAATTAGCTACCATTATGGCACCCCACTCCAGTACTCTTGCCTGGAAAATCCCATGGATGGAGGAGCCTGGTGGGCTGCAGTCCATGCGGTCGCCAAGAGTTGGACATGACTGAGTGACTTCACTTTCATTTTTCACTTCCATGCACTGGAGAAGGAAATGGCAACCCACTCCAGTGTTCTTGCCTGGAGAATCCCAGGGACGGGGGAGCCTGGTGGGCTGCCGTCTATGGGTCACACAGAGTCGGACACAACTGAAGTGACTTAGCAGCAGCAGTAAATAAATTTGGGCTTCCCAGTGGCATTAGTGGTAAAGAACCTTCCTGCCAGTGCAAGAGTTGTAAGAGATGCAGGTTCAATCCCTGGGTCAGGAAGAGCCCCTGGAGGAGGGCATGGCAACCCACTCCAGTATTCTTGCCTGGAGATCTCACAGACAGAGGAACCTTGCAGGCTAACAGACCATAGAGTCACAAAGAGTCAGACACAAATGGAGTTAGCACATATGTAGGTGATAAATTTAAAGAACACTGCTTAAAAAAAATAATATTTCCATGTAGGAAAAACTTTTATGTTGTTTCATATAGAAATTGTGCTGATAAATAATGCCATATGGAATTCCAAGCTTAATAGAGAATTTGGTTGGTAGGTAACCTTTCTTCATTCTTCAGTGTCCTTAGTCATGACTCTATTCTTTTTGACATACCTTTTCCTTCATTTAGCCTAATAATAATAGCCCGATTTATCCATAGTGAAATTCTATGACATACTCTTTAGTACATTCTAGAACTTTATACCCATTGTCTGTACTTTCATACCCATAATCTCATTAATAAATATTAAAAAATCCTGAGGGAAATTCTAAATATTACTTTAAACACCTTAAGATCTTATAACAGAAGCTCAGAAAGATTATATCTATTCCAAGCTTTACAAGGCTGGTAAACAAGTGAAGGATACCACACTCCCACTGGTTTCTCCTGGAATGCCTTCAATATTTATGTAAGAACACATGATTTAACACTTGAAGACTAGCTTGCATTTCTCCTAATGATGTCCCTGATGCTTTCGCTCTTAAGTTATAAAGTTCTCAAAATCAGCATCTTTTATGCCAACCCTTAGCACTACACAGTGTATTAGTGGGCAACGGGTAGCAGTACAAAAATTACACCCTTTTGCCTAACAGAATATCTATTACCCTTTGGGATCCTTCTTTACTAGATCTTTTCACTTCTCCTTAGTTTGTGTTTTTGTCTCAAATGCCTACCTGTTCACCTGCAGTGATCCAACTCTCCAATAGTCTTTGATGTTTGGCTTATACCCCTGTGATCCTCTTGCTGAAAGTCATGCTCAACTAGGGCGGGCAGTGGTTCTAATTCTCCACTAATCACTGTCGGTTACCTTTAAAAAAAAAAGAAGAAAAAACCTTTGTAGTTAAATTGTGTAATTGACACTGAAAGATCTTTGTCATAACAGCCCTTATGACAAATTTGGCTAGGTTTCAGAGTGCAAACTCATAGCTAGCTGCTGCTGCTGCTGCTAAGTCGCTTTAGTCCTGTTCGACTCTGTGCGACCCCATAGACGGCAGCCCCCAGGCTCCCCCGTCCCTGGGATTCTCCAGGCAAGAACATTGGAGTGGGTTGCCATTTTCTTCTCCAGTGCATGGAAGTGAAAAGTGAAAGTGAAGTCGCTCAGTCCTGTCCGACTCTCAGCGACCCCATGGACTGCAGCCCACCAGGCTCCTCCATCCATGGGATTTTCCAGGCAAGAGTGCTAGAGTGGGGGTGCCATTGCCTTAGCAGGGCTCAAAAAAAAAAAAAAGTGTAGACAAACGTGTAACAAGGGCAGTTACACGGAAACTCCCATAAATATCAGTTAAGGAGAAAAGTCTATCCTTTAGATGATGCTTTTTCTTTAGTCTGTGCCACCCACCCCACCCCCAACCCCCCAACCAAGAAGTTCCAGATACCAACAAGATATCTGATATGAACAGACCTCTATCTAATTCTTCAGCTCAATTTTCTCCTAGAAAAATACTGAGAGCATTTGACATTCTTTCCATGTTATAAACACATAGACTTATCTCTTAAAATATGCAAGGATAGTTGAAAGGGTAAAAAGTCATGCCCAGCATCCCATCTAAAGTACATGGCCAGTTTGGACATGGTCATGATGCCTCTCTACATTCGTGACCCCACCCCTACGCCCCCTCCCCGCCACCGCCTCCTCCCCCAAAGTACTATTTAGGACACTGGTTTCCAAAAGAGTCGCCTTCTAGCCGTCCTATCAAGGTGGCTGACTCCACTGTTTTTGAATCCCCTTGCAGGCACCAGCATTAGCTCTCAAGGAAATCAGAAATGGGGTGAAACCACTGACTTAGGGAATCTCCCGAGGCGAGAATGGAGTTTTCTGTCATGAGCAGATCGGGATCCCCACCGATCCTGCAAATGTGCCCTAACCTGTGACTAGTCTCACGGAAATGGGTGCTCGTCCTGTCACTGCGTTGTCTCGCCACATTGCCTCATGTCTCCCCTTCTAGGCCCCTCTGGCTATCACAATAAACGAGGCCTAGTGATGGATTGGCACAGCAGAGCCACCACCTGGGACACCCAAGCTCCTCAAGCTCTCATTCTAGAAAAACTCCAGCGTCAATGCTGGGTCCAAACAGGCTTAGGCTCTCCGAGATACGGCACTCTTCGCACTAGAACCTTCTCAGGGCGCCGGAGCGTTGAGCCCACAGGGGCGCGTGGTGGTGGTGGGGGGCCCTCGAGGCGAGGCGCGCGCAGTCTCAGCCCAGCGGCCGCCGCCGTGCTAGCCACGGTGGGTCGCCTTTCTCGGCCGCTGAGGCCCTGTCCGCAGTCATGTCGCTATTCTACCGTCGCAAGTACAAGTGCGGGGACCTGGTGTTCGCCAAATTAAAGGGCTACGCCCACTGGCCCGCCAGGATCGAGCAGACGGCCGAGGCCAACCGCTACCAGGTGTTTTTCTTCGGGACCCACGAGACGGCCTTCCTGGGCCCCAGGCACCTCTTCCCGTACGAGGAGTCCAAGGAGAAGTTTGGCAAACCGAATAAGAGGCGGGGCTTCAGCGAGGGCCTGTGGGAGATTGAGAACAACCCCACCGTCCAGGCTTCCGATTACCAGTGCGCCCTGGAGAAGAGCTGCCCTGAGGAGCCCGAGCCCGAGGCCGCCGAGGGCGGCGAGGACCCGAAGAGCCACACCAACGGCGGCGGCGACGGTGATCAAGGGAAGCTGGGTGTCGACCTGCCAGCTGAGGAAGAGAACGAGAAGGAGACCCTGAAGAGGACCGCCGAGGACCCGCCAGAGGACATCCCCAAGCGTCCCAAGGAGGCTGATCCGGAAGAAGGAGAGGAGATGAAGGAGGCGGCCGCTGTCGCCGAGGAGGCCGAGGATGCGAGGCCGCTCCTTGTGGAGGCGGAGAACGACCTCGCCGCCTCCGGGCTGGGCCTGGCCTGGGGGCTGCCCGCGATGGAGCAGGAGCCAGAGGAAGAGTCCGCTGAGAAAGAGGCCCAGGCCCCAGGCGTCGGAGGCGGCCACGAGAGCCAGTAGTCACCAAAGTTTCCAGAAGAGCCCCCCCGCCCCATTCCTGCTGAGGCCTGGCTGTCACAGGGGGAACTGGCCATGGCCTGCAAACTGGGACCGCCTCCCCCACCCCACTTGCTCTCCACCGCCCTCTCTGCCTCTCCCGCCCGGCCCTAGGGGATTGACCCAGAGAGGGCAGCCCACCAGGCCCTCACCTCTGCGCCCCCACACCCTGGGATCTGAGTCAGCGCCTCTGCTCCCTGGGGCGAGTTGAAACCACCGTGGCCCCTCCCTGCCTGGAACTGTTTGCCAAGGCTTCTGTTGGAGCCCAGACCGGCCGTTTTCCACCTCCTGATGCCCCTCTGTCCCTCCCCCACCCCACCCCCCGCCCCGGCCTTCTGGAGTCCACGTTGCAATCAGAGCCGGGAGTTTCGGAAGGGGTGAAGGATAAGGAGCCGGGGGGCACTTCCAGGGACCTGGCAGGGGCAACCCTCAAGCTGTGGTGGTGGGGATGGCAGGAGGGTGGCGTATTGCTGAGCTCGCGTCCACTCCTCCCAGGCCTACGGTATCTGCGGCCTAGATTCTGAGAAAGTGAACGGCTTTGGCGGAGGGCCTCCCTTTTTGCTGACCCAGGGAGTTATGGGAGTTGTAGTTTTTCATCAGATAAGGTGGGCGCTTCCAGGTTGTCAGCGCGAGCGGAAGCTTAGCTTCGCCCAGCTTCTTGGGTTGTAAGGCTGAGGAACATCTGTCCCCTTTTAGATCTTTAGAAGCTCACGGGATGTTCTGGGAAGACCCCTGGCCACCCCTTTCCCTCCTCCCCCAGCCTCAAGGCCACCGCAAGTCATAAACATCACCCAGGTATAAAAGAACTGGGTACCTCCACTCTCCCAGTTTTACCGTTGCAGTTACCCGTTTCTGAGATGAACTAGGTGGTTCCCTTTCTACTTGGAGTTTCATGGCTCGTTTATGTAGTTAAGCTTCGCTGTTCCTTTTTCCCCACCCACATCCCTGGACCTGGTCCCCTCAGTGTTGTCACCAGATCTGATGTGTAACCGACCAAGTCGGAAAACAAGGGGCCCCTCCCCCACCTCTTCCTGGTGGTCTCTGCCTTCCTCCATCTTTTGTCTCACCCATGCCCTTCTCCCTTGGGCTCTGAGGAAATATTGTTGACAGTAGCTTTCAAAGTTTAGATCTGAATATTTTCATTTCTAAGGAAATAAAACCCGTTGATTACTTTAACAAATCTCAAGTCTGTTCTTTTGGTTGCTGAAGAATTTGCCCTTAAATGTAATGTTCCTCTTTGTTTTCTATACATCCTGTGTTAAAGGCAATTATTTGTAGTGTACAGGGCTCCTTTAGAATCACCCTTGATAAACCTCTGTTAGGGTATTTACACTTCACTCTGTCTATAATAATTACTGCCACTGATTAGAATGAGTAGAAAGAAGTGAACTTAAAATGCTGGAATGGTGACACCTGGGACAGCGACTGAGTTTCTAATATTCTACAGGCTTTGCCAAAAAACAGATTCAGTCTTTATTTTGTTGCTGCTCTCCCAGATCTCACGACTCCCAACACTTTCTATGGGGGCGGGGACTGGAGGGGGGAAGCTGTTACTTTTTATTTCCAGTTCTTAATGTAGTATCTGCAGAATACTTTGTGTCTTTTCAATGATTTGTGCAAGTATCTGGGGTTATGTGGATCTACTTAATGGTGCTCATGCTGGGTTCCAGTTTCAGTATTCCTCAACACTGCATGCATACAGTTCAGTTCAGTTCAGTTGAGTTTAGTCGCTCAGTCGTGTCTGACTCTGCGACCCCATGAAACGCAGCACGCCAGGCCTCCCTGTCCATCACCAACTCCCGGAGTTCACCCAGACTCATGTCCGTCGAGTCAGTGATGCCATCCAGCCAGCTCATCCTCTGTCATCCCCTTCTTCTCCTGCCCCCAATCCCTCCCAGCATCAGAGTCTTTTCCAAAGAGTCAACTCTTCGCATGAGGTGGCCAAAGTACTGGAGTTTCAGCTTTAGCATCATTCCTTCCAAAGAAATCCCAGGGCTGATCTCCTTCAGAATGGACTGGTTGGATCTCCTTGCAGTCCAAGGGACTCTCAACAGTCTTCTCCAACACCATAGTTCAAAAGCATCAATTCTTCCGCGCTCAGCCCTCTTCACAGTCCAACTCTCACATCCATACATGACCACAGGAAAAACCATAACCTTGACTAGATGAACCTTTGTTGGCAAAGTAATGTCTCTGCTTTTGAATATGCTATCTAGGTTGGTCATAACTTTCCTTCCAAGGAGTAAGCGTCTTTTAATTTCATGGCTGCAGCCACCATCTGCAGTGATTTTGGAGCCCAAAAAAATAAAGTCTGACACTGTTTCCACTGTTTCCCCATCTATTTCCCATGAAGTGATGGGACCGGATGCCATGATCTTCCTTTTCTGAACATTGAGCTTTAAGCCAACTTTTTCACTCTCCACTTTCACTTTCATCAAGAGGCTTTTGAGTTCCTCTTCACTTTCTGCCATAAAGGTGGTGTCATCGCATGCATACAAGGACTTAGTAAATACTCGAGTCCTTCTCATAGAACCTGCCAGGCTATTGCTAACCAGTAAGGTTAGCAACTGATGACAGTCCTATTTTTCTGTTCCTATATAAAATGGTATTATTTTATTTCAGGGCTTCCCAGATGGTGCTAGTGTTAAAGAACTGGCCTGCCAATGCAGAAGGCTGAAGAGAAGAGGGTTCAATCTCCGGATCTGAAAGATCCCCTGGAGGAGGAAATGGCCACCCACTCCAGTATTCTTGCCTGGAGAATCCCCCCTGGACAGAGGAGCCTGGCGAACTACAGTCCATGGGGTTGCAAAGAGTTGGACATGACTGAAGCGGCTTAGCACGCACACATGTTTTATTTCAAGGCAGATACATTAGATGATTTCTTGCTTTTCAACTATTTCTGTTTACAATAATAATACTAGGAGTTACTATTCAGTGAACATTTACCATGTACTGAGAAGAATGGTCCCATTCAACCATTGTAATCTGGCAAGTAGGTATTAGTATTCAGATTTCCCACTGGAAGCAACTCTGGTTCAGAGAGCAACTCTGGCTTTTCTTGCACTTCACAGAACACTCAGGTTGCAAATACAAATTTTGCTGGTCCAAGTCTAAGCTTCTCCCCCTGAGTTGCACGTTCAGAAAAGAGACCCCATGACTACACAGTCCATGGAATTCTCCAGGTCAGAATATTGGAGTGGGTATCCTTTCCCTTCTCCAGGGGATCTTCCCAGCCCAGGAACTGAACCTAGGTCTCCCTCATTGCAGATGGATTCTTTATCAGCTAAGCCACAAGGGAAGCCCATGGTAGCCTATCCTTTCTCCAGAGGATCTACCTGACCCAGGATTCGAACCGGGGTCTTCTGCATTGCAGGGGGATTCTTTAACCAGCTGAGCTATCAGGGAAGCCCTTCAGAAAAGCACTACCATGAAATCAGAGGTTTAAAAAAAATGTTATTTTCATATCAGTAACAAGTACTCATGAGAGTAGCTAGTACTGAGTCTCTAAAATGAGTCAGGCCAGTGTACTGTATTCTATACATGCTGCTAAGTCACTTCAGTCGTGTCCAACTCTGTGCGACCCCATAGACAGCAGCCTGCCAGGCTCCCCCGTCCCTGGGATTCTCCAGGCAAGAACACTGGAGTGGGTTGCCATTGCCTTCTCCAATGCATGAAAGTAAAAAGTGAAAGTGAAGTCACTCAGTTGTATCCGACTCTTAGCCATCCCATGGACTGCAGCCTACCAGGCTCCTCCATCCATGGGATATTTCAGGCAAGAGTACTGGAGTGGGGTGCCATTGCCTTCTCCGATTCTATACATAATGTCTTTATAAATACAACTACCCAGTTAGGTTACCTACTATGATCTCTCTTTCAAAGCTGAGAGAGATGAGGGTCAGAGTTGTTATGTTCCCAAGGTCAGACAACTAGACAATTCAACTAGACAAAATTCAAAGGCAGGTGTCTCTCCTTGTAAATCATGGGTGCTTTGTTTTTATTTTAACATTTCCCATTGTATAAAACTTCTTATTGAATAAAATGGAAGTACTCATGCTCTACTGTTTTGAAATGACCATTTAGAAATTTGTATGGGAAATAATATATTAGCAAACATTGCTTGTGGGTGTGTAAGAAAAACCATTTGGGACATTTGACAATTGTTTTGTCATTAAATGACTTTGTGAAATGATGAAGACAATTGCACATTCAGTATTTTTCAAGAAATATATGACTATAGGAATTCTGAATATGGATCACTATATTTGCCACAGGCAGGCATGCAGGTTTGATAAAGTTTTTGTGGAGATACATCTTCTGAAATGATTCAATAACCTGAATGATATAAAGTGAAATTACTATTATACCATCTGAGTCTTTCTCTTTGTATTCTTTCTTTCTTTCTTTTTTTTTTTTTGTTCAAATGTTGAAGATAGAAAACTTTAGTGTTTATTAGGAAGCAGCCTTCTTGGTGAGTATAATATTGTAGTTAAAATGGTGACCTAAGTAATAGTGCACCTAAAGAATGATTCACAAGAGTTAGTAAACACACACACACATAAAAACCCAATAAAGAAAGGGAGACATGGAAAATCTGTGTTCTCACCCCTCTTCTGGGCAGGAGGCCCTATATGTATGCTTTGGTGACCAAGGAATATTGTGTGGACTGAAAAAGACACTGCTTTCTAAAAATTTCTTTGATTTTAAAATCTCCCATAATTCTGGTGCTATTTTTTATTTTCTTCTGAACAAGCATGTCTCAGTGACAAAATTACTGATCAAGAATTAGTTACTCTACTGAACAAAGAGCACCTCCTGGCCTTTTACTGATGCTTTGTTGGGGGTATTCAGTCAGATGCATTCATGACTGTTCTGAAGATCGAATTCAAGCATTCCAAGTAAATGTGTGTTCATCACATTGTCAGTGATCTGCAGACATATTTAGCGTTCTGATTTCTGTGAGGCTTTCCAAATATTCGGTATTTCACACAAGCATCAGTGATTACGTCACTTTGGCAGGGGACTAAGATGCCACTGAGGGTTGTAAATTTTGTTTCTTTCAGCTCTCACGCCTCTGCAAATTCTCATCCACGGTACACATTCTTCCCTGTGGTTCATACATCCATTTTAAGTTTCCTGAAAATGTAGTAGTGTTCAGGGCACATAGGGCACCTTCTCTTTGCTTCACTGTCATCAGTCTAGTCAAAGAAGCTTCTGCTACACATGCTATGCACACAGACTGTCCTTGTGTTTAAATGACTTTGCCGCCTTCTTTGAGCCTGGCCAAGTACTCAAGGCAAGAGCCACTCTGGGTGTTCCTGGAGAACTTTATATCCATACTGATCGTATTCTACTTTCTTGTCTATTTTTTGCCCTTCCACTAGACTAGAGGAGAAAGAAAATATGCTCTCTTACTTTCAGTAAATCAGTGAAATTTATTTACTGATTTGTATCAACCAATGGGCTGTACCTTCTCAGCAGCCAGGAACTATGATCATTTTGCTTATTCTAAGAATCTAGCAAGGTTCCTGGTTCACATTAGGCACACAATGTGTGTATGCGTTAGTTGTTCAGTTGTGTTGGACTCTTAGTGACCCCATGAACTGTAGCTCGCCAGGCTCCTCTGTCTATGGAGTTGTTCAGGCTAGAATACTGGAGTGGGTTTCCATTCCGTTCTCCGGGGGATCTTTCCAACCCAGGGATCAAACCTGGGTCTCCCGCATTGTAGGCAGATTCTTTAAACTGCCTGAGCGACTAGGGAAGTCCAGGCAGTCAATAAATGGTTGTTAATAAAGAAATAAATGAATGAATGACTAAGTCCTGCTGCTCACACTCATTCCAGCCCTTTGAGAAAAATTGGGGAATTTTGTTATGCTTAATAAAACACACTATGGATTTTTTAAGTGGATGTGTGTACATTTTTAAAGATTTTTTTGTTGTTGTTATTGTATAGAGGTATGTGTTGGTCTCATTAAATAACAAGCCTTAGCAAGACCCTAGGAGGATAAATCAAATTTTTCAAGTTGGCCATCTGACTCTGAGTGTGAATAAGCATATTAAATACAATATCCAGTTCCTTAAGTTATATTTTCTCTTTAATAATTTGATACTTCATTCTCAACTTCCTTTGATGCAGCAAGCAGCTTGACGGACCCTGGCTTTGGAGCCACCCATGCTTAGATGTGATTCCGAGCTGTTGAGAACTGTGTGATCTCAGGTTCCTCCAGCTACACATGGTGATCATGCCTTTTACGTGACAGTTTTGTTGTGTGAAGCCAAAGACTTAATATATGTTAAAATATCAAAGGGGACCCAACACAATATCAGCATTCTGTACAAGTAAATTCACTTTCTTTCTGTGTCATCCAGAGAACTAACCATACCATTTGAAATAATTATGGCCCAGTGCATCACTTTTATTTAGGAAAACACTGGAAGCCACTGACTAATGACCAGACAGTTTCCTAGTTGGGAAAAATCCTGTATTTATCCTGTCCATACACAGAGAGAAACCAAATTTTATCCTCCCATTTACTCACATGACTCCTTCAACTAATTTCTTTAAATTCCCTTGCTGTTAACTGAATTATTTCATGCAAACACATCCAATTTTAAATACTTATCTTTTGGCATGATGCATCTCTCCTGTGGTCAGTTTCATTGCTCCTATTATTCCCAGGGGATCCACTCACTGTTTTCCAATGACTATCTCTCCAGTCCAACTCCTCCAGAACCTTCCAGTGCTGGTTTTCTGCATCTGTGGATATAGCCATTGTATTGCTCTAGTTTTGTCTCGCTCCTTTGCCTTTTTGCCAGAGTATCTATCTATTCACACATAATTTTAATGAGCTGCCCAATTTGATTACTAAAAGGCATCGGAGTGTAGCGAGGGATGGACCATTCTTTTCAGAAGCTCTCTTAGGTTTCATGTCCTCCTGTGATTTACCAAGTGTCACTTAATTTTGCTTTTTTTTTTTTTTCGCACCCTGGTCAACTCTTCATCACAGTCATTACCTACCTCTCTTGGTGATCTACTTAACACTTCATTAAAAAATATTGTCAACTC
This sequence comes from Bubalus kerabau, assembly GCF_029407905.1. Classification (NCBI taxonomy): domain Eukaryota; kingdom Metazoa; phylum Chordata; class Mammalia; order Artiodactyla; family Bovidae; genus Bubalus; species Bubalus kerabau. The sequence goes on from NC_073626.1 coordinate 16,717,382, forward strand.
AGCTACTTTCTCACTGCTCATCACTTGTCAGCAAGGCCTGCTTTTCCCCTTCCACTTGTGATTCTCCTGGTGCTTAGTATTTGTCAGTCATTCCTTTTGTTCTTGGTGCAGTTTTTTTAACATGCCTTTCCTCTGCGATGTTTGTATTTTAGCCCTATGCTTATCATCACCTTCTTTTTTCATCCTTGTTTTACCCTGAGAGGCTGAGACAAAAGCATCGACTTTTAAAAAATTTTTTTTTTTTTTTTTAATGTGGACCATTTAAAAAAAAAAAATCTTCATTGAATTTCTTACAACAGTGCTTCTGTTTTTTGTTCATTTTGATTCGGATTGGTTTGTTGGTCTAGAGGCATGTGATACCTTAGCTCCCTGACCAGGGATCGAACCCACACCCCTCTCTTTGGGAGGAGAAGTCTTAACCTCTGGACAATCAGGGAAGACCCTAAAGCACTGATTTTAGTCAGTGAATGCTTTGATGACTACACCTCAAATATACTTTAAAAACAAAAAAATTAAAAAGATGAGTCACTGTTCCATAGTGTGAATCACTTTTATTTTTTTTCTTTTAAAAATTACAATCTGCTGAATGATCAGAAGTGGAATAACTGCTTGGCTTTCACAGTTTGGGGGAAGATCCCACGTGCCATGGAGCAACTAAGCCCATGTGCCCCAGCTACTCAGCCTGTGCTCTAGAGCCGGGGAACTGCAACTACTGAAGCCTGGATACTTCTAGAGCCCGTGCTCCACAACAGGAGAGGCCACCGCAGTGAGAAGACCAAGCACTGCAGCTAGAAAAAAGCCCATGCAGCAACCAAGATCCCAAGACCCAGCACAGCCAAAATAAATAAGTAAAAATAAATAAAAATTTTTAAAAAAACTTAAAAAAAGACTGTACTTAACAAGGGGACTAAACTTAACAAGACTACACTTAACAAGGGGACGACAGAGGATTAGTTGGTTGGATGGCATCACTGACTCAATGGACATGAGTTTGAGTGAACTCCGGGAGTTGGTGATGGACAGGGAGGCCTGGCGTGCTGCGGTCCATGGGGTCGCAAAGAGTCGGACACGACTGAGCGACTGAACTGACTGACACTTAACAAATAAGAAAATTATCCTGTATGTTAGAAAGTTATAAATGCTGTTGAATAAGAACAGAGCAGGGTAAGAAGGACTCCACGAGGGAAACAGCGTAATGCTAAATAGGGCCGTGAGGGTTGGTGGCCAGGTTTAGGTGTGCACCTGGATCTTTCACCTTCCCCATCCTTCCATGTGTCACATCAGAATGTAAGTGCACAGAATGGCATTCTTATAAAAGTGGCCTTGAATTGATATAATTATGAAAACACAAACTCAAAATACTCATTGTTTATAATAAGTTACAGGTGGCACAACTTACGGCAGAGAAGACACACAGATTCTCTAATATTTGAAATGAGAATTATTGCCCAAGAGCATTGTTTTGTGTATTTATCAGATACATCCATGTGGTCTTCTTTGCTCTGTGATATAGACCAAGATTCTGTCTATGTGACATTTAACATTTTATGTGTTTTGTTTTTTTTTTTTTCCTCCCCAAATAGAAACTGCTCAACCACAGGGGCCATAAAATGTTCCATATCTTCTGCAATATCTAGGAGAGCACTTCACAAACAACCATCCATTTTAAAAAAATGTTTTTATTGTGGTAAAAATTACATGATATAAAATATACTATTTTAACCATATTTAACTAGACAGTTCAGTAGCACTAAGTACATTCCCACTGTTGTGCAACTCTCACCATCACCCATTTCTCCCAAATTTTTCACCTTCTTAAACTAAAATTCTGTCCCCATTAAATACTAACTTCCCATTTGCCTTCCCCACCCCTCACCCCCACATGGCATCTACCAATGTATTTTCTGACTCTCTAAATTTGACTATTCTAGGTACCTTGTATAAGTGAAATCAAACAGTATTTGCACCTAATGAATACTAGAATACATTTTTAAGGTGAACTTAATACATGTCCTACATACAAATGGCAGTTTTTCTTTTCCCTGTGGTATACAGTAGATTCTCATTAGTTACCTATTTCATACATAGTAATGTATGTTTCGCAGAAGGCAATGGCAACCCACTCCAGTACTCTTCCCTGGAAAATCCCATGGACGGAGTTGGACACGACTGAACGAATTCACTTTCACTTTTCACTTTCTTGCATTGGAGAAGGAAATGGCAACCCACTCCAGTATTCTTGCCTGGAGAATCCCAGGGACAGGGGAGCCTGGTGGGCTGCCGTCTAATGGGTTGCACAGAGTCGGACACGACTGAAACGACTTAGCAGCAGCAGCAGCAGCAGTGTATATATGTCAGTCCCAATCTCCCAATTCATCCCATCCCTTTTCCCCACTTAGTGTTCATAAGTTTGTTCTCTGTGTCTCTGTTTCTTCTTTGCAAAATGTTTATCTGCAGCGCTTTCCTAGATTCCACATACATGCATTAATATACGGTATTTGTTTTTCTCTTTCTGACTTACACTTTGTATGGTAGTCTCTGGGCCCATCCATCTCTCTGGAAATGGCACAATGTTATTCCTTTTTATGGCTGAGTAATATTCCATTGTATATCCACATCTTCTTTATTCATTTCTCTGTCAATGGACATTTAGGTTGCTTCCATGTCCTGGCTACTGTAAATAGTCAATTATAACCTAATGGAATCAAGGTAGCTGTCAGTGGCACACCTCAGTGTCCTGAGAATTCTGTGCACATGTGAGATAAGTTTCACATGTGATGCCAGATAAGGTCAGGTCTGGATGTTGTAATCTGATGGGATATGTGTGAGGCATGTGGTAACTGCCTGCCTACAGTTTAAGGTTTGCAGTGTGGGTATTTTTGCTGGAATGGCTCCCCATGCCAGTCTTTACTAGTTAACTTCCCTGAGTGATTCATTTTGGAGTGTGCATAGTGAGGGAAGTGTGTGTGCAGGTGGAGAATATCCCAGAGACAAATTTTTATTGTAACTCTCAAGGTCAATTTTTCACTTAGATTGCATAAAGATAGGTTGAATTTCTTGTTAGTGTTAAATCATTTTAGATTTTGAAAGCCATTTTTTTTTTTCCTGGTCCAGAATCTGAATTGTTGTTTCAGGAGCAGAGTTTACGATCGATATAATAGATTGAATACCTTTGACAACAATCACATGCGATGCCTCTTCTTCATCTGATGACATCTACCAACCCTAAAATGGACTGGTGCAACACTTTGTACTTTAATTATGAACATAATGTGACTTTTAATTTCGATTTTAACTTGTTTTAATGACTATGTTGCCTGCATCTGTAATTGTATAACTGGATTTGTTTCTAGCCGCATGAAAGCTTTTAAGTTACAAATGGTTGCTCAAATTCCTGCTACTGCTGTAGCTTCCTCCAACTACTATTTGGGGCCCCTGGATCAGATATCCTCAATATGAGGATTAGGAGAATATGTTGCCTCATCAATTTAGGGACAACGCCCCTTGTCAGCTCGGAAGCAGTTATGGAACAAGAACGACACCCCTTTTCCCTAGGCAACATAATTCTCCTAAAAGAAAAGGGGGAAATGAAAGAGTCATTTCCTAGGCAGGTTGATAAGGAGTCTAGGAGTCCCCAAGGAGAAAGGGGTCTGGAATTCTCAAGGAGGAAGAAAGGACAAACTTTTTTTCTTTCTCCGCATTCCTTAGGATTATATAACGATTATATAACAATAATGTATCCTGCCTGAGGACAGTCTTTGGATTAAACCTTCTGGCTAATTCTGTTATCTTAAAATGTAAATTATGGGAGTAGGTCTGATGAGGTCTTTACAACCTCCAGACATTCTTTGGATTATATAACTTCATTGTTAACACTAGCAAGCGAGTACTCTTTCTGCCCCCTTCTGATGCCTAAGTCAGAAGCTTTCTTTATCTCCTTTATACTTTAATAAAACTTTATTACACACACACACACACACACACACACCAAAAAAAAATCAAATACGTTTCTGGGGTCCTATTTTGCATTCAGTCTTCCACAGAGAGGCCTTGTAGCATCCTGGGTTTCTTGAAATGCTAATCTTTGAAACTAACAATATAAGCCTGGATTGGGTGATGGTCCAGAGGGTGCAGAGATGGGTTTAAGAGAAGTTAAAAGCCTCCTTTCACACTAGAGAGAAAGCCAATAGTTTTACTCTTTCCACTCGATTGTCATTTGTAACTACTGCTTACTGGTAGCACGCATGGCCTTGTGGAAACAATCCACAGTCAGGTTCCTCAGTGAGACAGAAAACGGCGGGGCTACATCAATGAATGAGACAGCTGAGTATCCACCTTCTTGTGCTTCTTACGACTGTCATGAGAAATGGACATTCTAACTGTATTTTAATCACATTGATTTATATGTGTTTGAATGCCAAGCAGATGTCACCATACAAGCAGTACAAGCAGTGCAGGTACTCTGTAATATTTCTGACTCCATGGCTTAAAAAGAGAGAGAATGAGGAAAATGACATTAAGTGCTAAGTGTAGAACAAAAACACCAAAAACGAAACACAGTCCACTTTCTCTTGTCTTCCCCTCAGTCCTCTTCCCTCCCCCTGGAAAACGTCACCGCTCTCAGCTCCCAGAAACAAATATTACTTCATGCAGGAGACCAACTCTCTGGTCCTTTGATTGTACTCACCTTGGGAACTGTTTAAAGAGATTACCTCAAGTGAAAGTGATAGTCACTCAGTCTTGTCCGACTCTGTACCCTGCCAGGCTCCTCTGTCCATGGGATGCTCCACACAAGAGTACTGGTGTGAGCTCTCATGCCCTTCTCCAGGGAATCTTCCCAACCTAGGGAGCGAACCTGGGTCTTCTGCATTGCAGGTGGATTCTTTACCATCTGAGCCACCAGTGAATATAAATAATAACTAACATGTTAAAAACGGTGGATGAAAAATGGCCCCCAAACTCTTACGTTGACAGCATAACCATATGTGTTATCACGGAGATCAAAGAGAACCTTCCTTCATAGAAGCTGCATATTGAATCTTTTTTTTAGTGATCTTATGAGACCAAAATGGATACCACATATTTATCAAATTAAAAAAAAAAAAAAACAGACCTCAAGCCACAGATGGTTAATGACAAGGTATCTCTTGCTACACTTGAAGGGCTGTTTTGGCTGTTCAGATAGAGATGCCCCCAAGAATTATATCACAAAAATAATTAGCATAGTGCATATCTGCAGGCTGCTTTTTCTGCACTTTCCCTCTCTGGTTCAGGAGGACAGATGATGGTATATTGCTCCTGCTGCCATCACCTCCCTCTCATAATGGCCATTATTCACAGCAGGGCACTTAGGGTCACTGGTGTGGTCTCCGTGCCCGGGACCCCGCTATTCATCCTACGTGTCCTCTAGGTTATGAGCTACAGCAAACGGATTAGAAAACCAGTTTGTTCTTTGTATATGAGATGTAGATTTGACCTTGTGTTGTCCTTCTGCATCTTCTATGATCTGGCAAACCCTGGATGCAAGACGTTCAAGCAGCCTTGTAAAAAAAAAAAAATCTCCAACTGTGCTTTGGTTTTGAGTTTAAATCATAGTATTCCAATCATTTGTTGGTTTTGCTCTGAAGATGCCTGGGGCATCCAGCTGCAGCTGAGAGGGCAGACTTGTCATTGTTAGTAATTAGAAGGAGCCTGCTAGTGATTCAAGGTAGCTCGGAATTCATACATTAAAAAAAAACACAAAAAACCCAAATGTGTTAGTGAGATGGTTTGCTGAATTCACTGTGGCTGTGTGGCTGCCTTTTTAACCTTACTGCCCTGCTCATTATACATGCAGTCAGTCACCAAAGACCATGGTTCCCTGTTGTGTTCCTGAAGCCTGATGAAATGCATCAAATATTAGCTGAATCTCCTGGTCTTCCTCTCTGTTAGTCACTGTCTCTGAGATTTTAAGTGCATTGATGGAGTTCTACATTGCAATACATTTCTAATATTTAATATGTGTACTAGGGTTCAGTAGGCACAAAATAAATGCCTAATGAATTAATAAATGATTGAATAAGAGAATATCACTTGTGATCTTTCAATGAATTATTATTTTTTTAATAGAAATTGAACATAGAGGCTTGCTTAATCTTGCACACCTAAAGAATACTTATCGGGGGGGCAAAATTCTATGGCTTCTTTTCAGTTTTGGCTTAGTTACTGTGCAAGCAGCACCTAAATATATAAAATAGTTGCATTTTACTTAAGACTTTATTTCAGGGGTTATTTTATTGTTACTAAAGAAGATATTAATAGTCATTAGTAATTGGACTCTGCTTTGAACACTGCCTTTCTGAAAATAGCCAGGGATGATTTTTCAGGGGAAAAGTTCATTTTAGAGGTATAATCAGGAAACTTTGGGTGGCATAAATTCCAGAGTTTAAGATTAAGGTAGACAAGTTAGAGGGTTTTCCTGGTGGCTCAGATGGTAAAGAATTCACCTGCAATGCAGGAGACCTGGGTTCGATCCCTGGGTCAGGAAGATCCCCTGGAGAAGGAAATGGCTACCCACTTCAGTATTCTTGCCTGGATAATTCCATGGATAGATAGTCTGGTGGGCTACAGCCCACGGAATTGCACAGAGTCAGACACTGAACGACTAACAGACACACAGGAGTTATAACCATTGAAACATTTATGAATTGTTTACATTTTCATTTGGTTAACATCTATATGTCTTATGATCTCTTCTATTAAAAATGAAACTTTATTCAGCTTTCTTAATCTAGATACGCAAGCATAGTTTCTCTGGAATTTAAATTTGTTTGGAATGGAACCAAATTGCATTTTAATGAAAATATGCACAGAAATGATAATTAATTTCCTAATTAGGTTTTACTCTCAGCCCATAAATACCTTTGTTTTTCTCCCTAGTATTATCAGCCTTTTGAAGCCTTATTGGATGATGAACAGTTATAATCATAAGCAAAAATTGAAGCTAAAGAGAAAGAAAATGAAAGAATTGTCATAAAGAAAAGAGGAAAAGGGGACCTGGAGTCATTTTTCAGAACCAAGCGAAATGATCAGATTTGATTTAGTTTGCACGTGAAAGCACATGATGAACCCTGGTGAGCAGCCACTCATTGCCTCATGCCTGACCCAGGGATTCTATCAGTATTTTCAAGTAAACTCACCAGAGACATTTATTAAGAAATTTGGGGAAGTCAACCATAGAAGTATTTTTATGTAAAATCATGCCCTGTTCCTCAAGAAGAACAAATTTCCCTATACACACCTAGCAGCAGGCATTTAGATAGTTTCAAAAAAAATTTTTTTTAAGGCCCAGCTTTCTTTATGATAAAATACTTTCACCTCCCTTTCTAAGATGATAATAGTAAGAAGTTGGTTTCCCACCCACCCCCCATGGTAGCAAGTTATAAATTTACATTGGAAATTTATGAGGAAAAAATTTCTGAAAACTGTAGATTAGCATTTATAACTTCACAGAAAATTTTTAAACAGCTCAACATTTGAATATTTTTGCATTAATGGGGAAGAGGGCTATTTAGTGAGATCTAAGGATGGATTATGAGTGTTAATTCAGTATTCTTTGAAAAATGAAGAAAGTGCAATGATTTAAACCAAATTCTAAAGCTGTTATCCACAGTCTTATCTGTTACTTGCCTCCTAGTCAATATTATTTACGATGTATAGTTGAAGAGGTGTTAAGTTTCTTTAAACGTGTGTGAAAGAAGCATACGATTTATGAAGGTTGTAGGTATAAATGACTTATTTAAAGCCCTTCCTGGTCAAGCAGAACAGTACGGGCTCATTGTTGCGATGGTCGAAAACATCAGTATTTAACCTAAATCCCCTAATGGCCCCTCTGTATTTAAAGTATTTGGCAGACTTGTTTAATGTAACTGTTGCTTTTCTGGCAGGTAGAGCTTTATTTAGTGACTGGGATAACTCGTTACCCAAATCCTAGAAATAGAGTTTTCCGTGAGAGTCAGCGTTTCTAGTTTCTGATTATGAACTCAAAAAAGTGATGAGGTCCTCAGGAGTTTAAAGCTAGTGAGAAGAAAACCATCCACTGTCAGGATACTGTGGTTTTACTTTCCGTACAGAGCAAGGACCCTAAGAAACAATGGAAAATGTAAAACATTTTAACAGAACTATTTCATTCTGCTACAAATGTGGTCAGAACTTAGTTGGAGCCACTTGCTGCCACTTACCATCACAAATTTCCATCAAGGAAACAGGAAAATATAAGAATAGAGAAAATTGATGTGTTTGACAACTATTGACAGCATTATGATAGACAGTCAACTTGATCAATGTCTTTAGTGCCATGTGCAAATGAAAGCATAGTAGCAACCCTTGAAGCTCAACCCCCAGAGTGGCTCATGTCCAGACAAATGAGACTTTGTCTCATGGCAGGCTTTGTACTGCAGCATAAACCAGGGTGGGTGTCTGACCACTGGTTCAGATGGGTATCTGATACTGACCCATAAGCATGGGTGATCATCTATTGCTTGGATGAATATATAATACTGACCTCATTTCACATCTGAGTTTTTATGAAATACATCATCATTCAGAGTAAAATAGTGAAGCCAAAAATATGAAAGAGAACAATCTTCAGGCAGCCAAACAGATGTCAATAAAGCCGTGCTTGACAGCATCTGTCCCTGGGAGTTTGGGGACATGGTGAAGAGCTATGAAGGCCGGTGGTCAGTGTGCCCTTTGAGGAGACCCCAACATCGAGAGACTGAGGATGTATTGTGGTAGGCCAGGGCCAAGGGGGCTGTGGAGGGAGGTTACACTCAGTCACAAGGCTCATGGGGAGTGGGGCTTCTGTGGAGACGTAGGGGACCAAGATTCTCCCCCTGCCATAGAAAATAGCCATTTACCTGTGATGCAGGGCTGGAGCCAGAGTCTAAAGATGACACACAGCAGCACAACCATCCTCCTGGTGGGACAAGGCCAGGGTGGGAGAGCTCAGGAGAGAGAAGAAGATAGCAGGTGGTGGCCAACAAGGTTGAAGACCACCTTGCAGGGGGAGAAGCAAAAGCAGTACACTGCTGTGGACAGAAGTTTTAAACAGAGATTAGTTTGAACTTTTAAGCAACTGATACTGGTTAAAAATGATAGCATTTGATCGAGATGACATTAAAGGACATGGAAGGGAGATTTTACAGAGCAGGTTTGAAAATAGTGGTTTGGAGAGAAATAGAAGAAGCACATTTCCATCCTGTTAAGTACACTTCTCAATTCAACTTCATATTCAACACCTTTTTTCTTTTCCCTGGTTGTTATGTTGAATGAATGAATGGATGAACACATGAATTTGGACCTTATCACTAACTGCAGAGTTAAACACGTGTTTTTCTACATTTAAAACAAAATCAGAGCCTCGGTGAGCAGATGGTAGAAGCTTTTCTTTTCCAGAAGACAAAGAACCTGCCCACATATTTTTAACATCACGACAGCGGGAGGCTGCTCTCCCCCACACCCACCTCTACTACAGTTAGCCCCAGGAAATCAGGGAATTGCAAATTGTGAGGGTAGCCATCTCAGCTTTTACATTTATATCATATACAGTGTCAAAGCATCTTGTTTTTCTAACTATTTGATTTTTGAGAAAATTAATACATTGGTGTTTTCACTTTTATTAAAATTGAAAATAATGCATTCAAAAGAAAACAATCAATTCTTAAACCAGGACTCCCAAGAATAAAAATTAAAAAAATTTAAAATCCCAATACTTGGTATTAGCACTGACAGAGCCTAAGTTCCTAAAGGATTTCAGTTTGACAATGTGAACTAAAATATGCCAGATCCCACAATGTCACAGTTTTTTAAAAGTGTTATTCCAAGAAAAGAAACTGAAGCTATACTTGTTTGTTATTTCATGGCATAGGATATTTGCTCTTATCAGAGTCTCATTGTTTGAAAAAGACTCTTTTTTTTTTTTTTTTTTTTCCTTCTAAATGTGAATGTGAAATATCTCCTTTGGGGTTCAAGACATGCATAAAGATATATCATTTGCCTTTTAATGGGGCTTTCTGGTGACTCTACAGTTTTAAATGGTTCTATATGCATCAAATATTCCTTACTGAATGTTCTTGCTATGTGCTCTACAAATATGGATGGAAATAATTATAGTGAGGATGGCTTCATATGATGATGTCATTCCAGAGAAAGCCTGCACCGCAGGGAGCATTTCCAGTAAAGTATGGCAGAAACTGCAGGGTAATCAAAGTGCAAATTCCAATTTATTTAAGCAATATTGTTCTTGCTCCTCCATTTCACAAAGCTGTCCTTTCTCATTAAATTTTTGAAAGAGAAGGGATGAATTTTAGCAGCATAAATCTGAATGCTGGTTGACCTTTTTTGAAAACTCTGCCTGAAACACTGACATCAGCTGTCTTTTCACACATGTGGTGACAAAGGAATGAAGTTGATGCTTATAAGGAGTAAGTGGAATAGAGGCAAGGCTTGATGCCAGCCAACTCAGTTTCTATTTGAAGAGAAGTTTGTGTATCTTGAGGGAAGTGCCTTGTTTTATGACCCCCATAAAGGCCTTGTTCTGGGTGGACATCCCAGAGATGGGCTTTGATTTGACCATGATTTGGCTGTCTGGCAAAATCAAATGACTGGATATAAATAGAGTTGATATCACCCTACACTGGCAACAATTCAACAGTTAAGTGTCTTTACTTATTTAATAGCTTATTTTTAGCAGATGTTTATTAATCACCCACAATGCATCAATTGATGATGTACAAGGTGGAGGGATTATAAAATCAAATTAAATGCAGTTCTTGTCCTTAACATGCAAATAATTAGGAGCAGTCGTCTCATTAGAAGATTACACTACAGTGTGGCCAATTCTATGATGGAAGGAGACCCAGGGTGCTGGAGAAGTACCTGGAAGGGACCCTTACCCAGATGGGTGTGAGAAAGAAGTTTCCCATATATGGTGATATCTGTGTTGGAGTCTTTAATGGCCAATTAATCAGGAAGGAGTGAAGTGAAAGGGTTTGAAAGCAAAATGACTAGAGTTTTTCAAAGCACCCAACATTATAAAAAGTGAAAAACAAGAATAATTTGTTTTCTTTCCTTTGGTTGGGGATGAGAATATGGAAGAATGAGGAAAGCATCAAGTGGGAAAAAGAAAAGCAAGTTTGCTCATAAAAACCCTTGTCTTCTCTATTGTGTTTGAAATTTATGAATTTTAGTGTAAAGATCAGAATAGCTATTGACATAATTGCTCATAGTCTCAGGTGAGAGGGGCCCTTGCTCTGGAACCCATGCTTTAGGAAGCTTTTGTTTCTTTTTTTAAATTATGAAAATATGATAACACATTTACAGGAGACATAGAAAACACAGAACAAGTTACATATAGTTAGAAGACTTTTCATACAAGCCACTCTGTGGTCTTGTTTAGCAGTCCTCTGTGCTCTGCGCTCTGGGTTTAGCAGTCATTTCTGCCCAGTTCAACACATAATCTAAAATACCAGCTCTTGTTATGGATGTTCAGAGCCCAGGGAAACCCGCCCCCTGAAAGCTGGGCTTTTGTCTGCCAATTACTGAGTCCTTACTCTGTGAAGATCTATGACTGTGCCCATGTAACACTGGAAATGGACCCTGTTTCACAAACGGGACACTTGAGAAAAAAATGGAAGCAATTTTCTTGCATTTATTTGTCCTAATTGACTAAAACTTCTCAGATAATATGTGCGCAATAGATTTTTGCCTAAAAAGGACAGTTTTCAATTAGGACCAAAAGAGCAGCCATATCCTTGCTTATCTTTAATGTTCTAGTTTGTAGATGAGGAACGAAATAAAATTAATTCCTAATTCCTAATTTGGTAAGTAGGGTGGTATTCTCAAAATTTTCACATAAAGGCTAAGGAATGTTGTACAGTATTAAATATTTATGGGCTTCCCAAGTGGCTCAGTGGTAAAGAAACTGCCTACCAAGCAGGAGACACAAGTTCGATCCCTGGGTCAGGAAGATCCCCTGGAGAAGGAAATGGTAATCCATTCCAGTATTCTTACCTGGGAAATCCCATGGACAGAGGAACATGCAGGGCTGCAGTCCATGGGGTCACAAGAGTCAGACATGACTTCGTGACTAAACAACAACAAATTAAGTATTTTTATTCCTTAAAAAGTTCTCTCCCCCCACCCCCGCCTTTTGCTCTTTCTCTATGCATATACACTCACACATAATATATACACAAATACATATTCATGAAAACATATTCATGAAAAATAAAGCATGAAAATTTTACATTGCATGCTAAAATCCAAAAGGCTTTATTTATATAAAAATACTAAATTCTTTAAAATTACATAAAGATTTCAGCTTGTTAAAATATTTTACTTACTCTTTTGACACTTTTATTGTAATTTGCCTTTTGCCTTTTAATTTTAAAGATAACTGAACATTTTGGAAGAAAAGACCGAAAATGTGAAAACATATTCATTTTTCATTTGTCCTTATGACTTACATCTTTAGCGAGTGAAACTAAAACTTTTGAATACTTGGAGTGTTTTTTAATCCTCTAGATCACTGTAATCACTAGAACATAAATTATGTAAAAATTTGATTAAAATAATATAATTAGTAATTTTCCTAAAATGAATATTGTTAGGTAGTTAGAATAGGGAAAAGGAGTCCAGAATGGCGGTGGCTAAAAGACAAGGATGGGAAAAGCCCACGAAAATAGAACAGAGGAAGGTCCAAGGAAGGTCCGAGGACCCGAGTCAGGACTTCAGGTAGAACAGCATTCCTGACTAAGCCCAATTTGCATAGGGCAGGCCTAGGAGGGAGAAAAAAACATAAAAAGAGGAGCCAAAGGGCTCTCTCTCTCTCTCTCTCTCTCTGAAGAGTGCTGGGGCGCTCTTCTTTTCACGTCTTTGGATTGACGTGCCCTCATGCCTCGAAGATGGATTTTCCTGCTATCGTCTAAATAAAATAGAGCTGTAACACTGAGCTGTAACACTGATTTGTCTAAGAGCTATAATATGGTCCATTCAAGACCTGAGAGCTATAACACGGTCTGTCCAAGACCCGAGAGCTGTGACATGCCGAGGGGGCTTTAATGTCCATCACTCCAAATCTTTGTTGTGACAAGACAGAACCGAGCAACATACACTTGCCTGACAATATTATAGACATATATAAAATCTATATTTTTGTGTGCTTCTATTACCCATTCTAAACTCACCAGACTAAACAGAATACTAAAATATGCAGAATAGTGACACACTTTAGTTATTTTTGCTATTTTCCTGACTTCATATTTTAAAAAAAACATAATTTTACATGTTATATATAAGACAATGTCAATATAAAGGCATATTTTTCCTAGAACATATTCTATTTATCAATTTATTAAATTGAATAGTTTTTATATATTTAACCATATGTATATGGGATTCTATCTGTACTCTTGCCCCAGGCCTTGATTACCGAAATGTGTTAAGCAAGGGAATAACATATCCAACACTTCACTTGAGAAAGATCACTCCATTAAAGACAGTAAGACCAGTTAGGAAGCTGGTCTCTTTCTGTCTGGATAATGTTTTGACCTCTAGCCTGACCTTCCGATTCAACCCCACTCATTTATTTCCATATCATATCTTCAGAGGAGGTTTTGAGCCCTGCCACTGTGGGTTTCCTGGCCAGTAATTTCCCAGCTACAGGCCTATCCATTTTCAGTGCAGGCCTTTTTGACAGCTCAGCCACAGAGATAGATAGATAGTCTTCTGTCCTTAACTAAAAAGAAAGCTGAGAATCCACGGGAGTCTGTCTTGAGTTTCAAATCCCAAGGCTTATGCAATATCTAATGCCAGCCATGAGTCACAGGAACTGCTCTGCAAATAACAGTGTTTTGAGTCCACTGGAAACCCATTGGTGGGAAAGCCCTGTAGACATGAGTTTCCAATTGGATCCACCATGGACCCCTCAAGACTCAGTCATCCAACTTCTTTAATGACAAATAGACAAGAGCTGGGTATATCTGGGATGATATTTCAAATATTCTGCATAGGTTCATTTCATGGGGAGAAGGAAATTATAAGGACAGAAACCAGAGCTTTTTTTTTTTTTTTTAAAGCATTTTTCATTCTGGCTTCAACTTGAAATTGAATGAGAAATCTCCTGCCTACTGTCAAGCTGAAATAAAATGTAGAATACATCTTAAGCCAGAGCCAGGGATTCTAATTATAGTTTTTCTTGGACTTACAGATTTGAAAGCTTTCTTCTCTATTTTTATCTTAAAGTAAAATACAGAAGTTAAATTTGATGGTAATGCCTTGGTGACATCAAGTTTCTAAAATGGGAAGCGAGTTTTGTTTAGAAAATACATTCTGTAATACTTTTATGTTTTCTCATCATTGATGGGAGAATATATTTTGATGGGAATATTGAACATTAATAAGTACTAAATTATTAACTAGGAGATGAAATTGAGTAGTCCTGATAAATTAAAGTTTATACATGTAAATGTATAATTTATGTATATGTGCATAAATTTACATATGTGATAATATAGAGATAGTATTTTAATAAGCAATATAATTTCTGTTTTCAATTTGTATAGATTTTGTGAATTTCTCATCACATCAGTAGGACTTCTGGAATGAACTTAAGTAATTAAAACTAGATTTAAAATAATTTTTGGATCTATTACTGTGATTATCTTATTAGCAGTTTAACTTGGCCCTAATACATTTTATTCGATTTTATGCATGTCATCTCTCCATTTCCCACCGGAGTGGGATGTGGCAGCATCGTCAACTCGAAAGACAGCTCTGCACAAGATTAGCATCCTCAACAAGAGTGTCAGAGGCATGTAGATGAGGAAAATGCAATCACACTCACTGTGAATTTCCCAGGATGAAATTATGCTTAAATATCAACAACAAAAGTTAAACTTGGTTAAGATGATGGGTGGCCAGTTCTCCCTCGTTCAACTTTATTCAGAAGACCACAAGTTATACCTAACAGGGTTCTCATCGAACAGTCAATTACTATTCTGGTTTTGGCCTGGGATCTGCTACTTATTATGTGTAGGACCCTAGTCGAGCTAACATTTCCCTTCCTCAGTGTACTCATCTGTAAAATGGGGAGGAGAATGGTATTTGTTGGGATGTAATATAGAAGTAATACTTCTTGTAAAGATTAAATGATATGCTGGAGATAAAACACTTAACACAGAGACTTGCATGCACTAAACTCAAAACATATGTCAACCATTCGTGTAGTACCTGAAAAGTGTACTCTACTAATAACTGAACAACTGGTTTTTCTTGATAATTGTCCATGATAATTGACCACCTTGGATATTTGTTCTGCGCCATAATGACGATGGAGTAAAAAAACAAACCAGTTATCACTCATAATTGTAAAGAATCATCTTTAATGAACTTCAGTTATAAACTCCCAGGAAAGAATATTCTTTATGAGGCCAAAGATAAAGAGAGCCAAAGCTGTAAAGAATTGTAATCCACTTAAACATTCTTTCCCAAGCCCAGGACTGTAGTTCTTGCCTCACTAAATGGAATCTTAAAGCATTGCTCCCAATCTCTTCATAGGTATGTTTTGACTCAGTAGAGGGCTCAGCCTGATGTACAAGAAACCTAAAGCAAGACAGGGTGGCTCTCCAACAGTCCAGACCTATAGCCTCCATTGAGAGCCCACCGCAGGAAGCCATGCAAGCATGAGCCACAGCATGGAGAACTCACAAGTTAGCACTTTAGAATATTTATTTTGTCTTCTTTAAAAATATTTAGTCTGAACTGTTTAAACTGATACTTTATTGATGGACACACTTGTCCAAATTTATAGCAACCGACACTGTGTAGAGCTTTAGGGACTCCAGGTTCATGGCTAGCTGATTGTTTAAAAAGCCCATATGTGAAAAGCCAGATCTCTCTGTGAATGTAGATAAAAAGTGGGTCAAGCCAAATGTATGGAAAATGAGATAATGGGAGATTCAAAGCATATTCCTATGGGGGCCAGTTTCTCTGATGTCCAACTGAACTCCATATTAATGAAGGATGAAAACCTCTCACAACTGATAAGCAGGCTGTCTCCTGGCAATTATCAGAGCTCCTGTTGCAAAATAGGTGCTTTATGTGGGCTTTATCCATTCCTTGACTTGCTCTCCGTGAGGAAGCACAGCCTCAAATAATTGCGGGTCTATTAGCACATCAATTATCTAAAGACCTTGATTTTAGCAAGGAGTGGATTTTAATCAGTCACTGCAAATGTTATCGAGAGATTAGTTGTCCCAGAAAATAAAATAAAATTAACTACAATTAGACTGTAATAACTTGCAAGTGCCACAAGCATACATTTTCTTGTTCCTTTAGAACAAACACATTCGTCTCTACCTTGTATAGAAAAAAGATGCTTACACTTTTGCAACAATAATGGGAATTAATGGGA
This sequence comes from Bubalus kerabau, assembly GCF_029407905.1. Taxonomy (NCBI): domain Eukaryota; kingdom Metazoa; phylum Chordata; class Mammalia; order Artiodactyla; family Bovidae; genus Bubalus; species Bubalus kerabau. The sequence continues at coordinate 16,733,835 of NC_073626.1, forward strand.
CCTCTTATCTCCCTTCTCTGTAAGGAGCTGAAAGTACACAACTAAACTAATAAATAAACAGCTCATACTTTACTATACCCATGATCTTAGTAAATAAGACAATGTAAGATAACCGGGAGTTGGTGATGGACAGGGAGTCCTGGCATGCTGCAATTCATGGGGTCGCAAAGAGTCGGACACGACTGAACGACTGAACTGAACTGAACTGAAGATAACAGAAACTAAACGACTTGTTAAAGAAGGATCTCATTTCAATCCTGGAGTTCAATCTTACATTTTTAAAGTGCTGGTATTTGGAAAAAGGAGGGGGTGATGAGGAGTGACAAGAGAAGATGCAGAAAGTTTCAGTGATAGTCAGTACCTCACTTGAGGTACCAAATGACAACATGGTAGACCTGAGGACATGTGAGCATTCTGTCAGGCATCCAGAAATACTCGGTGAGAGAACTTATTAAAGTATCACACTTGTTAATTTCAAGCTGAATGGGGGACTATTACAAGTGTCTGTAATGATTTACTTTAAAACACTTTGGCACACACTGTACAATATTATGTGCATGCTAGTTAGTTTAAGCTTCAACTCTAGGGCCATTCAGTATCTCTAATCAAGAATCCACACTCCAAGGAAGGCGCTTAACATCATAGGAAAAAGGCTAATTCCAAAGGTGACTATTAAAAGCCTTTAACTATCTATAGCTCAATCAACATCTGAGGATTTTCTAATCAGCATAATGAAGCTCAGACAAGGGTTTGCTCAGTGAAATTAGTGACTTGGTTTTTGGCATGATCTTGAGTAGAACTGTACTCTGGTGAGATAAAATGAAAACTGTTCTGAAGATATGGCCTGGCTGAAATATTTTAGTGATGTTGCATAATCATGCATGGACAGAGTGTATAATTCAAGGAGGCTCATAGCCTGTGGTTCTCAGGGATGGCCTCTGATGCTTGAACCCTTAATGACTTTGCGGTTGGTCCTTGATGGCCTGATGATAACTATTAAAGTCACAGTTTTACATCCCCCAAATGTTAAAACACTTACCTGGAGAGAAAGATTCATGTGAGAGGGTAGGCAGGAAAGTGAGGTTTCATCCAGCTTACAGAATAGAGATTTCAGATCAGATCAGATCAGATCAGTCACTCAGTCATGTTCGACTCTTTGCGACCCCATGAATTGCAGCACGCCAGGCCTCCCTGTCCATCACCAACTCTGGAGTTCACTCAGACTCACGTCCATCGAGTCAGTGATGCCATCCAGCCAGCTCATCCTCTGTCGTCCCCTTCTCCTCCTGCCCTCAATCCCTCCCAGCATCAGAGTCTTTTCCAATGAGTCAACTCTTCGCATGAGGTGGCCAAAGTACTGGAGTTTCAGCTTTAGCATCATTCCTTCCAAAGAAATCCCAGGGCTGATCTCCTTTAGAATGGACTGGTTGGATCTCCTTGCATTCCAAGGGACTCTCAAGAGTCTTCTCCAACACCACAGTTCAAAAGCATCAGTTCTTTGGCACTCAGCCTTCTTCACAGTCCAACTCTCACATCCATACATGACCACAGGAAAAACCACAGCCTTGACTAGACGGACCTTTGTTGGCAAAGTAATGTCTCTGCTTTTGAATATGCTATCTAGGTTGGTCATAACGCTCCTTCCAAGGAGCAAGCATCTTTTACTTTCATGGCTGCAGTCACCATCTGTAGTGATTTTGGAGCCCAGAAAAATAAAGTCTGATACTGTTTCCACTCTTTCCCCATCTATTTCCCATGAAGTGATGGGACCGGATGCCATGATCTTCGTCTTCTGAATGTTGAGCTTTAAGCCAACTTTTTCACTCTCCACTTTCACCTTCATCAAGAAGCTTTTGAGTTCCTCTTCACTTTCTGCGGTAAGGGTGGTGTCATCTGCATCTCTGAGGTTATTGATATTTTTCCCGGCAATTTTGATTCCAGTTTGTGCTTCTTCCAGCCCAGCGTTTCTCATGATGTACTCTGCATATAAGTTAAATAAGCAGGGTGACAATATACAGCCTTGATGTACTCCTTTTCCTATTTGAAACCAGTCTGTTGTTCCATGTCCAGTTCTAACTGTTGCTTCCTGACCTGCATACAGATTTCTCAAGAGGCAGATCAGGTGGTCTGGTATTCCCATCTCTTTCAGAATTTTCCACAGTTTATTGTGATCCACACAGTCAAAGGCTTTGGCATAGTCAATAAAGCAGAAATAGAAGTTTTTCTGGAACTCTCTTGCTTTTTCCATGATCCAGCAGATGTTGGCAATTTGATCTCTGGTTCCTCTGCCTTTTCTAAAACCAGCTTGAACATCAGGAAGTTCACGGTTCACATATTGCTGAAGCCTGGCTTGGAGAATTTTAAGCATTACTTTACTAGCGTGTGAGATGAGTGCAATTGTATGGTAGTTTGAGCATTCTTTGGCATTGCCTTTCTTTGGGATTGGAATGAAAACTGACCTTTTCCAGTCCTGTGGCCACTGCTGAGTTTTCCAAATTTGCTGGCATATTGAGTGCAGCACTTTCACAGCATCATCTTTCAGGATTTGGAATAGCTCAACTGGAATTCTATCACCTCCACTAGCTTTGTTCGTACTGATGCTTTCTAAGGCCCACTTGACTTCACATTTCCAGGATGTCTGACTCTAGGTCAGTGATCACACCATCGTGATTATCTGGGTCATGAAGATCTTTTTTGTACAGTTCTTCTGTGTATTCTTGCCACCTCTTCTTAATGTCTTCTGCTTCTGTTAGGTCCATACCATTTCTGTCCTTTATCAAGCCCATCTTTGCATGAAATGTTCCTTTGGTATCTCTGATTTTCTTGAAGAGATCTCTAGTCTTTCCCATTTTGTTGTTTTCCTCTATTTCTTTGCATTGATCACTGAAGAAGGCTTTCTTATCTTTTCTTGCTATTCTTTGGAACTCTGCATTCAGATGCTTATATCTTTCCTTTTCTCCTTTGCTTTTTGGTTCTCTTCTTTTCACAGCTATTTGTAAAGCCTCCCCAGACAGCCACTTTGCTTTTTTGCATTTCTTTTCCATGGGGATGGTCTTGATCCCTGTCTCCTGTACAATGGCACGAACCTCATTCCATAGCTCATCTGGCACTCTATCTATCAGATCTAGGCCCTTAAATCTATTTCTCACTTCCACTGTATAATCATAAGGGATTTGATTTAGGTCATACCTGAATGGTCTAGTGGTTTTCCCTACTTTCTTCAATTTAAGTCTGAATTTGGCAATAAGGAGTTCATGGTCTGAGCCACAGTCAGCTCCAGGTCTTGTTTTTGCTGACTGTATAGAGCTTCTCCATCTTTGGCTGCAAAGAATATAATCAATCTGATTTCAGTGTTGACCATCTGGTGATGTCCATGTATAGTCTTCTCTTGTGTTGTTGGAAGGGGGTGTTTGTTATAACTAGTGCATTTTCTTGGCAAAATTCTATTAGTCTTTGCCCTGCTTCATTCCGTATTCCAAGGCCAAATTTGCCTGTTACTTCAGGTGTTTCTTGACTTCCTACTTTTGCATTCCAGTCACCTATAATGAAAAAGACATCTTTTTTGGGTGTTAGTTCTAAAAGGTCTTGTAGGTCTTCAGCGAACCGTTCAACTTCAGCTTCTTCAGCATTACTCATTGGGGCATAGACTTGGATTACTGTGGTATTGAATGGTTTGCCTTGGAAATGAACAGAGATCATTCTGTTGTTTTTGAGATTGCATCCAAGTACTGCATTTCGGACTCTTTTCTTGACCATGATGGCTACTCCATTTCTTATGAGGGATTCCTGCCTCAGTATTCCTGAGGATTACTGCCCGCAGTAGTAGATATAATGGTCATCTGAGTTAAATTCACCCATTCCAGTCCATTTCAGTTTGCTGATTCCTAGAATGTTGACATTCACTCTTGCCATCTCTTGTTTGACCACTTCCAATTTGCCTTGATTCATGATTCCAGGTTCTTATGCAATATTGCTCTTTATAGCATCAGACCTTGCTTCTATCACCAGTCACATCCACAGCTGTGTATTCTTTTTGCTTTGGCTCCATCCCTTCATTCTTTCTGGAGTTATTTCTCCACTGATCTCCAGTAGCATATTGGGTACCTACTGACCTGGGGAGTTTCTCTTTCAGTATTCTATCATTTTGCCTTTTCATACTGTTCATGGGGTTCTCAAGGCAAGACTACTGAAGTGGTTTGCCATTCCCTTCTCCAGTGGACCACATTCTGTCAAATCTCTCCAGCATGACCCGCCCGTCTTGGGTTGCCCCACGGGCATGGTTTAGTTTCATTGAGTTAGACAAGGCTGTGGTCCTAGTGTGATTAGATTGACTAGTTTTCTGTGAGTATGGTTTCAGTGTGTCTGCCCTCTGATGCCCTCTTGCAACACCTACCGTCTTACTTGGGTTTCTCTTACCTTGGGCGTGGGGTATCTCTTCACGGCTGCTCCAGCAAAGCGCAGCCAATGCTCCTTACCTTGGACGAGGATATCTCCTCACCGCCGCCCTTCCTGACCTTCAACGTGGGATAGCTCTTCTAGGCCCTCCTGTGCCCGTGCAGCCATGGCGTGGGGTTGCTCCTCCCGGCCACCGCCCCTGGCCTCGGGCTTAAGGGCGTGGGGTATCTCCCCGGGCCACCACCCCTGACCTCAGACGCGGGGTAACTCCTCTTGTCGCCGCCCCTGACCTCGGATGCTGGGTATCTCCTCTCTGATTGCATGTAAATGTTTAATATTTTCTATATTTATAACAACAGAATTTTCTCTAAAAATTATTTTGTATATAACTGGGTATAAGTTTCTCTAGCAAACTTCCTCTCACCTCAAACTATTCTGTGATTAACTTTCTCCATCAATGAGTTGTTCTTGTCCAGACTGTCTTAGGCCACTTTGAAACAGTCATCCGATTATTCTTATAATGAAGTTAAGTGGAAATACCACATTTGAAGGGGTTTCCCTGGTGGCTCAGTAGTAGAGAATCTGCTTGCAATGCTAGAGAGGATTCGATCCCTGGGTCAGGAAGATCCCCTGGAGAAGGAAAATGGCAACCCACTCCAGTGTTCTTGCCTGGGAAGGGTGGGACACAGCTTAGGGACTAAAAACAAACATATGTGAAGACTAAAAGAGTCAGAGATATTTTAGTTGCACTTTATTTATCAACTTGCACTTAATTTATGATCTTTATAGTATTCTGTAAAACAGCGATTCTTCACATAAACCTAAGAGGCTCATAACCTGGAGGTGGAAACACTACATTTTTAGTTTCCTTAGCCACTAAGAATTTATTTCTATTCATTTTTGAATGTAGACAAATTGTATTTCAGCATACCCATGATTTTGTTACTAATAGGAATCACAGCTCTTTCTTTTATCACTTTATGTTGGTTGCAGATAGCTCTGAATATCATTTAGGATTGTCACCACTTAAAAATAATGGTAGTTATTAGACCAACTGCTAGATCTTTTTATTTGATGTTTCAGTACAGAACTGCATAAATAGCTATATCACAGCACTGTTTTTTGAAACTTAAAAAAAACTTTTTTTATTTTGTATTGTATTTTTTTGTATTTTGAAACTTTATTTCAATATAATTGACTTGCTTTTTAATCCTGGACTTTTCCCAGGTAGCGCAGTGGTGAAGAATCCACCTGTCAATGCAAGAGGTGCACATTTGATCCCTGGGTTGGGAAGATCCCCTGGAGAAGAAAATGGCAACCCATTCCAGTATTCTTGCCTGGAAAATTCCATGGACAGAGTAGCCTAATGGGCTACAGTCCGGAGAGTTGCAAAGAGTTGAACATGACTGAGCAACTGAGCACATAAGCATGCACTTTTTAATCCTGTGTAATTTACCTTATGCATTTAAAAACATTATTTGGAGAAGGGTTCGATGGCAATCACCAGACTGTGAAAGGGTTTCATGCTACAAAAATGGTTAAGAACCTCTGTCCTATAAAGTTCCTTCAATGCCAAATTTTCCTCTTGCTAAAATGAAACCTAGCTGCTTGAACTATTTCCTTGTTTCTGTGATGTCTTAGAAATAAGTGAATGGTGTGTATGTGTGTAAAAGAGGTTGGGTTTGAGGTGTCAAACAGAATGTAAGAATAAATACAGCTAGTAGAGGGCTTCCAGGAGAGGCAGAGGATACAGTAAGAATGGAATGATTTACTTGAACATCTCTTTTCCAGTTTGTACAATGGAAGAAGCAAATTTCATAGGAACCATTTATTAAGACCCTTAGCCTAAACTTTCTCCTGCCTCAACATCTCTTTCTGTGGGCCAAGAGGCTTGTGAGCTAAACAGGCACTTGGGATGGGAGAGAGAGTCAAACAGCTCCAGCTTCAAGAGCTGTGATCCAGGTTCACAGACTTGAAGGTTTCAGATTGGCCATCCCAATGTCTGGGTTTCATCTGACTGGGAAAAAAATCTGAGAGACCACATTCATTCAGTTCAGCTTTCTTATCTCCAGGTGTGTGTTGCCCAATTAGGAAAGGGCTTCCAGATCTTTGATTGCCCTGAAATAGATGTGTCTATGCTTGGCAGTTCTTCCTGGAGAACCTTGCACTGCTCATCTGTGAAACCTTGGGGCGGGGGTGGAATGGCTCCTAAGTGTCCATGAACTTGTGGATAGGTCTCTCCTAGGTCTCCACTGACTTCTCAGATACAAGTCTTATTGGTCTCTGCCTCGGGAAACCTCAGATGCAAAAAAAACAAAAACTGTGAGCACTGACTGGCCTGGTTTGACTCCTGACTAGGCACCTTGTTGTTAAAAAACCTTATACAAGTCATTTCCTCTTTGAGAGCTCAGTTTCCACATCTATAAAATGCAAATAATAGTAATAATAATAATAATATATCATCTCCCTTTTGTGTTGTGAGGTGTAAAACACATCTAAATGATATCTGGTATATATAGGTACTTATTTAATGTGAATTTTTTTCACGACCACCACTCATCCCCCCTGAAGTCAAATAGCTCCAGATGCTGAATAGCCTCTCCAGGGATAAATCTGCTCTCTCTGAAAAGCCTGTTTTATGATATTTTCCTTTATTTTGCATTTTTCTTTTCTTAAAAGTGTAAGGAAGTGCTACAACTTGTTTTTATCCATATTTTAGTAAATAAAGATCAAGGACCCACGACAGGGCTTCACAGGTGGTTCAGTGCTACAGAATCCACTTGCTAATTCAGGAGCCATGAGAGATGCAGGTTCTACCACTGGGTCGGGAAGATCCCCTGGAGTAGGAAATGGCAACCCACTCCAGTATTCTTGCCTGGAAAATTCCATGGACAGAGGAGCTTGGCGGGCTACAGTCCATGGGGGTCACAAAAAGTCGAACACAACTGAGAGACTGAGTGTGCACACGCGTGCAAGCACACACACACACTCCACAATAGAGATTAATGTTCTAGGAGAACACAGTAAAATTAAGCAGTAGAAAAACAACTCATGATAGTAGCGGTTTCATTTTCCACTTGAGGACATGTTCTCTCATTTACTCATTTGTTCAAAAGCATTTGTTTTCAGACTGTCTGTAAACATTTCAGACATTTTCAGACCGTTTGAAAAAACAAGGGTAGGGAGAGTAAACCATTTGTGGCAGGAACTATGCTCTTTCTCCTCAAGTAACTTACAATATACTTAGGAAAACAACAAAATGGTATCCAATATGAGAGTTCCTGAAGAAGTCAAAAATCCCAACCTCTCTCTCTCTTTTTTTTTTTTAAATGTATTTCGGTAATTGGCATACCGTCCACCCTTGCTCACCCAAATTAGGAGTTATACTTGTTTCTTTCTTCTCATTTTCCTACATTTACTTCATCAGCAAGTCCATTCTTGCTACTCTAGGAAAACAAATGAAATCCAATCACTATGAGACCAAGCTGTCATCATCATCATCTCTGGCCTGGATGCCTAAAACAACATCCTGAAGCATCTCCCAGCTTTCTCTCTTCCTCTTTCAAAATCAGTTCTCCACGAGACAGCCAGAATAATATCTTTAAAAATTATACATGGCATCAAGTCACTCTCAGGCTTAAAACCATGTAACCTCTTCCCCTTCCATTTAGGCTAAAATCCAAGTGCGTTTACCAGGCTTTTGGAGCCCAACATGAGAGACAGCCTTGTGTGCACTCTCTCCTATCTCAGGCTCTGCACTTGAGCGATGTCCTCAGTCTCTCATTGTTCTCCCTGATCTTCAGATGGATGGCTTTTTCTTTGTTAGTATCATTCAGTGCTCAGACTTCTTTACCGGCAGTACTTGATCTGATCGCATTTTAATTCTCTGCAATGACTGCTGTTGATTTTTGCTTCTTTGATTAGTAGTTAACATTTATAGTGTGTGCCACTCATCTTCTCAATCTTTACCCATTTTAACTACACCCCCCTTCTGGGATGATCTCTTGCACTCATAGGGTTTCAGTAATTATCCACAAGTAGGTCCAGGGGACCCCACCTTCTCCTTTCACTGTTGTTTCTCTAGATTGAGCACAAAGTGTAGCACAGAGGAAGTGCTCAGTGACTATTTGTTCAGTAAATGATTGGTGACTCCTAACTTTCCCCCGGAATTGACAACTGTTAATTATTGTAGATGGTAAGACAGGGATCTCAAACTGTTCAAAATGGAATCCCTAACCTACCCCCAGGACTCCTTTTTCCTTCTGTGCTCCATACTTAGAGAAATCTTTATAACATCTACACCATTCTCAAGCCAGAAACATTGTAACGCTGACCCTGAGCAAATTCCTCCTCTGCTAACTGCTACTGAATTGGTCTAAACTTCTTAAAACAGAGGTCCTGCATGAGCTAGAGCTCACAACACTGGTTTTATTTCTCTCGACTGTGTCCCTAGGCCTGCCTCACTCCACACTGTGTGCTATGCTGTGCTCGTCATAAATGCTTGCTCACATTTAAGGTGTCATGCGTGCTGCTTCTTCAGGTTGTAACGGTCTCTCCCACCCTCATTGTATTCGGCCTGGCCCACCAGCCCTGGCCTTGACCCTCCTGACAGCAGCCGCACACTGGTCTCTCCTTGATCACTTCCTGTCGTTTTTTGAGACTCGTTTCCTCTGGGAAGTGAGCAGTCTCTCCTGACCTTCCTGGCTTGCTAAAGCATGGTTCTGATTCAGGATGCCTGGAGCAGAGTTCTGAGAAAATGTATTTATAAAAAACCCTCGGGTGATACTGATGCTGCACGATCGTGAATCATCATTTAGTAAATACTAACACACTGTATTGTATTTGGCCATTTATTTGTCTATATTCTTCACTAACCTGTGAGCTCCATGAAACAGGGGACATATCTATCTTGTTCACTTTCTAACAAGCACACAATCTAGAAATAAGAGATGCTCAATACCTTTTTGTCAAATAAATGCATAAACTTTGTGACTTTTGGGGGGGCTATCCAGGACTCCATCCTATAATTTTCAGGGTTGTGAGTAAGAGTATCTGGTGTGTGAAATGTAGCTAAGTGATTTTAGTAAATCATATCTCACACCAAACTACAATAATATTATTCAGATTTTTGCCATAGCTCTGATATCATTCCAGGATTGTTCTAAGATGCATGCTAAAGCTTACATCCTGAATGCTAATGATTTCTGATTTCTTTTTTATATAGAAATGAGAAAAAAAAATGTTAGAAGTCAAAGCCAATATTAGCTTCCCTGTCAGATTCCTTATCCTTGACCAATATTACTAACAGTTTCTTTTGAGAATAACATTGTAGGGTTTGTGTTAAGGATAAATTGTTAGGTATAAATGCCATTACCAAAGTCCAGGTAAATGTCAAGGTAAATGTAAGTGGGGGTGAGATAGAAGTATACGTACATATGTATACACACACACACTTTAATTTTAAGCTGGGGTAGTATTTTTACCTGTGAATGTTAACATTTTCCCAAGTGTTATACTGAAACTAACTTGAAGGTTTATCAATGGAAATAGAAAATGTTTTTCCCCTTGAGGGCAATTCTTTCTTTGGAGCCTGTTGTGTTCAACTTACTAATCATCACAGGCAGCTTGTTTTGTTATTCCCCTTCTCTCCTTGCTCCCCTAAAAATAAAAGTCTTAAACCGTGATTGAAAAATCAATCCTGGTCTTTATGTCTTTAAAATGACATAAGTAAATATGATTATCTTGGGGTATTTATAATTCTTAGAGAATTAGGTAAGATAAAAAGATTTGCTCAGATAATTTGCATGACTTTCCATTTTGGTATTGTCAGAAGGAAATCTATTTGTTGGTAACCCTGTCTTTAAATTATGTAGGATAGTCAATTTCCTAATGAAAACTCGATTTGTATCATATTATTAACGTGATGCATCATCATAGCACATGTTGATAATTTAGAAAATAAAAAAAAATACAACCCATAATGCAGTATATGGAGATGATTAATATCTCATGGTTAGTAGCTCATGCCTAAATTTATTTTACAAGAGTAGAAAATAGATTTCTTTTTCAGGAGAAAGAGATCTATTAACTGGTGGAAGCTACCTGGATTACTGTTCTAAGAAAAGCAGAAACTGCTTCTAAGCTGAAATGGAAAAATAGTAGTGAACAATTAGCAAAGACTAATGTGAGCTTGGTGGGGTTGGGGAATGAGAGATGTGGGAATTATGCCATGCATTTGTTATCCTTGATTTTGAACAAAATACCATGTAGAAAAAGATGGGTAAAATTTATTTTTTAGTATGTATAAGGCTAATTTTTGAGGAAGTTAGTGAATTTGTGCAAAAAGCTCTCAAACCCTCCTACTCAGTTGTGAGCAACCTATAATGTCATTCCTTATATGTGGAGAATTAAGCACATTTTATCAAAATAGAGCATTAACATTTAGGCATTTTTGTTAGTGTGTCTTCTTCCATGAACATGGCCCTTTCTACACAGTGCCTTCTTTCTTTATACATTGTCACTAGGGGCTAGGCATTTGGGGTTCACCCCTTGATTATCACCTTTTAAAATTTGCTTATCATTATTCACTTACCATTTTTTTCCCAGAAAAGAGCAAAATGAAGAGTCGGATGGAGGAAGGAAAAACAGGAAGAAGAAAGAGAGGCAGGAAGGGAGGGAGGAAATGAGACAGTTAAGGAGGAAGAGAAAAGTTGAAAGAGGAGAACACACTGATTTAGAGAGATTAATTGCAATGGCAAATCTCAAGAGAAAAGAAAAATGAATCCTTAAAAGGAAAGTGGAAAAGCCTCAACTCTCTCAGACAGTCTTCTCTGGGGATGCTGACTGGACACTCTGCCCCCCTGGTAATCGATACGGTCATTTGCAATTAAGCTAAGGGAAAAGCTAGGGGGGAGCGGGGGTCCCCGCCTCCACCCATGCCTGTGATCTGAGCTGTGGGAGCAGCAGAGGAAGTCTGCAAATGGATAAATGATGTCATGGAGCCGAGCTGGAGATGGGAGCAGGGAGGGAATGAGAGGCAGCAGGCTCAGGAGCTTCCTCTCTTGTTGTGGGGACCTGGCGAGCTGAATTGAAATTAGCTGACCCTGAGGAAAGTCAAATACAGGCAGGAGGAAGTGGCAGTGAGAGGGGAACTGTGGGAACTGGACTGCAGGAGGTTTTCCGTGTCCATAGTCCTAGAGCAAAGGAAGAGGGCTGCGGGGCCATGGCAGTTCACTAATGTGTCAGGAGACGGCTGAAAATCCTTCAGCCAGACTTCACTCAGTCTCTCAGTTGTGTCTGACTCTTTGTGACTCCATGGACTGTAGTCCGCCAGGCTCCTCTGTCCGTGGAACTTTCTAGGCGAGAATACTAGAGTGGGTTGCCATTTCCTTCTCCAGGGGAATCCTCCTAACTCAGGGATCAAACTCTCCTCTCTTGCCTCTCCTGCATTGGCAGGCAGATTTTTTTACTACTAGCACTACCTGGGAAGCCCTAACCATTTGTTAGTGTAAATGTGGGGAAAAAAGGTAGAAAAGCATTTGTGCTCGATGTTTGCACTTTGGCTTATATGGCAGAGGGAAATTGAGTTCCAAAATCCGTAGCTTCATTAGTGGGCCCTGCACATAGCCACGCAGGGACCTAGCCCTGTCCTCCAGCAGGCTGGCAGCAGCCCCGAGCCTTCCTCGACCACAGTCAGCTTATTCTGCTCTCCACCAGATCCCAAGCAACTACGCAAAGCATGGCCTTATAGCCAACCAGGCCAGGGAACCAGCCTCGCCTACCAGCACACCCACGGTAATTGGCCCCGCCACAGCAGAATGATGTAGCCTGCCCATGTAAGGGGCACCCCTACAGCACACACTCTGATGAACAGAGGGAGCATGGTAAGGACCCTGCAGGATGTCTCCTACACAAGGCCACTTCTCCAAGATTGGGAAACATAACCAATCCACCTAACACAAGGAATAAACACAGAGAATTGGGCAACACGAGGAGACAGAGGAGTGTGTTCCAAATGAAGAAATAAGACATAATGTTAGAAAAAAACTAAGTGAAATGGAGATAAGTATCTAAGAAAAGAGTTGGACACGATAATTCCAAAGATGTTCACCAAACTGGGAAGAAAAATGAACATAGTCTGAGTTTCAATAAAGAGAAAATAGAAATAAGAAATACAGGAGTCAAACAGTGAAAAATACAGCTGAAATGAAAAATATATAAATTCTCCAGTACACAGAGGACTTAAAATAAATGTTAGCTCTCTTCTGTTTACTTTAAAAGTTTAAACTTAATTTATTGGCTGATGCATGCTAAGGCAAATTTTCACCCATTGTTTCAAGAATCACATAAAGCTATTCTTTTATAATAAATTCCAATGAAATATCTTAGATTGATTACATTGTACCCTTGATCTTCTATAGTAAAATAATATTAATGTTGGTAATATGTATACTGTAGTAATCCCCATATAATATTTTTGTAATCGAATATTGTAAGTAAAGCCTGGTATAGCAAGGCAGGAAAGTGATGGTATGCTCAAACAAAAAGAAATTAATGTACGGAATTTTCAGGGAGGTATTTCAAGGTGAAGAAAACAAGGGAGACTAGAAGCTGTCTGTGAGGGCAGCCAGATGGAACCGTGGCCTTCCATGGAGAAATGTAACCCTACCATCCAGCAGGTGAGCTCAGGGAGAACTTACATATCCTGACCTCACTTTGTTCCTGCCCTCTGTTCTACCAGAGTCTCCCATCAGCTGAATTGAATGAGAAGCCATACTGGATTCGGGAAAAGAAGAAAAGATTAGCCAGCATAGTTGTGTATGTGTGTACATACACATATAAAACCAAAATCAAAAGAGGCTCAGATGAGTGCCTCCACCAAGAGAATAAGGTTACATGCTATAACCTGATTTGGGTTTGGAAGATAAATATCAAGTAGTCAGCTCTATCAGGGCAGAAGTTCAGAGCAGGGATTCATCAAGTTCTTGTTGTACACCCCTAGTGTTACCTGAGAACAGGGTTCACCTCCTGTTTTGTTTTTTAGAGTTCACCTCTTGATGGGTATTGAGCCAAAACAACCATGCTGAAGACCAGAAGGAATGATTTATTACTACTTGCAGCAAGTAAGGAGAACACCTGGGTTCTTTCCCAAAGCTATGTCTCCCTGAACAGTAATACTGCTGCTGCTGCTGCTAATTCACTTCAGTTGTGTCCGACTCTGTGCGACCCCATAGACAGCAGCCCACCAGGCTCCCCTGTCCCTGGGATTCTCTAGGCAAGAACACTGGAGTGGGTTGCCATTTCCTTCTCCAATGCATGAAAGTGAAAAGTGGAAGTGACATTGCTCAGTCGTGTCCGACTCTTAGTGACCCCATGGACTGCAGCCCACCAGGCCCCTCTGTCCATGGGATTTTCCAGGCAAGAGTACTGGAGTGGGGTGCCATTGCCTTCTCCAGAACAGTAATACTGGGGAAGTTTAAAGCTAAAAGTATTGGATTGGCCAAACAGTTCGTTGAGGTTTTCCTGTAACATCTTATGGAAATCCCAAAAGAGCATTTTGGCTAACCCAGTATCGTATATGCATATTCATGAAGAGGCTTGAGTGGTTGATAGAGTCCAAGCTTTAGTTGATTGAAGTCATAAGGGTCAGAAAAGGTCAACATCATCATCCGTTCACTTCAGTTCAGTTCAGTCGCTCAGTCGTGTCCGATTCTTTGCGACCCCATGAATCGCAGCACGCCAGGCCTCCCTGTCCATCACCAACTCCCGGGGTTCACTCAGTTAGGTACCTGTAAATCTGGTGGTTGAATGATTCAGACTGACATTTACAGACAAAACTGCCAGTCTTTACAACTAATATGTTACCTTTGCTATCATTACTTTTCTTGCTTGGTAACAGGCAGTGTTTCTGCATTCTTTTGTTCCCTTAGATCATTAATTACTGAGACCTGTTTAAGGGCAAGCATTGTGGCCAGGTTTAGATCACAAAATGACTTAGGCCAAAAATGTATTCTCCTCTCTCAAGAAAGCCATTCCTGGTTCTCTTTCTTCTGGGAACCCGTACCTTATAAGGTTACAACAGGATAGCTGGGAAATGATTTAACTAGCCTGAAATTCAGTCTCTATTCGTTGGAGGAAAAGAAAGATGGCTCCAGACTGAGATCGGATGTGAGTGGGTTAAAATTTCCATCTGCATCTTGAGAAGGGCTGAAATCAACTCCCCAGTGAACAGACCATCTATTATTTATCTCACTTAATCTAGTACTCATGGCACAAGAAGTATCACCTCTGGGATTCTAGTTTGCCCTTTTGACTAATAACTTTCTTTGGAGGGATCTGTTTGGCAATGAGAGGAGCACTGGCTGTTCTATCAGATGAAAGCTTTCAGATGTTAATGAAATTGGACTCATCCTTGACCCATTTCTAGTCATTGGTATTTCACCTGAGAGTGACCTCAAGTAATAGCCAACTGGGAGATAATGTTCTAACATGCTTCGAACATTTGTTTTATAGGGGAAACTAAGATATTTGTGACTTCATGTCTCACAAAGATGATAAGAAACATTTCCTATTTTCAGATGAATTGAGAACAAAGATTAGTGAGCTGTAACTAGTGAGCTGACAACCTCATTTTTAGGGATCAGAGTTAACAGAGGAAACCATCTCTGAGTTTAGGGATGATAATCTTCACAAAACCTAGAAATCATACCTAAAATGTCTTTTCACTCACTTAGTTTGAGATATGCAGAACTGTGAGGAAGACAAGCCATAAACGTGGTTACAAATTCTGGCAGCCTAAGGAATTTTTCATATTGTGTTGTGATGATGTTGAGTCATATGCTATTTCTTTTTTTGAAAAAATTTTGGCTCACCTGAGCAGCCTTTGGGATCTTAGTTCCCCAACCAGGGATCAAACCTGTGTCCCCTGTAGTGGAAGCATGGGGTCTTAACCACTGGACCAGCAGGGACGTCCTATATGCTATTTCTTTATAACTCAGTTTCTCTTTAGACAACCTTGGGATAAGACTGTCCTTTATTTCTGATCTTCCTTAGATTTCTATGAATGTGAGGGTAATGCTATCAATCATAAAATTCCTAGAAATAAACAGCCTGAAAAATGTAGAGGAGAGAGCACTGAGCTGGGTGCTGTTATAAAGCATTTTAGAGAATGTTTTGTCCATTGGAAAGTCAGTCTGTTGATGATTCAAAGGTATTTCATTTCCAAATTTTCTCAGTATGGAAGCAGGCTTCTATGTCGCACACCAGAGTGATCTTTTCAAAGTGTAGGCATTACACTGTCTTGCTTAAAGCCCTACAAATGTGTTTTCACTTCAGTTAAAACAAAAACACATGTGTACATGTGGCTAATTCATGTTGATGTATGGCAAAAACCATCACAATGTTGTGAAGTAATCATTCTCCAATTAGAATAAATAAATAAATTAAAAAAAAAAAAAAAAAGAACCCAAGCCACTCATCATGGTTTTAAAAGCCTGACATGATCTGATTCCCATCTGCCTTTTCCATGCCATTTCCTACTGTTTCCCATCTGCCTTTTCCATGCCATTTCCTACTGTTGCCTCACTCTGTACTCTAACCATACCAAGCCCCTTGTTGGTCTTTGAATGAGTCAGCCTTGTTCTGGCCTCCTCAGGGTCCCTCTGTCTGGATGGCTCCTCTCTCAGATCTTCATTTGACTCCTTCTGTTTGATCTTTCAGTTGCGTGTGCAAATGTGACGTCTGTAGAAAGGCCGTCCCTGAAGACTTTTGAAACTGGTTCCTCATCTCAGTCAGCCTTTATCTCTAATCTCCATTTGTGTTTTTCTCAGAGCATCTACATGAAAGTAAATCTTGTTTATCTATAGGCAGCTCTTGGAGATGCTGCAGTTTTGGGTCCTGACCACTGCCATAAAGTGAATATCGCCAGAAAGCCAGTCACATGATTTTTTTGGTTTCCTGGTGTATATAAAGTTATGTTTACTCTACTGTAGTTTGTTAAGTGTGCAATAGCATTATGTCTAAAGAAATGTACATACCTAATTAAAAGATAATTTATTGCCAAAAAATCATTATCTGAGTCTTCAGTCAACCATATTAGCTACATCAAAGGTCACTGATCACAGGCCACCATAGCAAATATAATAATGAAAAAGTGTGAAACACTGTGAATTATCGAAATGTGACACAGAGACATGAAGTGAGCAAATGCTGTTGGAAAGATGGCACCCATAGACTTGTTGAAGCTGGGTTATCATGAACATTCACTTTGTAAAAAAAAGAAAAAAGCAGTATCTGCGAAGTGCTATAAAGTGAAGCACAATAAAACAAGGTCTGCCTGTAAGTACATGCATGCAAGCTAAGTCACCTCAGTGGTGTCTGACCCTTTGCAACCCTATGGATTGTAGCCCACCAGGCTCCTCTGTCCATGGGATTCTCCAGGCAGGAAAACTGGAGTGGGTGGCTGTGCCCTCCTCCAGCCTATCTTCCCAAACCCAGGTTTCTTAAGTCTCATGCATTGGCAGGTGAGTTCATTACCACTAGCGCCACCTGGGAAGCCCACCAAAAGTAGGTGCCTATAGTGTCTATTTTTGTAGAAGGTGATCACCTTGATGGAAAATACCTCTCTGAAGACCACTTTATTTCTAGGACAGAAAACAATAGTTGGCCAAAAATAACTGTTTCACAATAAACAGCTCATGAGTGAATGAGTGCTTGCACCCCTGGATTGAAGCCCTTCATCCTAATTCCTCTTCTGGCTTTATCTTTATCCTTAAAACAAACATGACTTGGATTTGGTTTTAATGTCTTTAAGCTTTCAATTAGCACAAGTAACTTTCTCTGAGGATCCCACTCCCTAAGTGGCTTGAAATTCTTCCATGCAAATTGTTTTAGGTGTCAACATTATATCTGTAGCCCTATAGAGCCAGGAGATGACCTTGATAACATATTTGGGTGTTTGAGTGGAAAACTTGAACAAGTGTCATTGAATATAACTAAATGCCTCTTGAATTAAACTTGCCCTTCATACTTAGTCAAGGTTCTGTGTGTTGTGCAGTAAAAGGGCATTTATTAGTCCACATGTACTCTTCTTGTATTTGTATACTGTTGATTTACATGGGGGGTTGTTTTCGTGGAGTAAATGTGTCTATCCTATTGAAACAGGTATATTCATTAACTTACCTATGTAATTATGCCTTAGGAAGCATCACTACAAACAAAGTTAGTGGAGGTGATGGAATTCCAGTTAAGCTATTTCAAATCCTACAAGATGATGCTGTGAAAGTGCTGCACTCAATATACCAGCAAATTTGGAAAACTCAGCAGTGGCCACAGGACTGGAAAAGGTCAGTTTTCATTCCAATCCCAAAGAAAGGCAATGCCAAAGGATGCTCAAACTACTGCAAAATTGCAGTCATCTCACACTCTAGCAAAGTAATGCTCAAAATTCTCCAAGCGGCTTCAGCAATACGTGAACTGTGAACTTCCAGATGTTCAAGCTGGTTTTAGAAAAAGCAGAGGAACCACAGATCAAATTACCAACATCCATTGGATCATCAAAAAAGCAAGAGAGTTCCAGAAAAACATCTACTTCTGCTTTATTGACTATGCCAAAACCTTTGACTGTGTGGATCACAATAAACTGTGGAAAATTCTGAAAGAGATGGGAATATCAGATCACCTGACCTGCCTCTTGAGAAATCTGTATGCAGGTCAGGAAGCAACAGTTAGAACTGGACATGGAACAACAGACTGGTTCCAAATAGGAAAAGGAGTATGTCAAGGCTGTATATTGTCACCCTGCTTATTGAACTTCTATGCAGAGTATATCATGAGAAACGCTGGGCTGGAAGAAACACAAGCTGGAACCAAGATTGCTGGGAGAAATATCAATAACCTCAGAGATGCAGATGACACCACCCTTACGGCAGAAAGTGAAGAAGAACTAAAGAGCCTCTTGATGAAAGTGAAAGAGGAGAGTGAAAAAGTTGACTTAAAGCTCAGCATTCAGAAAACGAAGATCATGGCATACCAGTCCCATCACTTCATGGCAAATAGATGGGGAAACAGTGGAAACCGTGGCTGACTTTATTTTTTTGGGGCTCCAAAATCACGGCAGATGGTGATCGCAGCCATGAAGTTAAAAGATGCTTACTCTTTGAAAGAAAAGTTATGACCAACCTAGATAGCATATTAAAAAGCAGACACATTACTTTGCCAACAAAGGTCCATCTAGTCAAGGCAATGGTTTTTCCAGTAGTCATGTAGGGATGTGAGAGTTGGACTATAAAGGAAGCTGAGCACCGAAGAATTGATGCTTTTGAACTGTGGTGTTGGAGAGGACTCTTGAGAGTCCTTTGGGCTGCAAGGAGATCCAACCAGTCCATCCTAAAGGAAATCAGTCCTGGGTGTTCATTGGAAGGACTGATGTTGAAGCTGAAACTCCAATACTTTGGCCACGTGATGCGAATAGCTGACTCAGTTGAAAAGACCCTGATGCTGGGAAAGAGAAGGGGATGGCAGAGGGTGAGTTCGTTGGATGGCATCACCTACTCAATGGACGTGAGTTTGGGCAGACTCTGGGAGTTGGTGATGGATGGGGAAGCCTGGTGTGCTGCAGTCCATTTGGTCGCAAAGAGTCGGACACGACTGAGCGACTAAATTGAAACTGAAACTGAAATTTACTAATTTACACCACTGATGAAGTGGTCTTTTGTTTTTTCACCTAACTCTTATGTACTTGGGTAATGTAGATTGATCCCTGAGAGATGAATTGCTATTTCTGATGAGGAGAAGAATTACATGGGTTTTGTTTGTTTGTTTACTATGGCATTCTATCTTTTCTACATTTAGCAATATTTGTTCTTTTCTCTTAATATATAGTATTCCATTGTTTTTCTTTATTCAGTCTATTATAGATGGATATTGTTTTTATTCTCAGTTTTTGGCTTTTATGGATAGTGTGATATGAAAATTTTTTATATGTCTGAGTCCATGTGTCTGCCTTTCTGTTGGGCATACACACAACCAGCCTTACTGGATTCCTGTGTGTCCAGATTTATTAGATATGACCAAGCCATTAGCAAAAGTAATTGCCTCAAGCTGTATCCCCTCCGTCAATGTGTTAGTCTAATTTGCTCTCAATCCTTTTAGTTTTAGCCATTTCTGTAGATGCTTAGTAGTTACTATATTTTGAACCTGCTTTTCTTTAGTGACAAATGATGTTGAGCACCTTTTGATATATTTGTGAACATTTGGAGATTAGAAATTAATTATAGGGCGGAGGAGCCAGGTAGGCTGCAGTCCATGGGGTTGCTAAGAGTTGGACACGACTGAGCGACTTCCCTTTCACTTTTCACTTTGATGCATTGGAGAAGGCAATGGCAACCCACTCCAGTGTTCTTGCCTGGAGAATCCCAGGGACAGGGGAGCCTGGTGGGCTGCCGTCTATGGGGTCGCACAGAGTCGGACACGACTGAAGTGACTTACCTTATATTAATATTGGTTGACTGTTTCTGCAAATTTTGGAAAAACCTCCATTTTTTGAGACTCTTCAAAGCCATTTGCTGAGAAACTGTCACAATAGCCTTACATATTTAGAATGACTTGAAGGTCCATGAAAGCACCTGGAGATTTCAATGTAGGGTGAACAATAGCCCCTAGTAAGCAACATGACAGATATGAAAGGTAGGCTAAATATTTACCTCAGAGATGTACATGAGCCTAAGTGAACAGGGACCCTGATCTTTTATAAGATTCTCTGGCACTATAAGAATATAAAGTGGAACAGAGAGGAAAGAGAAGGAAAGACAACTCTGGCACTGAGTTCTGTTAGTCAAGTCTCCCATGAAAGGAAGGATGTGGTTAGAGAGCATGAACCACAGGTCATTTTCAAAATATTTCATCACCTGTCTGGTGTAAGAACTGATCTTATAAGGAGGCCAAGCACAGTAGCCTTACAGCATAAAGGATGCATGCCAGTGTGCCTAAGTCCTGGGTGCTGAAATGCTAGCGGCCATCATGGGCTCAGAAGGTATTTGAGAAAAAAGGGATGCATACAAAAAACTGAAATATGCTATGAATAAGCACTCTTCTTCACAGTTTTGTTTAGATCTGGGCTCTAAGTTCAGTATTAAGAAATATTAATTCTGTTATTAACCAATATCACTATAATCTATTGTGTGGTGCCCTGTGAATCAATATCAAATTTGCTCATATCTTTAAATTTAGGAATACTATCTTCCTTATTTTTCCTCATTTGTGTCAGATAATATAGGTTCAGATTTGAAAATCAATAATGCCTATTACCAAAAGGAGATATTATTGTTAGAAAATTAAATGAATACTATTAAGTGTTTCAGATTCCTTTTAGATTTAGTGTGATAAGAAATGTGAAATGTAATGTATAAAAGTATTTTCATTAGATGTACATTTAGATAAAGCACCATTTAAAAATTGCTCTGAATCAGAACAGAAGCTATAGTAGTATTGATAAAACTTAACCTTACCAAAATGAAAATATCTGTTTATGATATCTTATGACATTTAATTTTTTTCATCAGTGTAATATGAATGGTGAATTCTTTTAGCATATAAAAGGTTTTCATTAGCTATACATTTAGATATAAGAAAGCTCAATTTAAAAGCAATCTATATTCAGAATATAACCTGTAGTAATGTTTATAAAGCCTATCAAAATTAAAAAATCTTCTAATTGTTTAGTGACAAGTCTCATGACCTTTAGATTACCTATTGCATTCAATTTTATTTTTAGTCCTTTCAATTATCTTCCTGGTCTCAGATATTTTACAGTGAATTAATTCCTATGTGGAAGAGTTTCATCTTCGTTGTGGGGGGTATGAGTCATTATTACTTTCATCTTATGCACAGCATTTCCCCATAGTCATTTGGGTAGTAATGAACTATTTAAGCATTTCTGAATATAGAGAGTAGGCATGAATTTGATGGTCATTTATTTGGAGTGAGGAAAATGATCTTATAATGTTAGTGATTATGCTAATTACTTCAAAGGGGTGGATTCAGCATGTGAATAGAGAAAATGAAACATGAGACACTAATAACATTGCTAAAACACACAAACAGCATCTATAAATGATTTAACCTTATGTAGCATTAGACAAATAAGTTAATTAAAATTACATAGGATATTATTAGATTAAAATTTGATCAACTTTTTTTTATTGCATGTCTTTATTATTCTCCTTGTGTGGATTTTGATATCAATATCTTATATGCAATTTTGTTAGCTCTTCACTTCAGAACTTAAATAAATCGTTGCCCTTAATATTGCCTATATGTGGTAGATATTTCAGTTCCTTAGAGAAAACAAGAGTGTCTCTAGGTCAGCTTGCTTTTATAATAGTGTTGGGAAGCCCAAATGCAGCATATAAATAGGCATATTTGAAAGCCCTTGGCAGATTGGTGCATAATGTGCAGGTAATGACGAAGATATAGTGAACTGAATTTCAATTCAGGCTGCCTAACAAGCTGGGAAATGCACATAGCTAATTTAAACAAGGTTTAGTGGAGGGAACAAAAAAATCACTTGCTGCTACTCTTCTTAAAATGGATTGTGCATGTTATTTAATTATTAGTACCATTGCTCTGAATTAATTAAGTAACCACAGTCTTGCTAGATATTATGAAATACAGACAGAGATGCATTGTAGAGTCTGGGGTTGACATTCTACTTAAACTGCCAGGAAAACAAGCATGTGCCAGGAGGTCTCAGTGAGAATAAGGCAGTTAGCCTAGAAGGATGAAAGGAGAACTGGAAAACTCTGCATGGGTAATAATGGGAAATAGAATATTGGTTTCTTTTTCTCACTGTATGTCTCAGCATAGGTATGTATATGGGACTGTGTTACTAATTTCAAATCAACTTCCATGTGCTTATTTTGTTTCCTCCTTAACTGTAGAAATATTTTATAGTACTACATTAGACAATGCAGAAAGAAGAAAATATATATTGATAATGGGAAGAACACTTGTGATTGACATTCTCCTCTTAATGACTTTAAATGAAAATATTTATTATCACTATCTTAGAATATAGTTTTTCTATTCTGTTTTTATAAACAGTATAATACTATCTTAGGAAAAAAAACTATCATGATTCAATTGGGAATTCATCCAGAATTATCTAGATTTTAAACATATGCTATATAAATGATATTTACTTATTCAAAAATAATCAATCGAATACTAAGTGGAAGACAGTTGTCCATCAATTTCCTTTCTCCTTTATTTAATAATCAACTTTCTTAGTTTTACCTGAACACACTGACACCTAGATTTGAACTGTGTTTTCTGTCTTCTCTTACAGCCTGGAGTGCCATGTGACTAGATTCCAGCCTGAATTGAGAAGAGACAGCGTGCCTCCCGAAAGATAAGGACACTTCCTGTTTCACTTTACACTGTGTGGGAGATATTCTAATATGAAACCCCTCAACTCCAGCCAGTATATCAGAGAGAAACAAACTCTAATATTATAAAAGCCCTTGCATTTTGAAGTCTCTTTATTATGCCAGCTTTGCTGGTTGGTTAAATAATACAGGTGTTATAATTAGTGATGTTGAGAACATTTTCATATACCTCTTGACCATTTGAATACTTTTTTTTAGAAAAATGTAATGTCTGTTCAAGTTTTTGCCAATATTGTTTTTTGTTGTTACTGAGTTATAGGAGTTCTTTGTATATTATGGCTATTAACGCCTTATCAGATGTGTAGCTTGCACAAATATTTTCTCCCATTCTGTAGGTTGCCTTTCCCTTTGTTGATGTTTTCTTTTGTTGTGTAGAAGCTTTTTGGTGTTATGTGGTCCCATTTAAAAAAAATTGTTGTTTATGCTTTAGGTGTCATATGTGAAAAAGTCATGCCAAGACCCACGTCAAACAGCTTTTTCTCTATGTTTTGTCCTAGGGGTTTTATGACTTCAGGTCTTATATTTAAGGCTTTAATTCATTCTGAGTTAATTTTTGTAAGTGGTATAATATAGAGGTCTATTTCATTCTTTACATGTGAATGTCTAATTTTGTGTTTCCATTTTCATTTGTCTCAATATACTTTTTCATTTTCCTTATAACTTCTGCTTTGATCTACTCACTGTTCAGGTGTGTGATGCTTAATTTCCATATATTTGTGAGTTTTCCAATTTTCCATTACACAATTGTGGGAAAAAATAATACTTGATATGATTTCCATATTCTTAAATTTGCTAATATTTGTATTGTAGCCTAACATATGATCTATCCTGGAAAAGGTTTCATGTGCATTTGAGGATTATATGCAACAGCATTCTCCTTTTGCTGGATGAAATGTTCACTATTTACATATTTGGTCCATTTTGATTTATGGGCTTCCCTGTGGCTCAGATGGTAAAGAATCCACCTGCAATGCAGAGACCTGTATTGATCCCTATGTTGGGAAGATCTCTTAGAGAAGGGAATGGCTACCTACTCCAGTATTCTTGCCTGGAGAATCCCCATGGACAGAAGAGCCTGGTGGCTACAGTTCATGGGGTCAAAAAGAGTTGAACACGACTGAGTGACTAAGTACAACAATTTGGTTTCTATGTTGTTCAAATCTACTGTTCATTATTCATTCTCTTTTTGGATGATATATCCAATGTATATCAATGCAGATGACACCACCCTTATGGCAGAAAGCAAAGAAGAACTAAAGAGCCTCTTGATGAAAATGAAAGAGGAGTGTGAAAAAGTGGGCTTAAAGCTCAACATTCAGAAAACTAAGATCATGGCATCTGGTCCCATCACTTCATAGCAAATAGATGGGGAAACAGTGGAAACAGTGACAGACTTTATTTTGGGGGACTCCAAAATCACTGCAGATGGTGAATGCAGCCATGAAATTAAAAGACACTTGCTCCTTGGAAGAAAAGTTATGACCAACCTAGACAGCATATTCAAAAGCAAAGACATTACTTTGCCAACAAAGGTCCATCTAGTCAAAGATATGGTCTTTCCAGTAGTCATGTATAGATGTGAGATTTGGACTATAAAGAAAGCTGAGTGCCGAAGAATTGATGCTTTTGAACTGTGGTGTTGGAGGAGACTCTTGAGAGTCCTTGGACTGCAAGGAGATCCAACCAGTCCATTCTAAAGGAAATCAGTCCTGAATATTCATGGAACGACTGATGTTGAAGCTGAAACTCCAATACTTTGGCCACCTGATGCAAAGAACTGACTCATTGGAAAAGACCCTGATGCTGGGAAATATTGGCGGTGGGAGGAGAAGGGGGCAACAGAGGATGGGATGGTTGGATGGCATCACCTACTCAATGGACATGAGTTTGAATAAACTCCAGGAGTTGGCGATGGACAGGGAGGCCTGGTGTTCTGTAGTCGATGGGGTTGCAAAGAGTCGGACAGGACTGAACGACTGAACTGAACTGAACTGATCCAATGTTGAAAGTGTTGGATATTAAAGTACCCAAGCATTATTATATTGCTGTTTGTTTCTCCTTTTAGTTTTGTTATTATTTGCTTTTGATATTTAGGTACTCCAATGTAGGATGCACAAACATTTATAATTGTATCTTTCTGATGAACCAACCATCTTATAATTATATACTGACTTTATTTTTCTCCCTTTACCATTTTTAGGTTAAAATCTATTTCATCTGATATAGCTTTGGTGGTAGTAGTTTAGTTGCTAAGTCATGTCCGACTCTTGTGACCCCGTGGACTATAGCCCTCCAGGCTCCTCTGTCCATGGGATTCTCCAGGCAAAAATACTGGAGTGGGTTGCCATTTCCTTCTCCAGGGGATCTTCCCAACCCAGGAATCAAACCCAGGTCTCCTGCATTGCAGGCAGACTCCTTACTGACTGAGCTACAAGGGAAGCCTCAATATAGCTTTGGCTACTCCTAATTTCTTTTGGTTAATATTTGCTTGAAATACCATTTTCCATCTCTTCCCTCTCAATCTATGTGTCTTTAAAATTAAGTATGCACTGTAGGCAGTGGTTCACTGGATCTTGTTTTTCTATCCATTCAGCCAACTATGTCTTTTGATTAGAGAATTTAATCTATTTACATTTAGAGTAGTTATTGGTATATAAAGACTTTACTATTTCCATTTTGTTAATTGTTTTCTAAATATTTTATAGATACAGAGTTCCTCTTATTCTTGCTGTCCTCTTTGTGATATGATGATTTTTTATAGCAATATACTTTGACTCTTCTATCATAATCTTTTGTCTCACCACATTTATTTCCTTGTGGTTATATTGAAAATTAAATAAAATATCTTGTATTTCTAACACCCTATTTTAAGCTAATAGCAATTTAACTTTAATAGCCTTCCTAAATTTTACACTATTAGCTCTGCCTCACGTTTTAGGTTATTGATGTTACAGTTTATTAACACTGTATATCTAAAAACCAAATTATTATAATCATGATTATTTTTAATATTTTTGCTTCATTAACCTTTCAACTAGAGTTTTGTGTAAATTACAGACCACCATTACAATACTTGAGAATATGACTTTGACTATATATTTACTTTTATCAGTGAATTTTGTACCTATGTGTATGCTTTTATGGTGTTAATTAGCACACTTCTATTTCTGTGTCAAGAACTTCCTTTAGCATTTTTTGTGAAGCAGGTATATTTGCTGAGAAACTACTTCAGCTTTTATTTGTTCTGGAAAGTCTCTGCCCAAGCTCTGAAATCAGGAGTGGTTGTGCTGCATGCTGGGAACACTTGAGTAGGACTTCTGGCTTGGTTCTCTGCTCAAACATGGCTGTGGGATGGGCTCTGCAGTTGCCTGGATATTCTCACCAGGCTTCCTAGTGAGGGGGTGGGGTGGGTGGATTGTGAACAGGGTGCTGGGCACTGAACTCAATGGTAAGCAGTGTTATGAATTAGTTTCAGTGCCTGGTTTCATCAACAGAATAGGCCCCAAAGCTGGCATGGCTTTGTTTGGGGACCCAAAGCAAACATATTTGTACACTGAGTTCCCTGGCCACATGGGCCAGCTGGCTTTGTTCTGCAGATAAGCACATCACTAGCTGGGCTCTTTGTTCATATGCCATTATAAAGAGGGCTGTAGAATGGGTTACATAGCTTTCTGGATGCTCTGGTTCATCTTTCTAGTTGGGTGGGTCTTTAATGCTGTATTCAAGGCTACAAATTAGCTTCCTTACCTGAGTTGGGCCACAGGACAGTCTCCAAGGCTGTCAAGGCTCATTATTTGGGGCTAAATAAGACAGAGCTGCACACCAACTACCTGGCCAGGCAGGGCAACTGACTTGGCTTTACACATGGCAGAGCTGCTGGCCAGGCTCTCTGCTCAGATGCTGCTAGGCACTTTCCAGGTGCTCTGGCATGGTTTCCTGGTCAAGTGGGGCTGGGGTGTCACTCAGTAGCAGGCAGGGCTGTGAATTAGCTTCCCAACCTGGGCAGGGCAGCAGAACCAGTTTCAAAGCTGGCAAGGAAGACTTGTTGGTTGAGATCCCAAATCAGGCAGAATTGTGCATGAAGCCCCCAAGCCAGATTGCTGGTGTTGCCCTATAGAAGGGCAGAGCCACTGACCAGGCTCTCTGCTTCAATGCTACTGGGCAACACAATTTCCCAGATGTTAGGGTTAGGGTTAGCCAGCCTTCCTGATTGGGTGGAATAAAGTGTTCCCTCAACAGTGGGTAAGGCTATTAATTAGTTTCCCTCTGATAGGGAAGGGGAAGAGAAGCAGAATAAGTTCTAAGGCTGGTAAGAGTCATTTTGGGGGAGGAGGGTACCAACTCAGGAAGAACTACTCAGCAAACTCTCTGGCCAAATGAGGCTACCAACTGGGGTCTGCAGAAGGACAAAGCCACTGACCAGACTTTGCCCAAGTACCGCTGGGTCATGTTTTGTGGGGTGTTCTGTCCAGGTTTTCTGGTTGGTCAAGGCTGGGGGCTGCACTCAAAAGTGGACAGGGCTATGAATTAGCTTTGCTGCCTGGGTGACAGGGCAGAACAGGCAATAAGACCTGCAAAAACTATGATTGCAGATCTCAAATCAGGCAGAAGTGCATGCTGAGTTACCTGGCATGGCTGAAGGGCCACTATCCTGACTCTACAGATGGCCAGCACTGCCAACTAGACTCTTTTCTTGAGTGCTGCTAGGCCAGACAGCTTCTCAGGTGCTCCAGCAAGGCTTCCTGCTCAGGCAGGGCTGGGGCTACACTCAGCAGTAGGCAAGGTTATGGAATAATGTCTCTACCTAAGCTTGGAGGGGGTAGTCTCAGAGCAGTCTCTAAGGCAAAGAGTTGCCATTGGGGATCCCAAATCAGGCAGTACCACCGACTAAGTTCCCTGGCCAGATGGGGCTGCTATCTTGGCTGTGCAGATGGGCAAACTGCTAGCTGGGATTTCTACTTGGGTGCTTCTGTGAGTAGGAACTCAGTGTGCCAAGATCTGAGTACTGGTTGCCTTAAGCCCTGCCCCCTTCCCCATCACAGCCTGGACTCTAGAAGTCAAGCCCCGTAAGATCCCCCAGCAATCCCGTGATGTGAGGCCTTATTAATGGGCTTCATGGGAACTGGCACCCAGTGCTATGGAAGTTGGATATAAACCTTGGGTTCTCCTTTTCCCACTGGGGAAACAATGGGCCTGTGGGGTCCCTCTCAGTGTGCTGTTATGCCAGCCTCGGGGAGGGGCGATGCGGTCAGAGTGCAGTCACTCTGCTTCCCTTTCTAATTCAGTCCTTCTCCATTCCTGTGATCCAGCAAGATGCTCCAGCATCCCCTCTGTGTTCTATAATTTACACAATGCTGTCTTTTCCATGAATAATTGTGAGTGAGTCTTCTTGTGAAGGGAACTGAAGTCAGGAACAACCTCTATCGCCATCTTGATGACATCAACAAAACCCCATTAGTTTCTAAAGATGAAATGTAAGATTAAGATAGGTCTTAAAGAGAAAAAGTCAAAGACAATGACTCAAAAGAAAATAAAATGAAAAGAAAAAATTGCTTTCTTTTTAAAGAATCCACTTAGTAATCTCATATACTTAAAGTTAAAAGGATATATTGTACTGACAAATTTCATTTTTGAATATCCACCCAATAAGCAAGAAAAGTTAGACAAGAGGGTTTAGAATCAGTGACTTAGAATTCCAGAACTGATATTCTTCAATGATCTCAACCACATAAAGGAAAATTTTCTTCCCAATTTTTATTTTAGTTTGTAAAAATTTATTATTTTCCCTTAGAGTCCTCATACAAGGTAAAAAAGCCCACTATAGGAGAAAAAAGTTCACTGAAATAGACTATGAAATCTAACTGATGTGAAAAATAAGGTCCAGACAGGTTGCTTACCCTGTGTTGGTACTGCTCATTACCAACAGATATGGGACTCGGCACTTTATGTATTAGCATAGGTTTTTAGTGTTTATCACTCTTTCCTGGTGGTTTACATTTTGTAACATTTTGAACTGAAGATGGTTTTCCTCCCAGGACTTGATATATTTTGCTTTTATCAATGAATGTTTAAGAATTAAAAGTTCATTTTAAACCAAACTAACGTAATCAAATTTTGATGGAAAAAGTAAATAGAAAATATCAAATACAGTTGACCCTTGAAAAATATGAATTTGAACTGCACAGGTCCACTTATATGCAGATATTTTTCAATAGTAAGTGATACTCTATTATGCAGTTTCTGGTTGGTTGAATCTGCAGATGTACAGGAACCATGGATACAGAGGGCTAAGTTATAAGTGGATTAACCCCCTTGTTGTTCAAGGCCAACTGTATATCTCAAAGCAACAAATAACCTTTTGATTTTCCAGTACTTTTATTTATTATTGCTATTTCACCTGTCAATGAGTGATTTTCACATATGGTGGTTTACGAATAGGCTTCTACTCCAGATCTCCTAAGACAACTTGGGAGAAAACATGATGCTCAGGTCAATTCATGATCACTTAGGAATTTCTGAGGACCATGGTGGATATAATAGTATCACAGAAATAATCCTTGAGCATTTCTAAATGTTGTTAGTCATTACCGTGGGTATTTAGAAGCTAATTTTATATTATAATCTGAGAAACAGAATTTTTTAAAATAATGGGGAAATTTTAGTGAATAGTATACATGCACATATAGGCAAACAGTATGTAGAATGGCCCCCAAAATGACTTGTCTATCAGACTCTGTGTGTGTGTGTGTGTGTGTGAGTGCATGCATGTGAGTGTGTGCGCCTAGTCGCTCAGTTGTGAACAGTACTAATTGATCCAATGACTAGGGAAGCATCCCAAATCCAAGATTTTACGAAAGGAATAATACTTTTAAAATGTATTGATAGTAACTGTTTTATATTTCAAGTCTATTAAAAATTTTTAAGTACTTAAAAATGTAGTTATGTTTCAAATTAAGGTAGACTAGTTCTCAGTATTGAAACATTTAAAATACATTCACCAAGTCCTTGAAAGTATGTGCATATATTTGGACATATTGTCCTTGTGGCAGAATGTGGGTCACAAAAAGTAATAATCTTTCATTTTTAAAATAGAAATATACTGATGCATAAATGTATTGCTTATAATGTATCAGTCTGCAGGGTATTATTTTTCTCATAATAGGAAATGGCAGAAGCAGGTAACTATATTCTTCTGATGCAAAATGGAACTGAACAATCTTTTGCAATCACAGTGTCCAGGCTCTACTGGCCCTAGTGCAGAAACCATAACAATTTGCATATTTTAATTTAGAGGTGAGGGACCCCTGTCAATGTAACAGCTTGGACCAGGTCAGCAAGGAGAAATCGAGAAGAGAGAAATAATTGAAAAGGCAGTTCCCAACAAAATGAAATTTGTCTCGTTGTCACTTAAGGTTGTCTTCCTGTCTTTCTCAGGGAGCAAGGTCAGCTTAAGACTGAAGGGAGAGTAGGGCATGGTAGATCGCTAAGGACCAAAGTATAATTTTTTTTTAATAACAGTGGAAATTGCAATATATATTTATGAAGGGGAGAGGAAAAGAATGCACATAGTTTTCTGGTTAAGAGTCGGCAGATGTCCTTTGAGTTGAAATATTGCAGACGTGTACACAGCCGATCCACGGTTTGTCCTCAAAGACAAGCAGGTTACAGAGGAGATGAAGTACTTAATGAAATAATTTAGTGTGACATATTGATATTGAAGGCTGGAAGGCAGAAAAGGATTTGCAACAAAATTAAGGTATGTCTCTCTTAAAATGGTTCCCCATTCCTTTCTCAGAGGACTGATAGGAGATTTCATGAGAAAAGAAGCCCGTTTTTCTTTCTT
Organism: Bubalus kerabau; assembly: GCF_029407905.1. Lineage (NCBI taxonomy): Eukaryota > Metazoa > Chordata > Mammalia > Artiodactyla > Bovidae > Bubalus > Bubalus kerabau. The sequence goes on from NC_073626.1 coordinate 16,764,516, forward strand.
TTTCCACGTTGAAGCCAAAACAGAGATGGCAATGTGAAGTTCAGCAACTGTGGCCACATGAAAATCTCCCTGGAGTACAGTCCAGAGGCAAGTCAAGTTAGAAAATGATTCTTCGGTTATGTTTGAGAGAGGTTTGAATCTCAGCAATGTCATGTGTTTTCAGTTAAAATGTACATTAGTGAAAAAAAAGAAAAAACAAACGAGGGCACCGACAGTAATGGGAACTGGGCTTGGGGAATGTTAGTTTTAGATAGAGGCAATGGAGGATGGCTAGGGCTATTATCAGAGCATAAGAACAGCAGCCAAATTTCAGCTGAGAGCAGGGATAAACACTGTCACAAGGATCTGAGTATATTCAAAAAAACAAAAAACAAAAAACCTGGCTTGAGAAAATGAAGATGAGCATTTCGTGTTCCTGGTATAGTTTCATCATTTACATAAAAAGAGAACACAAAAAGCCATATTCTCTGGGTGGCAAACTGTTTTCTGTCAACAAATTGGAGAGGAACACACTCATCATGTGGCTTGATATGTCAGTGATTCTCAACTGGTGGGACGTTGCACACCAAAGTCTGCAGATAGGCAGGTAGGCAGCATGAACTGTGTAAGAGCTCCTTTCCCTCCCTAGTTGAGAATCAAGGTATAGCATCTATTATGGCACCCCACTCCAGTACTCTTGCCTGGAAAATCCCATGGATGGAGGAGCCTGGTAGGCTGAAGTCCATGGGGTCGCTAACACTCGGGCACGACTGAGCAACTTCCCTTTCACTTTTCACTTTCATGCATTGGAGAAGGAAATGGCAACCCACTCCAGTGTTCTTGCCTGGAGAATCCCAGGGACGGGGCAGCCTGGTGGGCTGCCATCTATGGGGTCGCACAGAGTCGGACACGACTGAAGTGACTTAGCAGCAGCAGCAGCTAGGGAAAAAATCAAACTATTGGGGTTAGAGTACTAGCTCTTTTGGTGTGCAACCTTAGATGAATTAATTAATAACTCCAAAATTTAGTCTTTTCAGCCTGAAAAAATGCTTTGCTTTACTTCACATTTTTCATGAAACAATATGCACAGTCTACTATTTGCACCTATAAAATATGTTGCAAGTTTAAGTTCTTACTAACTGATAGTGATGAATGTATATACTTGGCTTATAGATTCTTACTCACCCCCAGTATTTGCTTACTTATTTTCCCTAAAGCTAAATCCCAAATACCTATATTTCCTGTTTGCCCCAAACAGATAATGTTTCTGTTACATACTTACATACTTACTGTATATACTTATGTACATACATACATACATACTTACATACATACCAGCTGCTACATACTTACTGTCCAGGGCATCTCATGAGGAGTGGACTTGTTCTCATAAGAAAGAAAAAGTGCTGCTCCAGAAATGGCCCCCAAATTCCTCATGATTCAAATTCATTGTGATTTTCCCCCTTTAAAAAATAAAAACGGGTATTTAGTTACAAAACATATCTAATAATGAGGTCATGTGAAACAGTTCTAGTGAGAAGCTGCTAAATAGCAGTTCTGGAAAGAAAGCTTACAGAATATACTTGGCAATGCTGAGCATTTCCATTAAAAAGAAAGAAAGACCACACAACACTTGCTATGAAAAGATATTACATTTTCTCCAGGAAAGGAATACTTCCTTTTTCATCCTAGAGGTTCACTAATGACTTTAAAGCATCTTTGCAAATTATTTTACCTGAAGTTATTAAAACTCACAAAAATTTGCCATATAATAATAAAGTGGAAACTGTTAGTACCCCAAGCAAACAGATATAAACAGTAGACCTAAGAAAATATGACCTGTCTAAAACCTCTGAAAAAAAATGGATACATCCAGAAATAGAATCTAAGCCGCTGACTCTAAGCATTGGACAACACTTCCTCTCTTCAGAATTATTATTGTTAATAACCTCTTCACATAAACAGCTTCCTGCTCCTTGAGAATGGATGAGATCATACGCACAAGTCATCCTTTCTTTCCATAAGAAATACTGCAGTCATGGCCAATGAGCTAATTCATAGAATTTTCTTGAGCCATAGTGACCACATACACATGCATGCAAGCACACACAAAATCCCCTTCTCAGTTCATTTTGTCCTGGTTTGTTTTCTTAAACTGAGCTCTAGTTGAAATTTTAATTTCAAGCTTTAGCTCACAATTTTTGCTTAAATTTCACACTCTGTCTTTTTCTATTCTGACTTGTTCTTCCCTCCCTAAACCACATAATGAAGATCTAGACCATGGTAGAATGGATTTTTAATAAATTTTATAATTTAGCTATTGTTACTTCCACAGACTGTTAATTCAACTAGCGTGTATTATGGACATGAAATAGAATTTGGAAGGTTGAAAGTCATTCATCCTTGACTGTAAAAAGTTATCTAATAATTTAAAGTGATCACATCAGATGACAATTGGTCGTAAAGGTGCTGAAAAAAATGAATATTTTTAAGAAAAAAATAGAGGCAAATAATATTTCAATATAATTTAGGTAATTGTGCAATATATATATATACCCTTCCCTGCCAAAATACTTCTGGGAAAAGAAAATGGAAAAGATAGTAATAGTAAACAGAAATTGGCTCTTCAGTGACCAGCTGGATTTATAGTCAAAAGGCACTTTGTGCATGCGTGTGGTTTATAAAATACTGTTGGCGTACATTGGGTTTTAGGTCAAACTGGCACAGGAGGGCAAAAGCCATTTCCATTTATATATGAAAGAGGATATTCTGGCTACGTTGTTGGTAACCAGCAATTCTTGATTCATCTCTGCAATCTTTCCATTATAATGCTCATGAAAACAGGAAAAGCAATGCAGTTTCAACAACAGTGGAAACTAGAAATGTTGGTCAAAAATGTGTCAGGCAAAAGTTGGAGAATCAACTAAGCTTAGCCTGGAGGCAGAATGGTAAAGTCACGTGTTTTAAGATGGACAATTTCCATCTACACAGATTCAGAGAGGCACAGGTCCCCCTTTTTGTTCCATGAAAGCTCCTCAACATGGAATTCAAACACATTGTTCCACCCTCTGGCCCCTCTTCCATGTTTAATGCATCTCTCAGTTCAGTCATCCTCAGGAATGAAACATTGCCGAGGCCAATGTGAATATGGTAACCTTTTAGATCCAGATGTTGGAATATTTGTTTCCCCATTTGGATTTTTTTGCAGTGCAAGAAATACAGATCACTTTAGGGTATACAGAATAAGACTCTTCCCTTATGATAAAATAATCAGATCATAAGACCATGGGGTTGTTACTCAGGCCAATGGATCCTTACTAAAGACAATACAGAACCAGAAAGTTGATTGAGATTGTAAACATAATGAGCTCCTGTGACATGAGATTTGAAAGGATGATTCTAACTGGGCTCAGATAAAATGAATACCAACAGATTAATACTGTTCTTTTCAAGTTCAAGAGAACATCTTTTCAAAACAAATAAGTATCATATGAAGTGATTCTACTCTATAAAACACAGAAACTATAGCACTGGAAAAGAACATATTTTGAAAACATTTCTAATTTTAAAAAAGCTTGGAAATACAATATTTAGGTTCTAACAATTTTATGAAAACAAGGTTCCTACACAAGGATTTCTTATTAAATTCTTATTATAATAACAAACTGAGATACAGAATGAATTGATGAGACAAAGTAAGATAGTGCTTGACAGGGGCTGCGGTGTAGGGGTGGGGAGATTAATGGGTACAGAGTTTCAATTTCACAATATGAAAAGAGGTTTAGAGATTGTTTGATTACACAAAAATGTGAACTTAATACTACTAAACTGTCTGCCTAAAAATTAAGTTGGTAAATTTTATGTTACTTATATTTTATCATCACAATTAATGGGTGGGATGGGGAGTGGAAGGGAGGTACAAGAGGGAGGGGATTTTTTTTTAAGAAACATAATTAAAGGTAAAAGAAATGAATTAATTGGATGAAGAGCAAGCTAAACAAACCAGAGAAAAAGAAAGCTTACTGTGCAGCTCATGAATAAGAGCATGGGCTTTAGATTAAAAAATGCCCAGTTACTTGTCTTGCTTTCACTATTTTCCATACTTTTGATCTCAAAAATGTTAATCTCTGAAAGTCTTATTTTTTTCACCTTTATAAGAGATAATAATAGTCAATCTTCATAGGATTTTAGAAAAAATCCATTGAGATAAGTATTCAAATGTTTAAATGGTGTTTGGCATGTAGTTAAGTGCTCAATAAATATTAATTATTATTAATATATTCTAACACTAAAATGTAATCAAAGATTAAAATTATTGTTAGAAATAATAAAGAGCTGTATCAGCATTACAGAAAATTGAGCTTTTAATAATGAATAAAAACTTGAGTGTTTGTCTTAGAACACAGGAGAAAAAAAATAAGGAAACAGAGAGAGAAAAGGCAACTAAAATCAGAAAAAAATCTTCAGCATATGCTTAACTGGTAACACAATAAAAAATGAAAGTAATAAATAAATTATAATAGAAGCCAAACTTCCTAAACTAATACTTCAGTATGCAGAACAAATTATGTACCAGATAAGTAAATGGAAAAAGCAGTGAGACACAGGATTCCTATAGTTTTATTTTATTTTTCATGTATCCTACAATTTCAATTTTTAAATAAATCTCCTTAATTCCATCCAGTCAAAGCATTAAAAATAAGAGATCACAACAAACCAGACAACAAAAGCCAGAATTGTTTCACAATTTTCTTCATGGATACAGAATTCTAAAAACCAATCAAGCAACATCAGGGCTCACAGTCCCAGTGGCCATCAGATGTCAGGCAAGTAATGCAAGAGAGTGGAGTCGTGCCAATAGGCACTATGGTGAGTTGGAGATTGTGCTGCTGCTGCTGCTGCTGCTAAGTTGCTTCAGTCGTGTCCGACTCTGTGCAACCCCATAGACGGCAGCCCACCAGGCTCCCCCATCCCTGGGATTCTCCAGGCAAGAACACTGGAGTGGGTTGCCATTTCCTGCTCCAATGCGTGAAAGTGAAAAGTGAAAGTCAAGTCGCTCGGTCGTATCCGACTCTTCGCGACCCCATGGACTGCAGCCCACCAGGCTCCTCCGCCCATGAGATTTTCCAGGCAAGAGTACTGGAGTGGGGTGCCATTGAGTTGGAGATTGTAGGTTTAGACTAAAGGCAGAAGTTGCCACTCAACTTTAGTTCTGTATTCCCATATGAGAATGGCATTCCAGGGCTGCCAACCGTTATAACCTTTTGAGAAACACCAGAAATGCAAATTTTTATGTGAAATTTCCAGGTTTTAGACTCATCAGCAAATTTACATTTTCTGTTACTACTCTAAAACCACATCAGCAGATCATATGGTCTCTGAACTAATCCCTAGTCAACAGTTCATAAAGAACAAGAGCTGTAACCTAAATAAAAGAATTCAATTTTTAGCCAAGTCTTTGTTCATAGGTAAGAGAAAAACATATTTTCATAAATCAATTATTTTTCTAGATTTCATAGGTTAGCACATCTTTGCCCATTCTTTTGCTTTTAATATAATTCTTTATATTTATATAATGAATTCTTTTAGGCAGCATATAGTTGTATTTGTTTTCTGACTTATCATACAGTCCCTGCCTTTTAACTTTGGTTTAGACCATTTAGATTTGATGTGATTATTGACCATCTATTATTCTGCTACTTGCTTCCTATCTGTCCCATTCGTACTTTTCTTCTCTTTTCTTCCTTCTTTTTAATTAATTTTTATGATTCTCTATTCTTTGGTTGGCACATTAGTTATAACTTTTTAGTATGTCGTCTTCATATTCACTTTGGGGTTTAAAGTACACACCTTTAACTTATCACAGTCTAACTTACAGTGATATATACATTTATGCATATTATAAGAAAGTTAAAATGATGTAGACCTCTTTCTTCCCTTCCAGCCTTGAATATATTATAATTATACATTTTGCTTTGACCACGTTTTCAACCTTGTTATACATTGTTAGTAATTTTGTTTTAAAGAGAAGATTATCTTTTAAAGACATTTAAATGATTTTCTCACAAATCTTTATATGTACCTACATAGTTATCATTCCTGGAGAAGGCAATGGTACCCTACTCCAGTACTCTTGCCTGGAAAATCCCATGGATGGAGGAGCCTGGTAGGCTGCAGTCCATGGGGTCGCTAAGAGTCGGAGACGACCGAGCGACTTCACTTTCACTTTTTCACTTTCATGCATTGGAGAAGGAAATGGCAACCCACTCCAGTGTTCTTGCCTGGAGAATCCCAGGGGCGGGAGAGCCTGGTGGGCTGATGTCTATGGGGTCGCACAGAGTCGGACACGACTGAAGTGACTTAGCAGCAGCAGTAGCAGTTATCGTTCCCAGTGCTCTTTATTGCCTTCAGATTTTGTAGGTTTGAAATGTCTTTATTTAATCCTTGTGTTTGAAAGGTATTGTCAATAGGTAAATAATTTTAGGTTGATAGTTTTTCTTTTAGGACTATTTACTTTTGTCTGCACTATTTCCAATGAGAAATCTATTGTGATAATTGTTGTTCTTTTATATGAAATGTACCTCTGGCTGCTTTTTAAGGCTGTTTATTACAGATTTTAGGCAATTTGATTGTAATGTGACTTGGGAAAGTCTTTGCTATTAAATATGTCATTTACACTTGAGGCTATTGAGTTTCTTGGATCTGGGGATATATGGTTTTCAGCAGATTCAGAAAAATTGCTCCCATTATTTCTTAAACTATTCGGTCATCCCTAATTTCCTGTCTTTCAGCAACTCTAATTATGTGTTAATATATATTTGTTCCAAGGCTAACTACTATTATGTTCGAGCTTTTTGGCCTTTATTTTTTATATTTTTCTTTCATATAAGGTAGTTTGTATAGATATATCTTCAATTTCATTAATCTTTTCTTCTGCAATATCTATTCAACCATGAATCCCATCCAGTGAATTTTTCTTCTCAGATATAGTTTTTATCAGTACAAGTTCAGGTTTTTAAAAAATACATGTTATATATCTCTATGTAATATGTTCAACCTCTTTTCTAGCTTCTTGAACATATAGAATAGAGATATAATAGCTTTTTTTAACATTCTTGTTTACTAATTCTATCATTTATTATATTCTGGCTCTCTTCAAATATTATTTTTTACCCCATTTGCTTTCTCTGCTTCTAGAATTCAGTTTTACATATCAGGAGTTGGTAAACTTGTGTTAAAGACCATATCTGGTCTAAACCCTAAATAACTAGGGTTTGCCAAGTCATTTGATGTGTTGCACCTGCTCAGATATGCCACTGCAATGAGGATGCTATCATATGCAATACGGAAATGAACGGGCATGGCTTATGATAAATATATCTTCTTGTCCAAGTGTTTATTTTATCCATATGTAACATCTTCTTGGCAGTAAATTATATTTGTAGGTATAAGATTACTATGTCATTTTTCTTTTGGTTCGTATTTGCTTGATACATCTTAATATTTTTCTTTTCTCACACAACATATTATTTACTCTTTTTTAAAAAATGCATTGTTATATATAGTCTCCATTTTTAACTAGTATGTTTAAATCAGTGTTATAGACAACTATAAATACTAGATAAATATAACTACCAATATATTGGTACTTATTTTTCATGTAAACTTCAAATTTTTTTCTCCATCTGTGCTGTTTGAATGATTTTAATTTATTCTGCTGGTTAAAATTTCTACATGACATTTATTTATTTCATTCTTATGGCAGTTGTCCTTCTCCAAAGATCCAAAATCATGATTATTTTCTTATAACATATATTTAAATTTTATTATGTATACACACATACGCAAATTTTATAGTTTTTCTTCTAACAACAAGAGTAACAACCAACTTTCCCAAAAGAATATTTTCCTAGACAAACTATCACTCATTCCTTAGGTTTACTAACTCATCAAATTGAATAACGTTGAATTTTATTTCCAGGTTACTCTCTATATACTTTTCCATTTGCTCTAGATTTTTTCCATTCTTTTTCTCTCTTTCTCACACACACACACACACACACACACACACACACACACACACCCTCACCCACACCCTCAGTTTTTGCCAGCATTAACTGTTATCACAATATTTGATAATTTTAATTATCATATCTCTTCCATCATTTTCTAGATTTGTTCTTTTCTAATTTGATTACATCCTCTAAAATTGATTTCACTTGGAGTATTTGTTCCTTTCTTTGCTTTCTTTTTATCAGTGTTCAGAATTTTCTTTTATACTTTGATTTTCTTAAATTTACTTATTTGTCTTGGTGTAGATTTTTCATTATCAGTACTATTTGTCACTCAGTGGCCCTTCTAAATCTAATTTAAATTAAAGAAATCTCAGGATTTCCTTAATCCTGAGAACTCCTAAATTCTTATGCATCATCTTTCCATTTGGAACTTCTTTTGTGGCTTAATGTTACTCTTTTATATGGCTAATATCTTCTAATACTTCTATAACTATATCATACTATTTTTAATTCTTAATTATAATTATCATACTATTTTTAATTCTTAATCTTTCTATTTTGTTTGCCATCTAGTTATCTTGCTGAGTTCAGGCTCTCCTGGTGTGTCAGCTACTCTGTTTCAGCAGGATCTCTGAATAGAAAACACGGCCCTGAATTCCTGGAAATGTGTTTTGGGTAATGGCCAAAGGTGAGGATCCAGTCTATGTGAATTTTGGTGAATTTTAAAAACAGAGGAGGGGTTAAATCCTTGGGCAGAGAGTCTCAGGCATCCCAGAACCTCTGTGGATTCCAGGCTATTAACAATTCTCCCACAGGAGTTTCATCTTGTGGGTGATTCATGTCTCATTTTTTATGGTTGCACAGCAATGGGAGGAGGCAGTCTCCCTAGGCTGATATTCATCAGCGAATGGATGTTGTTGGAGAAGCGGGGGGATAGTGGATGCCCGAGAGCAGCTGGTCAGCCTTCACCTGTTTTTAATAATTCATCACTCAGGCAGGGTCTTTGTGCTGCCCAGTGTTATCTCAGAGACACCACTTTAGCAATCTGAGCTGCTGCAGAAGATTTCTGGTGAATGGGAAGGTGATGATTGTCCAAAGACAATGTGAAAGAAAGGCAAGTACATGTTTTAGAAGGCTTTTCTTCACTCTGTCTCTTCAAGGGTCATCTTCGGAGCATTCCCATAGGAGGGTGCAACTCCCTGTCCTATCACACAGCAGCGATTCTAGACATCCTTCATCCTCAGGGCCTTCTGTTAGTTAGCTTCTCAAAGATGTTTTCCTGTCAGGACAATATTACAAAATAAACTTTAAGGTTGATTTGAGGAAACAGCCAGCAGAACAAGCATTTTACCATCACGACAAGAATTGGAACCTTACAGTTAGTGGCTTAGTTAATTGTATAGGTAATTTGCATTTGTTTGTTGTTTGTTTAAATAGTTTTAAACAAGTCTCCCAATGTGGGTTTTTTTTTTTTTTTTTTGCATAGTTTTCTGCTTAGGAGCTCTTCATTAATATATGCGTAACACTTTTAATTAAAGATATAATATTATACCTTTAACATTTCTGTGCCAAAAGGGGGTGTCCATTTCAATAAGAACCACACCAGTTTAAATTCATATCTTTTAAAAGTGGAGGAAAATAGAAGAGCTTGGGCCGAGATGGTTTCCTGTTTCTTAGTGTCGAATTTAGAATAGTGCTCTCCTGCTAGTAGTTCAAGCTGACAAAAGAACAGCCTGCAGCATGAAAAAAACTGAATTACATTTTCCCATCCTCCTTTATTTTAAGTGCATTTTCAAAATTAGGGATCAAAATGCAAAAATAAAAAAGAAAATTAAAATGCAGAAATTTCTACTTGCAAAAAGTCTGTACAATTTTAATTCTAAACATTTCTAAAAACTCTTCTAAGATTGCATATATTGTGTGTCTGTGTGTGTGTGTGTGTGTGTGAAGAGAGGTGGAATGGATAATTTGAATTACAAAAAAGCCTTGATAACCCCCCACACATCAATTTACCTGTGAACAAAAAGATTCACACTGAGAAAATGGGACTTGGGACTATTTGATAAATTACTACAGACTACTTGAATATTCCATTAGCAAAATAATAGCTCATTACAGAACCTCAGAAGAATGTAGTATAATTACAATAGTACTATCCTCCCTTGGGTCGGGGGAGGTAGGAGGAATGCAAACGTTAAAATGATAGCTATTTAACCAATGTTGGGGGAAAAAATGCCTCAAAACAAACTAAGAAGGTACATGGTTTCTGGAATTCAGTGAAATTTTTGTAGTTTCTACCAGCTTTAATCAGTTGAATGTGTTCTGCCAAGTAGAAGGTTATTCACATTCTTGGATTTATATAAAACATACATATGCACAGCCCATGTGACAGTGATGATAGAATTGCCTTAGATGCTTACATTTTTTGGTAAACCACACCTAGATACGTCTGAGAAGTGATGGTGTTAGGGGAAGCACACGGACTGAAACCGCCCACCCTGGCAGGCACCATAGTAACCATTTGCATGAGCTGTTTTACGACAGGAGGTCCTGGTAAGGAACACGGAACTAATAGGCCACCACCAACTGGAAGGTCAAAAGGAGACACCACATGTCCAACCACCTCCCAGAGATGGATCCCTCTCTCTGGCATCCATCTTGGTTGAAAAGGCGAGCATCACCAGGAAGGGCTCTGAGTCAGAGCGATCGGCTAAAGACAACCCGGAAACAAATCCCATCACCATAAAACTCGAGACTGCGAGCCACATGGCAGAGCAGTTCTCCTGGGTTCCCTTACCCTATTGCTCTCCACCCGGGTGCCCTTTCCCAATAAAATCTCTTGCTTTGTCCGTACATGTGTCTCCTCAGACAATTCATTTCCGAGTGTTAGACAAGAGCCCAGTTTCGGGCCCTGGAAGGGGTCCCCCTACCTGCAACAATGGCATGTTCATACTCTCAGTACTCGGTGAGAAACTTTTGAGAAGATGAAAAATGACCAGAGATAGTAATGTAGAAGATGAGAAGAAGGGGATGGATGGAAGGCAAGAATGGAGGAGAGGATGAAGGAGGAAAGAGAAGGAAAAAGGAGATAATGAAAAGAAGCCAAGTGCCTAATATACATTATGATAATGTTGATCACAGAGCTGAAATACAAAATACTTAACAAAAATTCTGCACATTCATGAGCTAATGAATTTGTAGCAAATGGTTACAAATGGTACAAATACAAATACCCACTCCAGTACTCTTGCCTGGAAAATCCCATGGACGGAGGAGCCTGGTAGGCTGCAGTCCATGGGGTCGCTAAGAGTTGGACACGACTGAGCAACTTCACTTTCACTTTTCACTTGCATGCATTGGAGAAGGAAATGGCAACCCACTCCAGTGTTCTTGCCTGGAGCATCCCAGGGACGGGGGAGCCCGGTGAGCTGCCGTCTATGGGGTCACACAGAGTCGGACACGACTGAAGCAACTTAGCAGCAGCAGCAGCAGCCCTTCTCTTGCTACTAAACCAAAATGATACAGAAGTGAATACATAAAACTCATTTTTTTTTAAGAATTTAGCTTCATTTTTCAGGTCTGAGGCTGTTAACTGTGACATTCAATAAACCACCTGGGAAAAGCTAAGCTGTGCTAACCAAGTTATTTAAACTCTCAAAGTGAAAAAGTTGCTTAAGAAAATAAAAGGTATAATTATTAACTTCAGCTGGGAGAGTACAAATCAGAGGGTAAAGAACACTAGACTCAACCTGTGGCTTTTTTTTTTTTTTTTTGCTTTTGTAAAGCTGACATCTTTGCCCAAATTTAGGAAATTTGCAAAATATTTCAAGGCAAGATTTTACAGTGAGTGTTATGCCCAGTGAACAGGAATATTCATACCTAAACCACACTGTTATGTTTAAGATCGTTCAGTTGAACATGAAGTTTGTAATGGCCCCAAACTTCTTCATGTGGAGTACATTTGAAAAGAAATGTGATCTGTCCAGTCTCTATCCTGTTGTAAAGCTCACCAGAGGCAAAGTCTGCTTGCAGAATAAGTAAGATAAAATCATCTGCATGTTCCGAACAATAGTACAGACCAGTTGTGCTTGTCAGCAGGCCTAGGATATTTTATTCAAATATCCACACTAATAGAATGAAGACAGGACCTTAACCAATTTATTCACTGCCACAATGTCAAAGCCAGAATTAGATGAACATGTAATAAATATCGGCTGAATGAATAATATAATAAGAAATGTACAAAATAACATGTTACAGTAAGAGTGTACATGTATTTCAATATATAGCCACTTTCCCCCTATCTGTACTAATGATGGTAATCAGGGGCATGGAGAGTCCAAAGTGATGACTGTTTAAATTTGTAAAGTCTATATAAATATTTAGGGGAAAACAGTTTAACTTTCTAAAAGATGATCTTTATGGATACAATAAAAATAGTCTTCTAGTTCTTCAATTCACATTGGCAATGTGATGGGAAAGTGACTAGGAATATAATTAAATAAATTAGATTCCTTATGATAATCTATAAGCAGAAAAACAAAAGTGACTTATTTAACATTCATCTGCAATAATGTTATCCAAAGTGTGAGAAGTAATATTTTGTTATATTTAGTAATTTCCCCAGAACATCCTCGTCCTTGGCTGAAATTATTCTAGAAGAATGAGGTTCCAGTTCTGGGTAACATGGAACAAGCAATCCTTGTCTCTCTGATTGAAAGCAAATATAAGCCTGGATAGAATGTAGAGAGCAACTATCTGTGGGTGCCATAAAATAAATATTAATAGTAGCAAGTGGACTGGAGATGAAGAATGGCCTTTCAACACTCACAGTTTTCCTTTTTTGTCCCTCTAGTATCCTCTGGCCTGAACCTAACACAGCCAGAACTGTGGAAGTGAGCACTACTTGTGCAGAGAAAGCTCCAGGGGAACCTGGTTTAAACAGTTGCAGGTGGAACTTAAAAACGCTGAGCGAGAAACCCAACCCTTAG